>NC_091285.1:643421320-644028387 GCF_032444005.1 Ranitomeya imitator
TGGCTCGTTCTTGGCCATGAGATGGACACTCCGGTGTATGACTCACTCTTGGCCATGAGATGGACACTCCCGTATATGGCTCGCTCTTGGCCATGAGATGGACTCTCCGATGTATGGCTCGCTCTTGGCCGTGAGATGGACACTCCGGTGTATGGCTCGCTCTTGGCCATGAGATGGACACTCTGGTGTATGGTTCGCTCTTGGCCATGAGATGTACACACCGGTCTATGGCTCGCTCTTCGCTGTGAGATGGACACACAGATGTATGGCTCGCTCTTGGCCATGAGATGGACACACCGGTGTATGGCTCGCTCTTGGCCATGAGATGGACACATCGATGTATGGCTTGCTCTTGGCCATGAGATGAACACTCCGGTGTATGGTTCGCTCCTGCCCATGAGATGTACACTCCGGTGTATGGCTCGCTCTTGGCCGTGAGATGGACACTCCGGTGTATGGCTCGCTCTTGGCCATGAGATGGATACACCGGTGTATGGCTCGCTCTTGGCCATGAGATGGACACTCCAATGTATGGCTTGCTCTTGGCCATGAGATGGACACTCCGGTGTATGGCTCGCTCTTGGCCATGAGATGGACACTCCGGTGTATGGCTCGCTCTTGGCCATGAGATGGACACTCCGATGTATAGCTCACTCTTGGCCGTGAGATGTACACTCCGGTGTATGGCTCGCTCTTGGCCATGAGATGGATACACCGGTGTATAGCTCGCTCTTGGCCATGAGATGGACACTCCAATGTATGGATCGCTCTTGGCCATGAGATGGACACTCCGGTGTATGGCTCGCTCTTGGCCATGAGATGGACACTCCGGTGTATGGCTCGCTCTTGGCCATGAGATGGACACTCCCGTATATGGCTCGCTCTTGGCCATGAGATGGACACACCGGTGTATGGCTCGCTCTTGGCCATGAGATGGACACTCCCGTGTATGGCTTGCTCTTGGCCATGAGATGGACACTCCGGTGTATGGCTCGCTCTTGGCCATGAGATGGACACTCCCGTGTATGGCTCGCTCTTGGCCATGAGATGGACACACCGGTGTATGGCTCGCTCTTGGCCATGAGATGGACATTCCCGTGTATGGCTCACTGCTTTCTATAGCAATCTCTTACCATACTGTATACAAGATCTCTGCTTGCTGTCATTTCATAAGAACTTTTATATGTGAAGTGGATAATAATCTGTATTAGACCAGTGATGGACATCCAGGACATCTAGGCCGGGTTCAGACGCTCGTACTTCATGGTCCGTATTTGGACCTCAGTAACTGTACTGACCGTCAGTCTCCTGACCTGAGCTGACAACCTAAAATATGTTTATGAGGCTGTAAATTCGGGTTGTCAGTTCCGAGGCAGGAAACCATTTTGGTGGAGGTCCAGCAATGAGATATTTCTATGATCTGTAGAGTGAATGAACTCCTGCGTGAGGGAGATTACAGCCATATATTATCTTACAGGAATCCGGATGGTGATAAAAATCCCTGGTGTTATATATTTAAGAATGGGAAGTACATCTGGGATTACTGCAGCGTGCCCGCCTGCCGAAAAAGTGAGTGCCAGCAGCACACCCTGGAGAACGGCCATTGTCAGACCGCAGGAAGCCGCTCACAGGAGAACAATGACATCCTCCAGCCATTATGGGCATAAGTCACACGTAGTGATGGAATTATTACCGCCATCTAATTACTGCATACACCGTTATTACATACAGGAATACACACAGGCGTCGCTTAAAGGGGTCGTCCAGCTTTGTGGACATTTTTTTTTTACTTAAGAAATAGCTAAAAAATATATTTTTTGCAATTGGATTGCATTACAAATCTTGCCCCATTTGATTATTACACTCATTGTTTCCCTTCACATTCTGTTTTGATGTGATAAATCAGCTGAGAACAGAAACAAGAGAGTTACAAACTCCCCATCAGAATAAGCTCACTGATGGATCCTTAGTTATCTCATTCTGCAGCCAGCAATAAAGGGCTATAGAATACAAATGGTGCAACGATTTAAATACAAGCCAGTTGCAAAACATTTTGGCCCCAAATACCTGCAATGAAGTAAAAAAAAAAAATTCACAAAAGGTGGACGAGTCCTCATGGGGCCCAATGCAAAATTTTAACAGTGCCCCTGCCAACTGTGTGCCCTTTATACTATCCCCATCAGGCCATCATAGTGAGCTAACAGTCAGAAAAAATGCAATACAAACTCCCCACCAGACAGTCAAAATAAGCTCACTGATGGATTCTCAGTTAACTCATTCTGCAGTAACACTGAGGCTATAGAAGGCAAATGGTGCAACAATTTTTATTTTAACTCAACTGCAAAAATGATTTTTAGCCCCTATTACTGACATTTAAATAAAAAAAATTGTCCCCAAAGTCGAAAGCCAAGAAGTGTTGGGAATTGTTCTTGCCATGTATGCTGCACCTATAATGATCGTTCTTGAAGAGTCTTACATGGAAGTCATCTGAAGGTCACAAAATTCTTTTATTTTGTCTCCACCTAGTGGTCATAAGTGGTACTTTTTAAAAAAAGATAAAATATATATATTTTCCATCTGGTCTTTCTGCGCCATGATGTGACGACTGCGCAGACAGATAAATGACTAATGACTGATTGAGTATCGGTGAAACGTCTGATGTCTAATAATGACATTCCTCCTGACCAGACGCGACAGACTGTTACTCTGAGCGAGGGACCACCTATGGGGGATCGTGGAGTACCACCCTATCTGGTGCCAGCTGCCTACGATGGGACTCACCTGAACTGAAGAATAAGCAGTTTAGTGCCTGGAAAGGCAGCGCCCGCAGACTGCGGCTGGGGAGCCACAACTACTGCAGGTGAGATTTATTGCTTGAAAATCTGGTATTTTATGGCCAGGGGGTACTACCTTATGTCACACTGAGGGTCCCTATTGACTGCGTTTTCCCCATAAAACAGATTCTAGAATGTTGTTTCTACAAACACTGCGTTGTGTCGTTCCTCAGTTATTCCGCCCGGAAATGTAGAGCTAAATTGACAATGGCGTTCCCGTTCTTCATTTATGTCTGTAGCTGTAGCGCTCACATACTCGGCAGCGCTGTAGACATACTGGCATCGTTCACACTGGTCAATAGCACGTTTACCAACTTTCACAGTGGGTGGTATTTGTCGCCCAAACTACTCTCCCTTTACCATGCCATGCACCCTTCACGCCTCTTTTCCTGCCCCCTAACTGTGAGGTTGGACCCCGATCATCTCTAGACGGAGGCTTTAGAGCACCCAGGCGATTTGCTAAATCTTCCGTGAGTCTGGGAGGTCTTTTGTAGATGTCCGGGCGAGGGGGGCAAATGTGGAGCTTTTATATGTTGGAACAGTGACGCCCAGTTGTCAATTTAGTAATTCATTTCCAGGAGGAATACAGAGGAATCATGCAATATCGACAGACTTAAAAATGGTATTCCCATCTCCGAGATCCTATCCTAATACGTAGTTGGTGAAATAATAATAATAGTATTAGCATATACAGTTAGGGCCAGAAATATTTGGACAGTGACACAATTTTCGCGAGTTGGGCTCTGCATGCCACCACATTGGATTTGAAATGAAACCTCTACAACAGAATTCAAGTGCAGATTGTAACGTTTAATTTGAAGGGTTGAACAAATATATCTGATAGAAAATGTAGGAATTGTACACATTTCTTTACAAACACTCCACATTTTAGGAGGTCAAAAGTAATTGGACAAATAAACATAACCCAAACAAAATATTTTTATTTTCAATATTTTGTTGCAAATCCTTTGGAGGCAATCACTGCCTTAAGTCTGGAACCCATGGACATCACCAAACGCTGGGTTTCCTCCTTCTTAATGCTTTGCCAGGCCTTTACAGCCGCAGCCTTCAGGTCTTCCTTGTTTGTGGGTCTTTCCGTCTTAAGTCTGGATTTGAGCAAGTGAAATGCATGCTCAATTGGGTTTAGATCTGGAGATTGACTTGGCCATTGCAGAATGTTCCACTTTTTGGCACTCATGAACTCCTGGGTAGCTTTGGCTGTATGCTTGGGGTCATTGTCCATCTGTACTATGAAGCGCCGTCCAATCAACTTTGCAGCGTTTGGCTGAATCTGGGCTGAAAGTATATCCCGGTACACTTCAGAATTCATCCGGCTACTCTTGTCTGCTCTTATGTCATCAATAAACACAAGTCACCCAGTGCCATTGAAAGCCATGCATGCCCATGCCATCACGTTGCCTCCACCATGTTTTACAGAGGATGTGGTGTGCCTTGGATCATGTGCCGTTCCCTTTCTTCTCCAAACTTTTTTCTTCCCATCATTCTGGTACAGGTTGATCTTTGTCTCATCTGTCCATAGAATACTTCTCCAGAACTGAGCTGGCTTCTTGAGGTGTTTTTCTGCAATTTAACTCTGGCCTGTCTATTTTTGGTATTGATGAATGGTTTGCATCTAGATGTGAACCCTTTGTATTTACTGTCATGGAGTCTTCTCTTTACTGTTGACTTAGAGACAGATACACCTACTTCACTGAGAGTGTTCTGGACTTCAGTTGATGTTGTGAACGGGTTCTTCTTCACCAAATTAAGTATGCGGCGATCATCCACCACTGTTGTCATCCGTGGACGCCCAGGCCATTTTGAGTTCCCAAGCTCACCAGTCAATTCCTTTTTTCTCAGAATGTACCCAACTGTTGATTTTGCTACTCCAAGCATGTCTGCTATCTCTCTGATGGATTTTTTCTTTTTTTTTCAGCCTCAGGATGTTCTGCTTCACCTCAATTGAGAGTTCCTTTGACCGCATGTTGTCTGCTCACAGCAACAGCTTCCAAATGCAAAAACACACACCTGGAATCCACCCCTGACCTTTTAACTACTTCATTGATTACAGGTTAACGAGGGAGACGCCTTCAGAGTTAATTGCAGCCCTTAGAGTCCATTGTCCAATTACTTTTGGTCCCTTGAAAAAGAGGACGCTATGCATTACAGAGCTATGATTCCTAAACCCTTTCTCCGATTTGGATGTGGAAACTATCATATTGCAGCTGGGAGTGTGCACTTTCAGCCCATATTATATATATAATTGTATTTCTGAACATGTTTTTGTAAACAGCTAAAATAACAAAACTTGTGTCACTGTCCAAATATTTCTGGCCCTAACTGTACCTCCAATTAGAAATGTAATATAGTTCTTCTGATTCACTGTGCCTCTTTTCTCATGTGCAGAGCATTAGAGTAGCTTAGGTATCCATGGTTACAACCACTAACAGCTAACTGTCACTATATGAGAGGTCATAACCATGGATACTAAGCTACTGCAATGCCCTGCACATGGTGCAGGCCACATAGCTTATCAGAAGAACTATCCTACATTTCTAATTTGAGATATTTTCGATTAATATTACACCTAGTACATATTGGGATAGGATCATGGAGATGGGAATACCCCTTTAATATATAGATTTCTAAAGCCGTTTACTTTGCAGGAATCCGGACAATGACATCCGTCCTTGGTGTCATGTGATGAACGGCACCGAAACGTCCTGGGAGTTCTGCGACGTCCCCCGATGCCGTAAGTGACAGCAAATGATTTCTCAACCAGGAACGCAGGAATGAATTAGTCGTCTAAAGTGTTTTTTTTCTTTTCTAATAGAAACTTGTGGAATTCGACGACCTCAGCTAATGCCTCGCTTTAAGATCGCCGGGGGTAGATCCACACATATAAGCTCTCACCCATGGACGGCGGCCATCTTTCGCACCTCCAGGGGTACAGCAGAGTATTTTCGTTGCGGAGGAACACTCATAAATTCCTGCTGGGTGGTGACGGCCGCCCATTGCCTCCATGAAGAGTGAGTCATTTGTTTGTCTGACCATGGATGATGCCGAGTAGATGTTGGGGCTGACTATGGATGATGCCGAGTAGATGTCAGGGCTGACCATGGATGATGTTGAGTAGATGTCGGGTCTGACCATGGATGATGCCGAGTAGATGTCGGGTCTGACCATGGATGATGCTGAGCAGATGTTGGGGCTTACCATGGATGATGTCGAGTAGATGTCGGGTCTGACCATGGAGGATGCCGAGTAGATGTCGGGTCTGACCATGGAGGATGCCGAGTAGATGTCGGGTCTGACCATGGATGATGCCAAGTAGATGATGCATCTCCAGGGGTACAGCAGAGTATTTTGGTTGCGGAGGAACACTCAAATTCCTGCTGGGTGGTGACGGCCACCCATTGCCTCCATGAAGAGTGAGTCATTTGTTTGTCTGACCATGGATGATGCCGAGTAGATGTTGGGGCTGACTATGGATGATGCCGAGTAGATGTCGGGGCTGACCATGGATGATGTTGAGTAGATGTCGGGGCTGACCATGGATGATGCCGAGTAGATGTCGGGTCTGACCATGGATGATGCCGAGTAGATGTCGGGTCTGACCATGGATGATGCCGAGTAGATGTCGGGTCTGACCATGGATGATGCCGATTAGATGTCGGGTCTGACCATGGATGATGCCGAGTAGATGTCGGGTCTGACCATGGATGATGCCGAGTAGCCGTCGGGTCTGACCATGGATGATGCCGAGTAGATGTTGGGTCTGACCATGGATGATGCCGAGTAGATGTCGGGTCTGACCATGGATGATGCCGAGTAGATGCTGGGGCTGACCATGGATGATGTTGAGTAGATGTCGGGTCTGACCATGGATGATGCCGAGTAGATGTCAGGTCTGACCATGGATGATACCAAGTAGATGTCAGGTCTGACCATGGATGATGCTGAGTAGATGTTGGGTCTGACCATGGATGATGCCGAGTAGATGTCGGGTCTGACCATGGATGATGCAGAGTAGATGTTGGGGCTGACCATGGATGATGCAGAGTAGATGTTGGGGCTGACCATGGATGATGCCGAGTAGATGTTGGGTCTGACCATGGATGATGCCGAGTAGATGTCGGGTCTGACCATGGATGATGCAGAGTAGATGTTGGGGCTGACCATGGATGATGTTGAGTAGATGTCGGGTCACTCACTGACAGCTTTTCTTTACAGGGTCTCCCCAAATAGGTTACGGGTAAAACTGGGGCGGACAATGCAGGTTGTGCCGGGCGAGCAAGAGCAAAGTTTCAGAGTGGAACGAATGCACATACACCCTCACTTCGATGATTTCACCTTTGACAATGATATTGGTGAGTGTGCACTCTCAGAATTTTTACTTTCATGCCCAATATTTAAAAAAGACCCGTCACTTCCCGTAATTTTTTTTTTCATCTGGTGTAAATTCCGCTGTTCTCCTGAATCCGGCAATGTTTTCTTTTTTTCCTGCTCCTCTCCATTCCTGAGATATGTCCTCCTGTCCACCATTTATAAACCTTGTCATGTTAGAAAACTGGGAGTGGTTCTGAAGAACACGCCCCACAGAGAAGAGCCGAGAACCATGCAGGGACGGACTGGAACTGAAACTCAGCCCTGGCATTAGAAAGCACACAGGCCCCCTGAACCTAACATATAACCCTGTCTGGAGCAAATCAACATTTATTACAATATTTCTAATAATACCGCCATATAAGATAGAACAATAATAATACCGCCATACTGACCATTAACCAAAACCTCTGTATGAGGACTGATATCACCGCCATACAGTGACCGTATAATGCTATTATGTTATTATCCGCTTTACTCTTCCTTGACCCCTTATAACACTGACCCTGCACCTCCTTATAATAATACAAACACCCTCTGTGCTTTCTTATAACAATAATAATGCCTCCTTGCTTCCCCTAGAATGATATTGACCCCCAGTGTGCCACCATAAGACCTCATTCACACTGCCGTATAACATGGCCGAATACGATCTGAAGTTTTATGGGAGAACACTCAGCCCAATGTTATACTATGGGGCACTGCAGAGCTCCAATTATTTTCTCATGCCGATTGCGCCACAAACTGTACTCAAAGTATGATACCACACACAGTAGGAATGTCAACACAGTATGATGTCTACCAAAGCCTCCCATACAGTATGATGGCCCCACAGCTTCCATATAGTATGAAGGTCAACACAGCCCCCTACATAGTATAATGTACCCCATAGACCTCTGCATAGTATAATATTCATCATAACCACCCTACACAGTATGAAAATTCCCCACAGCCCCAAAACAGTATGATGGTCCAACCACAGACCCTTTACAGTATGATGCTTCCCCCCAACAGCCCCTATTATTATATGATGTCCGCCCAACAGTACTCTATATAGTATGATGATCCACTCCACAGCCCCCCATATAGTATGATGGGCCTCCCAAACAGCACCCTACATAGTATGATGGTCCTCCCAAACAGCACCCTACATAGTATGATGGTCCTCCCAAACAGCACCCTACATAGTATGATGGTCCTCCCAAACAGCACCCTACATAGTATGATGGTCCTCCCAAACAGCACCCTACATAGTATGATGGTCCTCCCAAACAGCACCCTACATAGTATGATGGTCCTCCCAAACAGCACCCTACATAGTATGATGGTCTCCCATAGCCTCCTCAAAGCAAAATAAATCCTTATACTCACCTAATCTAGACACCTCACCCACCGCAACCTCCTTCTCCTCATATATCCATGCTCACAGTGGCACGATGCAGTGACATCATCACACCGTCGACGTCTCCTGTGTGCACCAGCCACCAGCAGACCACAGATAGCATGGATGCCCTTGACCTTCTTGGGTAAGTGATGGAGTCTGTGGCTCTGTGCTCCTTCACAATTGTCAATACTGTCAACAGTGTAGCAGGTAATGCGGTCCACGGCTGGGCCAGCCCTTCAGGCATTTGCCAAAATTACCAGATGGCCAGTCCACCCCTGGAACCACACCCACTTGGCTAACAAGACTAGATTTATACACTGAGAACAAGAGTCGATCTCTCAGGAACGGAGAGGCGCAGGATCAAAAGAAAAACAGCGCCGGATTCAGGAAGGCAAGCGTCAGGTCCTTTTTAAAGGGATTTATTATGTATGTATAACATGGTTGCCTTATTCCAGAAACGGCACCAGTCTTGTCCAGTACGTGTGCCTGATATTTCATCTCACTTGAACTCAAATTTTCAGTAATTTTTGAAAAATATTTAGAATTGAGAGTCCTCAGTGGTTGATACCTTTTAATGGCTAACTGAAAAGATGGTAACAAATTGCAAGCTTTCGAGACTACTCGGGCCTCTTCATCAGGCAAAGACTAAAATAAATTCTGGAGAATCACATATTTATACACAAAACATCACAGAAAAAAAAAACATGGATAAGACAGGTGACATGAAGCACCATGGGTGATAAACAGTTATGTCCATAAATATTGGACGAGTTCTTAGATAAGGAATGTTTTATTGTCCTCAGATTGGGGTCTGGTTCTTTTGTGATGACCCCACATGGTCTGAATGGCAAATTCCTTAGTTCCTTAGTTGATGTAAAAAGACATAAATCCATGTGACACATTCATTCCTGCACTAAGACTGTCAAAGGTCATCATCAGTTTATATTCCCATAGTCTTCTGTCTCTTTGAGATTTGAAGTTACCTTTTAAAACAAATAATTTCATGTCCATAATGTTATGATTGGGGAGACAAAAATGTTTGGCCACAGGTAGATCCATTCTTTTTTCTCTTATTGTGTGGTGGTGAGAATCAATTCTTGTTCTAAGCTTTTGCCCTGTCTCCCCCACACACAGACCCCCAGTTGGACATTTAGTACAAATAATTAGGTACACAACATTAGAAGTGACACAGCTGAAAGTACCTGGTATCTTGTAATCCTGATGTGAATTGGGGATCTTTATTTTGTCAGATCAGGACTACAAGATACCAGATACTTTCAGCTGCATCACATCTAATGTGGTGTACCTAATTATTTGTACTAAATGTCCAACTGGGGGTCTGTATGTGGGGGAGCCAGGGCAGAAACTGAGAACAAGAATGAATTCTCACCGCCATACAATAAGAGAAAAAAGAATGGATCTACCTGTGGCAATACATTTTTGTGTCCCCAATCATAGCATTATGGACATGAAATTACTTGTTTTAAAAGGTAACTTTTTTGTGCGACACGTCCACCCCCTCCTCCCCGGAACTCATAATGGGCAGCGGATGCGTCTGAAAACTGCATCCGCTGCCCACGTTGTGCACTATTTTGCACAACGTCCGTCAGTACGTCGGGCCAACGGTTTGCGACGGCCCCGTACCGACGGAAATGTGAAAGAGGCCCTAGTCTTTTCCTGATGAAGAGGCCTGAATAGTCTTGAAAGCTTGCAATTTGTTACCATCTTTTCAGTTAGCCATTAAAAGGTATCCACCACTGAGGACTCTCACTTCTAAATATTTTTCTATCTACTGGCTAACACGGTACCTATATATATATCTTTCCTGTATCAGTAATTTTTGAAAATTCAGATTTTTGTTTTAAAACCTATCACCGTATTCGTACTGACGTTACCGGGATCACGTTATCAGGTAATTTTTCCCTCGAAATGAAGGACGTAAAACAGAAACGCACCGTGTCACCACGCTTGGATTTTTTTTTTCCTATTTTTCAGTCAAATTATATGCTAAACTGAATTACATTGTTAAAAACCACAACCCATAACACAAAAAAAAACTTCCACAAGCCCTCAAATGGCAATATTAATGAGAAAATAAAAAAATGATGCCTGTTTGGAAGATGAAGAAGTAAAAAATGAAAGAATATGAACGAAAATTTTAAAAGTTTATATCGACCCTTTAATGAGCCTTGCTACATGACTTGGGATAAAACTTGAAATGTACTAAAGAAGTTGCAATCTATTGTGCTAAAGCATGTAGACAGGGAATATATGAAATAAGAATAGCAATACTGCTCTGGATAATAAGAAAAAATTGAGATGCTTAGCACACAATTTGGCCAATTCATGCATGCACAGCAACCAACAACAAGGTCGTCTCACGCTGCTGGGACCCTACTGATCTAGTGTGAATACCTCTCTTTGGCTGGGTGAAAGGCCTCTGACAGGGAAATCTAAGGGGTAAAGTCTCTTTTTGAGCAGAGTAGCATGCCTGACATGCCAATGTCAGGAGACTTAAATTAAATGTATTTAATTTTCTAGAGGAGCATTGCATGGCCTATAAGTCTCCTTACCTTGTCATATCATTTTTTTCTTGCATGCAAAAAATAATTATAGAGGTTTCTCATGCCTCTCCTAAAAAGATATATGTACATGGCATCTTTTTCAGGAGCAAAAAAAAACCATACAAAAAAAAATTAACATAATGCACAGCAAGGTCAAAACGACTTACTGTGAATGTGTTCTGTTAAAAACGATCCAAAAGAAGACTATTCGGGAAAAGCAGTGTATCAAAAAGACATGTGCACATAAACTAAAACAGTAAGTGAAATTGGAGAACACTAGGATGTTTCTTAGGGTATGTGAACACGATTGTAGACGCCCGCGAACCTGCAGAAGACGCTTCGGGAAAATGCTGGCGGTGTATTATGTGAATTTTTTTATTTTGATTGCCACATGACTTGGGATAAAATCCAAACCAAAATCTCAATTTGCAGACACATGTTTGGGGAGCTGTTGCCCCTCATCAGTGCAAGTCAAGAAATCTGATTTGGCTAGGTTGATGCCTCTTTGGCTGTCTTTTGCGATGGCTTTGCTGTCGGCATTTTTGAAAAATGTTTTTATTCCATATATAACATATAAAAATTGACCGGCGGTCACTTGTTTTAGCCTCTTCACGGCTTTCGAAAAAAAACACAACATGTGCACAGGGAGTCGTATTCATTCTTTTCAGCGTTTATTAGGCCCCAGAATCCGCCAGAAGAAGACATTGTGGGCACATAGTCTAAGTTGCCAGTAGCGTGCTAACCAAGTTTTTCACTGACCCTCCGACTTGACCCAACCATGGACATAGGTTCTTTTTCTCTTTTTTTTTTTGGTGTGGACACTTGGTCTGCAAAAAAGTAGAGATGTGAACAGCACCATAGACTAGTTTGGGTGTGGGTTCTATTTCTAAAAAAACACGGGTAGAGCAAGTGCGAGAAAATTGGATGTGTGAAAGACGTCTATGTCATGACATATTGATAGGTTTTTTCGGCACATATTGATCCTGGGGATCTTCTGATACCACCACTGACTCTTCTTTCCAAGCACATCATCTATCGGGAAAAGGTCAGGAGACCACCACGCACATCAGACATGGCCAGCGCTGCTGAAATTGGTGGGTTTGGTCAACTACAACAGCTGTTTCGGTCCCGATGACTGGACATGACTTCTGCTCGTTTTTCCACCTCTTAGCATTCGTCAAGGATCACCTTGCTTGGCAGAAGACCCTAACAATGGTGTCCTCTGCGTACACTCATGGTTATGACTGTCTGCTCCTCAGTATATTAATATATGATTGCATAGTTTGGTAACACATTTGTTATATATCTTCTGGTACAGCTCTTCTAAAGCTCAAGTCTTCATCTGGATCCTGCTCTATGGAGACCGACAGCGCCCGGCCAGCATGTATGCCTGTCAAGGACCAGACGCTGTCAGACTGGACAGAATGTGAAATCTCAGGATTTGGGAAACATGCACATAGTAAGGAAAAATCAATGAGAGGAAACAGTCCACAACCTCTGTAGGACTCACAATTGTCTCGCTCTATGTATGGAACGGTTGCTATTAAAGCATTAAAAGGAAATGTATGAAGATTGATCAAACATATGATAGATTATAAAGTCTAATGAGACATGATACAAAATAAAATAATGTAACCACATAAAATAATATAAAAATATATAAGGCTGACCTCACAATCTTCAATATTGGTTATTGCAGTACCACTTTTCACCATAGTGGGTGGAGACTATTTTCTATACATTTCAATGAAACAGCGCCCCCATTTCCTGCTTAAGAATCACATTTGGCATTTAGAAAAAAAAATTGTATTTTTCATATTCAACCAACCATTTCCAACTGTATTTAGTATAATTTGTATTGCAATAACTGATTGAATGCAAATTAATATGATAAATATGGGAATCTGAGGATTAAAAGGTATTACTAGATATCACATAAGCTCTCAGGGGTCTTTGTATTCCATGTCTTCTATGACCTTTACCAATTATCTTATCTCTTCACACATCTCCCTTCAGATTCTCCACTCATGTCTGACCAACTTAAAGAAGGTCGTGTGAGGCTGTATCCTGACAAGCTCTGCACCCCTGAACAACTGGCGGACAGGACGGTGACTGCAAACATGTTGTGCGCCGGTGACACGATGAACCAGGACGATGCCTGCCAGGTGACTGCGCTTTGAATGGTCAAAGCATTCAGTAATACTTACACTCCAAAAATGGAAGAAAATTCCATAATGTTTGTAGAAATCCTCACGGTGGCCATATGTCCCCTTACAATATCCTTAAAAGCCTGGGATATATTTGCTATTGACATTTTCAGTATTCAAGTATCTCAGCCGTGAAACATGGAAAAAGTTAAGCTGCTTACATCAAAGTTTAGACCGTTGTACACGGTGCCTGGCATCCAACTGAACAGGACATTTGGGAGGAGCATTGAGATCCCTCCTCCTCACAATCCACTCCAGTTGGATACAAGCCATTGTACACAGCTCCCTAAACACTGGATCTGGCAGCTGTATAGTAAGAGGTTTCATGATTAATTTATTTAAATACAGGCATCTTATAAATGTCCATAAATGTGAGACATCTGTTAATAGTAATGTTTAATCTGAAAATGAAATATTGTTTAATTTTTATATTAAATATATATTTTACATATTTTTGATAATATGTTTTTATATCACTATCTATATAAAAAAAATAACTTGCAATTTTCACACTGGTCACTAGGCGTAATATTAGAACCCTACTTCCAAAGTGTGAGAATGGCTTAGACCCTATTTGTGTAGAAGTCTATTCTGAACATGCCGTAATCTGGGTACAGAAAGGAAGAGGAGGAAAGATGTAACATCTCCTCTGTTATCTGCCATTGTAATCCTGTCTCTCACCTGTACAGAACAGGAAGTATCAGCCTAATATTAGGCCTCGTTGAAAATGTCAAGATTTCAGATTTTTTTTTATATAGAAAGTGATATCAAAAATTGAAAAATCAGAATTTTAAAGAATGGCTGCTTTCTTCTAGAAACAGAGCCACATCTGACCGTGGGTTGTGTCTGGAACTGCATCTTTGTTTCATTATTGTAAATGGGTCTGAGCTGCAATACCGCATACATCCTGTGGACAAGAGTGGCGCTGTTTTAGAAAGAAAGCAGCCAGAATTCATCCTAAAGTAGTCCATGATTTCTGGCATATTCATTTTGTTTTCCTTCCCTGCAGGGTGATTCTGGGGGGCCACTTGTGTGCCCGATAAACGGCCGTATGCACCTTATCGGCGTCATCAGCTGGGGTGAAGGGTGCGGGATAAAGGACAAGCCCGGAGTTTACACCCGAGTGACCCGCTATATTGACTGGATACAGCAAAAAACAGGAATTCGGCTGAACTGAGCCCAGCCAGACACTACCAATAAGACCACTAGAGACACTAATGGAAATGCCAGAGCCAAAGACCCCCGCCACTGATACCCGGGGTCACATGCTGCTGTGCAATAGGTAGAATGAATATTTATATTATTCTATATTTAATCATATGAAGGCCAAGGACGAAGCTCAGAGCAGGACTTGGATGAGCTTTAATCTGGAGGTCGATCCAAACTCCGGAGGTTCAAAATTACCAAAATCTCCAAGGTGAACACCGATCTGTTTGGATCTACATTACGGAAGATACCTTGTAGTCTGCTATTAAAATATCTGGTTTTATTTTCTATACCGATGGGTAAATTCAGCCATAAACCTGAATTCTATCCATAAAAAACAATAACAATCCCATGTATCTCCATTATTCCCTATGGGAACGTTTAGGTGTTGAGAATGCCAACATGCCCGTAAGTAAAACATAACGTTGGCTCTAGAGTCCGAAAATATCAATCTATGGCCTGAGGGTCTCTTGGAAGTGAGGCAAAATCAAAAGCGAAGACGGGTCCATCGAGAACCTCTTACCAAGGATTCATGGAGCCGATCCTGGAAGCAGCGATGAGTCTACTTGTTGATTGTTTCCACATTTCTTTTTTTAAAATATAAATCTGCAAACACCAAAAGTAGAAACAGAGGGAACTTTACAGAGATTCAGGAGGGAAGAGCGGTGAATTCCACCTTCGTCTGTCGGTTGGACAGAATAATGGAAAGACTTTTAATAGCACTTCCAATAATGATGGAAGTCGAGAAGATTAACCCTTTAGGAACGCAGCTACTTTGGGCATTGAGGCAACAGCAATTTTTTTATTTGATTTCATTTTCTTTTTTAATTACGGTGTTTTTTAAAACCACTTTTGTGCTTTTTTGAGGGACAACCTCATTTTTGGGCCAGAATGGTATTGAAAAAAAAAATACGTTTTTTGGGGAGAGGAATGGAAAAAAAAAAAAAAAAACAGCAATTCAGAAATTTTAGTTTTGTTTTCATGGCTTTCAGAGCAGGTATAAATGCAATATTGATTGTAATATTCGGTAGAATTATGTCAATGCCCAATTTATATCTTTTCTGTATGGTTTTTCGACTTTGCACAATAAAACTTTTTTTTTATTATTTGCTTTGGTGTCGCTATATATTTTTTTTCGATGACTGACTGTACAGGATGAATAATGAGTTAGACCTTGTATAGACATCAGTCCAGTTCTCATCAATGTGCTGGATCAGATCCATTTTTGGTCCATGTATTAGTGTTAACCTTCAGCGCAGCATCAGATTTTCTCATTTGCAGAAATAAAAATCCAAGCTTCTCTCCCCCCCATTATACAGTAAAAAATATGGACAGCTCCAGAATGACACAGATATGACAGCCATTTGCTATCCTTTTTTTTATTTTGCAGGTCCATTGGGTACCTGGATAAAAACACGCATCTCAGTTTATTTTTTGTGGACCCTCGACTGTCAAAAAACTTTGCGTAAATGAGAGCCTAAGTAGTTTGTTGACTTTTGGCCAAATCTTCCCATTCATTTTATGAAAACGTTCCTCCCTTGAGTCATTGCAATTTAGAAGTCGCCACAAGCCCCCTCTACCTGTGTCACAAGCCCACCGTTAGCAATAATTTCAAAGGCAGTTTCCTACCATTGTTTGAGATCAGGCAGACATAAGGCCGGCGTCACACACAGCGTAAAACAATACGGTCCGTATATTACGGCCGTAATACGCTGAAAAGTCCCCAAAAAAATGGTCCGTTGCTCCTCCGTAGGCAGGCTGTGTCAGCGTTTTTTGCGCATGGCATCCTCCGTATGTAATCCGTATGGCATCCGTACTGCGTGGTTTTCTCGCAGGCTTGCAAAACCAACATACCGCTATAGAAGTGATCCATGTGTCCCAAAAAGAAAAGAATATATATATATATATATATATATATATATATATATGTCAGTAGACACATATATGTATATATATTAATACTTATTCCAGCGCTATACAGCTTGAAAGCCGGTAATTCAATTACCGGCTTTTTCTTTCTCCTTCATAAAACCCGACATGATTTGAGACATGGTTTACATACAGTAAACCATGTCTTCTCTCCATTTTTTTTGCAGATTCCACACTACTAATGTCAGTAGTGTGTATCTGCAAAATTTGGCCGTTCTAGCTCTTAAAATAAAGGGTTAACTGGCGGAAAAAATTGGCGTGGGCTCCCGCGCAATTTTCTCCGCCAGAGTAGTAAAGCCAGTGACTGAGGGCAGATATTAATAGCCTGGAGAGGGTCCACGGTTATTGGCCCCCCCCTGGCTAAAAATATCTGCCCCCAGCCACCCCAGAACAGGCACATCTGGAAGATGCGCCTATTCTGGCACTTGGCCACTCTCTTCCCATTCCCGGTGGGATATGGGGTAATGAAGGGTTAATGCCACCTTGCTATTGTAAGGTGACATTAAGCCTAATTAATAATGGAGAGGCGTCAATTATGACACCTATCCATTATTAATCCAATTGTAGTGAAGGGTTAAATAAAACACAAACACATTCTTTAAAATTATTTTAATGAAATAAAAACAATGGTTGTTGTAGTATTTTATTCAACACCCAATCCAGTCACTGAAGACCCTCGTTCTGTGAGTAAAGAAACATAATAAACCAACAATATACTTACCCTCCGCAGATCTGTAACGTCCAACGATGTAAATCCTTCTGAAGGGGTTAAAACATTTTGCAGCAAGGAGCTGTGCTAATGCAGGCTGCTCCTCGCTGCAAAACCCCAGGGAATGAGGCTAAAAATAGATCAATGATCTATATTTAGCATCATTTGCGGTGAGGCGCCCTCTGCTGGCTGTTCATAGATCGTGGGAAATTACCTAGAAAGCCAGGGAGCTTTCTAGGTAATTTCCCACGATCTATGAACAGCCAGCAGAGGGCGCCTCACCGCAAATGATGCTAAATATAGATCATTGATCTATTTTTAGCCTCATTCCCTGGGGTTTTGCAGCGAGGAGGAGCAGCCTGCATTAGCACAGCTCCTTGCTGCAAAATGTTTTAACCCCTTCAGAAGGATTTACATCGTTGGACGTTACAGATCTGCGGAGGGTAAGTATATTGTTGGTTTATTATGTTTCTTTACTCACAGAACGAGGGTCTTCAGTGACTGGATTGGGCGTTGAATAAAATACTACAACAACCATTGTTTTTATTTCATTAAAATAATTTTAAAGAATGTGTTTGTGTTTTATTTAACCCTTCACTACAATTGGATTAATAATGGATAGGTGTCATAATTGACGCCTCTCCATTATTAATTAGGCTTAATGTCACCTTACAATAGCAAGGTGGCATTAACCCTTCATTACCCCATATCCCACCGCTACACGGGAATGGGAAGAGAGTGGCCAAGTGCCAGAATAGGCGCATCTTCCAGATGTGCCTTTTCTGGGGTGGCTGGGGGCAGATATTTGTAGCCAGGGGGGGGCCAATAACCGTGGACCCTCTCCAGGCTATTAATATCTGCCCTCAGTCACTGGCTTTACTACTCTGGCGGAGAAAATTGCGCCGGAGCCCACGCCAATTTTTTCCGCCATTTAACCCTTTATTTTAAGAGCTAGAACGGCCAAATTTTGCAGATACACACTACTGACATTAGTAGTGTGGAATCTGCAAAAAAAATGGAGAGAAGACATGGTTTACTGTATGTAAACCATGTCTCAAATCATGTCGGGTTTTATGAAGGAGAAAGAAAAAGCCGGTAATTGAATTACCGGCTTTCAAGCTGTATAGCGCTGGAATAAATATTAATATATATACATATATGTGTCTCACTGACATATATATATATATATATACCTATTCTATGTGTACACATTTATTATATCTATTGGACTGGAAGCTGTCAGTGTGATTTTACTGTACACCGCACTGAATTACCGGCTTTTCTCTCTAACAGCGCTGCGTATTTCTCGCAAGTCACACTGCTTGTCCGTGTGTAATCCGTATTTTTCACGCTTCCATAGACTTTCATTGGCGTATTTCTTGCGCAGTACGGTGACAAACGCAGCATGCTGCGATTTTGTACGGCCGTAGAAAGCCGTATAATACTGATCAGTAAAATACGGCAAATAGGAGCAGGGGCATAGAGAATAATTGTGCCGTATTTTTTGCGAGTTTTACGGACGTAGATTCTGCGCTCTTACGTCCGTAAAACTCGCATGTGTGACGGCGGCCTTAGGCATCTCTGGACCATGTCTGATGAAGGCTGTCAGATCAGGTGACAGTCATCTATTATGTATGGGGACACAATGGCCACACTGTAAGGGGACACAATGGCCAGGCTGTGAGCACCATATTACATTACTGCAGGGGAAGGGCACCTACAATAGGACATAATAGCTAGATCCAAGCACATATGTTAGATTAGTAAATTCCTATTCAATTGCCACTTTTAAGCTTTATCTGATTATCAATTAAAGGGAATGTATCAGCAGGTTTTTGCTACCTCATCTGATGTCGGGGCCTAGACCGCAATTCCAGTGATGTGCCACTAAGTTTACTGGGTGCAGGAGTTATGATAGGGCTCATTTCCACTTGCGATGAAATAATCAGATAAAAAAAAAAAAATCAGACTGCGTTTGGACCAATGTTGTTCTATCATCCTGTGTTCATCTGCGTTTTTTTTTTCCTGCTCGGATCGGATCACGATCGTTGTGCAATTGTAATCGGAAATCGGATCGCATCGTGCAATAGAAGTCAATGGGTGTGAAAAAAAAATCGTACACCACACGGACCATACGAGTGCTGTCTGATTTTTACGCACCGGTGTCCTTTGAAAAGCGGCAATTCATGTGCTGCATACAGTAAAATCACACTGACAGGTTAGAATATAATAGATAGAATAGAAATATACACATAGAATACATAGATATATTCAGCACTGGCAAAAATTAAGAGACCACTGCAAAATTTTCAGTTTGTCTGATTTTTCTTTTTATAAGTACACTAGATGGTGGCCCGATTCTAACGCATCGGGTATTCTAGAATATGCATGTCCACGTAGTATATTGCCCAGCCACGTAGTATATTGCCCAGCCACGTACTATATTGCCCAGCCACGTAGTATATTGCCCAGCATAGAGCCACGTAGTATAGAGCAATAAAAAAAAATAAACATATACTCACCTTCCGAAGGCCCGTTGGAAGTCCTGCTATACTCACCATCCGCCGCCTTTGCCGCTCCTCGCCATGCTCCCGGGACCGCTCCATTGCAAGCGGCAAGGTCCTTGTCGTGCAGGCGCACAGGACTTGTGATGACGTTGCGGTCACATGACCGTAACGTCATGGCAGGTCCTTCTGCCAGACCATCCGTGCGACTGGAATGTGCCGGTTGCATCGCGAGGAGGGGGAAAGGCTGCGTAGGTGAGTATATAATCATTTTTTAATTTTTTTATTATTTTTAACATTCGATGTTTTTACTATTGATGCTGCATAGGCTGCGTCAATACTAAAAAACTTGGTCACACAGGGTTAATAGCAGCAGTAACGGACTGCATTACACCGCGGTCCGTTACTGCTGCCATTAACCCTGTGTGAGGGCAGACTGGAGGGGTGTATGCGGGCGCCGGGCAGGGAGTGCGGGGAGTAAGGAGCGGCCATTTTCTTCCGGACTGTGCGCGTCGCTGATTGGTCATGGCAGCCATGACAGGTAGCTGCAGAGACCAATCAGCGAACGAATAACCGTTACAGAAGGACAGACAGACGGAAGTGACCCTTAGACAATTATGTATATGTATATATATATATACACACACACACACACACACACACAGTGGGGCAAAAAAGTATTTAGTCAGTCAGCAATAGTGCAAGTTCCACCACTTAAAAAGATGAGAGGCGTCTGTAATTTACATCATAGGTAGAACTCAACTATGGGAGACAAACTGAGAAAAAAAAAATCCAGAAAATCACATTGTCTGTTTTTTTTTAACATTTTATTTGCATATTATGGTGGAAAATAAGTATTTGGTCAGAAACAAACAATCAAGATTTCTGGCTCTCACAGACCTGTAACTTCTTCTTTAAGAGTCTCCTCTTTCCTCCACTCATTACCTGTAGTAATGGCACCTGTTTAAACTTGTTATCAGTATAAAAAGACACCTGTGCACACCCTCAAACAGTCTGACTCCAAACTCCACTATGGTGAAGACCAAAGAGCTGTCAAAGGACACCAGAAACAAAATTGTAGCCCTGCACCAGGCTGGGAAGACTGAATCTGCAATAGCCAACCAGCTTGGAGTGAAGAAATCAACAGTGGGAGCAATAATTAGAAAATGGAAGACATACAAGACCACTGATAATCTCCATCGATCTGGGGCTCCACGCAAAATCCCACCCCGTGGGGTCAGAATGATCACAAGAACGGTGAGCAAAAATCCCAGAACCACGCGGGGGGACCTAGTGAATGAACTGCAGAGAGCTGGGACCAATGTAACAAGGCCTACCATAAGTAACACACTACGCCACCATGGACTCAGATCCTGCAGTGCCAGACGTGTCCCACTGCTTAAGCCAGTACATGTCCGGGCCCATCTGAAGTTTGCTAGAGAGCATTTGGATGATCCAGAGGAGTTTTGGGAGAATGTCCTATGGTCTGATGAAACCAAACTGGAACTGTTTGGTAGAAACACAACTTGTCGTGTTTGGAGGAAAAAGAATACTGAGTTGCATCCATCAAACACCATACCTACTGTAAAGCATGGTGGTGGAAACATCATGCTTTGGGACTGTTTCTCTGCAAAGGGGCCAGGACGACTGATCCGGGTACATGAAAGAATGAATGGGGCCATGTATCGTGAGATTTTGAGTGCAAACCTCCTTCCATCAGCAAGGGCATTGAAGATGAAACGTGGCTGGGTCTTTCAACATGACAATGATCCAAAGCACACCGCCAGGGCAACAAAGGAGTGGCTTCGTAAGAAGCATTTCAAGGTCCTGGAGTGGCCTAGCCAGTCTCCAGATCTCAACCCTATAGAAAACCTTTGGAGGGAGTTGAAAGTCCGTGTTGCCAAGCGAAAAGCCAAAAACATCACTGCTCTAGAGGAGATCTGCATGGAGGAATGGGCCAACATACCAACAACAGTGTGTGGCAACCTTGTGAAGACTTACAGAAAACGTTTGACCTCTGTCATTGCCAACAAAGGATATATTACAAAGTATTGAGATGAAATTTTGTTTCTGACCAAATACTTATTTTTCACCATAATATGCAAATAAAATGTTAACAAAACAGAAAATGTGATTTTCTGGATTTTTTTTTCTCAGTTTGTCTCCCATAGTTTAGTTCTACCTATGATGTAAATTACAGACGCCTCTCATCTTTTTAAGTGGTGGAACTTGCACTATTGCTGACTGACTAAATACTTTTTTGCCCCACTGTGTGTATATATATATATATATATATATATATATATATACACACACGCACTGTATATATTACATTACATACATAGATAAAAGAAAAGCCGGCAATTCATGTGCCGTGTACTGTAAAATCAATGCAGGAGTGGACAGGATAGAACAGATGGATTACATACAGTAAATACATATAGAATCGGTAGATATATAGATGTCAGTGACAAATACAATTAGTACAGTGTGTGTGCAAATTACTGGACATGTATTTAATTATTAAAAGATTATTTTTCTTAACAAAATGGCGTGGGCTCCCGAATAATTTTGTTAACCATCAGAGGGAAAGCCGACACCTGGGGGCAGATGTTTATAGCCTGGAAAGGGGGTAACATGTCTACATTAACATTTCTACTGATCCTTCCATTTCCATAATTCCACAACTTTTCTTTCTTGCAGTTATTTCAGTGTTGTGTAACAAATATATTAGACCACTTATGGACCATGCTAAAATGGTTGTAGATATGGGAGTCATTTGTATATTGTAGTTCGGTCGCCCCTAAGCATTTGTTTTACCAAATTTAATCCTACATTTGGGAACCTGTCTTCCTATTCCCTTTATATTATAAATGACTTATTATATTCCCTTTATAATCTTGGTTGCTCTTCTCTGCGCACACAGGTGCTACTTACAAAATTAGAATATCAACAAAAAGTTAATTCATTTTAGTTCTTTAATACAAAATTGAAAATCATATTAGATGCAACACTTGTAGCCCATGTCCTGGATACGTCTGTGTGTGGCGGCTCTTGAAGCAATGACTCCAGCAGCAGTCCACTCCTTGTGAATCTCCCCTAAATTTTTGAATGGCCTTTTCTTAAAGGGACACTGTCACCTGAATTTGGAGGGAACAATCTTCAGCCATGGAGGCGGGGTTTTGGGGTTTTTGATTCACCCTTTCCTTACCCGCTGGCTGCATGGTGGCTGCAATATTGGATTGAAGTTCATTCTCTGTCCTCCATAGTACACACCTGCGCAAGGCAAGATTACCTTGTGCAGGCGTGTACTATGGAGGACAGAGAATGAACTTCAATCCAATATTGCAGCCAGCATGCAGCCAGCGGGTAAGGAAAGGGTGAATCAAAAACCCCCAAACCCCGCCTCCATGGCTGAAGATTGTTCCCTCCAAATTCAGGTGACAGTGTCCCTTTAACAATCCTTTCAAGGCTGCGGTTATCCCGGTTGCTTGTGCACCTTTTTCTACCGCACTTTTTCCTTCCACTAATTTGCTTAGATACAGCAATCTGTGAACAGCCGGCTTCTTTAGCAATGCCCTTTTGTGTCTTGCCATCCTTGTGGAGTGTGTCAGTGACTGCCTTCTGGACATCTGTCAAGTCAGCAGTCTTCCCCATGATTGTGGAGCTACTGAAACATACTAAGGGACTGTAATGCTGCTGCAGTGTAGTATAGCGCAATTTCCAGCATGGGATGCTGGTGAGGGAAGAGAGGCTGCACACAAGCATAACACCACTGAGCAGAAGCACAAGCGCCACCAAGTGGAGAAAGAGTGGTCAGACGAGCAGAGTCAGAAACCGTCAGGACAAGAAGTACCAGAGATCACAGCAATACACGTGGTCAAATACAAGCCAGAAGTTAGAGCCAGACGGGAGTAGATATAAGCGAGACGAGAGACAGTAAAACAGGTCAGAAGCCAAGCCAGGTCACATACCAAGAGGTCTGAGAACAGGGAGCGAATACTAAAACAAAGCGGGAAGGCAGGAAAGGGAAGTCACGGGAACAGAGTACACTGGTAGAGGACAAACACGGTATCAAGGGGTCAGCTGCTCTAGCCTGGAAGCATGAACTATCACTGACATTGCTCTGCAGGCCACAGCAGACTGAAATAGCTACACAGCACCCAAAACGAGGCAGAGGTTAACCCCTGCATGACCTTACCAGGGAGAAATAAGAAGCAAACCCTCGGCCTGGATCATGACAGGGACATTTTTAAACACTTAGGAAGCCTTTGCAGGTGTTTTGTTAATTATTCAAATTTATTGAGATAATGACTTTTGGGCTGTCATTGGCTGTAAGCCATAATCATCAACATTAACAGAAATAAACACGTGAAATAGATCACTCTTTGTAATGACTCTATATAATATATGAGTTTCACTTTTTGTATTGAAGAACTGAAATAAATTAACTTTTGATGATATTCTAATTTTCCGAGAAGCACCTGTATGTTCTTCGTATACACCGGAGACCAAAGTTGTACACAGTATCTAAGTGTGGCCGCACTAGTGACTTGAACGGAGGCAAAACAATGTCCTTGTCATGAGCATCGGTCCTATTTTATTGCATCCCAGGATTTTATTTGCCTTGGCCGCAGCTGCCTGGCATTGGTCACTTTGTTATCTACCAATATCCCCAAGTCTTTTACGTTGCCATTTTTACTCAAGGTTTTATTATAAAGTACATAGTTGTACTTTTTTTTTTTAACTCGGCCCAAGTGCACGGTCTTACATTTATAGATATAACCATCAAAGAACTAACGCACAAGAAAGATACCATGGTGCACAAAGTTAACTCTTAACACTTAACTCCTGTCCCTCCGGCTGCAATTTGTTTTTGAAGAATAAACTGTTCTTTACTCGCCCTCCGCAGGGCAACTACGCTGCGAACAAGCATTTACCTTAGGGAAAAAAAAAGTTCCATGATAGAAGATCCATCTCATAGAAGATTGTGATTAGAGTTGAGTGAATATGTTCGGAATCGGACGCCGAATGTGAATTTGCCATACTGGTACCCTATTTGTGTCGAATTTATGTTTGATGATCGGTTTCGAACATATTCATTCATTTCTACTCCCATTGACTCCAATGACGCTTGGCAAACATTTCAAAAACAATATTCGGGGGGGGCGTGGCTATGTAGCCGGAGAAGAAGGACGCACTGAGTAAGAGCTCCATACATCCTGATTCAATCCTGCCACATATATCTCATCCCCGCAAACAGAACCGACAGGGGCTGAGACCCCACACTTAGAGGAACCTTGTGAGCCCTCCGGACGGCTGCCGTAGTGATCTGAGGCGGCGGGAGCTGCAGGGACAGAGAGGCCGGGAGGATCCACGTGCAGTGGCGGCCATCTTCGGTGCGCGCGCTCCAGGACACAGGACGCGGCGCCGTCTCCTGCTGAAGCCGGGCTCTCTTCTCGTCGGGGCGAACGGAAGCAGGATCGCAGCGGTGAGAGCTGTGCTTGTGCACGGAGGTTGGGAGACCTGAGGGGGACAGCGGTGCCCACGGGAGTGGCGGACATTAGCATAGCACGCTCCCTAACAGCAAAGGGAGCAGTGCCTCATATACCTGCGGTGCTGCTTGGAAGGAGAACACGCAAATAAGGAACTGGGGGGGTGGTGCGGTGTGTGCCCTGAAATATTGGGCCCTGTGCCTCCCCTGTCATACAGCCGCTTCGTTTAGCAGCACCATAAAACTGGGAATTAACCCCCTTCCTGCTGACCTCCCTGTGTGTGGACTGAGAGCCCGTTCAGTTATATAGAGCCTGAGTAAACATCTGAACAACCACCCTGTGACCCTCATTATTACTGTCTGCCAGCCCTGTGACCCCCTTTGACGTACAGTATAATATTATACAGGACCTGAAGCTAGAGCTTGGTTTATCTGCAATCACAATCAGGATTACTTTGTGGAGTTCCTCTGCTTGCCCACCATGCAACACCCTAGGGGAGCAGGGGCGGCTGATAAGCTGAGGAAATTTGCCAGAGATGATTCCTCGGACAATGTGCGCACTCTCAGAAATAATCCTGCACTTACCCAGCGTAAGAGCCGTCCTTCTGATAGTAACGAGGAGGGAGAACAAGACGAACTGACTCTTAAACAAGCATCCGAGCAGTTAATGCAGGCTATCTCCCTCACTAGATCATCTCTTACGGAAAAAATAGAGGATGTGCATACTGAGGTGGGTCGTTTGCGACATGACATGCAAGCTATGAGAGGGCGTATTTCGGAGGTGGAAACAAGAGTGTCACATATAGAAGATACTATTACTCCCATGGAAGCTAAACTGACAAAAGCTGCTGGCTCCGTAAACGCATGGAAACAAAAGGCGGATGATTTGGAAAACAGACTGCGTCGCAATAATATTCGAATTATTGGTCTCCCGGAGCGATCGGAGGGTCAGCAGCCTGAGCAATTCCTGGAAGACTGGCTTAAGTCCACCCTGGGAGATGGATTCTCCTCAACATTCTCAGTGGAAAGAGCCCATAGGGTCCCAACGAGACCTCTGCCCCCTGGAACTCCACCTCGACCGTTTCTGGCACGCCTCCTTAATTGCAGAGATAGAGATGCTATTCTTCGCTTGGCAAGGCAGAAGGGCCCCATTAAACTCAACAATACCATCATATCGATTTTTCCGGATTTCTCCATGGAGCTCCAGAAACAGCGGGCACGATTTATGGAAGTCAAAAAGCTACTTCGAGACAAGAATATAATTTATTCCATGCTCTATCCAGCCCGGCTCCGCATTGTCCATGATGGATCCTCTTTATTTTTTACAGACCCAGCAGAAGTGGCCGAATGGTTGCGGTCTCACGGAGGGTCCAAAGCCCAAAAAAACTCCTAATTTGGGTTCTTTATCAAATGGCAATATAAATAGAGCTCTTTACATAGGTGCGAAAGAAGTCAACAATACCGGACACTGAATTCAGTGAGGGTATCCCCGTTTCTATTTGACTGTGGGAGTATGGAAACATGCTCCTCTATTGTTCAAGTTATGTTGGGTTTGAGTTTATGCACTAGTTCTGACTGTTTGATGTATATGGTTGCCGCCAATATTGATTTTTTTTTGCTCTGTGGGGTGTCTCTGGATCACGCCCGTATAATATTGTTGACATATATTATTTTTCTCTTTTTATATAAATATGGGATCTGAAATCATATATATGACCTGGAACATACGGGGTATTAAGACTCCTCGGAAGAAAGTTAAAGTATTTTCACAGATCAAAAAACACAATCCTCATGTCGTGGCATTGATGGAGACACACCTGACTAGGGATACGGTTCGATGTATACAAAAGCCATGGGTACAGTGGTCGCTCCATGCATTCCATACTAGCTACTCAAGAGGGGTCTCCTTATTGATACACAGGGGGGTTAGGTGGGAGGCGAGGGAGGCACGGCGGGATCCGGAGGGCCGCTTTGTTTTTGTACATGCAATTCTCAATTCATGTGAATATGTGATACTTTGTGTTTATAACCCTCCCCCTGCTAATATGTCAGTTCTCCGTATGGCATTGGGTTTCTCCTTAAAATATCCAGATGCCAATGTTATCTGCATGGGTGACTTCAACCTAGTAATGGACCATTCTAAGGACAGAGTGAGGTTGGATAACACAGTATCCGGGGAGTCTTTGCCTCAGTCGCCCTCCCAGCTGGCGCTGTTTATGGATGGCAGCGGTTGGTTGGACTTGTGGAGAATGAGTCATCCAGAGGATAGAGGGTATACCTGCCACTCATCCACTAAACAATCTTTATCTCGTATAGATTATATATTTGGATCTAGTGGCGTGGCACTGCAGGTGGATAATATTGAACATGGTAACAGGGGGATCTCGGACCACAGTCCAGTAATTCTTAAACTTAAATATGGTCAATCCAATAACAATAGATCCTGGAAATTAAACCCTTTCTGGCTGAAATTGATAGATTCAAGTGACAGGACAGTCGAACAATTAAATAGTTTTATTTTAGCACATCCAGAACCCCAGAATCTTGGTTTATTTTGGGACACTCTGAAGGCATATTTAAGGGGATGCTTGTCCTCTACAATCTCTTACATTAAAAGGGTGACGGCGGGGGAGGATGACGAGATGGAGCAACGATTAAAGGATTCAGAGGCTACATATATAGCAAATCAGACCAGCAGTAACAGGGCTGAGTGGCTCACCTCCCAGAGATTATATGCCCAACATATAGACGTTAAATCGAAACGTAAATTATTCTTTACCCGCCAGTCCTATTTTGAGCTGGGGAACCAGGCCAGTACGCTCTTGGCTTTCTTAGTGCGCCAACACAATACATCCAACACAATATTACAAATCCGTATGCCTGATGGTACATTAGTATCCTCTACTGATGAGGTACTTCAAGGTTTTCACGATTATTATAATTTGTTATATAAATCTGGTAGCGGTTTTGATACTAATGAATGTTTGGATTATTTATCGGATATAACGTTTCCCTCGTTGAGCCCATCCCAACAGGCCTTTATGGATGCGGAGTTTACTTTGGAGGAAGTGGAGCAGGCTATAGCGGACATGGCTACAGGGAAGGCCCCGGGTCCTGATGGGTTCCCCATTGAGCTATATAGGAAATACAGGGACAAGTTGGCACCACTTCTATTGAAGGTACTCGGGGGAATATGGAGGGGAGAGTCTGTCCCTGAAACGTTTTATGATGCCAATATTATAGTACACAGGAAAGAGGGGAAGGATCCTCTCGATTGTGGATCGTACCGACCTATATCCCTGGTGAACGTAGATTACAAGATTTTTACTAAAATTCTGGCTACCAGACTGAATACGATTATATTAGATCTCATACACCCAGATCAAACAGGCTTTATGCCTGGGAAAAGTACTTCCATCAATATTAGACGGGTCCAATCGGTTATTCAATATAGCTCTTTGGAGCCAGATAATAAGTGGGCATTGGCATCGCTGGATGCAGCCAAAGCTTTTGACTCCCTCGAGTGGTCCTTTCTGTTTGCATGTTTGCGGAAGTATGGTTTTGGGGACAGATTTCTGAAAGGGATAGGAACATTATATACGAAACCTAGGGCGCGTATGATAGTGAATGGCTCAATATCCGAGCCTTTTTCTTTACATAGAGGGACTCGCCAGGGGTGCCCTCTCTCCCCTGCTCTATTTGCATTGGCAATAGAGGCTCTGGCAATACAGATGAGATCCTCCAGCGACATCAAGGGGATACGCATTGCAGATCGGGTAGATATTATTGGCCTCTATGCTGATGATATGGTGGTATTTATGGATCAAACAGAGGATACGCTACCAAAAGTAATAACAATTATAGACAAATTTAGCAAATTCTCTGGTCTTTATATAAATTGGGATAAGTCTGCCCTGATGCCTCTTTCTCATGTCCCAATGTTGCGTCTCGGGACTCTCTCGGCGTTACCCATTGTCTCTAATTTCAAATATCTAGGAATACATATGTCTCAACATAGTAGATTTGATTTACAATTTAACATTTACCCATTAATTGATCTGGTAAAATCTAAATTTAATACTTGGGATAAACTCCCTCTCTCTGTGGCTGGCCGCATTAATTTGATCAAAATGATACTGCTTCCCAAGTTAAACTACTGCCTTCAACATAGTGCTGTCCCAATACCTAAATCCCTCTTTGCGACTCTAAATTCCCTAACCACGTCCTTTATATGGGGGAAAAGTAGGCCTAAACTTAGGTTATCTACTCTACAGAGACCGAGACGGGGGGGGAGGAGCGGCTTTGCCAGACTTCTACTTATATTATCTAGCCGGGCAGGTTAAAATGATAAATAAGTGGATGCCCAATAATTCTAATCCTCTTCCTAATTCAGAGAGTCATCTGCTTTACTCTGCTAGGATCGATTGTCCACTGGGGTTTTTGGAGATGGAGAGGGTCGGTGTTCCCCGTTTGCTTCCTTTGCTTCGGTTGGCAAGATCAATATGGAGTCAAATAAAAAAAATAACCAAATTTGTTGATATAGTGGCTGAAATGCCACTGTGGAATAACAGTTATCTCCCGGGATTATTAGGCCACCCATCCACGGAATTTTGGATATCACACGGTGTTCTCTCAGTAGGAAATGTACACAACCAGGGTTTTTTTACCTCCTTTGAACAATTACAAAATACTTATAACATCCCAAGATCCCAGTTTTTCCGCTATCTGCAGTTGAGATCAGCCTTTCAATCACACATGCGAAATGTGGGTACGGGTCGAGCCATTTCATCTCTTCCACTGATAGGTATTCTCAATTCACAAGGCCCTCAAGGACTTATCTCCTCTTTATACACTTATCTATTATCCATAGGAGAGGGGTCTACTATAGATTCTATTAAGAAAAGGTGGGAGGGGCTTCTTCCGGATACGCTGGGGGAAGAATGGGAAGACATTTTGGAATCTCCAACTAAGGTTTCCCCATCAATTAACAATAGGATGACTCAGCTGTACATAATATATCAATCCTATCTGACCCCGACTCGTCTTTTCAAGATGGGACGTCTCCATTCGTCAGATTGTCTGAGATGTCACTTAAGTGATGCGGATTTTATTCATATGATATGGAGATGTCCCATTATCTCTCATTATTGGAAAGAGGTGACAACATTGTTGACATCCTTGCTGTTGATCCCTGTCCCACTTGAGCCATTGACCTGCTTATTTGGGGTGTGGGATGCAGGAGTTTGGGACCACCACACTGGGATTTTTTTGCGAGAGACACTGTTCCTGGCGCGAAAAGTACTGGCGCTGAGATGGATGGGTGGTTCTTGCCCATCTCTTAGAGCTTGGGTGGATTTAGTGAACTCAATTATCCCGTATGAACGGACACTATATCAGAATAGAGGATGTCCAGATAAATTTGAGAAAATATGGGGTAAATGGAACTCCTCTCATCTTACTCTATAACCTATAATACTCTAATATATACATAGGAAGTGAGGCCTGTGGTTTTGGAGACATTACTTACAGGGTGAAATCTATACGGAACTTTCTTTTGGCGGCGTTTTTTTTTTAGTTCTTTTCGTTCTTTTAGTAGTTGAGGTAGTTAAGGTTTTACAATAAGATACTTGTGATTGACATGCACTGTTTATTACTTTTGTAATACTATGCATTGTAACGATTCACATTGTATGTCATAATGGATAATGATAGAATCAAATGCAAATGTGTGTATTGTATGATTTATTCTGCAATTAATAAACGAATTTAAAAAAAAAAAACAATATTCGGCTCATAATCAAATTTTTTAAAAATTGCTCAACTCTAATCATGATAAATAAGAGTCACTGAATGGCTTCGCACATCCCAGTCCATTGGCCACGACTGTGGTCCGTGGCTGCTGCATGGGATCGGGAGGTCCTCACCTACTGATGCCTGACAGTCGTCTTTTCATTAACGACGTCATTGTTGCGGCGTGATGCACATGCGAGATCGTGCAAGGCTGGCTAATCAAAAGAAGAGCAGCGGACGCCGGCAGATAGGATGTAAGACGCGCCCATGCAGCAGCCGTAGACCCTGTTGTGGCCGACGTGCCAATAAACTGGAACCATCTCTAGTGACACATCATCACATCAAAGGGTCTTGATACCTGAAGGATAATAAACAAATAATAACATCAATTTACTACTATACACACAGAACTAAATCCTGGCAAGAATAGGTTTATTACAGAAAGGAACATACGAGTCCTCCATCTCGAGTCCCTTCATACATGTATCCTAGGGCTGGCCTTACAAGTCACCATCAGCTCCTCGTCCGTTATCAGTAGTCTTAATTATTAGCTGCTTTGCCATATTTCACATTCAGTTCTGGGTAATACTAGTGCAAGCCTGGTCCTGTACTGCCATATAAACCCTTCAAGCAGTGCAGGCTACTTCAGTAGACAAAGCAGAACCACACGCATAGGACCCCAACATACAGCCCACTATAAACTAGTCAGCGACTCTAGATATGGCCCCATGAAGTGCTAAGATGCATGAATATTGGTAAATTATATCCCAGTACACACATCAACTCACAAAGAAGAAAAAGCTCCATATCACTTCCTCATGGGTGGACCAACAAGCTAGGCTCCTCCCCTTGAGCCTTGCCCTCGAGGTTCCCAGCTCTGGATATGGTGGTTGTAATTGTGTGATCCAGCACCAGAAGGAGGGTCCAGTTTTATATATTTCAGTAAAGTCCCCACTTTTCTATGTATAACTGTTACAGTAGGTGGTGGTGGAGCATGGATTTATAGGTGTACCTCTCTCAAATGTCTGATGACCTATATGCAAGACACAGCCGCCTACTTGTGATCTACATACACGCACTGCAATCACATCTCCTCTTTATATACACGAGTAGAATGTTGTAGGTGATTTGGAAACTTCACAGGTGTTGATAGAAATTCGGAGTTCATAGAATGTCATCTTGCTTTATGTTCTGACTTGGAACTTTCCAGCCTTGGTCATGTATTTAATTCCTTTGAAGGGTTTGTACTTCTCACCATACATGTCCAACCTGTTCACCTTCAAGCCTACAGGGGGGGCGACATACAAAAAGATGAATTAAAGGAATGAAGTTCGCTTTAGATAACGATCGATTAACGAATATCGATAATAAATAAGAACATGAGTGACTCATTTTGCAATGCAGGACAACCAACAGCCTCAAACAGGAGGAGGGGAGCTTGCCATGCTTAAACCCCTTAAGGACCAGGAAATTTTAATTTTTTGTGCTTTCTTTTTTTCCTCCCCTTATTCAAAGAGCCATAACACTTTTTTTTTAAAAGGCCAATATAGCCACGTGAGGACTTGATTTATGCGTGACGAGTTGCACTTTTGAATGATACCAGTTGTTTGATCAATTGAACTTGCTGGGGTCACTGCCGTTTCACTATGGTCCTACCACTGCATTACACAGTACAATTATGTTGATACGAAACATGAAAAGTTTTTGCTTTATTTAAGTGGTGAAAAAAAATTCAGAAATTTTTAATAACACAAAAATTTTGCTTGTGTTGTCATTTTCAGACAGACGCAACTTTTTTTTTGGGATATGGGACTGTTTGAGGATTTATTTTTTGCACTCTGAGGTGAGATTTTTCTTGATATCATTTTAGGATAGATACAATGTTTTGATCACCTGTTATTACATTTTTTTTCTGTTTTTGCATTGGCCAAAAAACTGCAATTCTGGCAGTTTGATTTTTGTTTTCCTTTTTACGCAGTTTACTGATCATATTAATTTATTTTATATTTTGATAGAACGGATGTTTATGAACGTGACGATACCAAATATGTGTATTTTTTAATAGGGGGAATAGTGGGGTGAATTAACTTTTATACATTTTTCAATATATATTTTTTTTACTGTATTTTTTTAAGTACCCTTTGGGGACTTGAACCTGTAATCATTTGAAAGATACAGGCTCGGCTTGCCAGCCCGCACCAAAGACAGGAAGTCTGTCATAAGTCGCTAAGGGGTTAAGCTTCCCACAAAGTTCAGCTGTTTTTGGAACTTACGGTAATTCTCCCCACTTTCTCCTCCCATTTGCGATGGTCGTCCTAAATTGCTAACTTGGAGGTCATTGGATTAATATCATAAATGTTGTTATTCAAAATACCCAACTTTTATTATATATAAAAAACTAATTTAAAAAAAGCTGTTTTTTTTCAATATGGAACAACTTTAAGATGTCTTAGTGTCCTTTAACGGAATATTTCACGTCTTAAAACAGGATTCAATCAGAAAAAAATACTTGTCTTTTGAGATAAAGGTCATTGACCCTTAAAAAAAAAAAAAAAGTCACAAACCAAAACACATTGGCGGACATTTATTACTGCGGGTACCGAAAAGAACTGGATTGGGCTTTGTAATTTAACATGCCCAATCTTATTTTTTTCTTCTCCCGAGAGGGGAGTCAGGAAGCCCCCATACACATAAGATGGCCAAGAGATTTGTGTACCTGAGATGGCGAGCTGCTGGATCTTGAAGTTAAGGTTAAGTGTTGGGTTCTCATCAGGTTTCGAGCAGCCGGCTTGGAGGATCATGGTTCCCTTCAGGCTTGGCAACTTCTGAGGATTAATCTTTCCCACCTCCCATGACAATAACTAGGAGACCAGACGTAATAATGAGATCACTACATGTAAAACATGACATCTCGATATTCAGGAATATTGCACAACTCACCTTGGTGACGGGATCAAATACGTATGTGCCTTGGGATGGGGTCAATGTCATGTTCAGGACACCCTTCGGCATCTGACCGGTTACAGTCACACCCTCCACGGTCTTGCCCATACTCTGCTTGGGTCCTAGGGTGACTTCAAAACGTCCAGAGCTGCTTCCTTCCCGAAAACTGATCCCATGCTTCACGTAGACTGGAATGGCCACCAGGCTGCAACGCAAGACCAATCAAATGCCGCACAATGAAACGACCCGGCAGAATGCAGAAGCACCAAACAAGTCGTGAGTGCACGTCTGACCAACAATTTATGGCCGGGAGAGTCATTTTATAAAAGAGGTTATCCAGGATTACAAGACAGCTGCTTTCTTCCCAAAACAGCGCCACAATTGTTTATAGGTGGCGCCTGGTATTGTAGCTCAGTCTCAAAGATAAATGGGGCTACGATGCAATACCATACATCACCGGTAGGCAGGGGTCACACAGTTTTCGGAAGAAAGCAGCTATGTTTTCTTTTTAAACCCTGGACTGTACCTTTAAAAATCCAGTTTAGATCTCTAGGACCAGTATTGATCTAGAGAATGAAGGCTCAGCAGATCTGGTGTAGCACTGTATCCCCTGCACAGTGCGGCTCCTGGCGACCATTGTGTGCAGGGAACTGCAACCAGTCACCATTCACAGCTGTTCCACTGCACAGCTGAATGGCTGGGATGCCGCCACTGTGAAGGCAATGCCGCCACCGCGAAGTTAATTCCTGGTGAAAAGCATGCAAAGCGACACAAGTGATACGTCCCCTTAATTCTCAGGATCAGCGGAGGTCCAGAGGTCTGCCAACCACCAATGGCACATCCTAGCTAGATACTTTAGAAGATGGGAATACCCCTTTAATGTACATCTTTTATATTATAGCTGGGGGGAGCCTTTCTGAGAATAAACCATTTTTACGCTTCTTACTTCTGGGCGCTGACATGATAAGACAGCAGTCGGAAGTTCCCATCTGGAGGAATAAAGGACAAGATTCGTTCCGATTCCCAGCGCTTAAAGCGCACACAGGGGTGGAAGCTCACGTCGTCTAAAAGACGAGGATTCTGCAAAATCATAAAAACAAGATATATAAGTAAAGTAAATAATTGCATTATGTTAGGTTTCCTCCTTTACATGCGCGATACATCCATGGCCTAAATATTACACGGGTTATCCACCCTCTCAGAATTTTTTTCTTCTTACATACATGCATGTAACTGGGGCTAAGAATCATTTTTTGCAATTGGATTTGTGTTCTCCATTACTGGCTGCAGAATGAGTTAACTGAGAATCCATCAGTAAACTCAGTATGTTGTCTGATGAAGAGTTTGTAACTCTTCTGTCTTTTTTTTAGCTGCTCTCCGCTGATTTATGACCATGGACCATAAAAAGTTGGCCACTTCTCTTTTGCAGACCAGGAACACAAATAATGGGTGAGCGCTGTAATGAAACATCTTTGGTATAACCTATCAACTATCTGGAGACTAAAGAACGGTACATCACCCAGTCCCAGTCCCGGTGGAGACCGCCAGATGGGCCCGAGCTTAAAATATAGATGTATAAAGTCAGAGACCCCCTAATCAGTTCAAGACCAGCCCATTTTCTCCTGTTTCAGATAAGGCACAATTTCGGTTTTTTTCATACATGCGATTTAAACAGCTAAAGTAAATTTCTCATTCAGATATTCAAGTATTTTTTGCATCGTTTTCTATGTGAGATATAGCGCTACATTTTTATGCCACGATATAGATACACAAAAGGCCTATCGACTATATAAATCAGGCCACAGAATGTTAGAGTTCAAAATAGAAATTTATTATTAACAAACAGAATAAAATATTACTTTCACTGATTGTAAAAAATGCCTCCAATCCAATGACCGACTTTACATGAAATGCAGGTATGCAGCAATAGAAGGTTTAATGTTTGTACAAAATAACACGTTTTATAGTTAATTAACCTATATCTATTGGCTGAAAATTATATATTGATATGCTGGAGGGCTACTGGTAAGCACAAGGGGATCTGTTACACCACGATGTATCATATGTCCATATACCTGACAAAAACTCCTAAAATATGTCTGATAGCCAATAAGGCTTATTTCAAAACATAAGGAGACCTATCCTCATCCAGATCACATAACCCTATATAACACCTAAGTGGTACATAAGTCAGATTGTGCAAAAGCAGGCAACTAAAGCTAAACTCCCAAGGTGTGTCCTATGGCCAATAAGGCCTAAATCAAATCATAAAAAGGTCCATCACAACGTGACTGCAAACCCTAATTTGTATGGCACCCAGGAGGTAAGATGTATGTAGTTGCATAAACACAAAAAAAGGCCGTCAGTAACCCTAATCCAAAGTCATAATTACCTCTGTACGTACTTCACAGAAAGCCGGTGTAATACCCCTACGCGCGTTTCGATGTATCTCTTCCGCCCCCGGAAGAGCCTGCTTTTGCACAATCTGACTTATGTCAGCATATCAATATATAAAATTTCTATTTTGAACTCTAACATTCTGTGGCCTGATTTATATAGTCGATAGGCCTTTTGTGTATCTATATAGTGGAATGTGTTCTTGATTTTTTGGACTAATATGTATAAATTTTTATGCTACTGTCATATTGTCTTTTTTTTTTGCTGATGTTGGTGGAAAAATGAAGGAAATAATTGTTTGTATTTCCCATTTTCTATGACCATGCAGGGCCACTAACATACATGACCCCATCCCTTCCCACCTGCTCCCCAACCTCACTAACATGCTCATTCCAGACCTAACCCATCTCTTCAACCTATCGCTCTCTTCTGGTACCTTCCCCTCTGCCTTCAAACATGCCACCATCAAACCAATCCTCAAAAAAGCTAACCTTGACCAAACTGCTATGCCCAGCTATCGCCCCATATCACTGCTCCCGTTTGCTTCAAAACTCCTTGAGCAGCATGTCCATGCTCAAATTTCCTCCCACCTCTCATCTAACTCTCTCCTTGACAACCTCCAATCTGGCTTCCGCCCTCACCACTCCACCGAAACTGCTCTGACCAAAATTACTAATGACTTACAGACAAAGCTAACAGACAGTTCTCCATCCTCCTCCTTCTCGACCTGTCCTCTGCTTTCGACACAGTCGACCACTGCCTACTGCTACAGATTCTTTCTTCCCTCGACATCAAAGACGTCACCCTATCCTGGATCTCCTCATACCTTTCCAACAGCACATTCAGCATCTCCCACTCCCACACTACCTCCTCACCCCACCCTCTCTCTGTTGGAGTCCCTCATGACTCTGTCCTAGGGCCCCTACTTTTTTCCATTTATACCTTTGGCCTAGGACAACTCAAAGTCCCATGGCTTCCAGTACGATCTATATGCAGACGACACTCAGATCTACCTCTCTGGCCCAGATGTCACCTCTCTGCTGTCCAGAATCCCGGAGTGTCTCTCAGCTATATCCTCCTTCAACTCTCGCTTCCTAAAACTCAATGTAGACAAAACCAAACTGATCATCTTTCTCCCCCCATCTCGCATATCCCCCCTACCTGATCTATCTGTTATGGTAAACGGCATCACGCTCTCCCACACCTGAAATACGCTGCCTCGGGGTAACTTTCGACTCTGCCCTGTCCTTCAAACCGCACGTCCAAACTCTTACCACCTCCTGTCGCCTCCAACTCAAATATTGCCAGAATCCGTTCCTTCCTCAGCCCACAATCTACTGAAATTCTTGTGCATGCCCTCATCATCTCCCGCCTCAACTACTGCAACACCCTACTCTGTGGCCTCCCCGCTAACTCTTGCACCGCTCCAGTCTGTTCTCAACTCTACTGCCCGGCTAATCCACCTCTCTCCTCGCTACTTCCTTTTTTCTCCCCTCTGCAAATCCCACCACTGGCTCCCAATTCCCCAACGAATCCAGTTCAAACTACTAACACTGATCTACAAAGCCATCCACAACCTGTCCCCTCCCTATATCTCTGAACTAATCTCCCACTATCTTCCCTCACATAATCTCTGATCCTCCCAAGACCTCCTACTCTCCTCCACACTTATTCATTCCTCACACAACCGCCTCCAAGATTTCTCCCGAATATCCCCCATCCTCTGGAATCCCACTCCTCAACATGTCCGATTATCCACCACCCTCGGATTCTTCAGACGGAACCTGAAAACCCATCTCTTCAGGAAAGCTTACAGCCTGTAATAACCATTCTGCCGCCTCACCAACACCAGAGCTGCTGCGTCACCACCACCAGAGCAGCTGCCTCACCAACAACCCGAGCTGCCGCCACGTCACCAACCACCCGATCTGCCGCCTCACCACCACCAGAGCTGCAGCACCCCGACCTCCTGTCTCTTCACCACTATCCCATGGAATGTAAGTCCGCAAGGACAGGGTCCTCTCCCCTCTGTACCAGTCTGTCATTGTAAATATGTTTACTGTTAACGATATCTAAAACCCTGTATTATAACCCCTTTCTCATGTACAGCACCATGGAATTAATGGTGCTATATAAATAAATAATAATGTAAAAATCTGTTCTCCATACAGTAAAAATATTTATATTGGACATTTTTTTTTTAACAGCAATTTGGATTGACAGGGGTACTTTCTTTTACCTGTTATTTTACATTTTTTTTTTCATTCATTTTATACATTGTACCCCTCATAAGATCACAAAAAGATCTTTGTGTTGCGGAGGCACTTAAATATTTTTTTTTTATGTGAATTTCCCTGTAACTGAGGCTGGTATATTAGTCCCAGTTACAGGGGACTGCATAGCACAGCTGTCTGGGTATCCACTGACCCGCAGCTGCTGCTCCATGACTGCTGTGTATGGAGGATGGGCCGTCAGCGCTTCCTATTACTGTGTACATACGACTTCTTCAGTGCTGTGTATACTGCGATGGAGAAGGCATAGACGGTAATAAACCGCCTCTGCCTTCTCTGTGGAGACTCCGGCTGTCTCTGACAGCCAGATCTCCCCTTCCGCCTCTACCACCCAATCTTATATGGCTTCTGTGCAGTGATGTTTTAGAACATACCTGCAGAGTAAGAGCCGGACCACCCGAACGTTACAAATCTATGGGTGGTCCGGAAGCAGTTAAGGAGATCGGAGAGTATGAAGAAAACAACAAACAAATTAGCTCCCTCCAGGAAGGAGAGAAACCTCTCCCTGGGGCCACATAGCAGCTGTATCAAGTGCTTCTCACTCAGCCAACCGGATGAAGGGCAAGTACCCCAAAACTGCTGTCTGTAGATGGGTGCCTGGCTTGGCTAAAATCTCATGTTGCGTATCCGGTTAAAAGGCTCAGACGTTGCCTTAACAGGACATCTTTAATAGATGGCGCTAGCGAGATTAAGCATTCTCTTTGGCCCTATAAAAGAGATAATCTGTAAATCGGGGGGCTCTAAATTTGTGTCCCTTACAAACTACCCTACCATAAAAGACAACGTTAAATCCGGCATCCCACTCAGCTTTACGCAGGCGTCTATCACACCCTGAATCTCTGCAGCCACCGTGCAACCTGTAGAGAAGAAGGAAAAAAAACTATTAAATATCAGCCTTGAGAGGTGTACAGCTTTCCTGATAACATTGGTGAAAATGGCGTGCTCGCAAATCCCCGATCCTCTGAAGAAGCGTTCAAACCCCTTTGGCATGGCGCTTAGAATCTTCTGTCAGTTTTTTGGGTTTTTTTTTATTTTAATGCCAGAAAATACATTTTTGGAAATTTGTAAAAAAAAAAAAAAAAAAAAGAAATTAAAAGAATTTGTTTTAGTAGCCATTTTCCCGAGAACCGTAATGCTTTAATTTTTCGGGATATGTGGCTGTGTGAGGGTTTTATTGTTTTATTTTGAATAGGGCAAAAATGTCGGGTGTTTTAAACTTTGTTTTTATATATATATATATATATATATATATATATATATATATATATATATATATATATATATATATTTTTTTTTTTTTAACGGTATTTAAAATTCTCCTTAGGGGACTTTAAGCTGCAACTGTATGATCACTTGTACGACGGGTTGGCTTTTACAGGACAATCGCCATGACAAGCATGGGCGCACAAATCAACGTGACCCTCTGCGGTCACGTTAAATGCTGCTGTCAGAGATCGAAAGTGGCATTTAACTGGTTGATGGGCTCCACTCGTGGCTGTTAGAGGCACATTATGGCCGAATAAACCAGCCATCATCTGCCGGGAAAAATGGAGGCTCGGTGTGTCCCTGTCACAGTCAGGGACATGACAGATGATGTACATGTACGTCATATGTTGTGAAGGGGGTAAAGAGAACCTGTCACCCCCAAAATCAAAGGTGAGCTAAGCCCACCGGCATCAGGGGCTTATCTACAGCAATCTGGACTGCGGGGAGGAAGGAGCGGCCATTTTCTTCCGGACTGTGCCCGTCGCTGTTTTGCCACGACCAATCAGCGACTTGGATTTCCATGACAGACAGAGAGGCTGTGACCAATGAATATCCGTGACAGACAGACAGACAGACAGAAAGACAGACATACAGACGGAAGTGACCCTTAGACAATTATATAGTAGATTTTTGTTTCTGTATTTTTTCTATATTTCTCTTCCGTTTAATAGACTCATACTAGTTTATCAGAGGATTTGTTTACCTGATTTATCAATGATGGCGTCTATCTCTTCTATTACATCAAAGTAGGCCTCATTGTTGGTATATTTCACCCCTGTTCTTCTCCATGGAACCACTGAGAGTTGTCCTGTCGGGAGCTGGTCGCCCACATTTGAGCTGCCTGAAAGCAAAGGCAGGTTCAATTCAAGAATCACTGGCATAATGGCTTCCTGTTAAAGGGATTGTCCACTTTTTTGGTAACTGCACAAGAAACCCTAACAGATGCTGAGAATTGGGCTGACATAATTCTCCCACCAAAACCATTATACACAGGCATGCTCGGTTAGTCTGAGTGTGCATGTGTTTTCAATAATAAATTAGAAAAAGCTGCTACCAGACATCTCTGGCAGCAGCTCATTTCCCGAGACAAAAGGATAGGACATTATTAAAGACCAACATGCCAATCCTTTTTTGACCTGATATTATCTGTAGAGAAAAAGTCTCAGAAAGAGTCTGAAATCCTCCATAAACATAAGACAGGCTGCCGGTCCCTCCAAAATCAACAGAGTCGCCCAACTTGCTCGAATGTGTATGACGGTCATCTAGTCAAAACAAGTCACCTGCGGATGTTGTTCGGTGGGGGGCCGACTGCTAGGATCTGATTGTTAGAAGGGGATTTTTTTTTTTTATCCGCTATGTGGCACTTTTTTTTCTCTGTTACAAAAAGAAGCGGCAGGTCCCACTGCTCTATTCATTGACTATGGGTCTGTCGGAAAAAGCCGAGCATAGGTTTCGACAGCCCTATAGGTAATGAATGGAGCAGCAGTCAAGCATTCTAGGGGGAATAACAATGTTCCGTTGTGTCGATCGGTGCGGATCTCAGTGGTCGGACCCCCACAGGTCAATAAGTTATGACCTTTTCTGTGGATAGGTGACAACTTGCTTTCACCGGACAACCCCTTTAAGTATGTGTCAGGCCCCATGTATTGATATAGATCTGATTGTTACCTGTAATGGTGTTCACCACACTTCGTAGGATGGTTGGAGGTTTGATCAGCTCCTTTAGGATGTTTGATTCAGTGGCAAGTGGGAATCCATTATCCAACATCTCCTCGAGGACCTCGTAGACCACCACAACATTTTCCTTAATGACGGCTTCCGAGCAAGACCCAAAGTAATCCTAATGGGAAGAATAGGACATCAATATATGGGGGATAACCTAACGCCTTCTGGATTTTCTTGACTAATTTTACCATTGTTGCCCAAGATAAATAGCATTAAAGGGTTCTCGCTACTTTCCATAACCTTCTTACGTTTTTAAAGGTAATTTGTGACACTGAATGCTACATCAGTATGTTATAAAGCAGGAAGGGTCGATCAGTTTGATATATGGGCTTATGGGAAAAATGGTAGTTACCTGCCGATAACGGTATTTCTCTGATCCCATGATGGCACCACGGAGAGAGGGGTCCGCCCCCAGGGACAGGAAACCTACAGATGAAAAAGGGCGTACCTCTCTCCCACATCAGTTGGATTACAGAGCCTTATACCGAACTTCAGCTGCAACTCAATATTTGTACAAATTAAACTTAACCTATTTAACTTAACAGAGGCACCGTGACTAAAACTAATTAGTAGTACATTATCAAGTGCACACCTGTGTGTGAAAAGGGAGGGAATATACGGGTGCCATCATGGGATCAGAGAAATACTGTTATCGGCAGGTAACTACCATTTTCTCTATCCCCATGATGGCACCACGGAGAGATTTGAATAGATAGAGCTATTAGGGAGGGACCACTGCCTCTAGAACCCTTCGCCCAAAGGTAGTATCAGAGGAGGTCAAGTCTAAGCGGTAATGCTTGAAAAATGTAGACTGGGAAGACCAAGTGGCCGCTCTACATATCTGTTGTATTGAAGCGCCAGCTCTCTCCGCCCAGGATGATGCCACTGCTCTGGTCGAGTGAGCTTTTATGTTCTCTGGGATAGCTGTCCCACAGGATGAGTAGGATAGGGCGATGGCGTCTCTTATCCATCTTGCTAACGTGGCTTTCGATGCTTTTTGTCCTTTGCGTGGACCCTGGAAGCAGACAAACAGAGCCCTATCCTTCCTGCACTCCCTAGTGGCTGATAGATATTGGACCAGACATCTTTTTACGTCCAGGGTATGCAGTGTTTTTTCCCCCTCATTTTTAGGGTTGGGACAAAAGGAGGGTAAAGAAATTTCTTGCGTTCTGTGAAACTGTGACGCTATTTTAGGGAGATAAGCCGGGTCAGTTTTTAGAATGACTCTGTCATCAAGTATCTGAGTAAAGGGCGGGCATGAAGATAACGCTTGTATATCGCTGACACGACGAGCTGAGGTTAGGGCCACTAGGAGTGTGGTTTTTAGAGATAAGATCTTTAAAGGAACTTCTGTCAGGGGCTCAAAGGGAGGTTTGGTTAGAGCGTTTAGTACGAGGTTTAGATCCCATGGGGGAGAGTTGTGGAGAGGAATAGGTCTGGACCTAGATGAGGCTTTAATAAATCGCATGACCCAACGATTTCTGGCCAGATCATAATTATACAGTGCTGCCAAGGCTGCTACCTGAACCTTCAGAGTGCTTGTAGCCAACCCTCTTTCCAGACCTTTCTGTAAAAATTCAAGGACTTTCCTTATGGGAACTTCCCCATACGGGTCTGCCCCTGATACTGACATGAATTTTTTCCACACTTTCCCATATATTCTAGTGGTTACGGGTTTTCTACTTTGTAATAGAGTGGACACCAAGTTAGGAGAGAACCCTTTGTCCCTCAGCAACCTCCTTTCAAAAGCCACGCTGTTATGTGTAAATTTTTTACATTGGGGTAAAATACTGGACCCTGGGACAGAAGTTTCGGCGTGTCTGGTAGAACCCATGGACTTGATATGGACATTTTTCTTAGCCAAGAAAACCATATTCTGCGGGGCCAGAATGGCGCTATTAGTATCACTGTAGTCCCCTCCTCCCGAATTTTCCTCAGCACTAAGGGGATGAGTGACATTGGGGGGAACGCATAGGCAAGGTGATAGTTCCAAGGAATTGTCAATGCGTCTAGAGCTACAGGGTTCCCCCGGGGATCGATTGAGCAGAATGTTTTTACTTTGCGGTTTTGACTGTTCGCGAATAGGTCTATTACTGGTAGGCCCCAGAGATTCACGATCTGATCGAAGACCGATTGGTTTAGCTCCCACTCTCCCTGCTTTAAGCATGTTCTGCTCAGGAAGTCTGCAGTTTGGTTTTCGGAGCCTTTTAAGTGGAGAGCTGTCAAGGACTTTAGACTGTGTTCCGCTATGTGGAAGATGGATTGGGTTACCTCCATCAGAGCTCGACACCTGGTTCCCCCTTGGTGATTTAGATATGCAACCACTACCTGGTTGTCCGAAAAGACTTTTACATGATAACCGTGAAGGAGATATAGAAAGTGTGTTAGGGCCAGTTTTACCGCTAGCAGTTCTTTCATGTTGGAAGAGTCTAGCTCTTGACTTTTGTTCCAACTCCCCTGTGCCACTTGATCGCCTATATGTGCTCCCCAGCCCCAGGGGCTTGCATCCGTCGTTAGAATCTTCTCCGTCGGTAGCGCCCAAGGAACCCCTTTGGTTAGATTCCCTGGGTCTGCCCACCATGCTAGGGAGTGTATCGTGTTTGGAGAAATACTTAACTGCCAGTCTAAATTTCCGTGCAGAGATAGGCCTAAATTTAAAGTCTCCCATTGTAGATCCCGGGAATGAAGTTGTGCCCATTGAACTGCCGGAATGCAGGCAGTCATAGAGCCCAGGAGGGACATTGCTCTCCTCGGAGTGGTGACTGGGGATACCATCAGCTGTAACACTGCCTGTGTCATTTTTTGTACTTTCTCCTGAGGAAGATAGCATGTCTGCGTGATCGAGTCTAGGACTATCCCCAAGTACTCCTGTACCTGGGATGGCACCATTTTGGACTTGGGTATGTTTAGCAGCCACCCTAGACTCGACAGAGAGGCTATGACCAGATTCAACTGTTGTTCGCAGTGTTGAAATGAGTTCCCTACCACGAGTAGGTCGTCTAAATAGGGAACTATTAAGATATTCTGTTCCCGTATGTGAGCCATTACCTCTGACATTTTTGTAAATACCCGAGGAGCGATAGCTATCCCGAAGGGGAGAGCCCGGAATTGGAAGTGTTTTACTTCCCCCTGGATATTTACTGCCAGTCTGAGATATTTTTGGTAATCTCTGTGGATGGGCACATGGTAATATGCGTCTCGTAAATCTAGAACAGTCATGAAACACAAAGGAAAGAGTATTCTCACGCAAGATTTTATTGTCTCCATTTTGAAATGTTGTATCTCCAGGAAACTGTTTAGTTTTTTGAGATTTATGATCGTTCTGTATGATCCGTCCGGTTTTTTTCGGAGGAAGAGAGGAGAATAGAACCCTGTGCCTCTTTCCTGGTATGGAACTTCTTGCAATACATCTTTCTGGACTAGGCTCAGAATCTCCTTCTGGAGAGCTGACTGTTCGAGTGATTGTTTTTGAGGCGTTACCATGAAGGAGTTGCCGGGAGGAACACGAAATTTGAATTTGAGGCCTTCTCGTATAATACCTAGAATCCAAGGACTGTCTGAAATTCTCTCCCAGGCTGGAAGAAACTTGGCTAGTCTCCCTCCGACCCGGGGAGTACCTTCATTGGGATTTTTTATTATCTGGAGGGGGGGGTTTGTTGAACAAGAAGCCCCTGTTTTTGTTTCTTCTGTCTTCCCATCCGTCTTTATTTCCTTTTGGAGGTCTTCTGCGCATGAACTTTCTGTTCCGAAAGGAGCGCCTATATGACTGGTTGGGGAACCCGGGAAAAGATTTCTTTTTATCTCCTGCTTTGTCGAGGATGTCGTCCAACGTTGACCCAAACAGGAATTCACCTTCGCAAGGTATTGAGCAAAGCTTGGTCTTTGTCTGCAGGTCCCCCGGCCAGCACTTTAGCCACAGGGCGCGTCTTGCGGCGTTTGAGAAAGAAGCCGACCTGGCTGATAATCTTGCTGAGTCCACCGAAGCGTCCGCCAGAAAAGCTGCTGCCCCTTTCATCATGGACACTGACTTTTGTATTGTTTCTCTTGGGACTTTCTCTTTTAGTTGCGAATCCAAATGTTCAAGCCATACCATTAGAGCACGGGCCGTGCAGGTGGCTGCGATGGCTGGCTTTAGTCCTCCTCCTGCCGCTTCCCAGGAGTTTTTTAAGAAGGTGTCTGCTTTTTTGTCCATTGGATCCTTTAGAGCAGAGGTCCCCAACCTTTTTTGCACCAGGGACCGGCTTTAAGCAAGACCAGTTTTCCATGGCCCGGTGGGGTGGGGGTGGGGCTCTGGTCATATGGGGGTGGGGTTATGGAGGGGTGGAGCTTAGTGCATACTTATCATGTAATTATGACATTTATAATGAGAATGTGATTCACACATTCACATTCTCACACACACATTCACACACACACATTCACACACACACACACATTCACACACACATACACACACACATTCACACACACATTCTCACACACACACACATTCTCACACATTCTCACACACACACACACACACACATTCTCACACACACATTCACACACACACTCTCACACACACACATTCACACACACACACACACATTCACACACACATTCTCACACACACACACATTCTCACACACACACATTCTCACACACACACATTCTCACACACACATTCACACACACACTCTCACACACACACATTCTCACACACACACACACACACACATTCACACACACACATTCTCACACACACACATTCACACACACATTCTCACACACACACATTCTCGCACACACATTCTCACACACACATTCACACACCCCTCTCACCTCTCCTCGCACTCTACCACAGCATCTCATTGCCTTCCTCTGACACAGCCGGCCGCTGAATGATGACGTCATCCAGCGGCGCGTCTGTGTGAGAGGAAGCAGGAAGACAGATCGCTGGGCAACGGAGCTGCGGGGATTTCTCCCTGCCCGTCGCAGCCACCCTGCAGGGGCTCCCCTCCACCTCTGCACACGTTGGGAGCCGGTGCTCTGCAGCTTCTCTGTGCCGGCTGTCAGCTTGACAGTCGGCACAGAGAACAGCTGACTCCCTGACCGGGGGCGGCAGAATGCAGCCGCCGAGGGAGACACTGCGGACCGCCGAATGAGGCGGCCCGACTGCGCCCCTCCCTGCCGGCTGCGCCCGGGGCAAATGCCCCGGCTGCCCCCCCCCTTAGATACGCCACTGGGCGTGTCAGTGAGGAGAGCCTGCCGCCCCACCCCATCAGGAACACACCATGCTGCGCAGGAGGGCTGCGTCACTAAGACCCGCCTGACGCCCCGCCCCGTCCTGCATAATGTTCTCTGCTGGGAGCTGCGAGCTGTCACAGAGCGTGCTCTGACCAGGCCCAGGGCCGCGAAGCTAGCTGTAAGCGGCGCCGCGGACCGGCTGAAAAACCTCAACGGCCCGGTCCTGGTCCGCGGACCGGTGGTTGGGGACCTCTGCTTTAGAGTGCCCATGTCCTCGAAGGGCAGAGCGAACTTTTTAGAGGCCTTTGCTATGGCCACATCAAGTTTGGGTGCCTTGCTCCAGGATGAGCAGGCTGGGTCATCGAACGGGTACTTTCTCTTGGGGGTCAAGAGAACTTTTTTATCCGGTTTCTTCCATTCTTTCTTAATCAAAGAATGAATTTTCTCATTTATTGGAAATACTCTTCTTTTCTTTTGTTCTAGTCCGCTGAACATTATGTCCTGTGCTGTTCTTTTAGGGCGTTCGTCTATCAGACCCATAGTTGTTCTGATGGCCTTTACCAATGCGTCTGTCTCCTCGATGGGGAAGCAACTGCGTCCCCCCTCCGATGATAGTGAGGAGGTCTCGGATGTCGATGAATCATTAGATTCAGATGTCTCGTTTTCTGATTCGTCTATACTGGACTCGGGAGACTTATGACCTGATCTATGTTTTTTCCTCGGAATTTTAATGCCTTTGAGGGCACTTTCCACTTGATTTTTTATTAGAGTTTTCAGGTCTGACGCGAACGCCGGAGATTCCTCCTGGATGGTTTTTTCTATGCAGGGCCCGCATAGCTTTTTTTCCCATGAGGAAGGAAGTTCTTCCGAACATATCGCACACACTTTGTGCTTTGATTTGCCTGTACATTTCCTTCCCTAGGAGAAAAAAGTAATCTCGTATTACATTATTACTTTCACGTAGATCACTCACCCCTTACGACTAAGATATACCGTCTCTGGCCTCGGGACTGTATCCACTGGATTCGTCGCCGGCCGTGTATTTCCCCCAGAGACTCGGCTGCGTTGTGACCCTGAGCGTCCGCTGCTGCTGCATTGCTGGGATGAAGCGTTCCCCTTGCGCTGATGTTGTGAGCGCGGACGCAGTACTTCCTCAGGTGATGATTGTGCACATTCCTGTGCCTCTTGTGGTTCTTTACCGCTCATAATGGCTCCGCACTGCGTTTGCCAAAAGAGAGGGTTTTCCACGTTTCTTCTACCGAGGACGCTGCTTTTTAAACTTGCCGCCGGCAGAAGTGGTCATCTGCGCATGCGCGAGCGTCATTTCCGGTTCGCGGCACAGGCGTCCTATAGGGAAGATATTATTGGGGACGCCTGTGCGCGCGTTCTAACGTTCCGCCCGAGCCCGTACTTCCGGTTTGGGCGGCGGTTCAGCGGTGTGTGCGGCGCTTTGCCTCTAGCCTCCAGGCTCCTGATAATGGTAGCGTAGCCGCCGCTACCCCCACGCACCTATTAGCAGTGCAGAGGCTGTAATGGTGACCGCCGTCACCTGCCTCTTTCCTCCCCCTTTTTTTTTTTTTTTCTTGGGGAAGGCAGGCTCGATCCTCTTCACTGCCTTCCCCTGCAACACTCACCCGTAGGGCCCGCCGACCCCCGTGGTGGTGCCTCAGGGTCGGAGAAAAGGGGGGAGAAAACCGGCTGGACACAGCCGTGACAGGGCGCCCCCTTTCAGGAACCGACCGGCCAGCACCCTGGAATCCCACGAAGAATCTTCAGGTACGTCGCTGTAGGTTCCCCGTCAGGGACAGGAAACCAACTGATGTGGGAGAGAGGTACGCCCTTTTTCATCTGTAGGTTTCCTGTCCCTGGGGGCGGACCCCTCTCTCCGTGGTGCCATCATGGGGATAGAGAAATAGTCAGTATAACTTTTTTTAATAACATACCCATTTCTACGCTTAAGAGTCCAATGGGCGGTCCTAATCAGTGACTGACAGCCTTCCCTCTTATCAGTGTGCAGAGATATCCATCACTCACTGATTAGGTCTGCCCACTGGACTCCTAAGCGTGGTAATAGCAGAGATGGAAATCAATAAAATACAAAATATGCTGAATCTTTGTTAGGTTGAGAAAGTCAAGACTGGATTATACTGAGATTTTTTTGGTCCCCACAGAATAATTCACAAAAGGGGGTCACAATTAAAACCTGGGCCCTCTCAACTGAGCCGTGTCAGGTGATATTATTAGGGCACTGTTTGATAAAAATTACTTTGGAATTGTATAAACTTTGTTATATGAGCATTTCGGTGGAACTATCTGTGCACTGTATGGCGGTAATATTGCAAATTTTGTACAAGTATATTTTTTTGGTATGTTACCTCTAGTCTGAGCTAGTCTTCTATCATTCTCCTTCCTTACAAAATAAGAAAAAAATCCCAGCACAATGTATTTCCACAGAGCCTCAACTTTTTTTCAGTCATGGGGAAAAAAAAATAATTATATATATATATATATATATATATATATATATATATATATATATATATATATATATATATATATATATATATATATCGCAACCTCGTTTGACGACAAACTCCACATGACACAATACTTTTGCAATCGAGTCCGCAGAACGTAAATTCCTAGTATCTGTATAACGATATTACACTAACAGGAATAACAGAAGTCACCCAGAATAAAGTCATACCTGAAATGTGTCGACCACGCGGTGAAGGAACTCGATCGCAAAAAGCGGCGGCACCTCAGTTTGGATGACGGCCACAAAAAAGATGGCGTGCCTATAAACACTGAGTAAGTAGTGGTGAGGTGTCGGGATGATGGGGGGAACATTTTCCGCCTCGGAAGCCCTTTCTTGTGCCTCAAAAAAGTAGTCACAGACGGAACGGGATACGACGCTCTTCCAGTGTTTCTCTAAGAAAATGTCACCCGAAGGGTTAATGAGGAACAAGCTGTGAATCATGGTTGGCGCGATGGACAACTTTAGAAGAGGAATGATATTTTTGGGTCCCTGCAGAGGAAATACAAAAATACTTTTAATATCAATTAGTCAATTAATTTAGGGCGAAGTCACAAAGAAAAAAATCCATTTAGTTTTAAAAGGTTATTCCATATACATCAAACCCCGATTGCGTGAGCTAGACACTTACCCCAAGTGAATGGAAAGGAAGAATGCTTGACTGCATCAGTAGGTGAGAACATCTTTGGCTACTGAAATGCACCTTTACAGAGGTGAAATTTACCATAAATTTGTCATTTAAATTTGTATTTTTAATACCTGGTGTAAATGCTGCTGTTCTCTGGAATCTGGTACTGTTTTTCTTTTGTTCCTGCGCCTGTCTGTTCCTGAGATATGGCCTCTTCTTCTTGTACATAAATCTAGTTTTGTTAGACAATGGGGAGTGGTCCTTAACTCTTCTCCGTGGGTATGTTTTTGAGGACCACACCCTTTTGGCTAACATAGCTTGATGTATGTACAAGAAAGAGGAGGACATATCTCAGGAATGAAGAAACATAGGAACAAGAGAAAAACAGAACCAGATTTAGGAGAACAGCAGCATTTACACCAGGTTTTAAAAACACAAATTTATACACTAACAAGAACAGATTTGTACACAGTGAAGAAGGGGCCATATCTCAGGAACGGAATGGAGCGGGAACAAAGAAAAACAATGCTGTATTGAGGAGAATAGCAGCATTTACAACAGGTATAAAAACTTACATATTTATGGTCACTGACAGGTCCTCTGTAATTAAGAGATGAATGATTCACTGTTCCCTATAGGCAGTCTCAAAATATCCAAAATGGAACAAGGGGTCAGACCAACTTTCTTTACTTCCAGAGGCTGAGAAGATGGAGGAGGACTTAGGCTATTTTCACACTTGCGTTTTTCACCTTCCTTCACAATCCGTCATTTTTTGAGAATGCAGGATCCTGAATTTTCCCATAGACTTGTATTAGCGACAGATTGTGACTGATGGCCACCCGTCTCGTCCGTCGTGCACTGGATGCGTCGTGTTTTGGCGGACCGTCGGCACGAAAAAACGTTCAATGTAACATTTTTTCGTACGTCGGATCTGCCATTTCCTACCACGCATGCGCGGCTGGAACTCCACCCACTCCTCCCCGGGACTTTACATTGGGCAGCGGATGCGTTGAAAAACTGCATCCGCTGCCCACGTTGTGCCAAATTTTTTCACAACCGACGCAAGTGTGAAAGTAGCCTAAGTCCATCTGTGTCAGGACGGCTTTTCTTTGCTTGTAACCAATAAATAGTAATATGCATTAGCTATGTGCAGGCAAAAGTTTTTGAGGAGTTTTTTGGAGCGGGTGTGTTTCAAAAAACACCTGAAAAATCGCTTGCAAAACAGTTGGAAGAATCTTCCAATTCATTTCTATTGTTCATACGTTCACCTGGTGGGAAAGACAAAACAAAGTGCGTGTCACTTAGGCTACTTTCACACTAGCGTTGTTTCCTGTGCTTGCAGTATGCGTTTTTTCTCCATAGACTTGCATTAGCGACGCATTGCGACGTATGGCCACACGTTGCATCTGTCATGAGACGGATGCGTCGTGTTTTGGCGCACCGTCGGCACAAAATTACGTTATATGTAAAGGTTTTTTGTGCATTGAGTCCGCCATTTCCGACCGCGCATGCGCGGCTGGAACTCAGCCCCCTCCTCCCCGGTCCTTACAATGGGGCAGCGAATGCGTTGTAAAACTGCATCTGCTGCCCCCGTTGTTCATTATTTTCGCAGTTTGTGTCGGTACGTCGGGCCGACGCATGGCGACGGCCCCGTACCAACGCTAGTGTGAAAGTAGCCTTATTTTAAAAGGGAATCTGCTCCGAAAAAGGCACTGTCCAAAAGGCTACAAAAAAAAGTGTCAGAAAAAAAACCTTCCAAAAGGATTTATGTTCCCAGTTTTTTTTTTTTTTACATGGATTTGTCAGCCAGAAAAATCCATTTGTAATCACCGCTTTTAAAAGGCATGTTTTTTTTTTTTTTAATATGGTTTTGTAAAGACAACACTTTTTTTATCCCATTTTCATGCTTTCTTTTGGGACATTTTTCCTGCTTGATTTCAGATGGGTTTTTAATTTCAATACTGTGTGGTTTTTTTTGGTACATTTCCTCTTTAAAAAGCGCATAAAAAACAATAAGAATTTTTTTTTCCTTTTTTTTTTTTACACTTGATAAAAGATGTGGCGTGCACCATTTACTCTTTCGAATGAATGGGAAGAAAGCAGTATTTTAAAATGCAGAATCCACACACAAAACTTTGCCAATTAACTCTGTGAACATATCCAAACTCTTCCGAATCACTTCAGGAAAAGAAAAACTTCTCTGAAAACCTTCTCAAAGAAGTGGTTTCCATTTGAAAAACTCAGTTTTTAAATAACTCCGTCTTCACATATCCTTTGGGATCATGGCAGAACACCATTTGGTAACAAACAATATGGCTACCATTATAGTTCCTATGGTTACCCACCTTTCTCATGGACTCTTAAATAAACGATGCAAGACCACAATAATATGCACACATGCCATTCAATCCTGGAGGAAAGCTAGGAGATATGCACCTGATATTTACAACAAACACATGCGAATGGAGCCTGGGAGTAGTAATGGCAGCCATTTTTGTTGTCACCAGCAGCCATGTTGTGTAATTTTCTGCATCCCACGGTATTTGTGTATCGTGACTTTACACAAAAGCCATAGGTTTCTGCATTTAGTTGCTCTCGGCTGTCCGGCAGCTCTCCCTGCGCTTACTCTAGTCCTAAACTGCTCTGTTAATATCAAATTACCTCAGAGATCAGACTCCATTTTGTGCCTGTAAAATTTAACAGATTGCTCTACCTTTTAGTAACTGAATGAAGGCAACGAAGCAAAAAAAAAGCTATAAAAATTGCACAACACTAGGGAAAAACTAGGAATATTTTAACGCAAATTTTATTAATTTTTCTTAAAATGTAAGCCAGGTAAAAGATTTGTGGAGAACTAAATTCATTACAAAAATTGTATGCTCTGTAACCATGTCCTTTTAAGCCCTATGTGATCGGGCAATATATTATTTGTTTGCCCCCTTCTTTCACTTTTCCGTAGATAGTCATATGAGGGCTTATAAACCCCATTCAATGTACTGGAAAAATAAAAAAATAAAAATTCCAATTACAGTGAAATTGCTAATAAAAAAACAAAACGCAATTACAATATACGGTAGTTTTTTTGGACTTTGTTTTTACGACCTTCATTGAGCTATAAAGCTTGCTAAATGATTCTTGAGATCAATACGATCCTTTTGATATACCAAACATGTATATATTTTTATTCAAGTGGTAAAAAAAAAAACTTTCTAAAAACTTAAAAATATTTACTTGCGTCACCAATTTCCGAGACCATAACGTTTTCATTTTTACGTCGACGGAGCTGTAAGAGGGATTAGCTAGCTCACATTTCTGTGGGTACCATTTTGGGGTAGATGAGACGATTGATCGCTTCTTATCGCGTCTTTTGCAGTGTTTTGGCGACAAAAAAAAAAATTAAATTCTGGCATTTCAATTTTTTTTTCCTTTTTCCTACATTTAACAATCGTTTCCAATAATTTTATACTTTCATAGGTTGGACATTTATGGACACAGCAATAAAAATATTTCAAATTTTATTTTATTTTTTTATTTGTTTGTAATGGGGGTGGATTTGATTTTTTTTTTTTTTTTTTTTTTACTTTATTTTTTGGGGGACTTGCACCTGATCATCTGCTACCTTATAGCATATATTGCGGTACCACAGTATTGCAGTATATTGTAGAAAAAAAAAAAAAAACATTCTCCTCTGAAGTCTACCCACAAAAAGACCAAAATTGCAGTGACGGGAGGCCACGGCTGTTATGACAACACATCGGTTTCCCATGATAGCGCCGCACATATACGGTAAATGTTATATATTTTCTGCACCAAATACATAAGAATTCATTTTGCGTAAGTGATTTTTTTTTTTTGCATTCAATTGCCCGTAACAATGCACGAAATCGATATCTCTACAATTAAAAGTTATTCCCTACTTACTGATCGATGGTGGCCCTACCTCTATGGCCATCACTGATTATGAGAAGAGTTCTGCAGAAGTGGGGCAGAGGTGAGCATGCTCAGCAGCCTGCAGTCCTATAGACAAATGGAGCGGAGATGGAGCATACGCACCATCGCTCCATTCAAGATAGGGGATAGAGCGGAGAAGACTCAATTTTGAGAACCTTTAAAAAGGGATGGCCATAGTAAAAATACCCCATTAAAACGTAATCAAAGGAAATATTGCCATATATTATGATCAAATGCCAGATTACAGGAATTATACAGTATATCGATCCATCCCCATAAATTCTAACAAAACCTCTTTTTTATAGACATAGGATCTGTTTTCATATGCAAACATCCTGGAGAGGAGTCTATGTACGAAGGCGTCCAACTCAGTTATATCTAGAGATGCTTCGGTCATGAGACTTCCTATAAGAAGTACTCCGAAGAATGTCGGCGACTGTAGCACAACAGGAAATGTGGATCATTATAACGTTTTAATACATTGGTCTAGTCCAGGGATGTCACACAGAGGGCCAAAATGAAAAACTCGCGAACCAACCAGTATATAGTATATTGGGTCCCACATAGTCCTCCATACAGAATAATAGACCCCACATAGTGTTCCATACAGTATAATGGCCCTACATAGTGCGCCATACAGTATAATGACCCCAAAAGTCCTCCATAGAGTATAATGACCCCAAAAGTCCTCCATACAGTATAATGGCCCTACATAGTGCGCCATACAGTATAATGGCCCCACACAGTGCTCCATAGTGTATAATGGCCCCACATAGTCCTCCATACAGTATAATGGCCCCACATAGTCCTCCATACAGTATAATGGCCCCACAAAGGATTTGGAGTTCTTTTGTCTGGACAAATAGAACCACCATGCGGGCCAGATTTGGCCCACGGGCAAGAGTTTGACATCTATGATCTAGTCGGATATCAGTCGGGGAAATTGAGGCTTATATGTATGCGGTCAGAATCAACTGAATAAAATTAATACCGCCAGATAATGCACTAAATTAAAAGCCACATCAGCAAGTGAAAAGATTATGAATGCATACATCAACCCCTTTAAATAATTGTACGTATTTTACATACTTTCCACATGCCTCTTTGAGGCCTTATAACACTTCCATGCATTATTTAAGGCCTCTGTATTGCTACATAATATCCAAACAGTAATAAGAGGCCATGAAGTCAAGCGGTTGACCATCGTGCCCAATCCACACATGCTACAAGGGTGGATACATATATGTGCGCCCAAAACAGTATGTACGTGGGCTATGCACAAGATATAATCAGGATTCCAAGCGATCAGTATTGTGTAGGTAGTATGTAGCAGCATATGGCCACCCAAACCCCTTCCTGAATTTTGGGACTCCGCAAGGTGCCATTATAATAATGCAGTAAGTAAGGCCGGTTTGTATGGAGAGATATGGGTGATCCTACCTTACACAGGACTCCGGTACATTGGATATAATGTCAGCCTCATTCAGTGCAGCTCCTTCCTCTGTATCATATGATGCTTCCTCCCATCAGGCAGCTCAGCTGACCTCCTCCTCCTCGTCCTCCTCCCACAGTAGCAGCAGCATTGTGTGTACAGGGGAGGAGACTGCTTCACTCAGCTGTGTCATTATCACTTTACTACTGTTCCAAAATGTCTGCACATTGGCAATGCATCTACAACCTCCCTTGTCATGGATGCTATGAGATAGCTATAAGCGCCTAGTCCAGGGCCCAGAGGACAGACTGCATTGCAGCAATACAAGAGGTTTCTATAGGCATAACTTAATTCCCTATACCCTGGCTGCAAGACACCTTGTGTGCTAGTCCGTTTACAAACCCCCCCAAGTTCGAAAGTTAGGAAAGGGGAACACATACTGCGGCGCTAGTAACATCACTGCTATTTTTATTTTACGCTAAGCCATTTCCCTAAACATTTTTTTGTATGTATCAACACAGAAATATTGCTAATGTAGGCAGCCCATTAGTGTTCCCGCACAGTACCACTTTCATGGCTCCAACAGTGCCCCCATACAGTATGATGCCCTGACAGTACATTCCCGCTCACACAGTATGGTATGCCGAATTCCCCCACATACAGTATGCGAAGCGCCCGCTAGGATCATGGGGTACTTGGAACCGGGCCGGTTCTTAAAGGGATGTGTCACAGTGGCAGTGACCCGGTCCGTGGCCTTGGGCGTCCAATAAAAGTGGATAAAGTGGAGTGGGAAAATAAAGTCTAAAGAGTAATGTTTGTGACGCCACCTGTGGTACTCGACCAGGGATGGCCGATGCTGCTTAAAGGGGTCCACTGGGGATGATGGTATTGCAGCAGAGGTGGTATAGCTCCCCATAGGTAGAGCTTAGTCCCCAGGGCTTCCGGTGCAGTTGGTAAGGATGATAGATGGTGAAGTGCAGGAAAGAATTGGAGGACACAAGGTTGCAGTCTTTTTTACTGATGACGTTCAGGTACAGGATACAAGTGGTCGTTGTAAGCCGGCAGCCTGGAAGCGATTTGGAATCCCCAAGCCAGGTGGGGTTGGAAGCCTTCCTTACTGCACTGTGTTCTCATTCCCTTGCTGCCTGAGGCTTCACACAAGGTCCTCTCTCAATCTGTCCTCTTAGGTGGACATTACCCGCATGGCAGGCAGATCGAGTCTTTTTACAGGTGTCCCTTCTCGTGGTGACTCTGGGCTCTACCTGCTGCTGTGCCTTCAGGTGTAATTGTGGCCAGGAGACTTGGAATCTCCTGCCTGCCGGTTTCTGCTGTGGGGCATACAGTTCCCCCACAACCTCGGACTTCCAGCCTCCGGTTTCTTGCACTTGAACCAGGAGGGAGCCCAGTCGCAGCTCCACTCCAGTTTCTCTCTCCTCCTGTGCTCCTTCTCCCCTCACTGACTCCTACAATGTGACTGCTAACTCCTCCTCCAGCCAGAATATATAGGGAAGCTACCCTGAAACCGGGTCTAGAGCTCCACCTTCTGGCCTAGAGTCAGCACAGTGTTGTATGTATGTGTTACCTGTTAAGGGGATCCTTCTCGCTACCAGGCATGGCATCACCCTCCTCGTGAGGAAGGCAATACCACTGTGACAACCGGATTCCTGGGGTGTCACATATGAAGCGCTCACAAAGTATAATGCCCCCCACACATATGATACCCCGATGGAGAATGATTCTCCCACAAACCACCCGCATACTGTATAATGATACTACAGATCCTTACACGGCGTGTGTGTCCCCCACACAGTATATTTGCCCACACAGCGCCCTCACGTGCAGTACTATGCCCCCAGTTTCTCACACAGTATGATGTCCCCACAGCTCAACAAAAATTGTAATGCCCGCACATCATGATGCACACAAAATAGAATGCCCACAACTCCCAAAGTATAATGGCTCACATTATTATGCACCTTCACTCCTCCATGAAGTATAATGCCCCCACACAGAATTACGTCCCCACACAGTATAAAAAGTATAATGCCCCTGATAACTGTAACACCCATGCCGGCGCCCCTACACGATTCCCTTTCCTTCTCCATGCAGGAATGCGGACATACCACCGCGGGCATGCGGTCGCCTCCTCATCTCTCGGCACATTACCTGCTTCCTGCGTTGTGCATGTCACGCTGCCCGGCGGAGCGCCTATGGTGCGCGTTAACCTGTTCTTAACCCCTTCATGACCGGGGGTATTTTCGTTTTTGCGTTTTCGTTTTTTGCTCCCCTTCTTCCCAGAGCCATAACATTTTTATTTTTTGGTCAAAATGGCCATGTGAGAGCTTGTTTTTTGCATGACAAGTTGTACTTTTGAACAACACTATTGGTTTTAACATTTCATATACTGAAAAACAGAAAACAAGTTCTAAATGCGGTGAAATTACAAAAAAGTGCAATTCCACAGTGTTTTTTCTTTTTTTTTTCTTTTTTCTTACCATGTTCACTAATTGCTAAAACTGACCTGCCATTTATTATGATTCTCCAGGTCTTTACGAGTTCATAGACACCAAACATATTTAGGTTCTTTTTTATGTAAGTGGTGAAAAAAAAATACAAACTTTAGAAGCTGCAGTTGTTTGATCGGCTCTGCTACATACAGGCGATGATCAGATCGCCTGTGTGTAGCAGAAATGCTTACTTGCTATGAGCGCTGTAGGGATTTCACTCACTCAGGTGCGACGTCTGATACTCAGAAAGCACGTTCCCTTAAAAGTTCACAGGGTTTATTGCTTCATAAACCACATGGCAAAAATAACAGAAAACAAATAGCCTTTGGCTCAGGAAAGAAAAGCAAGTGTCCAGTCCTTCAGGCTCAGTCCTGGAGCCTTAACACACTCTGGAGGGTTACACCTCCACACATATCTGTTGTGTAAAGCATTAGCCTGTCTAATATAGAGCTAACCACACCCAGTATCCCATCACATGATTAGACATGTGGTCTGACATCACCACAGGTCCTGAAACACATATATACATGGTTATGTGAAATAAAAAAAACACTCTGGGCTACATCACAGCGACAAGCCACCTATGTGACACATACCTCCCGTCGACTACACACCCTTTAGCCCCCTCTGCCTAAAGCCGTGGAGCTTGGCACTTTCTCCCACTAAACAAGGGATTCTTGATAGGGCATCCGCATTACCGTGCAGCTTTCCGGCCCTATGTTCCACATGGAAACTGAAGTCCTGCATGGCTAAAAACCAACGGGTGACCCTAGCATTTCTACCTTTTATTTCCCTCATCCACTTAAGTGGGGCATGGTTGGATATTAGTCTGAATTTACGTCCCAGCAGATAGTACCGTAACGTGTCCACCGCCCACTTTATGGCCAAACACTCTTTTTCTACGACTGAGTAGTTCTTCTCAGATGAAGACAGCTTTCTACTCAGATAGAGAATAGGATGTTCCTCCCCATGTAGCTCTTGGGAAAGGACTGCTCCTACCCCAACATCTGAGGCATCTGTCTGAAGAATAAATTCTTTCTTGAAATCTGGGGCCATCAGAATGGGTTGCTTACATAGAGCCCCTTTAAATTCTTGGAAGGCTGATTCTGTCTCTTCGGACCATGTAACCATCACTGATTTTGTCCCCTTTAGAAGGTCGGTCAGAGGCGCAGCCACTGTGGCGAAGTTCGAGATGAACCTCCTGTAATATCCCACGATTCCCAGAAAGGCTTTAACTTGCTTTTTGGAGAGTGGTTTTGGCCATGTTTGGATTGCCTCCACTTTCCTGATTTGAGGCTTTATTTCTCCACGACCCAATATATAGCCTAGGTACTTAGCTTCTTCCTTACTCAAGGCACATTTCTTCGGGTTTATTGTAAACCCCGCCTCTCTTAAAGCATCAAACACCACTTGGACTTTTTCCAGATGACTCTCCCAGTCCGGGCGAAAGATGACGATATCATCCAGGTACGCAGCAGCGTATGGCTTATGGGGTGCAAGGACTCTATCCATAGCCCTCTGGAAGGTCGCCGGAGCTCCCTGTAGGCCAAATGGCATCCGGACATACTGGAAGCATCCATCTGGTGTAGAAAACGCCGTCTTCTCCTTGGCTTCCTGTGCCATGGGGATCTGCCAATACTCCTTCGTCAAATCCAAGGTGGTTATATATCTGGCGTGCCCAAGCCTTTCAATGAGCTCATCAACGCGGGGCATGGAATAAGCGTCGAACTTGGAGACCTCATTCAACTTCCGATAATTGTTGCAAAACCTCCACTCTCCATCAGGTTTTGGGACCAGGACAATTGGACTCGACCAACCGCTCTTGGATTCCTCAATGACTCCAAGCTTCAACATACACTCCACCTCCTTGGAGATTACTTCTCAACGAGCCTCAGGAATACGATAGGGCTTCACGTTCACCCGCCCATGTGGCTCTGTTAGGACCTCTGTTATGAATAGGTAATTCAGAACCACAATGGACCTTGAAGTTCAGAGCACACAAAATGACCTGACAATAACCAAAAAACATAGGACGAGCTCTGAGACGTGGGAACTCTGCTGACCGCAATCCCTAATCCTATCACACAACACTAGAGGTAGCCGTGGATTGCGCCTAACGCTCCCTATGCAACTCGGCACAGCCTGAGAAACTAGCTAGCCCTGAAGATAGAAAAATAAGCCTACCTTGCCTCAGAGAAATTCCCCAAAGGAAAAGGCAGCCCCCCACATATAATGACTGTGAGTTAAGATGAAAATACAAACACAGAGATGAAATAGATTTAGCAAAGTGAGGCCCGACTTACTGAATAGACCGAGGATAGGAAAGATAGCTTTGCGGTCAACACAAAAACCTACAAACAACCACGCAGAGGGGCAAAAAGACCCTCCGCACCGACTAACGGTACGGAGGTGGTCCCTCTGCGTCTCAGAGCTTCCAGCAAGCAAGAAAAACCAAAACAGCAAGCTGGACAGAAAAAACAGCAAACAAAAGCAACACAAGCAGAACTCAGCCTATGCTGGGAGACAGGCCACAGGAACGATCCAGGAGGAAGCAAGACCAATACTAGAACATTGACTGGAGGCCAGGATCAAAGCACTAGGTGGAGTTAAATAGAGCAGCACCTAACGACTTAACCTCATCACCTGAGGAAGGAAACTCAGAAGCCGCAGTACCACTCACATCCACCAACGGAAGCCCATAGACAGAATCAGCCGAAGTACCACTTGTGACCACAGGAGGGAGCTCGACCACAGAATTCACAACAGACCTCGTGCTCTATGACCTTCGTGTATCCTGGCAACTCTGAAAACAGGTCCCTGTTTTTCTGGAGTAACTCCCGGCACTGCTGTTTCTGGGTCTTCGATAGCGTCTCCGCTATAGTAACCGCTCCAACCTCCCCTTCTGGGTTGCTTAACAAAGATGGAGTTACTGCCGGCTCTCTATCTTGCCATGGCTTGATGAGGTTGACATGGTAAACTTGGAATGGTTTCCGTCTTTCTGGTTGGTGAATTTTATAATTTACCTCACCAAGTTTCTCAACAACCTCATATGGCCCTTGCCATTTGGCCAAGAACTTGCTTTCCACCGTCGGAACCAACACAAGAACTCGGTCTCCCAGATTGAACTGCCTAACTCTTGCAGACCGGTTGTAGACCCTGGCCTGAGCTTCTTGTGCCTGGAGGAGGTGTTCTTTCACAATAGGCATCACCTTTGCAATCCTCTGCTGCATCAGGGCCACATGCTCAATGACGCTTCTGTGGGGCGTGACTTCGGCCTCCCAGGTTTCCTTGGCTATATCCAGGAGTCCTCGCGGATGTCGGCCATATAGAAGCTCAAACGGTGAGAACCATGTGGAGGCCTGTGGAACTTCACGAATGGAAAACATCAGATATGGTAAGAGACAATCCCAGTCTCTACCGTCTTTCTCTATAGCGTTTCTCAGCATGCTCTTCAGTGTCTTGTTAAATCTCTCAACAAGGCCATCTGACTGGGGATGGTACACCGAAGTCGTCAACTGGGAGATTTTCAGGACTTTGCATAACTCCCTCATCACCTTGCTCATGAAAGGTGTCCCCTGGTCAGTCAGGATCTCCTTCGGCAGACCTGTCCGGGAAAATACATGGACCAACTCGTGGGCTATGCTCTTCGAGGACGAATTTCTCAAGGGAATTGCCTCAGGATAGCATGTGGCATAGTCCAGGATGACTAATATATACTGATGGCCCCGGGCTGATTTAACTAAGGGACCGACCAAGTCCATGGCAATTCTCTCGAACGGCACCTCAATAATGGGCAATGGCACAAGGGGGTTCCGGAAATGAGGAGTGGGATCAGTTAGCGGACTGTTATGCTGTGCTATCAGGCAACACAGTGTGCAGTAATCAGCGCACATACAGTGATATGGCAATAACCCAAAAACAATAGAACAAGCTCTGAGACGTGGAAACTCTGCAGACTGCAATACCTGAACCTATCCTCACACAACTAAAAGCAGCAGTGGATTGCGCCTAACACTACCTATGCAACTCGGCACTGCCTGAGGAGCTGACTAGCCTGAAGATAGAAATACAAGCCTGACTTGCCTCAGAGAAATACCCCAAAGGAATAGGCAGCCCCCCACATATAATGACTGTTAGCAAGATGAAAAGACAAAACGTAGGAATGAAATAGATTCAGCAAAGTGAGGCCCGATATTCTAGACAGAGCGAGGATAGCAAAGAGAACTATGCAGTCTACAAAAAACCCTAAAGCAGAACCACGCAAAGGGAGGCAAAAAGACCCACCGTGCCGAACTAACGGCACGGCGGTGCACCCTTTGCGTCTCAGAGCTTCCAGCAAAAGCGAAAAGCACAGCTGGACAGAAAAAACGGAAACAAAAACAAAGTAACACTTATCTAGCAGAGCAGCAGGCCACAGGAAAGATGCAGTAGCTCAGAACCAACACTGGAACATTGACAAGGAGCAAGGAAGACAGACTCAGGTGGAGTTAAATAGCAAGGCAGCCAACGAGCTCACCAAAACACCTGAGGGAGGAAGCCCAGAGGCTGCAATACCACTTGTGACCACAGGAGTGAATTCAGCCACAGAATTCACAACAGCGGACATGTAGGGCAGGACCTGCAATAGTTCACTATTTCCCGGTGATACCCAGGCCAATAGAATCTCTGCACAACCCGTTCCTGCGTTTTTTCCACCCCTAGGTGTCCACCCAAGATGTGTGAATGGGCCATGTCCAACACCTTCCGTCTATATGGACCCGGCACTACCAACTGCTCTACCAACTCCTCCCATATTTTCGTGACCCGGTACAACAACTCCCCACTCATTAGAAAATGGGGAAATCTTGTGTCTGCCCCCAAACGTGTGAGAATCTCGGCTTTCAATTTGTGATACTCCTTGGCATCCTGCAAGGTCAAGTCATAGTACGCCTTCTGGGGTTCTCCCATCAGGTATGGCGCCAGTACCTCTGCCCACTGCTCTGGCAGACGTTTTTCCCTCTCAGCGACCCTCTCAAACACCGACAGGAAGGCCTCAACATCATCCCCGGGGGTCATTTTCTGCAATGCGCGTCTTACCGTCTTCCGGTTGTGGGTGTCATCAGCCAGACCTGGGGTCGGGGCGCTCGTCTTGCCCTGGATGGCGGTTGCCAGAACCTGCATCTGCTGCTGATGCTCCTGCTGGCTCTGCCATTGCTCCTGCTGGCTCTGTTGTATCTGCTGCATCAACAGCCTGTTGGACTCTTGCTGCATCTGGACCAAGTGTTTCAGCAGGTCCTCCATTTTCCCCGGCTTGCAACAGACTTGACCCAGGACATTCAAAAATAGACTTATGTCTCCGCTGGGAACGCTGCCCGCATTCTCCACCAATTGTAGGGATTTCACTCACTCAGGTGCGACGGCTGATACTCAGAAGGCACGTTCCTTTAAATGTTCACAGGGTTTAATGCTTCATAAACCACATGGCAAAAATAACAGAAAACAAATAGCCTTTGGCTCAGGAAAGAAAAGCAAGTGTCCAGTCCTTCAGGCTCAGTCCTGGAGCCTTAACACACTCTGGAGAGTTTCACCTCCACACATATCTGCTATGTAAAGCATTAGCCTGTCTTATATAGAGCTAACCACACCCAGTATCCCATCACATGTTTAGACATGTGGTCTGACATCACCACAGGTCCTGAAACACATATATTAATGGTTATGTAAAATAAAGAAAACACTCCGGGCTACATCACAGCGACAAGCCACCTATGTGACACATACCTCCCGTCGACTACACACCCTTTAGCCATGCTACAGCGCCGACCAACAGGAGGCGCTAATAGCAATCTGGCTATGACAACCATAGAGGTCTGCTGCAGACCTCTGGTTGTCATGCCAACCCATTGTGACCAGCGATCACGTGACGGGTCACCGATGGGCGGGATTTCCGGCGCACTTACCGAAATTGCAAGTTAAATGCCCCTGTCAAAGATTCATAGCAGCAATTAACAGGTTAACAGACACGGGTGGATCGCGATTCCACCCGCGGATGTTAGAGGCACATGTCAGCTATTCAAAACAGCTGACATGTGCCGAGAAAGATGTGGGCTCAGTGCTGGAGTCCACATCAAAGTGAGCGATTGCGAGGTGAGCGTACTATTACGCCCAACGTTTTAAAGGGGTTAAAGGGGCAACACGCACACTTGCAAAATGCCCCAAGCCGATGGCTGGGAGGCATCTTGTATAAAAGGCACCACTCCCTAATAGGGAGAGGTCTGAGCAATGTGGTCCAATTAGTGTGTATTTGTGCAACTAGTGAGTTGCCAGGTCCCAGTACCGTACCTGAATCCTCTGGTCCTTGTGTGGCCAGAGCCTGAACCCGAGTCCCTGGTCCTAGTACTGCCAGAGACTGAACCCGAAACCCTGGTCTGTGTGTCCCTGAACCTGAAGCCGCACCTGGTGATCCCTGAACCTAATACCACACCTGGCAGTCTCTGAAAGTGAATCTGCACCTGGACAATTAGTGTGGCAATTTTTATAGATCAGGTTGTTCTCAACCTGAGGATACACAGGCATTGGAATGCATTAGCTCTATCAGTTTCACGCAGGGAAAACACCTTTTACACCATGCTTATAGCATACCTGGCATCTTCTCAACAGTTAAGGCTCAGTCCATTAGTCCCAGTCTTTTCATCAACCCAACACCTTTCTCTCAATGGCTTTATAAAATATCAGCAGTCATGTACTCAGTTGGGCAGCACTGTAAGTCCAGAAGTACTTGACCTTGAATAACCCTCAGAAAATAGAACTCCACGACAACTTGTCTGCTACTTAAGTCTATCCATTCCATCCTTGGATGCCATGCATGTACTTCAGTTCTTCCTCTGCAGCTTTTATCCATTCATTAATTTCTCATTTTGAGATCAAAGATGTCATGGCCAAAAGTGTTAGCACGCTTGAAGTTGGTCCACTGTTTCTCCCAGAAAATTATTGCAATTACACGTTTTGTTATAAACACATTTATTTCCTTTGTGTCTATTGGGACAACACAAAATGAAAACAGAGGAAAAAAAGGCAAATTGGACATAATTTCACACAAAACCCAAAAATGGGTGGGACAAAATTGTTAGCACCCTCAACTTAATAATTGGTTTCTCACTAGTAATGGGCGAGCACTAAAATGCTTGGGTGCTCGTTGCTCGGGTCGAGCAAATTGGAAAGCTCTGGTGCTCGACCTGAGCAACGAGCCCAATGTATGTCTTTGGGAATCTCGAGCATTTTTCCAGCGGTCCACCCCCAGTGGTCTGCAGAGGGACTAGAAATTGCGAAAATCGATGGGAACAGTGCTCAAATGACATGGGAACCGCATGGGGAAGACCCCTGGAAGCATGTCTGACTCCCAGGTCACTGCTGTGAACAATGTTGTCAGAGTCTTACGCCACTTTTACAGACTCACAATAAAACATACAAAAACAAATCGATTTTCCTGGGAAATATGTTAAGGAACATCCTTTCCAGGGTACTGACTTGTATATAAGGCAGAATAAATAACCAAAAACAAAAATGCTCCTAGAATCATAGAATGGTAGAGTTGGAAGAGACCTCCTGGCTCATCGTGTCCAACCCCCTGCTCAATGCAGGATTCACTAAATCATCGCAGACAGATGTCTGTCCAGCCTCTGTTTGAAGGCTTCCATGGAAGGAGAACTCACCACCTCTTGTGGCAATCTGCTCCACTCATTGATCACCCTCACTGTCAAAAAGTTTTAATATCTAATGTGCCTCCTCCCATTCAGTTTCATCCCATTGCTTCTAGTCTATCCTTGTGCAAATAAGAATAAAGATGATCCTTCTACAATGTGACAGCCCTTGAGATATTTGTAGACAGCTATTAAGTCTCCTCTCAGTCTTCTTTTTTGCAAGCTAAACATTGCCAGATCCTGTGAACATTCCTCATAGGATACAAAAACAAGAAAAAAAAAACGACTAAAAAAGTCGCAGCCAGCTCACCAACCAGACCATCGAAAGCGGAGCACGGGAGCCCGTCCTGATCCAGACGTCCAGCAGCAGCACTTCCAACAAAGTAGACACTCCAGCAAGATGGATAAAAAGTTGCAAATTTTATTAATCCAAAGTGGCAATAAAAGCAGAAAAATTCCTTACAAAAAGTGGACCAGACAGGTGATTGTAAGAATACGGCTACGCGTTTCGACCTATAGCGGTCTTACTCATGCCCATGCAGCTCCAGGAATGAGCGCGCTATATCTCCCATACAGGCTTAAGACACGCCCCCCACATCACATGACAGGTTCGTAAGGTCCTGGAGCTACAAATGTCTGAACATATTAAAAATAGACTATAACATACACAACATACTAAAACACTAACAATAGTGATACATAATTTCACTTTTCTTATTCATGCCTGCAGGATAACGAGTATTTAGATTGTAGATCCAAAAAGCCTCTCTAGTGAGCAGGCGTCTCCTTGAATCTCCTCCGCGATGTGACATATACACTTTCTCAATACCCTGCACCCTTAGAGCGGTGATATCCCCATTATGTTGTAAATTAAAATGTCTCGATACCATAGAGATATTTTTATTTGTATTTCTTATATTGGGGTTAATAGCGTCTCTAATGTGTTCAGTTATTCGAGTTTTTAATTTGCGTGACGTACACCCTATATAAGAGATCTGGCATAATATGCAATCTACCTTATATACCACATTTTTCGTATGGCAATTTATAAAACTATTTATTTTATACTCTTTGGTATTATCCGAATTTTGGAAAATGTTACCTACTTGTATATGTGCACAGGTGCTACATGCAGAGGTCCCACATCTAAAAAAACCCTTACATTCCAGCCATGTACTGGATCTGGGTTTATTGGAAACAGAGGAAGAATTTGGGGCAATTGAATCACCAATAGTACGTGCCCTTCTTGCTACCACATTTATTCCATCCTTCAAAATATCCGACAATATTTCATCCTCATATAGGATAGATAATCTCCTGTTGATAATACCTTTGATTTGATTGAATTGGGAGGAAAATTGCAAACACACATAATGTTTTTTGTCATACTTCTTCTTTCTTAATAGATTATCACTATTTGAAACTAATAAATCCTCCCTCCGTTTTCTATTGACTACGTTTGCGGCTCTTCTTAAAGTCCAACTAGGGTATTTGCCTATGTAAATGTGGGAACACATTGCTGCACGCGGAGAGTAGCCATCCAGCCCACACAATTAGATCCATACCTGTGGGAGAATTTATTAGGTCTAAACGTAATTGCAGTGGGGAGGAAGATAGACAGAAGGAATTTAATAAATTAAACAACAAATTTTAAAAACCGTAAATACCCTAGTTGGACTTTAAGAAGAGCCGCAAACGTAGTCAATAGAAAACGGAGGGAGGATTTATTAGTTCCAAATAGTGGTAATCTATTAAGAAAGAAGAAGTATGACAAAAAACCTTAGAATTCGGATAATACCAAAGAGTATAAAATAAATAGTTTTATAAATTGCCATACGAAAAATGTGGTATATAAGGTAGATTGCATATTATGCCAGATCTCTTATATAGGGTGTACGTCACGTAAATTAAAAACTCGAATAACTGAACACATTAGAGACGCTATTAACCCCAATATAAGAAATACAAATAAAAATATCTCTATGGTATCGAGACATTTTAATTTACAACATAATGGGGATATCACCGCTCTAAGGGTGCAGGGTATTGAGAAAGTGTATATGTCACATCGCGGAGGAGATTCAAGGAGACGCCTGCTCACTAGAGAGGCTTTTTGGATCTACAATCTAAATACTCGTTATCCTGCAGGCATGAATAAGAAAAGTGAAATTATGTATCACTATTGTTAGTGTTTTAGTATGTTGTGTATGTTATAGTCTATTTTTAATATGTTCAGACATTTGTAGCTCCAGGACCTTACGAACCTGTCATGTGATGTGGGGGGCGTGTCTTAAGCCTGTATGGGAGATATATCGCGCTCATTCCTGGAGCTGCATGGGCATGAGTAAGACCGCTATAGGTCGAAACGCGTAGCCGTATTCTTACAATCACCTGTCTGGTCCACTTTTTGTAAGGAATTTTTCTGCTTTTATTGCCACTTTGGATTAATAAAATTTGCAACTTTTTATCCATCTTGCTGGAGTGTCTACTTTGTTGGAAGTGCTATTCCTCATAGGACATGGTTTGCAGACCGGTTACCATTCTGATCGCTCTTCTCTGAACTTGCTCCAGTTTGTTGTAGTCTTTTTTAAAATGTGGTGTCCAAAACTGGACACAGTATTCCAGATGAGGTCTGACCAAAGAGGAGTAAAGGGCAATAATGACTTAACTGTTATGGACCTGGTGGTTAGGAGCACCCGGAATGACCTGATGGTTAAACTAACACAGGACAAGCTCTGGGAAGAGGGAGCTCTGCTGACCGCAACCCCTAATCCTATCACACACACTAGAAATAGCCGTGGAGCGTACCTAACTCTGCCTAGACGCCTCTTCACAGCCTAAGAGCTAACTAGCCCTAGAGATAGAAAATAAAGCCTACCTTGCCTCAGAGAAATTCCCCAAAGGAAAAGGCAGCCCCCCACATATATTGACTGTGAGTTAAGATGAAAGTCACAAACACAGAAATGAAACAGGTTTCAGCAAAGTAGGCCAGACTTACTAAACATACTGAGGATAGGAAAGGTATCTTTGCGGTCAGCACAAAAAACTACAAAAAGACCACGCAGAGTGTGCAAAAAGACCTCCGCACCGACTCACGGTGCGGAGGTGCCACTCTGCATCCCAGAGCTTCCAGCTAGCACGGCAAAATCATTATAGCAAGCTGGACAAGAAAACAATGAACGAATAATTAACTAGCAGGGACTTAGCTTCTGCTGGAGTAGACAGGTAACCAGAAAGATCCAAGAGCGAACTGAACCAGTACAAGAACATTGACAGCTGGCATGGAGTAACGATCTGAGTGGAGTTAAATAGAGCAGCCAGCCAAAGAATAAACTAAGTCACCTGTGGAAGGAACCTCAGAAGCAGCAGCTCCACTCACAGCCACCAGAGGGAGTCCATGGACAGAAATCACCGAAGTACCATTCATGACCACAGGAGGGAGTTCGATAACAGAATTCACAACAGTACCCCCCCCCCTTGAGGAGGGGTCACCGAACCCTCACCAGAGCCCCCAGGCCGATCAGGACGAGCCAAATGAAAGGCACAAACTAGATCGGCAGCATGAACATCAGAGGCAAAAACCCAGGAATTATCTTCCTGACCATAACCCTTCCACTTGACCAGGTACTGGAGTTTCCGTCTCAAAATACGAGAATCCAAAATCTTCTCCACCACATACTCCAACTCCCCCTCGACCAACACCGGGGCAGGAGGATCAACGGAGGGAACCATAGGCGCCACGTATCTCCGCAATAACGACCTATGGAACACATTATGGATGGCAAAAGAAGCTGGAAGGGCCAAACGAAATGACACAGGATTGAGAACTTCGGAAATCTTATACAGACCAATGAAACGAGGCTTAAACTTAGGAGAGGAAACCTTCATAGGAACATAACGAGACTACAACCAAACCAAATCCCCAACACGAAGTCGGGGACCAACACAGCGCCGGCGGTTAGCGAAACGTTGAGCCTTCTCCTGGGACAATGTCAAATTGTCCACCACATGAGTCCAAATCTGCTGCAACCTGTCCACCACAGTATCCACACCAGGACAGTCCGAAGGCTCAACCTGCCCTGAAGAGAAACGAGGATGGAAACCAGAATTACAGAAAAAAGGCGAAACCAAAGTAGCGGAGCTGGCCCGATTATTAAGGGCGAACTCAGCCAAAGGCAAGAAGGACACCCAATCATCCTGATCAGCAGAAACAAAGCATCTCAGATATGTTTCCAAAGTCTGATTAGTTCGTTCGGTTTGGCCATTTGTCTGAGGATGGAAAGCCGAAGAAAAAGACAAATCAATGCCCATCTTAGCACAAAAGGACCGCCAAAACCTCGAAACAAACTGGGAACCTCTGTCCGAGACGATGTTCTCCGGAATGCCATGCAAACGAACCACATGCTGGAAAAACAATGGCACCAAATCAGAGGAGGAAGGCAATTTAGACAAGGGTACCAAATGGACCATCTTAGAGAAGCGATCACAAACCACCCAAATGACCGACATCCTTTGAGAGACAGGGAGATCTGAAATAAAATCCATGGAAATATGCGTCCAGGGCCGGCAAGGGCAAAAGCAACCCACTGGCATGAGAACAGCAGGGCTTAGCCCGAGCACAAATCCCACAGGACTGCACAAAAGAACGCACATCCCGTGACAAAGAAGGCCACCAAAAGGATCTAGCCACCAAATCTCTGATACCAAAGATTCCAGGATGACCAGCCAACACCGAACAATGAACCTCAGAGATAACTCTACTAGTCCATCTATCAGGGACAAACAGTTTCTCCGCTGGACAACGGTCAGGTCTATCAGCCTGAAATTTCTGCAGCACCCGCCGCAAATCAGGGGAGATGGCAGACAAAATTACCCCCTCTTTGAGAATACCCGCCGGCTCAGGAACACCCGGAGAGTCAGGCACAAAACTCCTTGACAGGGCATCAGCCTTCACATTCTTAGAGCCCGGAAGGTACGAAACCACAAAATCAAAATGGGAGAAAAACAGCGACCATCGAGCCTGTCTAGGATTCAACCGTTTGGCAGACTCGAGATAAGTCAAATTCTTGTGATCCGTCAAGACCACCACGCGATGCTTGGCTCCTTCAAGCCAATGTCGCCACTCCTCGAATGCCCACTTCATGGCCAACATTTCTCGATTGCCAACATCATAATTGCGCTCAGCAGGCGAGAACTTTCTAGAAAAGAAGGCACATGGTTTCATCACCGAGCCATCAGAACTTCTTTGCGACAAAACAGCCCCTGCTCCAATCTCAGAAGCATCAACCTCGACCTGAAACGGGAGCGAAACATCTGGCTGGCACAACACAGGGGCAGAAGAAAAACGACGCTTCAACTCCTGAAAAGCCTCTACAGCCGCAGAGGACCAATTGACCACATCAGCACCTTTCTTGGTCAAATCAGTCAACGGTTTAGCAACACTAGAAAAATTAGCGATAAAGCGACGGTAAAAATTAGCAAAGCCCAGGAACTTCTGCAGGCTCTTCACAGATGTCGGCTGAGTCCAATCATAAATGGCCTGAACTTTAACAGGGTCGAGATGATAGTAGAAGGGGAAAAAATGAAACCCAAAAATGAAACCTTCTGAACTCCAAAGAGACATTTTGACCCCTTCACAAACAAGGAATTTGCACGAAGGACCTGGAACACCATTCTGACCTGCTTCACATGAGACTCCCAATCATCCGAAAAGACCAAAATATCATCCAAATATACAATCATGAATCTATCCAGTGTAAGGATTTCACTCACTCAGCTGCGACGGCTGACACTCAGGAGACGTGTTCCTTTAAAGTTCACTGGGTTTATTGCTTCATAAACCATGTGGCAAATAACAGAAAGCAAAATGGGCCTTTGGTTCAGGCAAAGAAAAGCAAGTGTCCAGTTCATCCGGCTCAGTCCTGAAGCCGTAACACACTCAGGAGGGTTTCACCTCCACACATATCTGCTGTGTAAAGGATTAGCCAGTCTTATAAAGAGCTAACCCCACCCAGTAACCCATCACATGATTAGCCATGTGGTCTGACATTACCACAGGTCCTGAAACACATATACAAGATTATGTGCAAGAAAGGAATACTCCGGGCTACATTACAGCAATCAGGCACTTATGTGGCACATACCTCCCATCGACCACAAACCCTTTAGCCATGCTACATACCTCCCCCCTCTGCCTAAAGCGTGGGGCTTGGCACTTTCCCCCACTAAACAAGGGATTCTCGATAGGGCATCCGCATTACCGTGCAGCTTTCCGGCCCTATGTTCCACATGGAAACTGAAGTCCTGCAGGTCTAAGAACCAACGGGTGACTCTAGCATTTCTTCCTTTCGTTTCTCTCATCCACCTAAGCGGGGCATGGTCAGATACCAGTCTAAATTTACGTCCCAGCAGATAGTACCGCAATGTGTCCACTGCCCATTTTATGGCCAAGCACTCCTTCTCAACGACTGAGTAGTTCTTTTCAGATGAGGACAGCTTCCTACTCAGATAGAGAACAGGATGCTCCTCCCCATGTAGTTCTTGGGAAAGGACTGCTCCCACCCCAACATCTGAGGCATCTGTCTGAAGAATAAACTCTTTCTTGAAGTTTGGGGCCATCAGAACGGGTTGCTTACACAAAGCGTTTTTCATTTCTTGGAAGGCCGACTCTGTTTCTTCGGACCACTTAACCATTACTGATTTTGTCCCTTTTAGCAGGTCAGTCAGAGGCGCAGCCATCGTGGCGAAGTTTGGGATGAACCTCCTGTAATATCCCACGATTCCCAGGAAGGCTTTAACTTGTTTCTTGGAAACTGGTTTTGGCCATGTTTGGATTGCCTCCACTTTATTGATTTGGGGTTTTATTTCTCCATGACCCACTATGTATCCAAGGTACTTAGCTTCTTCTTTACCCAAGGCGCACTTCTTCGGGTTTATAGTAAATCCGGCCTCTCTTATAGCATCCAACACCGCTTGGACTTTCTCCAGATGACTCTCCCAGTCCGGGCTAAAGATGACGATATCATCTAGGTACGCAGCAGCGTAGGCCTTATGGGGTGCAAGGACTCTATCCATAGCCCTCTGGAAGGTCGCCGGAGCTCCCTGTAGGCCAAACGGCATCCGGGCATATTGGAAGCATCCATCAGGTGTCGAAAAGGCCGTCTTCTCCTTGGCTTCCTGTGCCATGGGGATCTGCCAATACCCCTTTGTCAAATCCAAGGTGGATATATATCTGGCGTGCCCAAGCCTTTCGATGAGCTCATCAATACGGGGCATGGGATAAGCGTCGAACTTGGAGACTTCATTCAACTTCCGATAGTTGTTGCAAAACCTCCACTCTCCATCAGGTTTTGGGACCAGGACAATTGGGCTCGACCAACCGCTCTTGGATTCCTCAATGACCCCAAGCCTCAACATACGCTCCACTTCCTTGGAGATAACTTCTCGACGAGCCTCAGGAATACGATAAGGTTTCACATTCACCCGCACATGTGGCTCTGTTAGGACCTCGTGCTCTATGACCTTCGTGTATCTTGGCAATTCTGAAAACAGGTCCCTGTTTTTCTGGAGTAACTCCCGGCACTGCTGTTTCTGGGTCTTTGATAGCGTCTCTGCTATAGTAACCGCTCCAACCTCACCTTCTGGGTTGCTTAACAATGATGGAGTTGCTGTCGGCTCTCTATCTTGCCATGGCTTGATGAGGTTGACATGGTAAACTTGGAATGGTTTCCGTCTTCCTGGTTGGTGAATTTTATAATTTACCTCACCAAGTTTCTCGACAACCTCATATGGCCCTTGCCATTTGGCCAAGAACTTGCTTTCCACCGTTGGAACTAACACAAGAACTCGGTCTCCCGGATTGAACTGCCTCACTCTTGCAGACCGGTTGTAGACCCTGGCTTGAGCTTCTTGTGCTTGGAGAAGGTGTTCTTTCACGATAGGCATCACCTTTGCAATCCTCTGCTGCATCAGGGCCACATGCTCAATGACGCTTCTGTGGGGTGTGACTTCGGCCTCCCAGGTTTCCTTGGCTATATCCAGGAGTCCTCGTGGATGTCGGCCATATAGAAGCTCAAACGGTGAGAACCCTGTGGAGGCCTGTGGAACTTCACGAATGGAAAACATCAGATAGGGTAAGAGACAATCCCAGTCTCTACCGTCTTTCTCTATAGCTTTTCTCAGCATGCTCTTTAGGGTCTTGTTAAACCTCTCAACAAGGCCATCTGACTGGGGATGGTACACCGAGGTCCTCAACTGGGAGATCTTCAGGGCTTTGCATAACTCCCTCATCACCTTGCTCATGAAAGGTGTACCCTGGTCAGTCAGGATCTCCTTTGGCAGACCTGTCCGGGAAAAGACATGGACCAACTCGCGGGCTATGCTTTTTGAGGAAGAATTTCTCAAGGGAATTGCCTCAGGATAGCGTGTGGCATAGTCCAGGATGACTAATATATACTGATGGCCCCGAGCTGATTTAACTAAGGGACCGACCAAGTCCATGGCAATTCTCTCGAACGGTACCTCAATAATGGGCAGTGGCACAAGGGGGTTCCGGAAATGAGGAGTAGGAGCAGTTAGCTGACATGTAGGGCAGGATCTGTAATAGTTCACTATTTCCCGGTGACACCCAGGCCAATAGAACCTCTGCACAACCCGTTCCTGCGTTTTTCCACCCCCAGGTGTCCACCCAAGATGTGTGAATGGGCCATGTCCAACACTTTCCGTCTATACGGACCCGGCACTATCAACTGCTCTACCAACTCCTCCCGTATTTTCGTGACACGGTACAACAACTCCCCCCTCAACAGAAAATGGGGAAATCTTGTGTCTGCCCCCGGCTCCTGTACCACCCCGTCAATAACTGTGACATTATTAAAGGCTTCCCTCAGAGTGGGGTCCCTATGTTGGGCAGTCCCAAAATTTTCACCGGTAACTTCTAACTCCAGAATGTCAGATGTAGGGGATACTTCCTCCTCATCCCCAACCAGAACACAAAAAGGAAAACTGTCTGCCTCTGGGTGTGGCGATACCCTTCCAGGGTTCACTGGTTTCCTGCCAGGGAGCTCAGAACCATTTCCCCACAAATCCCAAAACAAACAGAAATCCCGGCCAATAATTATAGGGTGCAACAAGTCCTGAACCACGCCGACTATGTGGGACTCAGTGCCACATGCCGTTTCAATGTCCACCCTGGCCATAGGGTAGTCCTTTGCATCACCATGTATGCACCGCACTCCGACCTTCTTTCCTGGGAGCAGGTGGAGAGGAAAAGTGGCCCTCACCAGGGTCACTAGGCTCCCCGAGTCTAACAGTGCCGTTACTGCTCGACCGTTCACCTTTACGGGACACGCTTGAGGTCCCTCGTTGGATGGAGAGTTCACACTACAGGCTGGATACGCATAGTATGAACAACGGCGTCCCATGCTGCAGTCCATCTGCTCAGTGGTTTGGGAACAACGGGCAGCTATATGTCCTGGCTTGTGGCACCTCCAACAAATAATATCACCCGTGGGGACCTTGGGCACCACCTCCCCCGCCCTTTGTGACCTTGGACGCACCACCCCTTTTTGGGACTCAGCTGCCTTCTGGGACCCCCAGTACGGCATGGGCTGCCTCCCGAAGGAGCCTTCCAACCCTTGGTATCTCTCAACCAGTCCGATCAGCTCGTCGGCATTCTGGGGATCACCCTGGGCAACCCAAGACTGTATAGGCCTCGGGAGGGAATGGACAAACCGATCCATCATCACCCGTTCTACCATCTGTGCAGGCGCAGAGGATTCTGGCTGCAGCCATTTCTGGACCAGGTGCAACAGATCAAACATTTGGGAACGAGGTGGTTTGTCCCGGTGATAGCCCCAGGAGTGAACTCGCTGTGCCCTGACAGTCAGTGTCACCCCCAAACGTGCGAGAATCTCGGCTTTCAATTTGTGATACTCTTTGGCATCCTGCAAGGTCAAATCATAGTACGCCTTCTGGGGTTCTCCCGTCAGGTATGGCGCAAGTACCTCTGCCCACTGCTCTGGCGGAAGTTTTTCCCTCTCAGCGACCCTCTCAAACACCGTCAGGAAGGCCTCAACATCATCCCCGGGAGTCATTTTCTGCAATGCGCGTCTTACCGTCTTCCGGACGTGGGTGTCATCAGCCAAACCTGGGGTTGGGGCGCTCGCCTTGCCCTGGATGGCGGTTGCCAGAAGCTGCATCTGCTGCTGATGCTCCTGCTGGCTCTGCTGCATCTGCTGCCGTTGCTCCTGCTGACTCTGCCGTTGCTCCTGCTGACTCTGCCGTTGCTCCTGCTGGCTCTGTTGTATCTGCTGCATCAACAGCCTGTTGGTCTCTTGCTGCCTTTTCTCCTGCTGTGACTGCATCTGGACCAAGTGTTTCAGCAGGTCCTCCATTTTCTCCGGCAATGCTTGCTGGCTTGCAACAGCCTTGACCCAGGACATTCAAAAATAAACTCACGTCTCCGCTGGGAACGCTGCTCGCACGTCTCCACCAATTGTAAGGATTTCACTCACTCAGCTGCGACGGCTGACACTCAGGAGACGTGTTCCTTTAAAGTTCACTGGGTTTATTGCTTCATAAACCATGTGGCAAATAACAGAAAGCAAAATGGGCCTTTGGTTCAGGCAAAGAAAAGCAAGTGTCCAGTTCATCCGGCTCAGTCCTGAAGCCGTAACACACTCAGGAGGGTTTCACCTCCACACATATCTGCTGTGTAAAGGATTAGCCAGTCTTATAAAGAGCTAACCCCACCCAGTAACCCATCACATGATTAGCCATGTGGTCTGACATTACCACAGGTCCTGAAACACATATACAAGATTATGTGCAAGAAAGGAATACTCCGGGCTACATTACAGCAATCAGGCACTTATGTGGCACATACCTCCCATCGACCACAAACCCTTTAGCCATGCTACACCAGGTACTCTCGGAAGATGTCATGCATAAAGGACTGAAACACAGATGGAGCATTAGAAAGCCTGAATGGCATCACCAGGTACTCAAAATGGCCCTCGGGCGTATTAAATGCTGTTTTCCATTCATCGCCCTGTTTAATACGCACAAGATTATACGCCCCTCGAAGATCTATCTTGGTGAACCAACTAGCCCCCTTAATCCGAGCAAACAAATCAGACAGCAGCGGCAAAGGGTACTGAAATTTGACTGTGATCTTATTAAGAAGGCGGTAATCAATACAAGGTCTCAAAGAACCATCCTTCTTGGCCACAAAAAAGAACCCTGCTCCCAACGGTGATGACGACGGGCGAATATGACCTTTCTCCAAGGATTCCTTTATATAACTCCGCATAGCGGCGTGCTCTGGCACAGATAAATTGAACAATCGGCCCTTAGGAAACTTACTACCCGGAATCAAATTAATAGCACAATCGCAATCCCTATGAGGAGGTAGGGCACTGGATTTGGGCTCATCAAATACATCCCGGTAATCCGACAAAAACTCAGGGACTTCAGAAGGAGTGGAAGGCGAAATTGACAGCAATGGAACATCACCATGTACCCCATGACAACCCCAGCTGGACACAGACATAGATTTCCAATCCAATACTGGATTATGGACCTGTAGCCATGGCAACCTCAAAACGACCACATCATGCAGATTATGCAACACCAAAAAGCGAATATCCTCCTGATGTGCAGGAGCCATGCACATGGTCAATTGAGTCCAGTACTGAGGCTTATTCTTGGCCAAAGGCGTAGCATCAATTCCTCTCAATGGAATAGGATACTGCAAGGGCTCCAAGAAAAAAACACAGCGCCTGGCAAACTCCAAGTCCATCAAATTCAGGGCAGCGCCTGAATCCACAAATGCCATAACAGAATAGGACGACAAAGAGCAAATCAGAGTAACGGACAAAAAAATTTAGACTGTACCGTACCAATGGTGGCAGACCTAGCGAACCGCTTAGTGCGCTTAGGACAATCGGAGATAGCATGAGTGGAATCACCACAGTAAAAACACAGCCCATTCCGACGTCTGTGTTCTTGCCGTTCAGCTCTGGTCAAAGTCCTATCACATTGCATAGGCTCAGGCCTATGCTCAGAGAATACCGCCAAATGGTGCACAGCTTTGCGCTCACGCAAGCGCCGATCGATCTGAATGGCCAAAGACATAGACTCATTCAGACCAGCAGGCGTGGGAAATCCCACCATGACATCCTTAAGGGCTTCAGAAAGACCCTTTCTGAAAATTGCCGCCAGGGCACATTCATTCCACTGAGTAAGCACGGACCACTTTCTAAACTTCTGACAATATAAATATACCTCCGCTTCATCCTGACCCTGACACAAAGCCAGCAAGATTTTCTCTGCCTGATCCACTGAATTTGGTTCATCATAAAGCAATCCAAGCGCCAGAAAAAACGCATCTACATCACGCAATGCATGATCTCCTGGCGCAAGGGAAAATGCCCAGTCTTGAGGGTCGCCACGCAACAAAGAAATAATGATTTTTACTTGTTGAACGGGGTCACCAGAGGAGCAGGGTTTCAAAGCAAGAAACAGTTTACAATTATTTTTGAAATTCAGGAACTTAGATCTATCCCCAGAAAACAAATCAGGAATTGGAATTCTAGGCTCTAACATCGGATTCTGAACCACAAAATCTTGAATGTTTTGTACCCTTGCAGTGAGATGATCCACACAAGAGGACAGACCTTGAATGTCCATATCTACACCTGTGTCCTGACTACCCAGAGGTTAAGGGGAAAAGAAAGACAAAACACACTGCAGAGAAAAAAAAATGGTCTCAGAACTTCTCTTATCCCTCTATTGAGATGCATTAAAACTTTGGGCCAGCTGTACTGTTATGGACCTGGTGGTTAGGAGCGCCCGGAACGACCTGATGGTTAAACTAACACAGGACAAGCTCTGGGAAGTGGGAGCTCTGCTGACCGCAACCCCTAATCCTATCACACACACTAGAAATAGCCGTGGAGCGTACCTAACTCTGCCTAGACGCCTCTTCACAGCCTAAGAGCTAACTAGCCCTAGAGATAGAAAATAAAGCCTACCTTGCCTCAGAGAAATTCCCCAAAGGAAAAGGCAGCCCCCCACATATATTGACTGTGTGTTAAGATGAAAGTCACAAACACAGAAAGGAAACAGGTTTCAGCAAAGGAGGCCAGACTTACTAAACAGACTGAGGATAGGAAAGGTATCTTTGCGGTCAGCACAAAAAACTACAAAAAGACCACGCAGAGTGTGCAAAAAGACCTCCGCACCGACTCACAGTGCGGAGGTGCCACTCTGCATCCCAGAGCTTCCAGCTAGCACGGCAAAATCATGATAGCAAGCTGGATAAGAATAATAATAATATAATAATAATCTTTATTTATATAGCGCCAACATATTCCGCAGCGCTTTACAGTTTAACAGTTTCAAACACAAAAGTCATAAGTAACAACATTAACCATACAATAATTAAAGCAAAATAAGACGACCCTGCTCGTGAGAGCTTACAATCTACAATGAGGTGGGGGAGATACAAAGTACAGGTGTGTATTTACAATGATGTATTTACAATCATGGTCCAGCCATCTTTAGGGGTTGGGGAATAGATGGGGATAGTGAATGGGCTGCACACACACAAACATAACATAACTTTGATTAGTGAACGTGATAGGCCGCTCTGAACAAATGTGTTTTGAGCGAGCGCCTAAAACTATGCAAATTATGGATGGTCCTAATATCTTGGGGTAGAGCATTCCAGAGGATTGGCGCAGCACGGGAGAAGTCTTGGAGTCGGGAGTGGGAGGTACGGATTAGTGCAGAGGTTAATCGAAAGTCATTTGCAGAGCGCAGTGGTCTGTTAGGCTGATAGACAGAAATGAGGGAGGAGATGTAAGGGGGTGCCGCACTGTGGAGAGCTTTGTGGGTGAGAACAAGTACTTTGAATTGTATCCTGTAATGAATGGGTAGCCAGTGTAACGACTGGCGAAGAGCAGACGCGTCCGAGTAACGATTAGCCAGATGGACGACCCTGGCTGCTGCATTAAGGATGGACTGGAGAGGGGAAAGTCGAGTGAGGGGGAGGCCAATTAATAGAGCGTTACAGTAGTCCAGGCGGGAGTGGATCAGGGCGACAGTGAGGGTTTTTGTTGTTTCCATGGTGAGAAAAGGGCGGATTCTAGAGATGTTCTTTAGGTGTAAGCGGCACGAGCGGGCAAGAGATTGTATATGGGAGGTGAAGGAGAGATCGGAGTCAAACATAACACCCAGACAGCGCGCTTGCTGCCGGGGTGTTATTATGGTGCCACCCACAGAAAGGGAAATGTCAGATTTAGGGAGGTTAGTAGATGGTGGGAGCAGAAGAAGTTCAGTTTTGGAGAGGTTGAGTTTCAGATAGAGAGCGGACATGATGTTGGAGACTGCGGACAGACAGTCAGTGGCGTTCTGTAGTACAGCGGGGGTAAGGTCAGGGGATGACGTATATAGTTGTGTGTCGTCGGCATAAAGATGGTACTGAAAGCCAAATCTGCTGATGGTCTGTCCAATTGGGGCCGTGTAGAGAGAGAACAGAAGGGGGCCAAGGACTGAGCCCTGAGGTACCCCAACAGTGAGAGGAAGAGGAGATGAAGTGGAGCCAGAGAACAGAACACTGAAGGAGCGGTCAGAAAGATAGGAGGAGAACCAGGAGAGAGCAGTGTCATTAATGCCTAGTGACTGGAGCCTAGAGAGAAGGAGAGGGTGGTCAACAGTGTCAAAAGCTGCAGAAAGGTCGAAAAAACAATGAATGAATAATTAACTAGCAGGGACTTAGCTTCTGCTGGCGTAGACAGGTAACCAGAAAGATCCAAGAGCGAACTGAACCAGTACAAGAACATGGACAGCTGGCATGGAGTAACGATCTGAGTGGAGTTAAATAGAGCAGCCAGCCAAAGAATAAACTAAGTCACCTGTGGAAGGAACCTCAGAAGCAGCAGCTCCACTCACAGCCACCAGAGGGAGTCCATGGACAGAACTCGCCGAAGTACCATTCATGACCACAGGAGGGAGTTCGATAACAGAATTCACAACACTTCACGTGATCTAGACTCTATGCTTCTGTAGATACATCCGAGAATTGTATTTGCCCTTTTTGCTGCTGCACCACACTGTTGACTCATGTTCAGTCTGTGATCTATTAGTATACACAAGTCTTTTTCACATGTGCTGTTGCTTAGCCCTATTCCTCCCATTCTCTATATGCCTTTTTCATTTTTATTGCCCAGATGTAGTACTTTGCATTTTTCCCTGTTAAAAATCATTCTGTCAGTTGCTGCCCATTGCTCCAGTTTATTTATATCTTTTTGAATCCTCTCTCTGTCTTCTCTAGTATTAGCTATCCTTCCTAGCTTTTGTGTCATCAGCAAATTTAATCAGTGTACCCTCAATTCCTTTATCTAAATAATTGATAATAAGATGTTGAACAATACAGGGCCCAGGACAGAACCCTGTGGTACCCCAATAGAGATATTCTTCCAACTGATGTGCAGTCCAATTACGACCACTCTTTGGGTCCGATCACTAAGGCCAGTTTCACATTAGCGTTTCCCTGATCTGCGGCGGGCTGCGGACTTCCTCAGTGAAGCCCCGCCCTCGGCCGCACCTCCGCCGCTAGCTCCGCCTACTTCTGCATGCAGCCCGCATGCGGCCTGCGTACCTATCTTTAACATTAGGTACGCAGGTCGTGCGGCTGTATGCGGATGCTGCCACATGCGTCGTTTTGACGATGCGGCGACCAGCGTAGACGCAGCCTGTAGCATTTTTTTTCCGCAACGTCAAAACGACGCATGCGGCACCATCCGCATACAGCCGCATGACCTGCGTATCTAATGTTAAAGATAGATACGCAGGCCGCATGCGGGCAGCATGCAGAAGTAGGCGGAGCTAGCGGCGGAGGTGCGGCGGAGGGCGGGGCTTCACAGAGGAAGTCCGCAGCCCGCCGCAGATCAGGTAAACGCTAGTGTGAAACTAGCCTAAGCCATTTATGAATCCACCTAACATTTGCCTTGTCCATTCCATACTTAGTCATTTTTTCAATAGGGATTGTGTGATATACTTTGTCAAATGCTTTGCTGAAGTCAAGATATACTATATCTACAGCATTTCCCTGATCCACCCAGTCAGTGATTCTGTCAAAGAAGGAAATTAAGTTAGTCTGACATGACTTATTAGTTACATATCCATGCTGACTTTGGTTAATCACTTTATTCTTATCCAGGTACTTACATATATGCTGTTTAATAATTTGTTCAAAGATCTCCTCCACACCTTGAGCTATGTTCACACTTTAGCATTGCTTTCAACCAAGACAAATGCATTCACTGGGAAATGTCATTTTATCATTTTTGCAACCTTATCTGGCCATGTGGTGTGTGACACATCATCAGACACATCCTTCATATTTATGAAGTAGGGACTCTGAAAGTCTCAAAGCCTATTTTTATAGGGACATGAGGCGGCCTTTACTATTCTTAAAGGGCCAGCAGTCCTCACTATTCTTAGAGAGCCATCAGCCAGCTATGCTTTGTTGTTCCCATTATTAAACAGTTGGACTCCTATACTGTTATTGCAGTGAGTGGTAGGGCTGCCCAAAATTTGAACGCACCCCAATACCTCTTTGAAGAGACGAACAAGAGGGCCTCCTGAAAACAATGTTCCCATTATTAGGAAGTGGGTCTCACATACTGTTTGCCTATGCAGTGAATGCAAGAGAGCTGCCCAAAATTTGAACGCACCCCAATACCTCTTTGAAGAGACATACAAGAGGGCCTCCTGAAAACAATGTTCTCATTATTAGGAAGTGGTTCTCCCTGTTATGAACTGGTGGTTTAGGAGCAACATGGGACGAGCTCTGAAGGAGGTGGTACCTGTACTGACCGCAGTCCCTAAGCTCAACACAACGCTAGAAGAAGCCGTGGGATGCTCCTGTCACTCCCTAGGCACCTTGTCACAGCCTGAGAACTAACTACCCCTAAAGATAGAAACAGGAAAACTATCTTGCCTCAGAGAAAATCCCCAAAGGATAGATAGCCCCCCACAAGTAATGACTGTGAGTGGAGAGGGAAAAGACATACGTATAATGAAACCAGGATGTAGCACAGGAGGCCAGTCTAGCTAGATACGACAGGATCGTAGATAGGACAGAAACCTCTGTCAGACACAATATTCTCCGGAATGCCATGCAAACGAACCACATGCTGAAAAAACAATGGAACCAAATCTGAGGAGGAAGGCAACTTAGGCAAAGGTACCAGATGGACCATTTTAGAGAACCGGTCACAAACAACCCAGATAACAGACATCTTCTGGGAAACAGGAAGATCCAAAATAAAATCCATGGAAATATGCGTCCAGGGCCTCCCAGGGACCGGCAAAGGCAAAAGCAACCCACTAGCGCGGGAACAGCAAGGCTTGGCCCGGGCGCAAGTCCCACAGGACTGCACAAAAGCACGCACATCCCGCGACAAAGAAGGCCACCAAAAGGACCTAGCAACCAAATCTCTGGTACCAAAAATCCCAGGATGACCAGCCAACACTGAACAATAGATTAGCGAAATTAGGATTATTTAGTCTAGAAAAAAGACGACTGAGGGGCGATCTAATAACCATGTATAAGTATATAAGGGGACAATACAAATATCTCGCTGAGGATCTGTTTATACCAAGGAAGGTGACGGGCACAAGGGGGCATTCTTTGCGTCTGGAGGAGAGAAGGTTTTTCCACCAACATAGAAGAGGATTCTTTACTGTTAGGGCAGTGAGAATCTGGAATTGCTTGCCTGAGGAGGTGGTGATGGCGAACTCAGTCGAGGGGTTCAAGAGAGGCCTGGATGTCTTCCTGGAGCAGAACAATATTGTATCATACAATTAGGTTCTGTAGAAGGACGTAGATCTGGGGATTTATTATGATGGAATATAGGCTGAACTGGATGGACAAATGTCTTTTTTCGGCATTACTAACTATGTTACTATGTTAATGAACCTCAGAAATTACCCTACTTGTCCATCTATCAGGAACAAACAGCTTCCCCACTGGACAGCGGTCAGGCTTATCAGCCTGAAATTCCCAAAGCACCCGCCGCAAATCAGGGGAGATGGCAGAAAGAATCACCCCTTCCTTAAGAATGCCGACCGGCTCAAGGACTCCAGGAGAATCAGGCAAAAAACTCCTAGAGAGGGCATCAGCCTTAACATTCTTAGATCCCGGAAAATACGAGACCACAAAATCAAAACGGGAGAAAAACAGGGACCATCGAGCCTGTCTAGGATTCAGCCGCTTGGCCGACTCGAGGTAAATCAGATTCTTATGATCAGTCAAGACCACAACGCGGTGCTTAGCTCCCTCAAGCCAATGTCGCCACTCCTCAAACGCCCACTTCATAGCCAACAACTCCCGATTGCCGACATCATAATTGCGTTCCGCAGGCGAAAACTTTCTGGAAAAAAAAAGCACACGGTTTCATCAAAGAACCATCAGAATCCCTCTGAGACAAAACGGCCCCTGCCCCAATCTCAGAAGCGTCAACCTCAACCTGAAAAGGAAGAGAAACATCCGGCTGATGCAACACAGGGGCAGAAGTAAATCGGCGTTTAAGCTCCCGAAAGGCCTCAACAGCCGCAGGGGACCAATTCGTCACATCAGCGCCTTTCTTCGTCAAATCAGTAAGGGGCTTAACCACACTGGAAAAGTTGGCAATGAAACGGCGATAGAAATTAGCAAAGCCCAAAAATTTTTGAAGGCTCTTCACAGATGTGGGTTGAATCCAGTCATGAATAGCTTGGACCTTAACAGGATCCATTTCCATAGACGAGGGAGAAAAAATAAAACCCAAAAAAGAGACCTTCTGAACTCCGAATAGGCACTTAGACCCCTTCACAAATAAAGCATTATCATGAAGGATCTGGAATACCATCCTGACCTGCTTCACACGAGACTCCCAATCCTCGGAAAAAATCAAAATATCATCCAAATATACAACCATGAATTTATCAAGATAATTGCGGAAAATATCATGCATGAAAGATTGGAACACAGATGGAGCATTAGAGAGCCCGAATGGCATCACGAGGTATTCAAAATGGCCTTCGGGCGTATTAAATGCAGTTTTCCATTCGTCGCCCTGTTTAATACGAACAAGATTATATGCCCCTCGAAGGTCAATCTTAGTAAACCAACTAGCCCCCTTAATCTGAGCAAACAAATCAGAAAGCAAAGGTAAGGGGTATTGGAATTTGATCTTATTAAGAAGACGATAATCTATACAGGGTCTCAAGGAGCCATCCTTCTTAGCAACAAAAAAGAAACCCGCTCCCAATGGTGACGAAGACGGCCGAATATGCCCCTTCTCCAAAGATTCCTTAACATAACTCCGCATGGCGGCATGCTCTGGCACAGACAGATTGAAAAGTCGGCCCTTAGGGAACTTACAACCTGGAATCAAGTTAATAGCACAATCACAGTCCCTATGTGGAGGAAGGGAACTGGACTTGGGCTCATCAAATACATCCTGGAAATCTGACAAAAACTCAGGGACCTCAGAAGAGGGGGAAGAGGAAATTGACATCAAAGGAACGTCATTATGTACCCCTTGACAACCCCAACTAGTCACAGACATAGTTTTCCAATCCAGCACCGGATTATGTTCCTGTAACCATGGAAAACCCAGTACAACAACATCATGCAGGTTATGCAACACCAGAAAACGGCAATCTTCCTGATGTGCTGGAGCCATGTACATGGTCATCTGCGTCCAGTACTGAGGTTTATCCTTGGCCAATGGTGTAGCATCAATACCCCTCAAAGGAATAGGGCTCTGCAAAGGCTGCAAGGAAAAACCACAGCGCCTGGCGAATTCTAAGTCCATCAAGTTCAGGGCAGCGCCTGAATCCACAAATGCCATGACAGAAAAGGACGACAATGAGCAAATCAGGGTCACAGATAAAAGAAATTTAGGCTGTACAGTACTGATGCAAAACACACCTAATAATATCCCCAAACAAGGTCATGAAGGAAAATATATCACCAAAACCAAAAAGACACCTTCACAGGAAGACCAGTTAATAAAAAGAGAATATAATCTTTATTGAAAAAAACACATAAAAGCATACAACTACTGGGACAGTAACCACTGGTGCAGGAAAGAAACACAGTGGGACCCACATATGGACCAACCTCACAAAGGCAGTATAACAATAATAGCAGTAGGCTGATTGTAAATAGTACATATATATGCCTCAATAATATACAAGTAAGAAGCGATGGCTCTATAACAAAGTGTTAATAAATATACATGGAGACAAGCACCTAAGGAATAGCGTTATGAAATACAAGCTATAAACATAGAACAGCCTAACAGTGCAAATATACAGTACTGCAAAAGTAGCGGTATAATTACCAGGAGGAGGAACCTGGGGACCCACCACACCCGACGCGCGTTTCGCAATGAAATGCTTCGTCCAGAAGTTGCACACCTGGGATCAAGGTTAGATCTCTATCTATACAGGGATGATTCATTTGGATATACAAAGTACCCAGTATATAGATTTGCCCATACGCGGTAGCTGTGTGATTTGTTGTCCCATGGATTATGCACAATGTGGAGGCCATTTGTGGCTAGCAGTGACCTGAGTTTATTTCAGCTGTGATATGGCTGAGGCATGCGCGATGATGATTATATCTGTGTTGTACCGCAAATCAGAAGTGGATCCCTTGACTTCCGTGCTGTTCAGCCTGGAACGCAAATAACATGGTGATGCGTTCCACACAGAATATGCGCAGTTGAGGTATGCCTGGAGCGCAAATAAAATGGCGGTGTGACCCACAGGGAACATGCGCAGTGGAGATATATCCATCGTAAATCATAAGAAGATCCTTTATCTTCCGTGCGGTGAGGCCTGGAGCGCAGTAAATGGCTGTGCGCTCCATGCAGAGTATGCGCAGTGCAGATTTACCCATGATATGTCAGCACATGCGGATTTGCGGTTCACCATACAGGGAGGGGGGAGGTCCCATGTGTGATATAGGGGGCTATTTAAATGAAGGTCAGTAGATCAGTGCTGACACATCATATCTTATCGAAACGCATGCTAATATATCGGGCCTCCTGATGAGCCAGAGTGTTGAAACGCGTTGAGGCGGAGATTTTGGAAGGCGGGTTTCATCTCTTTAGATGAGTACCATGTTTACTTTTACACTATGATCTTTGGGACGTTTCCCATGAAAATCAGCCTCTATTGGAGGGGGAGTTTGTTGTTTTTTTGTTTATTGGTTGATCATGTATTGTACCCAAGTGCACCTTTGCTGAAATTATTGACATTTTTGGAGATTGATACCCAACTATGTTATTGGGATACATGTGGTACTAGGGTCTATTTAACAGAGTCTTCCTTGTATATGATTACTTTTTCATACAAACTTACTTTTGGCCAAAATTTAGAAGCACCCCAATACCTCTTTAAAGAGACATACAAGAGGGCCTCCTGAAAACAATGTTCCCATTATTAGGAAGTAGTTCTCCCATACTGTTTGCCTATGCAGTGAATGCAAGGTCTGGCCAAAATTTAGACGCACCCCAAAACCCCTTTGAAGAGATTTTGAGGAGGGCCTCCTGAAACAATGTTCTCTTTATTAGGAAGTGGTTCTCCCATACTGTTTGCCTATGCAGTGAATGCAAGACCTGGCCAAAATTTAGATGCAACCCAATACCCCTTTGAAGAGACGTACAGGAGGGCCTTCTGAAACAATGTTCTCATTATTAGGAAGTGGTTCTCCCATATTGTTTGCCTATGCAGTGAATGCAAGACCTGGCCAAAATTTAGACGCAACCCAATACCTCTTTGAAGAGACGTACAGGAGGGCCTTCTGAAACAATGTTCCCATTATTAGGAAGTGTTCTCCCATACTGTTTGCCTATGCAATGAATGCAATGTCTGGCCAAAATTTAGACGCACCCCAAAACCCCTTTGAAGAGATTTTGAGGAGGTCCTCCTGAAAACAATGTTCCCATTATTAGGAAGTATTCTCCCATACTGTTTGCCTATGCAGTGAATGCAATGTCTGGCCAAAATTTAGACGCACCCCAAAACCCCTTTGAAGAGATTTTGAGGAGGTCCTCCTGAAAACAATGTTCCCATTATTAGGAAGTGGTTCTCCCATACTGTTTGCCTATGCAGTGAATGCAAGGCCTGGCCAAAATTTAGATGCACACGCACCCCAATACCCCTTTGAAGAGACGTACAGGAGGGCCTCCTGAAAACAATGTTCCCATTATTAGGAAGTGGGTCTCCCATACTGTTTGCCTATGCAGTGAATGCAAGAGCTGCCAAAAAAGAAAGAGCTGCCTTGGAAAAAAACATGGAGGAGGGCCTCAAAAAAATGTTCCCATTACAGCGGGTCTCCTATACTTGTAATGCCCATGCACTAAGTGTATGGGCTGACAAACATTTACCTCTGGGGGGTATACATGAACATTCTGTATAACCATTTTTTTACGGGCATCATAAACACCTTTTAAAAAAATTATGTGGGTGTTGCATCACAAACCACGGTCACCCTGGTCATATGGTGGTGGAGGATGAGGGGGACAACAGCAAATAGCCAAAATCAGGAAGCGTAAACCCATGTGTGGGTGTGAAGAGGTGCATGGGAATAGACCTCCCAAAAAATACACTGGATTTGAGTTTATGTTACGCTGCTATAATTCGGTGGTGTTGAGAAGTCTGGCCCAATCCAGCCCTCGTTCATTTTTATAAGAGTCAGCCTGTCAGCATTTTCAGTTGACAGGCGGATGCGCTTATCAGTTATAATTCCACCAGCGGCACTAAAAACTCGCTCTGACAAAACGCTAGCGGCAGGGCAGGCTAGAACCTCCAAGGCGTAGAGAGCCAGTTCCTGCTACATGTCCAGCTTGGATACCCAACAATTATAAGGCACAGAGGAATCAAGGAGGACGTTGGTACGGTCAGCAAGGTACTCCCTCGGCATCTTCCAAAACTGCACTCCTTGAGTGAGTATCCTTCGCATCAGTGCCTGTGCGATGGGAGGGTCTGAGAAAACTCTCCCAGAATTTTGCCAGTGTTCCTCTGCCTCTGCTGGATTGGAGTTGTGCCTCTCTCGCCTGTACTCCTTGGTTGTCCAACGAACTGTGACCTCTGCCATCAGTGTTTTCAGATGGGAATGTTTTAAATAATTCTGCAACAAGGGCCCTCTGGTACTACCCCATTTTAGTAGACCTGTCCGCCTCGGGAATAAGAGATTGAAAGTTCTCCTTGTAGCGTGGGTCTAGAAGTATCACCAACCAATAATGGCTGTCACCCAAAATTTGGAGAACGCGAGGGTCACTGGAAAGGCAGAGTAACATAAACTCAGCCATTCGTGCCAGACTGCTAACAGGCAAGACTTCTGTGTCCTCACCAGGTGGACAACTGACCATACGGTATGACAGTTGTGCAGGTAGTACCGTCTATAGCGCATGAAACTAGCTCCTGTTCTTACTCCTCCTCCTCCTCTTCCTCATTGTCACCCAATCCACGCTGGGATGAGATGAGGCTGGGCTGTGTGTAATCACCCTGTATGGTTCCTTGCTCCATCTTATCGTGCTCTGCCTGCAATGTATCCTCTTTGAATGTGAGCAGAGAGCGTTTCAGAACACAGAAAAACGGGAAGGTGACGCTAATCATGGCGTCATCGCCGCTCACCATCTTTGTGGAGTCCTCAAAGTTTTTGAGGATGGTACATATGTCTGACATCCATGTCCACTCCTGAGATCTTATGTGTGGAGTCTGAACTGAATACTGACAGCCTTGTTGATGCTGGTAGTCAACAACTGCCCTCTTCTGCTCACAAATTCTTTCCAACATCTGCAGTGCAGATTTCCAAAGCATGGGGACATCACATACCAGTCGGGGAGCCGGAAGCTGCAAACGCTGCTTAAGCACGGCAAGAGCAGCGAAAGCTGTAGCTGACTTTCTAAAATGGGCACACAGGCAGCGTACTTTGACAAGCATATCCGGCAGCCCCGGATAGGTTTTGAGAAACTGCTAAACCATGAGGTTAAGCACATGGGCCAGGTATGGTATGTGTGTGACCTGGCCTCACCTCAGAGCTGCCACCAGGTTCCAGCCATTGTCACACACGACCATGTCTGGCTGTAGGCTCAGCGGTGTCAGCCACAGATCTGCCTGCTCCTTCAGAGCTGTCCACAACTCTTCAGCAAAGTGCAATTTGTCACCTAAGCATATTAGCTTCAGCACAGCCTGTTGCCGCTTGGCTGAGGCAGTGTTGCAGTGCTTCCAGCTTGTGACTGATGTGGTCATTTTTTAGATGGAGGCTGAAGAGGAGGAGGAGGATGAGGTGCAGGAGCTGTAGACTGTGGGGGCAACCCTGATTGACGTAGGGCCCGCAATCCTTGGCGTCAGGAGTACGTGTTCCATCTCAAGGTCCGACTGGGTCCCAGCTTCCACTATGTTAACCCAGTGTGCTGTCAGAAATATGCACTGTCCCTGCCCACAAGCACTTGTCCACGTGTCTGTAGTTAGGTGGACTTTCCCAGGAACTGCATAGTTGAAGGCACGGTTAATGTTATGGGACACATGCTTGTGTAATGCGGGGACGGCACACCGGGAGAAATAGTGGCGGCTGGGGACCGAGGGACAACTGCCGTCATCAGGTTGCGGAAAGCTTCCATCTCCACAAGTCTAAAAGGCAACATTTCGAGTACAAGCAGTCACGAAATGTGTGGAATTTAGTAGTGTGGTCTGTGGGGCGTTGGCTGCGTATTTGCGCTTGCGTTCCAAGGACTGGGGTATGGACAACTGAATTCTGCGCTGGGACAAGGACATGCACGTGCATGCTGATGGTGCCAGTGGAGTGTGTGCAATGACAGGTGCAGGGCAGGAGGCATCTTTGCATGCACCATGGACAGGGGATTGGCTTGCACGTACAACATCAGAAGAAGCAGTGGTGTCACCCACAGACACTGTTCCTGGACCCTGGGATTCGGCCCACAAAGTCAGGTGCTTTGCTGTCATGTGCCTGATCATGCTGGTGGTGGTCAGGCTGGTAGTTTTGCTACCCTTGCTGATGCTGGCCTGGCAGGTAGTGCAAAAATGGCCTTTTTGGGGTTATCGGAAGAGTCTTTAAAAAATAACCAGACTCTGGAAGCCCTAATAGTTGGACTGGCAACTTCCGTCATGTTGGTGTTACGGGGAACGGTTGCCCGCCTTCTGTCTGTGGCCACCACACTGCTTCTTCCTGCCTGTTGGGGTGCTACGCCTCCCTCCCTATGTGTGCTGCTGTCCTCCCTTTGCATGTCATCCTGCCAGGTTGGGTCAGTTACTATATCATCCACCACCTCGTCTTCCATTTCTGCACCCTGGTCTCCTCCTGACTTTCTGGCAATTGTGTCTCATCATTGTCCACCTCTTGTGATACTTTCCCACCGTCACCTTCGTGTGACCGTGGCTGCTCAGATATTTGGGCATCATTACATGCGATCTCCTCTTGTCCCGCTTCAAGTGGACCGGCCGAGAGGCCCGAATCTATAAATGGAAAAGTGAACAGCTCTTTGGAGTGTCCAAGTGTGGAATCAGTTGTCTCCACTCGGTATGGTGGGAGGAAGGAGGATCAGGGTGAGAAATATGCGGTCCAGAATCATGGCTACTGAGACTTGACAGTGTGGAAGACAGGGTGGTGGTGGCAAAGTGACTGGAAGCATTATCCGCTATCCAACCAACAACCTTTTGACACTGCTCTGGGTTCAATAGTGGTGTGCTGCTGCGGTCCCCTAGTAATTGGGACAGGAAGGTTGGGCGAGAAGATCTGGGTGCTTGTTGTGGCACAATTTCAGCTTGCCCACGGTCTCGGCCTCAGCCTCTTCATGCACTATCACCATCACGTCCAGTTCCCCGTTCCTTGCCACGCCCCTTGCCCATTTTAAATGGAGGACAAGATTTTTCACGTTCCCTTCAAATGGCTGAATTTGGAGTGCACTGATATGTGATCGGTGTGACGGACAAACCCCAGTTTAAAATATCTGGCTTGATTTAAGGAGAAAAATGCAGAGCATCGATGAACATTTCATTAAACAATGTTTATTCCATAAATAGTTCAAAAAGTGTGTAGTTTAATAACAATTAACATTATTTAGTAACAAGAGCAAAAATTAATGCCTAAAATATGCTGAAAAGAACCCCCATCCCCGAAACCCACAAGTAATGCTCCCACTGTGGGAAGCATACAAAAAGCCCCACCCCAAACAAAGATGACACGTAACTGCGCACTCTATGCAGGCAAAAAGGGCCACAGTGAGCCTAGCCTACAAAAAAGCACCTACACTATATACCAAACAAAGATGTCCATAATCGGACTCCACAATATCATCACTAAGTACGGTGGTTGGTATAGGTGCTAAACTTACCAATGACGGGGGCAGGGTGGGCAGACAGCTGGGAGGTGGACCCCGACGCACGTTTCGCGGCCGCACAGTGCCGCTTCCTCAAGGGAATAACCACCATCTGCCAGAAAGGACCTTAAAATAGCCCCTGACCCTGGTCACATGGTACTCGGCGGCCAATCGCGGTGGCGCTGTCGGCGCATGCGCGCTGCGTCCGTCAGGTCCTAGCACTGGAGCTCGGCGTCAGGACTGGTGCGCATGCGCGGGGAGCACCGGCACCCAGAGCGCGCGGTCGAGGCCAAGAGACGCCGATCCACACCAGGACATAGTGGACCACAGCGCGACACGCACGGCCACCAATGAAAAAGTATGAAAAAAGGCACAAATGATTGTTCCACATTATGCAAACCACCCCATAACGAGCTGGGGACCTGATAAATGTATTACTGCATTACACAAACATAAAAAGGGGCACATTTAAATAAATAAATAAAGGGATAATTGTTGTGGATTCTGTTTTTGGGCTCCCTCTGGTGGTTACAGATGGTACTGGGTGACTTGTGTTTTCTGCGGTCTCTGGTGTCCACCTGTTCTATCAGGATATGGGAGTTTCCTATTTAACCTGGCTTTCTTGTCATTTCCTCGCCGGCTATCAATGTAATCAGTGTGTCTTGTTACCTCTGCTTCCCGCTTCTGTAATCTTCAGGACAAGCTAAGTTTTTGATTTTCCTGTTCCACGTTTTGCTTAATTTTTGTCTTAGTCCAGCTTGCAGATATGTGATTCCTTTTTGCTGGTTGCTCTAGTGGGCTGATATTACTCTTCATGTTCCATGAGTTGGCACATGAGTTCAAGTTATTTCAGGATGGTTTTTTGTAGGGTTTTTCGCTGACCGCGCAGTTCACTTTTGTATCCTCTGCTATCTAGCTTTAGCGGGCCTCATTTTGCTGAATCTGTTTTCATAACTACGTATGTGCTTTCCTCTCATTTCACCGTCATTACATGTGGGGGGCTGCTATTTCTGTGGGGAGTTTCTCTGGAGGCAAGAGAGGTCTGTGTTTCTTCTAATAGGGGAAGTTAGTCCTTCGGCTGGCGCGAGACGTCTAGGAATCATCGTAGGCACGTTCCCCGGCTACAGCTAGTTGTGTGTTTAGGTTCAGGATCGCGGTCAGCTCAGTTTCCATCACCCTAGAGCTTGTTTTGTTTTTTGTGCTTGTCCTTTTGTGATCCCCTGCCATTGGGATCATGACAGTATAGCCGGCCCAAAAGTGGTAATCGTATTGGCTGAAGTAGGAGGAAAAGTAGTCTGAGGAAGTTTTTTTTTTTTTTTCCCCCTGAGTTTGCTGCCTAGCCTTAATTGCAGCCTGGCTGCGTCTTACCTCCTCTTAATCCTTGAATGGCTCTGACCTCAGCTGTTTATCATGGACGTCCAGAGTTTGGCTTCCAGCCTGAATAATCTTGCTGCTAAGGTTCAAAATATACAAGATTTTGTTGTACATGCTCCTATGTCTGAACCTAGAATTCCTGTCCCAGAGTTTTTTTCTGGAGATAGATCTAGTTTTCTGAATTTTAGGAACAATTGCAAGTTGTTTCTTTCTTTGAAATCTCGCTCCTCTGGAGACCCTGCTCAGCAAGTCAAAATTGTTATATCTTTCCTGCGGGGTGACCCTCAGAATTGGGCATTTGCATTGGCACCAGGGGATCCTGCGTTGCTCAATGTGGATGCGTTTTTTCTGGCATTGGGTTTGCTCTATGAGGAACCTAACCTAGAGATTCAGGCTGAAAAAGCTTTATTGGCTCTCTCTCAGGGGCAAGATGAAGCAGAAATATATTGTCAGAAATTTCGGAAATGGTCGGTGCTTACTCAGTGGAATGAGTGCGCTCTGGCTGCAAGATTCAGAGATGGCCTTTCTGAGGCCATTAAAGATGTTATGGTGGGGTTCCCTGCGCCTACAGGTCTGAATGAGTCTATGACTATGGCTATTCAGATTGATCGGCGTTTACGGGAGCGCAAACCTGTGCACCATTTGGCGGTGTCTTCTGAACAGGCACCTGAGACAATGCAATGTGATAGAATTCAGTCCAGAAGTGAATGGCAAAACTATAGGCGGAAAAATGGGTTGTGTTTTTATTGTGGTGATTCAGCTCATGTTATATCAGCATGCTCTAAACGCACAAAAAAGGTTGATAAGTCTGTTGCCATTAGTACTTTACAGTCTAAGTTCATTCTGTCTGTGACTCTGATTTGTTCATTATCAGCCATTTCCGTCGATGCTTATGTGGATTCAGGCGCTGCCCTGAGTCTTATGGATTGGTCATTTGCCAACCGCTGTGGGTTTAGTCTGGAGCCTCTGGAAGTCCCTATTCCTTTGAAAGGAATTGACTCTACACCTTTGGCTATGAACAAACCTCAGTACTGGACACAAGTGACCATGCGTATGACTCCCGTTCATCAGGAGGTGATTCGCTTCCTGGTACTGTATAATTTACATGATGTCTTAGTGCTTGGTCTGCCATGGTTACAAACTCATAACCCAGTCTTGGACTGGAAAACGATGTCTGTGTTAAGCTGGGGATGTCAGGGGGTTCATGATGATGCACCTCCGATTTCTATCGCTTCATCTACTCCTTCTGAGGTTCCTGTATTTTTGTCTGATTATCGGGATGTTTTTGAGGAGCCTAAGCTCAATTCGCTTCCTCCTCACAGGGATTGCGATTGTGCTATAGATTTGATTCCTGGCAGTAAATTTCCTAAAGGACGTTTGTTCAATCTGTCAGTGCCAGAGGATACTGCTATGCGGGATTATGTTAAGGAGTCCTTGGAAAAGGGACATATCCGTCCATCTTCGTCCCCTTTGGGAGCAGGTTTTTTTTTCGTGGCCAAAAAAGATGGTTCCTTGAGGCCTTGTATAGATTACCGTCTTTTGAATAAGATTACAGTCAAATATCAGTATCCTTTGCCATTGTTGACTGATTTGTTCGCTCGCATTAAGGGGGCTAAATGGTTCACTAAGATTGATCTTCGGGGTGCGTATAATCTTGTGCGGATAAAGCAGGGTGATGAGTGGAAAACCGCATTTAATACGCCTGAGGGCCATTTTGAGTATTTGGTGATGCCTTTTGGACTTTCTAATGCTCCTTCTGTCTTCCAGTCCTTTATGCACGATATTTTCCGTGAATATCTGGATAAATTTATGATTGTGTATTTGGATGATGTTTTGGTTTTTTCTGATGACTGGGAGTCCCATGTTCAGCAGGTCAGGAAGGTGTTTCAGGTCCTGCGGGCCAATTCTTTGTTTTTAAAAGGTTCAAAGTGTCTCTTTGGAGTCCAGAAGATTTCTTTTTTGGGGTATATTTTTTCCCCTTCTACTATTGAGATGGATCCCGTCAAGGTTCAGGCTATTTGTGACTGGACGCAGCCTACATCTCTTAAGAGTCTACAGAAGTTCTTGGGCTTTGCTAATTTTTATCGTCGTTTCATAACTAATTTTTCTAGTGTTGTTAAGCCTTTGACGGATTTGACTAAGAAGGGTGCTGATGTTGCTGATTGGTCTCCTGCGGCTGTGGAGGCCTTTCAGGAACTTAAGCGCCGGTTTTCTTCTGCTCCTGTGTTGCGGCAGCCAGATGTTTCGCTTCCTTTTCAGGTTGAGGTTGATGCTTCCGAGATTGGAGCGGGGGCGGTTTTGTCGCAGAGAAGCTCCGATTGCTCAGTGATGAAGCCATGTGCGTTCTTTTCTAGAAAGTTTTCGCCCACTGAGCGGAATTATGATGTTGGTAATCGGGAGCTTTTGGCCATGAAGTGGGCATTTGAGGAGTGGCGTCATTGGCTTGAGGGTGCTAGACATCGTGTGGTGGTCTTGACTGATCACAAAAATCTGATTTACCTTGAGTCTGCTAAGCGTCTGAATCCTAGACAGGCTCGTTGGTCACTGTTTTTCTCCCGTTTCGATTTTGTGGTTTCATACCTGCCAGGTTCAAAGAATGTGAAGGCGGATGCTCTTTCTAGGAGTTTTGTGCCTGACTCCCCTGGAAATTCTGAGCCCACTGGTATCCTTAGGGATGGGGTGATTTTGTCGGCTGTCTCCCCAGACGTGCGACGTGCTTTGCAGGAGTTTCAGGCGGATAAACCTGATCGTTGTCCGCCTGAAAGACTGTTTGTTCCGGATAATTGGACCAGTAGAGTCATCTCCGAGGTCCATTCTTCTGCGTTGGCAGGTCATCCTGGAATATTTGGTACTAGAGACTTGGTGGCCAGGTCTTTTTGGTGGCCTTCCTTGTCGAGGGATGTGCGTTCTTTTGTGCAGTCTTGTGAAGTTTGCGCTCGGGCTAAGCCTTGCTGTTCTCGGGCCAGTGGATTGTTGTCACCTTTGCCTATCCCGAAGAGGCCTTGGACGCACATTTCCATGGACTTTATTTCGGATCTCCCTGTCTCTCAAAAAATGTCCGTCATCTGGGTTGTGTGTGACCGCTTTTCTAAGATGGTTCATCTGGTACCCTTGCCTAAGTTACCTTCCTCCTCTGAGTTGGTCCCTCTGTTTTTTCAGAACGTGGTTCGTTTGCATGGGATTCCGGAGAACATCGTTTCTGACAGGGGATCCCAGTTTGTGTCTAGATTTTGGCGGACGTTCTGTGCTAAGATGGGCATTGATTTGTCCTTTTCGTCTGCATTCCATCCTCAGACGAATGGCCAGACGGAACGAACTAATCAGACCTTGGAAACTTATTTAAGGTGTTTTGTTTCTGCTGATCAAGATGACTGGGTTACCTTTTTGCCGCTTGCCGAATTTGCCCTTAATAATCGGGCTAGTTCTGCTACCTTGGTTTCTCCTTTCTTTTGTAATTCGGGGTTTCATCCTCGTTTTTCCTCTGGTCAGGTGGAGCCTTCTGATTGTCCTGGAGTGGACATGGTGGTGGATAGATTGCATCAGATTTGGAGTCATGTGGTGGACAATTTGAAGTTGTCCCAGGAGAGGGCTCAGCAGTTTGCTAATCGCCGTCACCGCGTGGGTCCTCGACTTCGTGTTGGGGATTTGGTGTGGTTGTCTTCTCGTTTTGTTCCTATGAAGGTCTCTTCTCCTAAGTTCAAGCCTCGGTTCATCGGTCCCTATAGGATCTTGGAAATTCTTAACCCTGTGTCGTTTCGTTTGGATCTCCCGGCATCGTTTGCGATTCATAATGTGTTCCATCGGTTGTTGTTGCGGAAGTATGAGGTACCTGTTGTTCCTTCGCTTGAACCTCCTGCTCCGGTGCTGGTGGAGGGAGAATTGGAGTATGTTGTGGAGAAGATCTTGGATTCTCGTGTTTCCAGACGGAAACTCCAATATTTGGTCAAGTGGAAGGGTTATGGTCAGGAGGATAATTCTTGGGTGGTTGCCTCTGATGTTCATGCTGCTGATTTGGTCCGTGCATTTCATAGGGCTCATCCTGGTCGCCCTGGTGGTTCTCGTGAGGGTTCGGTGACCCCTCCTCAAGGGGGGGGTACTGTTGTGGATTCTGTTTTTGGGCTCCCTCTGGTGGTTACAGATGGTACTGGGTGACTTGTGTTTTCTGCGGTCTCTGGTGTCCACCTGTTCTATCAGGATATGGGAGTTTCCTATTTAACCTGGCTTTCTTGTCATTTCCTCGCCGGCTATCAATGTAATCAGTGTGTCTTGTTACCTCTGCTTCCCGCTTCTGTAATCTTCAGGACAAGCTAAGTTTTTGATTTTCCTGTTCCACGTTTTACATAGTAACATAGTAACATAGTTAGTAAGGCCGAAAAAAGACATTTGTCCATCCAGTTCAGCCTATATTCCATCATAATAAATACCCAGATCTACGTCCTTCTACAGAACCTAATAATTGTATGATACAATATTGTTCTGCTCCAGGAAGACATCCAGGCCTCTCTTGAACCCCTCGACTGAGTTCGCCATCACCACCTCCTCAGGCAAGCAATTCCAGATTCTCACTGCCCTAACAGTAAAGAATCCTCTTCTATGTTGGTGGAAAAACCTTCTCTCCTCCAGACGCAAAGAATGCCCCCTTGTGCCCGTCACCTTCCTTGGTATAAACAGATCCTCAGCGAGATATTTGTATTGTCCCCTTATATACTTATACATGGTTATTAGATCGCCCCTCAGTCGTCTTTTTTCTAGACTAAATAATCCTAATTTCGCTAATCTATCTGGGTATTGTAGTTCTCCCATCCCCTTTATTAATTTTGTTGCCCTCCTTTGTACTCTCTCTAGTTCCATTATATCCTTCCTGAGCACCGGTGCCCAAAACTGGACACAGTACTCCATGTGCGGTCTAACTAGGGATTTGTACAGAGGCAGTATAATGCTCTCATCATGTGTATCCAGACCTCTTTTAATGCACCCCATGATCCTGTTTGCCTTGGCAGCTGCTGCCTGGCACTGGCTGCTCCAGGTAAGTTTATCATTAACTAGGATCCCCAAGTCCTTCTCCCTGTCAGATTTACCCAGTGGTTTCCCGTTCAGTGTGTAATGGTGATATTGATTCCCTCTTCCCATGTGTATAACCTTACATTTATCATTGTTAAACCTCATCTGCCACCTTTCAGCCCAAGTTTCCAACTTATCCAGATCCATCTGTAGCAGAATACTATCTTCTCTTGTATTAACTGCTTTACATAGTTTTGTATCATCTGCAAATATCGATATTTTACTGTGTAAACCTTCTACCAGATCATTAATGAATATGTTGAAGAGAACAGGTCCCAATACTGACCCCTGCGGTACCCCACTGGTCACAGCGACCCAGTTAGAGACTATACCATTTATAACCACCCTCTGCTTTCTATCACTAAGCCAGTTACTAACCCATTTACACACATTTTCCCCCAGACCAAGCATTCTCATTTTGTGTACCAACCTCTTGTGCGGCACGGTATCAAACGCTTTGGAAAAATCGAGATATACCACGTCCAATGACTCACCGTGGTCCAGTCTATAGCTTACCTCTTCATAAAAACTGATTAGATTGGTTTGACAGGAGCGATTTCTCATAAACCCATGCTGATATGGAGTTAAACAGTTATTCTCATTGAGATAATCCAGAATAACATCCCTCAGAAACCCTTCAAATATTTTACCAACAATAGAGGTTAGACTTACTGGCCTATAATTTCCAGGTTCACTTTTAGAGCCCTTTTTGAATATTGGCACCACATTTGCTATGCGCCAGTCCTGCGGAACAGACCCTGTCGCTATAGAGTCACTAAAAATAAGAAATAATGGTTTATCTATTACATTACTTAGTTCTCTTAGTACTCGTGGGTGTATGCCATCCGGACCCGGAGATTTATCTATTTTAATCTTATTTAGCCGGTTTCGCACCTCTTCTTGGGTTAGATTGGTGACCCTTAATATAGGGTTTTCATTGTTTCTTGGGATTTCACCTAGCATTTCATTTTCCACCGTGAATACCGTGGAGAAGAAGGTGTTTAATATGTTAGCTTTTTCCTCGTCATCTACAACCATTCTTTCCTCACTATTTTTTAAGGGGCCTACATTTTCAGTTTTTATTCTTTTACTATTGATATAGTTGAAGAACAGTTTGGGATTAGTTTTACTCTCCTTAGCAATGTGCTTCTCTGTTTCCTTTTTGGCAGCTTTAATTAGTTTTTTAGATAAAGTATTTTTCTCCCTATAGTTTTTTAGAGCTTCAATGGTGCCATCCTGCTTTAGTAGTGCAAATGCTTTCTTTTTACTGTTAATTGCCTGTCTTACTTCTTTGTTTAGCCACATTGGGTTTTTCCTATTTCTAGTCCTTTTATTCCCACAAGGTATAAACCGCTTACACTGCCTATTTAGGATGTTCTTAAACATTTCCCATTTATTATCTGTATTCTCATTTCTGAGGATATTGTTTTGCTTAATTTTTGTCTTAGTCCAGCTTGCAGATATGTGATTCCTTTTTGCTGGTTGCTCTAGTGGGCTGATATTACTCTTCATGTTCCATGAGTTGGCACATGAGTTCAAGTTATTTCAGGATGGTTTTTTGTAGGGTTTTTCGCTGACCGCGCAGTTCACTTTTGTATCCTCTGCTATCTAGCTTTAGCGGGCCTCATTTTGCTGAATCTGTTTTCATAACTACGTATGTGCTTTCCTCTCATTTCACCGTCATTACATGTGGGGGGCTGCTATTTCTGTGGGGAGTTTCTCTGGAGGCCAGAGAGGTCTGTGTTTCTTCTAATAAGGGAAGTTAGTCCTTCGGCTGGCGCGAGACGTCTAGGAATCATCGTAGGCACGTTCCCCGGCTACAGCTAGTTGTGTGTTTAGGTTCAGGATCGCGGTCAGCTCAGTTTCCATCACCCTAGAGCTTGTTTTGTTTTCTGTGCTTGTCCTTTTGTGATCCCCTGCCATTGGGATCATGACAGATAATCCAGTCTCTGTGCACCAAGTCTGCATCACAGGAAAAGGTTCCTCTATTCCTAAGAGCAGTGTCCATGTTAGTAAGCAGAAGACGTCACATTTGTTTTCTTAAGGATTTTTAACAGGTCCCCTTTTCCCCGCTGTGGTGGCATCAATGGCGATTATTGGCGAGGCCAGAGACATATTCATAAGGAGAACCTTAAGGCACCAAATCCATTCAAATCACTAATAATGTAAGAAAAAAGAAAAAACATTAAAATCACATACAAAAAGCAAAATATATAAACTAAAAATAAAAACAACATCCCGGCTGACACAGGGGATGGAGACCCAAAAAGGGGGGGTTATTTGTTATATTTAGAGGGGGGGAGGAAAAAAGGAGCAGGAGGTACATTTTACCCAAAACACCCCACGAGCACTATTGGAGCGTGATGATAATACAGTACTCATAAATAAGAGGCAATAAGAGGCCTCATTTAAGCCATTTGGTGACATAGTGCCAAGTTGCACTATCCATTTTGTTTCTTTTTGTGCTAACAACTTTTTGTTATCCCCACCCCGAATACCCAGATGTAAAGCATCAATTCCCCTCACCTTAAGTAGTTTCGCGTCGCATTTATGGTGCGACATAAAGTGGCGTGGGATTGATTTAAGATCAGATGTGTCGGACACTGTCCTGGCCGCACCAATGTCCCGCACATGCTCACGGACTCGGACTCTCAATTCCCGAGTAGTCAGTCCCACATAGACCATGGGACAAGGACATGTCAAGTAATAAATTACGTTAGTTGTACTGCATGAAATCCGTTCTCTGATGTCAAATTCTTTAGTTCCATCAGTAGAGGTGAAACTAGAGCAGCGCAGGACATTGGTGCAGGCAAGACAGTGCCCGCACGGAAAACACCCCGGATTGGGACCCCTCGTACCAAATGGGTTATTTGGGGTGGGGACATAATGGCTACGTACTAGTAAATCATTTAAGTTTTTACACCTCATAGAGGTCATCTGTGGACATGGGCCAAGGGAGGCCGCCAGGGAGGGCTCAGTCGCGAGAACAAAGTACTGCAGTGCGCAGGCACCGGAAAGTTCAGAGAGGCCCGGCGCCTGCTCACTGCAGTACTTTGCTCTGCCCTCAACAGGGCAGACAAAGTACGCCTGCGCCGGAGCCGTGGCTGAAGATCAGAAGAGGACGTCTTGGAATGAAGATGGGAGGCGCCGCAGCGGACCAGAGACACCCATCCGACCGGACCAGCAGCGGGACCGCCCCTGGGTGAGTATAATCTAACATCTTTTTCTCCTCTTTCAGGTAACATCGGGGGCTTATCTACAGCATTACAGAATGCTGTAGATAAGCCCCTGATGCCGGTGGGCTTACCTCACACGCGATTTTCGGGGTGACAGGTTCCCTTTAAGTGTGGATATAGTATCTGCCATCACTACCTCTTGTGGTCTGGCATTCCACAGTTTGACTACTCTAACTGTAAAGAACCCTTTCCTATTCAGCTGCCAGATTCACCTTTCCTCCACCCGTAATGAGTGCCCTCTGGTCCTTTGTAAGGTCTTTGGAAGGAATAAATCATGTGCCAGTTCTTTGTACTGACAGCACATGTATTTATTGTAGGGGAGCAAGAGGTAAAGTTCTTTTCTGGATGGCAGGTATGTGTCACCGAGATGGCTGGCCTCTGTGATATAAGTCATGGAAGAAAGTATACAAGTAACAACAGGGGACTTTTAGTGGAGAAGATTTTGGATCCAGGATTTAGGAGCGACCAAAAGAGCCTAGGTGGGAATGGTTGCTCCCATACACTCCAGTCCAGTCTAAGATTTGCTAGTCTAATAACAGGCAGCTAGGCTAGCTCAGCAATATCTTTGGTATTTGGAGAGGGAAAAGACCATTAATGGTGGCCTGAGAGACCGTTTTTAACAATTTGGCCTACCAAGTGAAAGGACTATTATGTTATTTGTTTGCGCTGGAAAATGGCTGTTGTTTCTTTTCATCTGAGCATTGTGGAAGTTTATAAAATATATTAAATCTTACATTCTGTGACACAAGAAAGCAGTGCCTATGTGTAGCCTGACAGCTGTCAGAGTGCTTAAATCCCTACATTATACATATAATGAGATCTCCTCTAACATGTCTTTTTTTTAGCTAACCAAGCCCAACTTTTCCAACCTCTCATCATATGAGAGGCCTTTTGTTAGAATCTGTTTTGCTTTTTGACCATTCGCCTTCTTGTTGTGGTTTTCTGGCTGCTGGTCTTTTTCCCCTGGTGCTGGGTTGTCTTAGGTCAGGTGATTGTATCACCCTTTATTACCCAGCACCTGCCTCCCATTCCTTGCTGGACAACAGTGTTAATCTGCTAGAGTTCTGGCTAGGTGCTTTGATAGGTTTCTATGTCTGATATTGTGCAGTTTTGGGACCCCCAATTCTGCTATCCTTAGTTTCTGTTTTCAGTTGGTTTCTGCAACCGTCTCTGTGTTTTCTATTAGGAGGTGACCTGTTTTTATACCCAGTCCTTAGATCGTTCAGGGACCTCCTTCCCCCTGTCTATAGGAGTTTAACCTAGGATCGTCGGAGGGTCTATTCGCAAGGAATGGGTCGCCATCGTAGGGTGTCAGCTTAGTCTCAGTGCAGGGTCAGTTTTCCCCCTTCTATTCTAGCTCTGTGTTGCAATTCCATAACCGTTTGTCCAGCCACACATATTAAAAAAAAATTATCCCCTGGATTCCTTCAATATGTGCAGCGTCCAAGAACTTGCTCAACGCTTGCAAGTGTTAACTTTGGAATTAGCCAACCTGCAACAGCACGTGAGTAATTACTCTGGAGCACACTCTGAAGAACCTAAGGTAGGATTACCTGAGTTTTTTGGGGCAAACGGCAGGAATTTTTTACATTTAAAAATGCATGTTTACTACATTTTCGGCTTAGACCCAGATCCTCAGGGAGTGAATTACAGGGCGTGGGGATTATTATGTCTTGATTGCGAAATGATCCCCAAATCTGGGCTTTTTTTTTTACATCCTGATGATCCTTGTTTGACATCAGTAGAAGCATTTTTTTTCTGCTATGGGGTTGTTATATGATGATCCTGATAGTGTCACATCAGCTGAGGCAGAGCTCAGACGGCTTAAACAGGGTTCTGTTGATGCTGAGAGGTATTGCACCCAGTTCAGACGATGGTCTGCTGAGGTCAGGTGGAATGACCCAGCGCTCAAGAGTCAGTTTTTAGCAGGTTTGAGTGAAAGAGTTAAAGAATTGCTAATTGCATATCCTGCACCTGATACTTTGGAAACTGCTATGCAGTTAGGTATCCGTGTGGATAGAAGATTGAGAGGCAGACAGAATGAAGAGAAGGCTCTTATAACGCTGAACCCTTTCTCTCAGGATAGCCCCGTCGACTGCGGGGAACCAATGCAACTTGGGGCTATGTCCTCTCGTTCCCAGGAGAGGGAGAAGAGGTTTTCTGAAGGGCTATGCTTGTATTGTGGTAAGGCTGGTCATTTTATTAAGCAATGTGAGGTTCGCATAAGGAAAGAAGAACAAAAAAGGTCAGTAGGAGTAACACTCCAGTTCGTATTGCGTTTTTACGGTCTGCAGGAGGTTTTTTTCTGGTAATACCACATATCATGGTCATTCCATTGATTTTCAGGTAATGGTGGATTGTGGTTCTTCACTTAATTTTATTGATCCACAATTCCTAGACAAATATAAGTTTGATTCTGAACCATTGTCATCTCCTACTCCTGTTGTGACTATTGATAACACTCCTCTGGAACATGGGTGTATTTCTCAAAAGTATACCGCGTTCCCACTTATTATGAGTATGGAACATCAGGAGTGTATAGACTTGTTTGTCCTTGCTAAATTACCTTGCCCAGTTGTCCTGGGTTTACCCTGGTTAAAAATGCACAATCCTTTGCTGGACTGGTCGTCTAGAACTATAAGGTCCTGGGGTTATGGGTGTTATGATAATTGTTGTAATGTTCTACATTGCTGCTGCTGTGAAGAAGGAGCTACCTGAAGTCATTCAGGATTTCTGGAGGGTATTTTCGGAGGTTGAGTCGCAAGCTCTACCACCGCATAGAGATTACGACTGCACTATTGAGTTCGTCCCAGGTGCCACACTTCCTAAGAGTAGTTTATTTAATCTGATGATTCCTGAGAGGAAGGTCTTAAAGGAATACCTACAGACTAGTTTAGCTGCAGGTCATATAAGACCCTCTAAATCCCCTGTGGCTGTAGGATTCATTTTTGGCAAAAAGAAGGATGGGGCCTTAGGCCGTGTCTGGATTTTGGGGAGATTAATAAGATCACTGTGCGCAATCCTTACCCGTTGCCACTGATTCCGGATTTGTTTAACCAACTAACATGAGCGAAGTGGTTCTCTAAGATTGACCTTCGTGGGCAGGGCCGGCTCCAGGTTTTTGAGGGCCCCAGGCGAAAGAGTCTCAGTGGGCCCCCTTTTAACACATACCACGATTCATGATGCAATATAACACAGCCATGTAGTATATAACACAGCCCACGTAGTATATAACACAGCCCACGTAGCATATAACAGCTAATATAGTATATAGCACAGCCACATAGCATATAACACGGCCCACATAGTTTATAGAACAGCCATGTAGTATACAGCACAGCCCACGTAGCATATAACAGCCCACGTAGCATATAACAGCCCACGTAGTATATAGCACAGCAACGTAGCATATAACACAGCCACGTAGCATATAACAGCCCATATAGTATATAGCACAGCCACATATTATATAACACAGCCCACGTAGTATATAGAACAGCCATGTAGTATATAGTACAGCCCACATAGCATATAACAGCCCATATAGTATATAACACAGCCACATAGTATATAACACTGCCCACGTAGTTTATAGAACAGCCATGTAGTATATAGCACAGCCCACGTAGTATAGAACAGCCAACGTAGTATATAGCACAGCCATGTAATATATAGAACAGCCATGTAGTATATAGCACAGAGATGTAGTATACATTACAGCCCCCCTCCCCCAAGAATGGCCCCATAGTCCAGGACCAGTACTCACTGTTAGTGGTCCAGACCCCAGATCCCCATTAGTCCTGCTGTGTATGGCCAGTACTGGTCCAGACCCATGTAAGGACAGAGAATGAACTTCAATCCAATATTGCTGCCAGCATGCGGCCAGCGGGTAAGGAAAGGGTGAATCAAACACCCGAAAACTCCGCCCATATGACCCAAAACCAGTCCCGCCAAATTCAGGTGACAGGTTCCCTTTAATGACATTCTGAGGCCGTTGATCGATAGGAGTGTTATTGTTTATTTGGATGATATTTTGATCTATTCACCTGATCTGGAGTCGCATTGGCAGAGAGTCTGCGAAGTTCTAAAGATTTTGAGCGAAAACTCACTCTTTGCTAAATTGGAGAAGTGCGAGTTTGCGGTACAGAAAATGAGTTTTTTGGGGTACCTTGTCTCCAGTGATGGGTTTGAGATGGACCCGGTGAAGGTTCAGGCAGTGCTGGAGTGGCCTAGGCCTAAATGTTTGAAGTCGGTTCAGAGATTTTTAGGGTTTGTTAATTATTACAGAAAATTCATTAAGAAGTTTTCTGTGATCGCTAAACCTATAACTGATCTCACCAAGAAGGGTTCCAATACTGTCCAATGGTCCTCTGAGGCTGTTAAAGCTTTTGAGCATCTCAAGGAGAGGTTTAGCTCTGCTCCTGTTTTGATCCAGACAGATGAGAACAAGCCATTTCTGGTAGAGGTTGATGCCTCTTCAGTAGGGGTGGGGGCAGTTCTGTCCCAAGGGGGAGAGGATGTGTGTTGTGAATTCTGTGGCTGAATTCACTCCTGTGGTCACAAGTGGTACTGCAGCTTCTGAGCTTCCTTCCTCAGGTGTTCTGGTGAGCTCATTAGCTGCTTCGTTACTTAACTCCACCTGATGCTGCTATCCTTGCTCCTAGTCAATGTTCCAGTGTTGGATCTGAGCTTCTCCTGATTGTTCCTGTGACCTGCTGCTCTGTATAGCTAAGTGCTTTTTTGCTATTTTGTTGCCTTTTTTCTGTCCAGCTTGTCTTTTGTTTTGCTGGAAGCTCTGAGACGCAAAGGGTGTACCGCCGTGCCGTTAGTCCGGCACGGTGGGTCTTTTTTGCCCCCTTTGCGTGGGTTTTGCTTTAGGGTTTTTTGTAGACTGCAAAGTTCGCTTTACTGTCCTCGCTCTGTCTAAGAATATCGGGCCCCACTTTGCTGAATCTATTTCATCCCTACGTTTTGTCTTTTCATCTTACTCACAGTCATTATATGTGGGGGGCTGCCTTTTCCTTTGGGGTATTTCTCTGGGGGCAAGTCAGGCCTATTTTTCTATCTTCAGGCTAGCTAGTTTCTTAGGCTGTGTCGAGTTGCATAGGTAGTGGTTAGGCGCAATCCACAGCCACTTTTAGTTGTGTTTAGGATAGGATCAGGTGTGCAGTCTACAGAGTTTCCACGTCTCAGAGCTCGTTCTTTTGTTTTTGGGTATTTGTCAGATCACTGTGTGCGCTCTGATCGCTAGGCACACTGTGTCTCTGGATTGCCTTCATTACACCTTTCATTAGCAGACGTAACAGTACTAGGAGCCCACTAATGATTCTCAATAGAGGGAAAGAAAAAGTTCTGACATCATTTTTTTTTTTTTTTCTCTGCTCTGTGTTCACTTTTTTTTTTTCCCCTAGACATTTGGGTGTTTCTGGACACAGGTGTGGACATGGATTTTCAGGGTCTGTGCTCTTCAATGGATAATCTCGTTATAAATGTACAAAAGATTCAAGATACTATTGATCAGAAATCTATGTTAGAACCAAGAATTCCTATTCCTGATTTGTTTTTTGGAGATAGAACTAAGTTTCCAAGTTTCAAAAATAATTGTAAGCTATTTCTGGCCTTGAAACCTCATTCTTCTGGTAATCCTATTCAACAAGTTTTGATTATTATTTCTTTTTTGCGCGGCGACCCTCAAGACTGGGCATTTTCTCTTGCGCCAGGAGACCCTGCATTGAGTAGTGTCGATGCGTTTTTCCTGGCACTCGGATTACTGTACGATGAGCCTAATTCAGTGGATCAGGCTGAGAAAAATTTGCTGGCTTTGTGCCAGGGTCAGGATGATATAGAAGTATATTGTCAGAAATTTAGGAAATAGTCAGTACTCACTCAGTGGAATGAATCTGCGCTGGCAGCTTTGTTCAGAAAGGGTCTCTCTGAGGCTCTTAAGGATGTCATGGTGGGATTTCCTATGCCTGCTGGTTTGAATGAGTCTTTGTCTTTAGCCATTCAGATCGGTAGACGCTTGCGCGAGCGTAAATCTGTGCACCATTTGGCGGTATTGCCTGAGGTTAAACCTGAGCCTATGCAGTGTGATAGGACTATGACCAGAGTGGAACGGCAGGAATACAGACGTCTGAATGGGCTATGTTTCTACTGTGGTGATTCCACTCATGCTATTTCTGATTGTCCTAAGCGCACTAAGCGGTCCGCTAGGTCTGCCGTCATTGGTACTGTACAGTCCAAATTCCTTCTGTCCATTACCTTGATATGCTCTTTGTCGTCGTTTTCTGTCATGGCGTTTGTGGATTCAGGCGCTGCCCTAAATCTGATGGATTTGGATTATGCTAAACGTTGTGGGTTTTTCTTGGAGCCTTTGCGGTGTCCTATTCCATTGAGAGGAATTGATGCTACACCTTTGGCCAAGAATAAACCTCAGTACTGGGCCCAGCTGACCATGTGCATGGCTCCTGCACATCAGGAAGTTATTCGCTTTCTGGTGTTGCATAATCTGCATGATGTGGTCGTGTTGGGGTTGCCATGGCTACAAACCCATAATCCAGTATTGGATTGGAATTCCATGTCGGTATCCAGCTGGGGTTGTCAGGGGGTACATGGTGATGTTCCATTTTTGTCGATTTCGTCATCCACCCCTTCTGAGGTCCCAGAGTTCTTGTCTGATTATCAGGATGTATTTGAAGAGCCCAAGTCCGATGCCCTACCTCCGCATAGGGATTGTGATTGTGCTATCAATTTGATTCCTGGTAGTAAATTCCCTAAAGGTCGATTATTTAATTTATCCGTGCCCGAACACGCCGCGATGCGCAGTTATGTGAAGGAATCCCTAGATAAGGGACATATTCGCCCATCGTCATCACCACTGGGAGCAGGGTTCTTCTTTGTAGCTAAGAAGGATGGTTCGCTGAGACCGTGTATTGATTACCGCCTTCTTAATAAGATCACTGTTAAATTTCAGTATCCCTTGCCATTGTTATCTGACTTGTTTGCTCGGATTAAGGGGGCTAGTTGGTTCACTAAGATAGATCTTCGTGGTGCGTATAATCTGGTGAGAATCAGGCAAGGAGATGAATGGAAAACTGCATTCAATACGCCCGAGGGTCATTTTGAGTATCTAGTGATGCCGTTCGGACTTGCCAATGCTCCATCAGTGTTTCAATCCTTTATGCATGACATCTTCCGTGAGTACCTGGATAAATTCCTGATTGTTTACTTGGATGACATTTTGATCTTCTCAGATGATTGGGAGTCTCATGTGAAGCAGGTCAGAATGGTTTTTCAGGTCCTGCGTGCTAACTCTTTGTTTGTGAAGGGATCAAAGTGTCTCTTCGGTGTGCAGAAAGTTTCATTTTTGGGATTCATCTTTTCCCCTTCTACTATCGAGATGGATCCAGTCAAGGTCCAAGCCATCCAGGATTGGATTCAGCCGACATCTCTGAAAAGTCTGCAAAAGTTCCTGGGCTTTGCTAATTTTTATCGTCGCTTCATCTGTAATTTTTCTAGCATTGCCAAACCATTGACCGATTTGACCAAGAAGGGTGCTGATTTGGTCAATTGGTCTTCTGCTGCTGTGGAAGCTTTTCAGGAGTTGAAGCGTCGTTTTTGTTCTGCCCCTGTGTTGTGTCAGCCAGATGTTTCTCTTCCGTTCCAGGTCGAGGTTGATGCTTCTGAGATTGGAGCAGGGGCGGTTTTGTCACAGAGAGGTTCTGATTGCTCAGTGATGAAACCATGTGCTTTCTTTTCCAGGAAGTTTTCGCCCGCTGAGCGTAATTATGATGTGGGCAACCGAGAGTTGCTGGCCATGAAGTGGGCATTCGAGGAGTGGCGTCATTGGCTTGAAGGAGCTAAGCATCGCGTGGTGGTATTGACTGATCATAAGAACTTGACTTATCTCGAGTCTGCCAAGCGCTTGAATCCTAGACAGGCCCGTTGGTCGTTATTTTTTGCCCGCTTCGACTTTGTGATTTCGTACCTTCCGGGCTCTAAAAATGTGAAGGCGGATGCTCTGTCTAGAAGTTTTGTGCCCGACTCTCCGGGTTTATCTGAGCCAGCGGGTATCCTCAAGGAAGGAGTCATTGTGTCTGCCATCTCCCCTGATTTGCGGCGGGTGCTGCAAAAATTTCAGGCGAATAAACCTGATCGTTGTCCAGCGGAGAAACTGTTCGTCCCTGATAGGTGGACTAATAAACTTATCTCTGAACTTCATTGTTCGGTGTTGGCTGGTCATCCTGGAATCTTTGGTACCAGAGAGTTAGTGGCTAGATCCTTCTGGTGGCCATCTCTGTCACGGGATGTACGTACTTTTGTGCAGTCCTGTGGGATTTGTGCTAGGGCTAAGCCCTCCTGTTCTCGTGCCAGTGGGTTGCTTTTGCCCTTGCCGGTCCCAAAGAGGCCTTGGACACATATTTCGATGGATTTCATTTCTGACCTTCCCGTTTCTCAAAAGATGTCAGTCATTTGGGTGGTCTGTGATCGCTTTTCTAAAATGGTCCATCTGGTGCCCTTGGCTAAATTGCCTTCCTCCTCTGATTTGGTACCTTTGTTCTTTCAGCATGTGGTTCGGTTGCATGGCATTCCTGAGAATATTGTTTCTGACAGAGGTTCCCAGTTTGTTTCAAGGTTCTGGCGAGCCTTTTGTGGTAGGATGGGCATTGACCTATCCTTTTCCTCGGCTTTCCATCCTCAGACTAATGGCCAGACCGAACGAACCAATCAGACCTTGGAAACATATCTGAGATGTTTTGTTTCTGCAGACCAGGATGATTGGGTGTCCTTTTTGCCGTTGGCTGAGTTCGCCCTTAATAATCGGGCCAGCTCGGCTACCTTGGTTTCTCCATTTTTCTGCAATTCTGGGTTCCATCCTCGTTTCTCTTCAGGACAGGTTGAGTCTTCGGACTGTCCTGGTGTGGATTCTGTGGTGGACAGGTTGCAGCAGATCTGGACTCAGGTAGTGGACAATTTGACCTTGTCCCAGGAGAAGGCTCAACTTTTCGCTAATCGCAGACGCCGTGTGGGTCCCCGACTTCGTGTTGGGGATCTGGTTTGGTTATCTTCTCGTCATATTCCTATGAAGGTTTCCTCTCCTAAATTTAAACCTCGTTTTATTGGTCCGTATAGGATTTCTGAGGTTCTCAATCCTGTGTCTTTTCGTCTGACCCTCCCAGACTCCTTTTCCATACATAATGTATTCCATAAGTCATTGTTGCGGAGATACGTGGCACCTATGGTTCCATCTGTTGAGCCTCCTGCCCCGGTTTTGGTGGAGGGGGAATTGGAGTATATTGTGGAGAAGATTTTGGATTCTCGTGTTTCTAGACGGAAACTCCAGTATCTGGTTAAATGGAAGGGTTATGCTCAGGAAGATAATTCCTGGGTTTTTGCCTCTGATGTTCATGCTCCCAATCTTGTTCGTGCCTTTCATGCGGCTCATCCTGGTAGGCCTGGGGGCTCTGGTGAGGGTTCGGTGACCCCTCCTCAAGGGGGGGGTACTGTTGTGAATTCTGTGGCTGAATTCACTCCTGTGGTCACAAGTGGTACTGCAGCTTCTGAGCTTCCTTCCTCAGGTGTTCTGGTGAGCTCATTAGCTGCTTCGTTACTTAACTCCACCTGATGCTGCTATCCTTGCTCCTAGTCAATGTTCCAGTGTTGGATCTGAGCTTCTCCTGATTGTTCCTGTGACCTGCTGCTCTGTATAGCTAAGTGCTTTTTTGCTATTTTGTTGCCTTTTTTCTGTCCAGCTTGTCTTTTGTTTTGCTGGAAGCTCTGAGACGCAAAGGGTGTACCGCCGTGCCGTTAGTCCGGCACGGTGGGTCTTTTTTGCCCCCTTTGCGTGGGTTTTGCTTTAGGGTTTTTTGTAGACTGCAAAGTTCGCTTTACTGTCCTCGCTCTGTCTAAGAATATCGGGCCCCACTTTGCTGAATCTATTTCATCCCTACGTTTTGTCTTTTCATCTTACTCACAGTCATTATATGTGGGGGGCTGCCTTTTCCTTTGGGGTATTTCTCTGGGGGCAAGTCAGGCCTATTTTTCTATCTTCAGGCTAGCTAGTTTCTTAGGCTGTGTCGAGTTGCATAGGTAGTGGTTAGGCGCAATCCACAGCCACTTTTAGTTGTGTTTAGGATAGGATCAGGTGTGCAGTCTACAGAGTTTCCACGTCTCAGAGCTCGTTCTTTTGTTTTTGGGTATTTGTCAGATCACTGTGTGCGCTCTGATCGCTAGGCACACTGTGTCTCTGGATTGCCTTCATTACACCTTTCATTAGCAGACATAACAGATGTGGTGCATTCCTATGCTTTCTTTTCTAAAAAATTTTCGGAGACTGAGCTCAACTATGATGTTGGGAACAGAGAGTTGCTAGCTATTAAACTCGCATTTGAGCATTGGAGACATTTTTTGGAGGGGGCTAGACATCTGATGCGCCCACAGGGCAGTGGGATACTCGGTACCGGGTCAGGTCGCAAAGGGGATGTCACGGTGGCTGCGACCTGGTCCGTTAAAGGGGGTGAAATGTTCAACATTTGTCGTGACGCCACCTGTGGAGTTCGGTCAATAGGGGGGACCGACGCTGCATTAGAGGGGTTCCCTGGAGGATCTTGCGGCAGCCCAGATGTTACACTTCCCACAGGTGAAGCGGGGTCCCCAGGGGTCCTATGGTGTGTGGCGTAGATGGTAAGGCCGTTGAATAAATGGAGGAGACAGGTTGTAAGTCTTTACCTGGTTTACTTGTGGGTGACAGGCCACAGTCCATGGAAACGGCAACAGGTGAATTAGAAGTCTGGGTAGTCCAGAGACAAGTGGAATCCCCTTGGCAGGTCAGGTAGGAGCCTTCCACTCTGCGCTTACTGTCTCTGAGGTCCCTGCTGCCACGAAGTGTCCTAAGCAAAGTCCTTAATTTGTTCTGTCCAGGGACAGGTACCTGTATGGCAGGCAGCTTGAGCCGTGCCTACTGGGGTCCTTTCACAGTGACTCCAGGCTCCAAGGTGCTGCTGTGCCACAGGTAAATATGGGCAAAGTCTATGTAACTCAATGCCCTCCGGTTCTGCTATGTGTCTTATAGTCCACAAAAGCCTTGGGCTCCCGGTAGCCTTGGGCTACTGCGCTCTGACTCCCTGGAGGCCTTCCTAGTCCCCTCCTGGAGTCCTGTATCTCCACTGTGCTCCATCCCTGTCTGTCTTTGCACACAGACTGTCTGCACTAACTGAACTCACTCCACCTCCAAACCAGGATCTTTATCCAGGGAAGCTGCCCTTAAACAGGGTTTTGAGCTCCCCTCCTTGCCTGGATTTGGAAGGTTTTGTGTGTGTGATAACCTACCAAAGGGAATCCCACTTGTCTCCAGGCATAGCACTACCCTCCCCGAGAAGAAGGCAGCACTACTGTGACACCCGAACTCCTGGGGTGCCACATTCCCCCCCCCCTTTAAATCCAGTACTCCTGGACTGGGAAAAGAAACATAAACGACAGGTTAACAAAGACATTTTTAAAAATACATTTGAAAACCCATCAAAACAGGGTAAACTTTTCATCCCTTACGGGAGGCACGGTTCTTGAACGTTGCAAACAATTTATAAAAGTATATCTGGCCTTATACCAGGGTGTCCATGTTAATAAGTTAAATAGTACCGATGTGAGGGACCCGTCATAAACCCCCACCTAGGTCTTGGGCGGGCTTCAAGGATTATCCTGACCAGGTGTTCGCCAAGCCAGATGGTTTTATCTTCGGTCTGCTGAAACAAACAAGGCTCTACCCATGCCTGCAAGTGGGCAGAACCAGGGTGCAATCTGAGGTTGCCAAACAATTGTAATAAAAGTTTTTGGGTAATCACTGTCCATTACCGCAATGTCCATTTTTAACCTGTAACAGAATACATGCAAACATTTTAGACAAGTAACACCAATTATTGACAGTCCCTATAACGGGCTGGGATTCGACCCTTGGTGCTATGAGTAGACCTACGTAATTCCTGGTCTACCATGTTTGTTGTAGTGCACCCACTAGTGGATGTACTATTTGTAGACCTGCATCGTGTAGGTATACTAGGTAATTGTCTGTGAGTTCTCAGATTCACCATAGGTCTGACAGTTTCACCAATAGCAGAGGGTGGATTTTCTGGTTCCACTGCTGGGGTGACATTGGCTGCTTGAACCTACTGGTGTAGAGTCTTTTCTGGTTCAGGATGGTTCTGAGTCACTTCTTCTTGTATTTCCGGCTGGGGAAAAGTTAAGACAGGTATCATTATGGCCTGTGAGTCCAAGACTGGAGAAACTCTCCAAGAACAGTGTGAATTTTCTTTTCTTCTTCTTCCATGGGTGGAGATGTTCCTGGGTCTGTTTCTATGTTCCTCAACTTATCAGGGAATACTTTGAGATGGTCTCTGGATACTGCAGTTGAAGATTGTCCTCCATCTTTACTGATAAGGCAGACTTTCGTGTTATCGAAGTTTGAAGATAGGATAGTATACGGTTCTGCTTCCCAGTAGTCCCACTGGTCGTCAAGTTTGTGCAATCTCCTTTTACGTTTGAGCACTTTTTTACCTGGTGACAAGGGAATTGCAGGGGCACGTTGGTTATAGTCTCTCTCTTGCTTTTGTCTCACTTGTGATAGACTTCTCTCTACGCATTCTTGTACTTGACGGTATTTTTCTTGTCTCTCAGTATCCCAATCTGTATCTGGTGAGGTATTTTCTGGGGTTAGGACTCCCATGATCTTCCTCTCATCAGGTATGCTGGAGTACTGTTAGTGGAATTCACTGGAATGTGGTTATACACATCTACCAAGTCTGGTAACATCTCTGGCCATAAGTTCCTTTCATGTAAAGGCAAGGTCTTTAACAGATCGATTACCACCTGGTTCATCTTTTCACACATTCTTTGGTTAGCGGGTGGTGCGGTGTGGTTCTAATCTTTTTGCATCTCTACAGGTTGCAGAATTCTTGAAATATTTCCACTTCAAAGGCTGGTCCTTGGTCAGTAAGTACTTTTTCAGGATATCCATGTGGTCTACAGAAGTGCTGTTGGAAGGCTCTGGCTGCTGTTTTTGCTGTCTGGTCCTTGACAGGTACAACTACCAGGAATCTGGAGTAGTGATCCACAATAGTCAAAGCGTAGACATAGCCTAACTGGCTTGGAGTTAGCTTCACATGGTCTAAGGCCACCAGTTCAAGTGGCCGTTTGGTGACTATGGGCTGTAGGGGAGCCCTCTGGATGTCACAGTCCTTTCTGCGCAGGTTACATGGGCCACATTCTCGGCACCACTTTTCGATGGTTTTCCTCATGCCAAACCAGTAAAATCTTCACCGTAACAGGATCTCCAACTTCTTCTATCCGAAGTGTCCTGCTCCATCGTGGTTTGCTTCCAGAACCATTGGCGCATCTTGTCTTGGGACCACTATTTGCCAGACTAACTCATGAGTGCATGGATCAATGTTTCTTCGGCACAGCTTACCATCGTAGATGAATAGTTTGCCTTTCTCCTTCCACAGTTGTTGCGTCTCCTGCGGATCATTTGGACCAGGGTGCAAATCTGCCTGCGTATGCAGCTCTTTCACCAGACGGACTGCGGGTCACTGTCCTGAGTTTCTGCCCATCCATGGTGGGGCAACGGGTTCAGCGTGGCTTCTTGTTTGTTTTTGTGCCTGTTTCTCACATAATGTGAGTACTGAGTTGCTCCAGGGCGATGGAAAGCTGGCAGCTCTACTTCCTCAAGTTCCTCTGAATCCTCTCCTGCATCTGGTAGGTTGGGCATTCTGGATAACACATCGACGTTGGCATTTTTGTGCCCTGCACGGTACTTTATAGTGAAGTCATAATTAGACAACCGGGCCATCCATCGCTGCTCCAAGGCACCTAACTTTGCCATCTCCAGGTAAGTCAGCGGATTGTTATCAGTATAGACTGTAAATTTTGCTGAGGCCAGGTAGTGCTTGAACCTTTCTGTCACTGCCCAGACGATGGCGAGGAACACCAGCTTAATGGAACTATAATTTTCAGGGTTCCTTTATGTGGGGCGCAGCTTCCTGCTGGCGTACTCAATTACCCTCTCTTTGCCTTTTTGTACCTGCGACAGTACTGCTCCAAATCCCACGTTGCTGGCATCCATGTACAGCACAAACGGTTGGTCATATTCTGGGTAGGCCAGTACTTCATCTCCTATGAGAGCCAACTTCAACCGGGTGAAGGATCCTTCCAGCCCATCGTTCCAGTCAAACGGGGCATTCTTACCCTTGGTTTTCTTAGATTGGCCCACTAATAAGTCTTGCAGTGGTGCGGCTACCTTGGTGAAGTCTTTAATAAATCTTCTGTAATAGCCTACCAACCCGAGGAACTGTCGGACTTCATGGAGGTTACTGGGTTTTGGACAGTTCTTGATCATGGTGACCTTGTCAGGGTCTGGAGCCACTCCTTCAGAGCTCACCACAGGGCCCAGGTACTGTACTTTGGATTTCAACAGGTGACATTTAGATGGTTTTACCTTCAAGCCAAAGTTGGACAGGGCTTCAAACACTTCGGCCAGGTGCTTCAGGTGGTCCTCATACGTCTTGGAGAAGACAATGACATAGTCCAGGTACAAGAAGACAGTTTCGAAGTTCTGTGCCTGAGACAGCACTCCATCATTCTCTGAAATGTCCCTGGGGCACTGCACAGTCCAAGCGGCATATAATTAAATTCAGCGAGACCCATTGGTGTTGTGAAGACCGTCTTCTCCTTGTCCGCCTCTGCTAGTACCCACTGGTGAGATCCAAGGTAGAAAAGTAATTAGCAGATTTTAATGCAGCCAATGACTCTTCTATTCTAGGCAACGGGTATGCATCCTTGTGTGTAATGCGGTTTATCTGCCTATAATTATTGATACTCGTTACTCGAGATTTCCCGAGCACGCTCGGGTGTCCTCCGAGTATTTTTTAGTGCTCGGAGATTTAGTTTTCCTCACCTCAGCTGACTGATTTACATCTGTTAGCCAGCTTAATTACATGTGGGGATTTCCTAGCAACCAGGCAACCCCCACATGTACTTATGCTGGCTAACAGATGTAAATCATTCAGCTGCGGTGAAGAAAACTAAATCCCCAAGCACTAAAAAATACTCCAAGGACACCGGAGGGTGCTCGGGAAATCTCGAGTAATGAGTATATTCGCTCATCACTACCTATAATCTACACACATTCTCATGGTGCCATCCTTCTTTCCGACGAGGACTTATGGAGCTGCCCAGGGGCTACAACTATCTCTGATTACCCCAGCCTCCTTCATCTCTCGCAACATACTTTTGGCACACTGGTAATGAGCTGGAGGTACAGGCCGGTACCTCTCCTTGACGGGTGGATGACTTCCCGTGGGAATGTGATGTTGTACCACTTTTACCTGCCCAAAATCTAGTGGGTGTTTACTGAATACCACCCAGTAAGCCCCTTGTTTCTGGTGTGAAGGTGTAGAATCAGTGCCCACGTGTAGTTTCTTACACCAATCTTCCATTTGACCTGCAGAGCCATTGTCCTCTGCCTGGTTGGATGGAACCAAGGGTTCTGTCGCCTGCATCACATTGTTATCAACAGTAAATAGTTTGGCAATTGTGGCATATCTGGTTAAGTGAACCTCCTACTCCCCACAGTTGAGAACACGTACTGGTACCCTCCCCTTGTGGACTTCAACCACCCCTCTCGCTGTCAGGATTGTAGGCCTACTGTCCGAATACACAGGTTCTACCAGGGCCTGGTAATCTTTACCTCTGATACCTATTGCTGCCCAACACCATATCAACATTTCACTCCTGGGGGGTATTGCAATGGGGATTGAATCACTCACTGTGACTCTGCCAATTTCTCCACCAGATAGTTCTACCTGCTGTCTCTGTACCAGGGCTCTGATTTCCTTTTGCAGGACTCTCTGCTCACTGGAACCAGCAGTTTCAGCCACCTGTTGTAATAAGACAATAACCTCTGCCTGGCAATTTTCAATAACATTAGTACCAATGGTCATCATGGGGTTACATTCATGTCGGTCAATATCAACAATCACAATCCCTTGAGCTTTTAATTCTACCCTCCCCACTTTAATGTGACCTCCTTGTATCCCACCTGCGGCAAAGGCTGACCATTACTGGCTACTATCGTTAAGTCACTATCTCGACCATGGGTAATATCTGTATCAGCCCAATAACGCTTATAAAGAATGTAAGGCATAGTTGTAACCTGAGAACCGGTGTCCAACAAAGCGTTCATCAGTATGTCGTCGATCACAATGGGAAGAACTGGTCGTCCTCCAACGTATTTGGCTCTCCAGTTGTGTGGGCCTGGTCGTCCTACTCCTGGGGGTTGACCTCTGGCCCAGGGGTCACTCGTTTAAATGACAGTACCTTGCATTGTGTCCTGCCTGGTTGCACTGGCGGCAGATGGGTGGTCCATCCTGGTGGTAGCGGTCGTCGTCTCTCCCTCTGGTCGGCGGGATCCTCTTCTGTTGTCACCATGGGACGTCCTCCGGTCTGGAAGCCAGCTTGATCTTCTCCTTAGGGGATTCCTGTAGAGACTGTACGGTCCGGGCTAATGCAGCAACACTCTTGGTCAGCTCCTGCACCTGGAGGCGTAGTCCTGTAGAATAATCCTCATCTAGGACTGTGCATCAGCTTCAACGGGGACCTGAGGATATGATGCCACCTCCTGGTGGTACGTGAGGGATGGACGCTTAAGAGGCACTGCACGGCTGGGTGGAGGTTTGTGTAGCACCCGGATGGCTCTGTCCTTAAATTGCGCAAACTCCAGGTCAGGTTTTTGCAAGGCCAGGATGCGCAGCTGAGTCCTGTGGGTGTTGGACAGGAGCCCCTCAATGAACTGCTCTTTCAAAAGTTTATCTTCATCGTGTACGCTGTTAGGATCCACTTGATTAACAGCCCAGAGTGCCTCCTGCAAATTAAGGGCATAGTCCCGTATACTGTCCTGTGCTTTTTGCTTACACCCGAAGAACTTCATTTTTATCTCTGCAGCAGTGCAGGTGTCAAAGGTGACCTTGAGTTTAGCAAAGATCTGCTGCACAGTCCTTTTATCCATATCTGGCCAGAATTTTGCCTCTCTCAGGGCCGCACCAGTCAGCTGACAATTCAAAATGTTAATTTTCTGATGCTCTGTCAAAGGATAAACTTCAAACAGGCTGCAGAGCCTTTCTTTAAAGTCATTTAACGTATGTGACTCTCCAGAATACTATGGGAGCCATTCTGCTCCAGCTATATACGGCATGGAGAGGGACATGATGGGCGCCGTAGCTGTGGCGGTGTCCAGCCGGCTTACTGGAGCTGCGGGCTCTGCGGGGCCTGGTAGCGGTACGGGGCCTGCAGCTGCTTCCACCGCAGGGCCTGGGGGTATCACTGGGCCTGCGGGTGCGTCTGCCGCCAATCCTCCCCCTGAGTCAGGCATGGCTCTTCCCCCTCGCTAACCTGGTACAAGCACTTTGCAGCGTCTTCACTTCTGGTGTCGCTGTACAGCGTCTTCATGTCCGGCGTTCCTCTCTGCAGCTCGGCACCCGTTTCTCCTCTTCGTGCTCTTTCCGGCTGGCTCCGCCCATGAAGGTATGTCTCCTCCTTCCCCTTGCGCTCCACACGGCGCAGCAATTGTGGTTTTGGTGGCAAACTGTCACAGTCACTTGCACACAGTACCAGGCGATACCAGGGCACGAAATCCTGTTCGTGACGCCAAAGTTGACGCGCCCACAGGGCAGTGGGATACTCGGTACCGGGTCCGGTCGCAAAGGAGGATGTTACGGTGGCTGCGACCCGGTCCGTGGCCCTAGGCACCAACGTTAAAGGGGGTTAAATGTTCAAAGTTTGTCGTGATGCCACCTGTGGAGTTCGGTCAATAAGGGGGACCAACGCTGCATTAGAGGGGTTCCCTGGGAGATGTTGCAGCAGCCCAGATGTTACACTTCCCACAGGTGAAGCGGGGTCCCCAGGGGTCCTATGGTGTGTGGCGTAGATGGTAAGGCCGGTAAATAAATGGAGGAGACAGGTTGTAAGTCTTTAACTGGTTTACTTGTGGGTGACAGGCCACAGTCCAGGGCACTGGCAACAGGTGAATTAGAAGTCCGAGTAGTCCAGAGGCAAGTGGAATCCCCTTGTCAGGTCAGGTAGGTGCCTTCTACTCTGTGCTTACTGTCTCTGAGGTCCCTGCTGCCACTAAGTGTCCTAGGCAAAGTCCTTAATTTGTTCTCCTGTCCAGGGACAGGTACCTGTATGGCAGGCAGCCTGAGCCGTGCCTATTGGGGTCCTTTCACAGTGACTCCAGGCTCCAAGGTGCTGCTGTGCCACAGGTAAATATGGGCAAAGTCTATGTAACTCAATGCCATCCGGTTCTGCTCTGTGTCTTAAGGTACCGTCACACTAAGCGACGCTGCAGCGATACCGACAACAATCCGGATCGCTGCAGCGTCGCTGTTTGGTCGCTGGAGAGCTGTCACACAGACAGCTCTCCAGCGACCAACGATGCCGGTAACCAGGGTAAACATCGGGTTACTAAGCGCAGGGCCGCGCTTAGTAACCCGATGTTCACCCTGGTTACCATCGTTAAAGTAAAAAAAACAACCATTACATACTTACCTACCGCTGTCTGTCCCCGGCGCTGTGCTTCTCTGCTCTGGCTGTGAGCGCCGGGCAGCCGGAAAGCAGAGCGGTGACGTCACCGCTCTGCTTTCCGGCCGCTGTGCTCACAGCCAGAGCAGAGAAGCACAGCGCCGAGGACAGACAGCGGTAGGTAAGTATGTAGTGGTTGTTTTTTTTACTTTAACGATGGTAACAAGGGTAAACATCGGGTTACTAAGCGCGGCCCTGCGCTTAGTAACCCGATGTTTACCCTGGTTACCAGTGACGACATCGCTGAATTGGCGTCACACACGCCGATTCAGCGATGTCAGCGGGAGATCCAGCGACGAAACAAAGTTCTGGACTTTCTTCCCCGACCAGCGATATCACAGCAGGGGCCTGATCGCTGCTGCCTGTCACACTGGACGATATCGCTAGCGAGGACGCTGCAACGTCACGGATCGCTAGCGATATCGTCTAGTGTGACGGTACCTTTATAGTCCACAAAAGCCTCTGGCTCCCGGTACCCAGCTGCTGCGCTCTGACTCCCTGGAGGCCTTCCTAGTCCCCTCCTGGAGTCCCGTCTCTCCACTGTGCTCCGTCCCTGTCTGTTATCGCACACAGACTGTCTGCACTAACTGAACTCACTCCGCCTCCAAACCAGGATCTTTATCCAGGGAAGCTGCCCTAAAACAGGGTTTTAAGCTCCCCCTCCAGGTCGGGATTTGGAAGGTGTTGTGTGTGTGATAACCTACCAAAGGGAATCTCACTTTTCTCCAAGCATAGCACTACCCTCCCCGAGAGGAAGGCAGCACTGCTGTGGTACCCAAACTCCTGGAGTGCCACACATCCGATACAGGTTTTTACTGATCATAAGAATCTGATATATCTGGATGCTGCTAAACGTTTGAATGCCCGTCAAGCTAGGTGGGCACTGTTTTTTGCCCGGATTCGTTTCTCTGTAACATATCTCCCTGGGACGAAGAATGTTAAAGCTGATGCTTTGTCTCGTAGTTTCTATTTAGCAGTTAATACTGATAAGGAGAAATGTATTTTGCAAAGAGGGGTGGTGGTGGCAGCATTGGGTTCTGAGTTGGAGAGTAGCATCCTAGAGGCCCAGAATGCTGCACAAAATAACACTCCATATGGTAAATTATTTGTGCCTAGAGCCTTGCGGAGAGCTTTGTTTGCTGAATGTCATGAGTCTCGGTTGGCGGGTCATCCAGGGATTTCAGAAACTAGAAAGTCGATCGGTCGAAGTTTCTGGTGGCCAAGGTGGCAAAGAGAAATTATCAAGTGGGTACGTCAGTGTACTGTGTGCACTAGGTCGAAGGTCTCGCATGTCCCGGCTGAAGGGTTGCTGTGCCCTTTGGAGGTTCCTAGTTCGCCATGGTCACATCTTGCTATGGATTTTATCACCGATTTGCCGGTCTCTGAGGGTTTTTCTGTCATCTGGGTTGTTGTGGACCGGTTTAGTAAGATGTGTCATCTGGTCCCGTTCAATAAATTACCCTGCGCCAAGACTCTAGCTAAAGCATTTGTGAAAGAGATTGTCAGGCTCCATGGGGTTCCCATAGACATTGTCTCCGATAGAGGACCACAGTTTGTGGCTCACTTTTGGCGTGCTTTTTGTGACAGATTAAAGGTTCATTTGTCATTTTTGTCAGGTTATCATCTGGAGTCCAATGGACAGACCGAAAGGAAGAACCAGGACCTTGAGCAGTTTCTGAGATGTTTTGTAGCAGACAATCAGGAGATGTGGTCAGAATATCTACCACTAGATGAGTTTGCTCTTAATAATCATACGTCTTCCTCGGCTGGGTGTTCTCCTTTTTTTGTTGTACAGGGAGGTATCCATCTTTCGGTCCATTTTCAAAGATTGGGGCAGCGGTGCCTGAGGAGAGAGTTTTTCTGGAAATTTGGACAGGGTTCGGACAAATGTATGCCATAATCTGAAAGAGGCAAATAGAAGGTCAAAGAAATATTTTAACAAGAAAAGAAGGGAGGCATTGTTTGCAGTTGGGGACATGGTCTGGTTGTCCTCTAGGAATCTGCGTTTGAAGATCCCTTCTAAAAAACTGGGGCCTGAGTTTGTAGGACCCTTCAAAGTGGTTAAGGTTGTCAACTCGGCAGCGGTGAGATTAGACATCCCCTCGTCCTGGAGAATTAATTCAGTTTTTCATGTATCTTTATTGAAGAACGTTGACACACCAGAAAATGAGGCGATGCCGACTGTTCCTCCAGGTGATAAGGACGGCGAGTTTGAGATTTCATGTATTTTAGATTCCAGGTGGCACAGAGGAAGGTTGCAGTATCTTGTGTCCTGGAAGGGTTTCGGTCCCGAGGATAATTACTGGGTGAAAGTTGAGGATGTCTCGGCCTCAAGGCTGATAAAGGCTTTTCACAGGAGATTTCCGAATAAGGCTCGGTCAAGAGGATCCGCAGGATCCTCGTTAAAGGGGAGGTACTGTTAGAATCTGTTTTTTTGACCATCCACCATCTTGTTGTGGTTTTCTGGCTGCTGGTCTTTTTCCCCAGGTGCTGGGTTGTCTTAGGTCAAGTGATTGTATCACCCTTTATTACCCAGCACCTGCCTCCCATTCCTTGCTAGACAACAGTGTTAATTTGCTAGAGTTCTGGCTAGGTGCTTTGATAGCTTTCTGCGTTTGATATTGTGCAGTTCTGGGACCCCCGGTTCTGCTATCCTTAGTTTCTGTTTTCAGTTGGTTTCTGCAACCGTCTCTGTGTTTTCTATTAGGAGGTGAGCTGTTTTTATACAAAGTCCTTATATCTTTCAGGGACCTCCTTCCCCCTGTCTATAGGTTTTCGCTGGAGTTTAACCTAGGATCGTCGGTGGGTCTATTCGCAAGGAATGGGTCGCCCACTGGATCGTAGGGTATCAGCCTAGTCTCAGTGCAGGGTCAGTTTTCCCCCCTTCTATTCTAGTTCTGTGTTGCAGTTCTGTAACACCTTCCATATAGTGTAATAGACTAGTTTCTGCTTTTGAACTGACTCAATCTTCCTATTATCCTGTAAAGTACAAAATTGGATTCTATATTCTAGATGTGAGCTCACAAGTGATTTATAAAGAGGTAATGATACGTTAGGATCGCAGGATTTTATCTCTCTTTTCATACACCCTAAAATCTTTTTTACTTTTACAGCTGCTGCCGGACATTGAGTACTGCTACTTGGCTTACTTGTAACTGAATACCCAAATCTGCAGGTAAATAATGATTGAAACATCTTTCACATTCTAACTGGAACATCGTCTACAAGAAGAAAATGGTGCTATATTCTCCCTGCAGCTGTTCGCTTCCAGTCATCCGGATAGCTCTGGGGCTGTGACCAATCACTACACAGTGAGAGTGCTGTACCCATCTCCACTGCTATTTGAATGACACTAGGGTTGTCAACTTGACTTATTTTTTTCTGGACAGCTAATCAAAAAATCACTGACAGACAATATCGGAAAACCACAGAATTATAGGCTATTATCAGTGCTACATGTCTATAGCTCATAATTCTGTTATGAAGAAATTAGCTGCATTCACTGTAAATTGTAAAATGATGTTAATTACTGTCAGAATAATCTGTATAAATTTCTTCAGATTCAAAAAAATCATTGACTCCTTAAAATTTTTTATGGACAGGGTAAAAAGTGCAGCATGTGTACAGAGCAGGATGTCATTCAAGGATCAGGAGGAAGGATTACAATGCGCTCACTGTGTATTGAGCAGTGACTGGTTGCTGCCTCAGCGCCACACTCCATAACTGGAAGTGAACAGCTGCAGGGAGAATATAATTCCATTTTCTCCTTGTAGCCGCCCTTCTATTTAGACTGCTGAACATTTTGACATGGTATTTACCTGCAGATTACCACTATGTCTGCAGGTATATACATTTCTTTTTACTAATATGTTTCCTTTAAAGGAGTTTTCTACAGGAGAGGTAATAATGTATGATCAATGGAGCTGGTGTCCCCACCGATCACTAGAATATTCTCTTTCCGTCCCCCCTCCTTTGAAAGTTGTGAATGTGAGCATGTTCGACAGTCCCTTGTTGAAATCTCAGATCCCAGCTGCGTAACCTAATCAGTGGGATATTAAGTTATTAGCGGACAGACCAGGAGATAAAAAGACCCCATTGGTCATTCTCTATTAATCTTTTTGTACGGGGTTGGGTGTGATGACTGTGATTAACAGCTGCCATCACCATGACATGACTGGGATTGCAGAAATCTCAAATTTAAGCTGTTAATCCTGATCAATGGGATTGGCAGGTTTTAGGGGTCATATCTAGAGCTAAGAAGACTCCGTAAATCAATCTCTATGAATCCTTTTTTTTACAAGGGTGGGTGTAGTGATTGTGATTGATAGCTGCCACCACCAGGGATGGGGATTATAGATATCTCAGATTCCAGAAATGTAATCCCACCACTGGACCTGGGTAAGAGGAATTAGATGGTAGACCTAGAAATAAAAAGGCTCCCGCGGGCCAATTGGTGTAAATGCTAGACACAAAAGAGCACAGTGACGTCAAAAATACTCTGTTGTAAAAAAAAAATCACAGTAATAAGCAAGTGCTAGTCAAAAGATAGAAAAAACAGGTTATTTAGTTGAAACGTATCAACTAAATTCCCTGTTTTTTCCATCTTTTGACTAGCATTTGCTTATTACTGTGATTTTTTTTTACAACAGAGTATTTTTGACCTCACTGTGCTCTTTTGTGTCTTCAAGTTTCTTGGTGGTGTGTGAACAGGTTCCTACAGACTTGTTCATTGTGCAAGTAGCCTATGTGTTTCTGGTTCTGTAATTGTTCTCTTATTTCTACAAGACTGGGGAGTCCATCACTCCTTATGGGTCATTTGCATCAAAGCTGTTCCATCCAGCATGTCCACATGAAAATTCCCTCTCTGAACCCTGCTTATACAGGTACTATACAGATTATCAGGTTTTTAAATACATCAGATAGGGATTATATACATTAGGTAGGACTGCTCTATATGGGTATACCTTGACGATTGGTGGAGCAGCTTAGTATACTTTTTTGCAAAAAAACGTATCAACTAAATACCCTGTTTTTTTCCATCTTTTGACTAGCACTTGCTTATTACTGTGATTTTTTTACAACAGAGTATTTTTTACCTCACTGTGTTCTTTTGTGTCTTCAAGTTTCTTGGTGGTGTGTGAACAGGGTCGAACAGGTTCTTACAGACTTGTTCATTGTGCAAGTAGCCCATGTGTTTCTTGTGTAAATGCTAGTACGGGTCTGCCTGATGCATGCCCTAATAATTGCCTTTGCATATCATACCTATTGTAATGAAGAGGGTAATACAGATTTAATCTTACGGAATATCTACTTTGCCTTCAAAGTAAAATAGCAAATTGCAGACAGACTGCCTATCTACAATCAACGTTATCCTCCAGCTATTGGGGAAGTTCAGACTTTTTAATGATCAGGGAAATCCCGAGGTTTCTACTTTTGCCCCAGGACAAATGTTTTTCTATTGAAAAAGTCTCTATTGCTATTATTCCTCAGAGTCAGACTAATCCTTAATTCATATAGTGACAGCGCTTAGACTTTTTAAAGGGGAAAATCCATATTAAATCTTCCCCATAACTATCAGCATGATGTGTCCACATGGTATTGGAAGTCCGTGACCTTTGACTCCACACCGATGTCCCTTCAGAAGTAGAGTTCATTCATCTCTACCTGGTTTAGTAACCCTTTTAAAATATCCTATTAGAGAATCCTAATTAATTAAAGGGGGTACTGTACTGTACTGCTACATACTTAGGCAGTTAACTGGTTCACGCAGCTTTACATGAACACCCGAGCCTTACACTATGGCTGGTCCGAATAACTAAAGCAATTGTTACCATCCACCTCTCGTGTCTCCCCTTTTCCTCATAGTCTGTAAGCTTGCGAGCAGGGCCCTCATTCCTCTTGGTATCTATTTTGAACTGTGATTTCTGTTATGCTGTAATGTCTATTGTCTGTACAAGTCCCCTCTATAATTTGTAAAGCGCTGCGGAATATGTTGGCGCTATATAAATAAAAATTATTATTATTATATTATTATTAAAGGGGGTCCGAAATTTGACTTTCCTGTCTATTAGCAGGAGCCTTTCTTTCTCTGTAAGACTTGGTACACATGTCTATGCATTACAGTGGACCATCCATTGAATTTATCAGCCCTGTATTTCTCTATTTCTTTTTTGATGGTGCTGCCAAGGAATTGAATACCTGAACACTTGACATCCAGTTATCAGCTTAAAGGGGACATGTCAAGACGATTTTACTACTAAAACTAGTGGTATGACGGAACAGATCATAGTGTCTCAATACGCCCCCAATGCACTTCAATGCTACATCAACACAACCCAATACAATTCCAGACTAATTTGCATGTGGCTTCACAGTTTGATTTCTCAGTGTGGCCACATTGGATTACTACAAAACGGGAAATATTTTTACTGTTGTTCAGGGCGACAGATGAGCAAGCAGAGCTGGAAGCACTAGATGCAGCTGAGCTAAAAGTGCAGAAAAGGAAAATCCAACATGTGGAGGGTAGGCAACAGGTATCTTGCTGCCGGAGTGCGGTTACAGACAGGAATAGCAAACTAGTAACTTGCTTGCACAGATGTGGTTAGGCTGGGTTCACATTACGTTATAGGCGTCGCGTTATGCAGCGGTGTAACGTAGTCCGTTAACGCCGCCATTAAGTCCTATGTCGGACGCATCACTAGCGCACACCCACAATGGACGTACACTAGCGATGTGCCGTCATTGAGTGACGGACCCTGGGACGCGGGCTGCAGCGTTTCCGGGTCCGTCACTGCTAGCGCAGATAGAGCATCTGCTAGCTCTATCTGCGCTAGCGCGATGACATATCGGCACTTGCGTTACCAGTAGCGCGTTAACGCATGTGTTGAACGGGCTGCTGTTAACGCAATGTGAACCTAACCTAACACACAACTATTAGAGGTGTATGGGCAAACTGGCATTTTGATTCATCTGACCACAGAGCAGTTTTACATTTTGCATCAGGCACCATCTACTCAGTCTGTTGATGTAGTTGGTGTTGCTGAGACATGATTGGGCTTCCTAGTTTTACACCCTTTCGGAAAGACAGGACAAGTGGGAAATAGTTCTGGTTTTACACTCTTTCGGAAAGACAGAGCAATTAGGCTTAGTATCTTAGGCTACTTTCACACTTGCGTCGTGTGGCCTCCGCTGCAATCCGTCGTTTTGGGCAAAAAACGCATCCTGCAAATGTGCTCGCAGGATGTGTTTTTTTCCCATAGACTTGTATTGCCGACAGATCGCGACGTATGGCCACAAGTCACGTCCGTCGTGCACTGGATGCGTCGTGTTTTGGCGGACCGTCAGCACGAAAAAACGTTCAATGTAACGTTTTTTCGTATGTCGCGTCCGCCATTTCCTACCGCGCATGTGCGGCCGGAATTCCCCTTCTCCTCCCCGGGACATAGAATGGGCAGCGTATGCGTTGAAAAACTGCATCCGCTGCCCACGTTGTGGCGAATTTTCACAACGTACGTCGGTACGTACGGTACGGTGTGAAAGTAGCCTTAGGAGTGATATGGAAGCAAGTGTGATAGATGTAATAGCAGGAAAAGATTGTGAGAAACTTGAAACCTTGTGAATGTACAGGGTATGCACAGGGTAACACAACCAGGATATACTTTCCCTCTTCAAGATTGTGGGTACGTTTAGAGCGGAAAGAAACGTATTACGTTGTAGAATGAATTTAAAAAAAGAAGTACAGTGCTTAAAAGACTACAGAAGGATGAAATAACAGAAAGACACACATAAAAGCCAAAACCGTATAAAACAAAAGGAATAAAATGGAGAAACGCCTTATGGATTCCGATCTGTGACAGCTTCTGGCAGAGATCACTGCAGAACTTTGGGCAAATCTACAATTCTCGTTGACTCTCCTGGATTTAAGCATGCGTTTCTATTGATGAGGTATTATATAGGGTCTTATCCAGACCACTCAGCCCACTGACATTAGAAGAGGATGGCTTATCGTGCAAAGAAAGACACAGTTTAAGGCCTAATTACTAGTGTTGAGCGATACCTTCCGATATCGGAAAGTATCGGTATCGGTTTGGATCGGCCGATATTCAAAAAATATCGGATATCGCCGATACCGATACCCGATCCCAATGCAAGTCAATGGGACCAAAATATCGGAATTAAAATAAACCCTTTCTTTCCTTGTAGGTTCATTCTACATGAAGGAAAACAACTAAGAATAATGTAGGATGTATGGGGGAGGTGGCGGAGACATTAAAGGCAATGAGGATTAGTCCAATAAAATAGAATAGCATGTTTTTTTTTTTTTTTAAAGACGTTCGGATTGAAAAAGATATTGACTATGTAAATTTTTTTTATTTTGTCAGATATTGATGTTTCACTATTCCACGCCCTTCCCCTTCTTTTTTTTCTTTTTTTTTTTTCTTTTCCCACACTTTCATCTTCATCATCATCAGCATCTTTGACATCAACTTCTTCACCTTATTCATCTTCTTCTTCATCTTCTACCTATTTTTTTTTTTTTATTACATTCTTCATATTCATTTTCTTCAACTATTATTATTCTTCCTATTCTACATATTCTTTTTATTCCACTGTTATTATTCTTCCTATTCTACTTCTTCATCATATTCTCATTTGTGACAGGCATTCCCGTAGTTGTTATCTATAAAAGTTGGAAGATTACACCTTCCGTTCTGCCAGTCACAAAAGTTACATTTGTCCGCGTTCAGTTTGGCCTGCAGCATCAGGCTTTATCCAGGGGCACCACGAGGAGGAACGGACTCACCCCCATACACTGCTTAGTCTTCTTCTGCATATAATTTAGATAATATCTTTTGCTCTGATATTAAGTCTTATGCTTAATGTTCTTCTGCTCTTTGTTCTGCAGCCTCTTGTTCTTCTGCTTCTCGGTCTTCCATGTTGTCGTCTCCAGGGTCGTCGTCTCCAGTGTCGTCATCTCCGCCGTCGTCGTCTCAGCCGTCGTCGTCTCCGCCGTCGTCGTCTCCGCCGTCGTCGTCGTCGTCATCGGGGTGGTCTTCCGGGTCGTCGTCATCGGGGTGGTCTTCCGGGTTGTCGACGTTAGGGTCTTCAACTTGGAAATGTAGCAGAAGGTACAAGAAGGCTGAGAAAATGCCAAGAACCAGCTGATGGAACTGGAACTCGGATGGCTACCCGAAGGTTCAAGAGCCTATGGAACTACCGAGGACCAGCTGACGTTACTGGAACCCGGTTACTAAGCAGGAGGTACCCGTGCTAAAAAGCACTACCAAGGACCGCCTGACGTTGGCGGAACTCGGATACCCAGAAGGAGGCACCTAAGCCAAAGGCTCTGCCCGGAACCAGCTGACGTTACTGGAACCAGGATGGGGAGCAGAAGGTACAAGAGCAAAAGACACTGCCGAGAACCAGCTGACGGTACTGGAACCCGGATGGGTAGCCGAATGTCCAAGAGCCAATGGAACTACCAAGGACCAGCTGACGTTACTGGAACCCGGTTACTAAGCAGGAGGTACCCGTGCCTGAAAGCACTACCAAGGACCACCTGACATTGGTGGAACTTGGATACCCAGAAGGAGGCACCTAAGCCAAAGGCTCTGCCCGGAACCAGCTGACGGTACTGGAACCAGGATGGGGAGCAGAAGGTACAAGAGCAAAAGACACTGCCGAGAACCAGCTGACGGTGCTGGAACCAGGTGGTGGACCCGAAGGCCCACAGGAGAGGAGAGAACAGCTAGGCCGCGAGGCAGCCGCAGTTACCGAACCCCAACAGTCCTACAGGGGGAGCTGGGCCTACTGGCACTACAGAACCAGCCTTGACTACCAGTTCACGCAGCCCACATAGGAAGCTCCTAAACTGGAGGCACCCTGGAGTTGGCTAACTCGACCGCACCACGACGGGGCAAGCATAGGCGTCTCAGTGAAGTTGACACAACCCGGAAACAGCTGACGGTGCTGAAACCAGGCTTGGCACGAGGGAGTACCTGTGACAAGAACACTGCCGAGAACCAGCTGGCGGTGCTGGAACCCGGATGCGTTGCCCCAGTGTGCAAGAGCCAATGGCACGACCGAGGACCAGCTGACGGTGCTGGAACCCGGTTACTAAGCTGTAGGTGCCCGCGCTTAAAAGCACTACCAAGGACCGCCTGGCGTTGGCGGAACTCGGATACCCAGGAGGAGGCACCTAAGCCAAAGGCTCGGCCCGGAACCAGCTGACGGTGCTGGAACCAGGTGGTGGACCCCAAGGCCCACAGGAGAGGAAAGAACAGCTAGGCCGCGAGGCAGCCGCAGTTACCGAACCCCAACAGTCCTACAGGGGGAGCTGGGCCTACTGGCACTACAGAACCAGCCTTGACTACCAGTTCACGCAGCCCACATAGGAAGCTCCTAAACTGGAGGCACCCTGGAGTTGGCTAACTCGACCGCACCACGACGGGGCAAGCATAGGTGTCTCAGTGAGCTTGACACAACCCGGAAACAGCTGACGGTGCTGAAACCAGGCTTGGCACGAGGGAGTACCTGTGACAAGAACACTGCCGAGAACCAGCTGGCGGTGCTGGAACCCGGATGCGTTGCCCCAGTGTGCAAGAGCCAATGGCACGACCGAGGACCAGCTGACGGTGCTGGAACCCGGTTACTAAGCTGTAGGTGCCCGCGCTTAAAAGCACTACCAAGGACCGCCTGGCGTTGGCGGAACTCGGATACCCAGGAGGAGGCACCTAAGCCAAAGGCTCGGCCCGGAACCAGCTGACGGTGCTGGAACCAGGTGGTGGACCCCAAGGCCCACAGGAGAGGAGAGAACAGCTAGGCCGCGAGGCAGCCGCAGTTACCGAACCCCAACAGTCCTACAGGGGGAGCTGGGCCTACTGGCACTACAGAACCAGCCTTGACTACCAGTTCACGCAGCCCACATAGGAAGCTCCTAAACTGGAGGCACCCTGGAGTTGGCTAACTCGACCGCACCACGACGGGGCAAGCATAGGTGTCTCAGTGAGCTTGACACAACCCGGAAACAGCTGACGGTGCTGAAACCAGGCTTGGCACGAGGGAGTACCTGTGACAAGAACACTGCCGAGAACCAGCTGGCGGTGCTGGAACCCGGATGCGTTGCCCCAGTGTGCAAGAGCCAATGGCACGACCGAGGACCAGCTGACGGTGCTGGAACCCGGTTACTAAGCTGTAGGTGCCCGCGCTTAAAAGCACTACCAAGGACCGCCTGGCGTTGGCGGAACTCGGATACCCAGGAGGAGGCACCTAAGCCAAAGGCTCGGCCCGGAACCAGCTGACGGTGCTGGAACCAGGTGGTGGACCCCAAGGCCCACAGGAGAGGAAAGAACAGCTAGGCCGCAAGGCAGCCGCAGTTACCGAACCCCAACAGTCCTACAGGGGGAGCTGGGCCTACTGGCACTACAGAACCAGCCTTGACTACCAGTTCACGCAGCCCACATAGGAAGCTCCTAAACTGGAGGCACCCTGGAGTTGGCTAACTCGACCGCACCACGACGGGGCAAGCATAGGTGTCTCAGTGAGCTTGACACAACCCGGAAACAGCTGACGGTGCTGAAACCAGGCTTGGCACGAGGGAGTACCTGTGACAAGAACACTGCCGAGAACCAGCTGGCGGTGCTGGAACCCGGATGCGTTGCCCCAGTGTGCAAGAGCCAATGGCACGACCGAGGACCAGCTGACGGTGCTGGAACCCGGTTACTAAGCTGTAGGTGCCCGCGCTTAAAAGCACTACCAAGGACCGCCTGGCGTTGGCGGAACTCGGATACCCAGGAGGAGGCACCTAAGCCAAAGGCTCGGCCCGGAACCAGCTGACGGTGCTGGAACCAGGTGGTGGACCCCAAGGCCCACAGGAGAGGAGAGAACAGCTAGGCCGCGAGGCAGCCGCAGTTACCGAACCCCAACAGTCCTACAGGGGGAGCTGGGCCTACTGGCACTACAGAACCAGCCTTGACTACCAGTTCACGCAGCCCACATAGGAAGCTCCTAAACTGGAGGCACCCTGGAGTTGGCTAACTCGACCGCACCACGACGGGGCAAGCATAGGTGTCTCAGTGAGCTTGACACAACCCGGAAACAGCTGACGGTGCTGAAACCAGGCTTGGCACGAGGGAGTACCTGTGACAAGAACACTGCCGAGAACCAGCTGGCGGTGCTGGAACCCGGATGCGTTGCCCCAGTGTGCAAGAGCCAATGGCACGACCGAGGACCAGCTGACGGTGCTGGAACCCGGTTACTAAGCTGTAGGTGCCCGCGCTTAAAAGCACTACCAAGGACCGCCTGGCGTTGGCGGAACTCGGATACCCAGGAGGAGGCACCTAAGCCAAAGGCTCGGCCCGGAACCAGCTGACGGTGCTGGAACCAGGTGGTGGACCCCAAGGCCCACAGGAGAGGAAAGAACAGCTAGGCCGCGAGGCAGCCGCAGTTACCGAACCCCAACAGTCCTACAGGGGGAGCTGGGCCTACTGGCACTACAGAACCAGCCTTGACTACCAGTTCACGCAGCCCACATAGGAAGCTCCTAAACTGGAGGCACCCTGGAGTTGGCTAACTCGACCGCACCACGACGGGGCAAGCATAGGTGTCTCAGTGAGCTTGACACAACCCGGAAACAGCTGACGGTGCTGAAACCAGGCTTGGCACGAGGGAGTACCTGTGACAAGAACACTGCCGAGAACCAGCTGGCGGTGCTGGAACCCGGATGCGTTGCCCCAGTGTGCAAGAGCCAATGGCACGACCGAGGACCAGCTGACGGTGCTGGAACCCGGTTACTAAGCTGTAGGTGCCCGCGCTTAAAAGCACTACCAAGGACCGCCTGGCGTTGGCGGAACTCGGATACCCAGGAGGAGGCACCTAAGCCAAAGGCTCGGCCCGGAACCAGCTGACGGTGCTGGAACCAGGTGGTGGACCCCAAGGCCCACAGGAGAGGAGAGAACAGCTAGGCCGCGAGGCAGCCGCAGTTACCGAACCCCAACAGTCCTACAGGGGGAGCTGGGCCTACTGGCACTACAGAACCAGCCTTGACTACCAGTTCACGCAGCCCACATAGGAAGCTCCTAAACTGGAGGCACCCTGGAGTTGGCTAACTCGACCGCACCACGACGGGGCAAGCATAGGTGTCTCAGTGAGCTTGACACAACCCGGAAACAGCTGACGGTGCTGAAACCAGGCTTGGCACGAGGGAGTACCTGTGACAAGAACACTGCCGAGAACCAGCTGGCGGTGCTGGAACCCGGATGCGTTGCCCCAGTGTGCAAGAGCCAATGGCACGACCGAGGACCAGCTGACGGTGCTGGAACCCGGTTACTAAGCTGTAGGTGCCCGCGCTTAAAAGCACTACCAAGGACCGCCTGGCGTAGGCGGAACTCGGATACCCAGGAGGAGGCACCTAAGCCAAAGGCTCGGCCCGGAACCAGCTGACGGTGCTGGAACCAGGTGGTGGACCCCAAAGCCCACAGGAGAGGAGAGAACAGCTAGGCCGCGAGGCAGCCGCAGTTACCGAACCCCAACAGTCCTACAGGGGGAGCTGGGCCTACTGGCACTACAGAACCAGCCTTGACTACCAGTTCACGCAGCCCACATAGGAAGCTCCTAAACTGGAGGCACCCTGGAGTTGGCTAACTCGACCGCACCACGACGGGGCAAGCATAGGTGTCTCAGTGAGCTTGACACAACCCGGAAACAGCTGACGGTGCTGAAACCAGGCTTGGCACGAGGGAGTACCTGTGACAAGAACACTGCCGAGAACCAGCTGGCGGTGCTGGAACCCAGATGCGTTGCCTTGCCTATTAAAGATTGTCTTCCTAGAGCCCCAACTAGCGGTGTTGGAGCAAAGGGTAAGCAGGGGGAGATGAGTGTAGGCCGAAGCCTGCACTGGAGGCAGCTTTGTGTCTGCGTTGCGTTTGCAGGACACTTTGCCGGCTACACACTGGGGGAACAGCTGGCGTTGCTGAACCCCACTAACACAATGGCGTGTGTTTTTCTCTGTGCAGCTAGCACTTGCGGGCAAAAACTAGCGATGTTAGAGCCCGTGTTGAAGCAGGAGGAGGAGGAGAGGAGCAGAGTGTAGGCCGAAGCCTAGTTGAACCAATTTCAAAGGAAACCTTTAACCCCCCCCTCAGGTGTTACAAAGTACAAGAGACACACCTTGTGCAGTATTAATGCTGCACAAGTGAAAGGTTGCTCTATTAATTTGTCTACTTGCACACGCTGAATGAAAGACATACACAATTTACCCCATTCTACAGTCAAACTGTAGTGGATGCGTGACTTGGTTTTTTGATGAGACGCAGCACAGGTGTCCAAAATAACGCCTTGGTGCTTGGCGCAGCTTCCTGAGCGTTGTTATTTGCTGTACAGGAGTCTGCGCTCTTGTGTTATCCCTTGGCAATGCCCTGTTAGCGCTGCCCATCTTATGACATCATTTCATGTTGGCCGGTGCATTTAACGATGGCCATAAATCCCAGACCCACAGTGTCTTTTCATAAAGCCACACTGCGGTGCTGGGATTCGTGGCCTTGAGCAGTAAATATTTTGGCCGCTCACACACGTCCTTACACCTGCTTCAGACTGGGCGGCCTCTGCTGATCCCTTCTCGCATGCCGCGGCCATGAGGCTGCACAGTCTGAAGAAGGCGGAATGAGATGAGTTAAGACAGGCGAAGATATGCACTGCTCGTGCCCATCAATCACACCCTCGCAGTCAAAATAATTAAGACAACGAGGAGCATTTTATTCAGGCAGGGCGGACGAACAGGCGCAAGTAGCCAACCAATGATGTCAGAAGACGGGAAGCGCTACCAAGGGGGGTGCTGCGTATCATTAGAAAGGAAAGTCACACCTCAGGGACAGTGGAATGGTCTCAAAGAGACACATTTTGTACGTGTTGAGTTCCACGTGGGCAAGGAGAAAACATCAGCCACCTTGTACAAATGCAGCAGTACTGCTGTACAAGGTGGCTGTTATACATAGAAACACCTGGGGGTGGGGGCCAGGCTCCCTTCAATTTCAGTTCATGTGCCTGCGTGGCGTTTGCAGGTCACGTTGCAAGCTGCACAGCAGGGGAACAGCTGGCGGTGCTGAACCCCACTAACACATTGGCTGGTGTTTTTCTCTGTGCAGCTAGCATGTCCGGGCAGAAACTGGCGTTGTTTGAGCCCAGGGTCAGCAGGAGGAGGAGAGGAGCAAAGTGTAGGCCGAAGCCTGCACTGGTGGCAGCTTTTGTTCTCTTGTGCCAGCGTGGCTTGTGCTGGACACGTTGCCGACTACACAGCAGGGGAACAGCTGGCGTTGCTGAACCCCACTAACACATTGGCTGGTGTTTTTCTCTGTGCAGCTAGCATTTCCGGGCAAAAACTAGCGGTGTTTGAGCCCAGGGTCAGCAGGAGGAGGAGAGGAGCAAAGTGTAGGCCGAAGCCTGCACTGGTGGCAGCTTTTGTTCTGTTGTGCCAGCGTGGCTTGTGCTGGACACGTTGCCGACTACACAGCAGGGGAACAGCTGGCGGTGCTGAACCCCACTAACACATTGGCTGGTGTTTTTCTCTGTGCAGCTAGCATTTCCGGGCAAAAACTAGCGGTGTTTGAGCCCAGGGTCAGCAGGAGGAGTAGAGGAGCAGAGTGTTGGCCAAAGCCTAGTTGAACCAATTTCAAAGGTTACCTTTAACCCCCCCCTCAGGTGTTGCAAGGTACAAGAGCCACACCTTGAACAGCATTATTGATGCACAAGTCAAAGGTTGCTCTATTTAATTTTGCTCCTTGCACACGCTGAATTAAACACGTACACTATTTAGCCCATTATACTGTCAAACAGTAGTGGAGGCGTGACTACTAGTCTTTTTAAGGAGACGCAGCACAGGTGTACAAATTTACACCTAGGTGCTGTGCGCTGATTCCTTACCGTTGTTATTTGCAGTACAGGAAACTGCGCTCTTGTGTTATCCCTTGGCAATACCCTGTTAGTGCAGGCCGTCTCATGACCTCATTTCATGTTGGCCGGTGCGGTTAACGATGGCCATAAATCCCAGACCCACAGTGGCTTTTCCTAAAGTCACACTGCGGTGCTGGGATTCGTGGCCTTGTGCAGTAAATATGTTCGCCGCTCACACATGTCCTTACACCTGCTTCAGACTGGGCGGCCTCAGCTGATCCCTTATCGCATGCCGCGGCCATGAGGCCGCACAGTCAGAAGAAGGCGGAAGGAGGGGAGTGAAAACAGGGGAACATATGCACTGCTCGTGCCCATCAATCACACCCTCGCAGTCAAAATATATGAGACAACGGGGGGCGTTGTGTCGGGCAGGGGGGACGCACAGGCACAGCCAGCCAACCAATGATGTCAGGAGACGGGCAGCGCTAACAATGGGGGTGCTGCGTGTCATTAAAAAGGAAAGTCACACCTCAGGGACATTGTAATGGTCTGTAATGAGACACATTTTGTACTTGTTGAGTTCCACGTGTGCAAGGAGAAAAAGTCAGCCACCTTGTACAAATGCAGCAGTACTGCTGTACAAGGTGGCTGTTATACATAGAAACACCTGGGGGTGGGGGCCAGGCTCCCTTCAATTTCAGTTCATGTGCCTGCGTGGCGTTTGCAGGTCACGTTGCAAGCTGCACAGCAGGGGAACAGCTGGCGGTGCTGAACCCCACTAACACATTGGCTGGTGTTTTTCTCTGTGCAGCTAGCATGTCCGGGCAGAAACTGGCGTTGTTTGAGCCCAGGGTCAGCAGGAGGAGGAGAGGAGCAAAGTGTAGGCCGAAGCCTGCACTGGTGGCAGCTTTTGTTCTGTTGTGCCAGCGTGGCTTGTGCTGGACACGTTGCCGACTACACAGCAGGGGAACAGCTGGCGGTGCTGAACCCCACTAACACATTGGCTGGTGTTTTTCTCTGTGCAGCTAGCATTTCCGGGCAAAAACTAGCGGTGTTTGAGCCCAGGGTCAGCAGGAGGAGTAGAGGAGCAGAGTGTTGGCCAAAGCCTAGTTGAACCAATTTCAAAGGTTACCTTTAACCCCCCCCTCAGGTGTTGCAAGGTACAAGAGCCACACCTTGAACAGCATTATTGATGCACAAGTCAAAGGTTGCTCTATTTAATTTTGCTCCTTGCACACGCTGAATTAAACACGTACACTATTTAGCCCATTATACTGTCAAACAGTAGTGGAGGCGTGACTACTAGTCTTTTTAAGGAGACGCAGCACAGGTGTACAAATTTACACCTAGGTGCTGTGCGCTGATTCCTTACCGTTGTTATTTGCAGTACAGGAAACTGCGCTCTTGTGTTATCCCTTGGCAATACCCTGTTAGTGCAGGCCGTCTCATGACCTCATTTCATGTTGGCCGGTGCGGTTAACGATGGCCATAAATCCCAGACCCACAGTGGCTTTTCCTAAAGTCACACTGCGGTGCTGGGATTCGTGGCCTTGTGCAGTAAATATGTTCGCCGCTCACACATGTCCTTACACCTGCTTCAGACTGGGCGGCCTCAGCTGATCCCTTATCGCATGCCGCGGCCATGAGGCCGCACAGTCAGAAGAAGGCGGAAGGAGGGGAGTGAAAACAGGGGAACATATGCACTGCTCGTGCCCATCAATCACACCCTCGCAGTCAAAATATATGAGACAACGGGGGGCGTTGTGTCGGGCAGGGGGGACGCACAGGCACAGCCAGCCAACCAATGATGTCAGGAGACGGGCAGCGCTAACAATGGGGGTGCTGCGTGTCATTAAAAAGGAAAGTCACACCTCAGGGACATTGTAATGGTCTGTAATGAGACACATTTTGTACTTGTTGAGTTCCACGTGTGCAAGGAGAAAAAGTCAGCCACCTTGTACAAATGCAGCAGTACTGCTGTACAAGGTGGCTGTTATACATAGAAACACCTGGGGGTGGGGGCCAGGCTCCCTTCAATTTCAGTTCATGTGCCTGCGTGGCGTTTGCAGGTCACGTTGCAAGCTGCACAGCAGGGGAACAGCTGGCGGTGCTGAACCCCACTAACACATTGGCTGGTGTTTTTCTCTGTGCAGCTAGCATGTCCGGGCAGAAACTGGCGTTGTTTTAGCCCAGGGTCAGCAGGAGGAGGAGAGGAGCAAAGTGTAGGCCGAAGCCTGCACTGGTGGCAGCTTTTGGTCAGTTGTGCCAGCGTGGCTTGTGCTGGACACGATGCCGACTACACAGCAGAGGAACAGCTGGCGGTGCTGAACCCCACTAACACATTGGCTGGTGTTTTTCTCTGTGCAGCTAGCATGTCCGGGCAGAAACTGGCGTTGTTTTAGCCCAGGGTCAGCAGGAGGAGGAGAGGAGCAAAGTGTAGGCCGAAGCCTGCACTGGTGGCAGCTTTTGGTCGGTTGTGCCAGCGTGGCTTGTGCTGGACACGATGCCGGCTACACAGCGGGGGAACAGCTGGCGGTGCTGAACACCACTAACACATTGGCTGGTGTTTTTCTCTGTGCAGCTAGCATTTCCGGGCAAAAACTAGCGTTGTTAGAGCCCAGGATCAGCTGGAGGAGGAGAGGAACAGAGTGTAGGCTGAAGCCTAGTTGAACCAATTTCAAAGGTTACCTTTAACCCCCCCTCAGGTGTTACAAAGTACAAGAGCCACTCCTTCTGCAGCATTAATGCTGCACAAGTAAAAGGTTGCTCTATTAATTTTTCTACTTGCACAAGCTGAATGCAACACGTAGACTATTTAGCCCATTATACTGTTAATCAGTAGTGGAGGCGTGACTTGTCTTTTTAAAGAAAAGCAGCACAGGTGTCGAAAACAACACCTTTTTGCATGGGCGCAGCTTCCTGAGCGTTGTTAGTTGCTGTACAGGAGTCTGCGCTCTTGTGATCCTTTGGCCATGCGCTGTGAGCGCTTCCTGTCTTATGACCTCATTTCATGTTGGCCGTTGCGGTTAGCGATGGACATGAATCCCAGACCCACAGTGTGTTTTTAAAAAATCACACTGCGGTGCTGGGATTCGTGCCCTGGTGCACTAAATATGTTTGCCGCTCACACATGTCCTTACACCTGCTTCAGACTGGGCGGCCTCATCTGATCCCTTATCGCCTGCCGCGGCCATGAGGACACCCAGTCTGAAGAAGGCGGAAGGAGATGAGTGAACACAGGCAAACATATGCACTGCACATGCCCATCAATCACACCCTCGCTGTCCAAAAAAATAAGACACCGAGGGCCGTTGTTTCGAGCAGGGGAGATGCACAGGCGCAGCCAGCTAACCAATGATGTCAAAAGACGGGCAGTGCTAACAAGGGTGGTGCTGCGTGTCATTACAAAGGAAAGTCACACCTCAGGGACATTGTAATGGTCTCTAATGAGACACATTTTGTACGTGTTGAGTTCCACGTGGGCAAGGAGAAAAAGTCAGCCACCTTGTACAAATGCAGCAGTACTGCTGTACAAGGTGGCTGATATACATAGAAACACCTGTGGGTGGGGGGCAGGCTCCCTTCAATTTCAGTTCATGTGCCTGCGTGGCGTTTGCAGGTCACGTTGCAAGCTACACAGCAGGGGAACAGCTGGCGTTGCTGAACCCCACTGACACATTGACTGGTGTTTTTCTCTGTGCAGATTGCATGTCCGGGCAAAAACTAGCGGTGTTAGAGCCCAGGGTCAGCAGGAGGAGGAGGAGAGGAGCAAAGTGTAGGCCGAAGCCTGCACTGGTGGCAGCTTTTGGTCGGTTGTGCCAGCGTGGCTTGTGCTGGACACGATGCCGGCTACACAGCGGGGGAACAGCTGGCGGTGCTGAACCCCACTAACACATTGGCTGGTGTTTTTCTCTGTGCAGCTAGCATGTCCGGGCAGAAACTGGCGTTGTTTGAGCCCAGGGTCAGCAGGAGGAGGAGAGGAGCAAAGTGTAGGCCGAAGCCTGCACTGGTGGCAGCTTTTGTTCTGTTGTGCCAGCGTGGCTTGTGCTGGACACGTTGCCGACTACACAGCAGGGGAACAGCTGGCGGTGCTGAACCCCACTAACACATTGGCTGGTGTTTTTCTCTGTGCAGCTAGCATTTCCGGGCAAAAACTAGCGGTGTTTGAGCCCAGGGTCAGCAGGAGGAGTAGAGGAGCAGAGTGTAGGCCGAAGCCTAGTTGAACCAATTTCAAAGGTTACCTTTAACCCCCCCCTCAGGTGTTGCAAGGTACAAGAGCCACACCTTGTCCAGCATTAATGCTGCACAAGTAAAAGGTTGCTCTATTTGTTTTGCTCCTTGCACACGCTGACTAAAACACGTACACTATTTAGCCCATTATACTGTCAAACAGTTGTGGAGGCGTGACTTGTCTTTTTAACGAGACGCAGCACAGGTGTCAAAATTTGCACCTAGGTACTGGGCGCAGATTCCTGAGCGTTGTTATTTGCTGTACAGGAGTCTGCGCTATTGTGATCCCTTGGCCATGCGCTGTGAGCGCTTCCTGTCTTCTGACCTCATTTCATGTCGGCCGTTGCGGTTAGCGATGGACATGAATCCCAGACCCACAGTGTGTTTTTAAAAAATCACACTGCGGTGCTGGGATTCGTGCCCTGGTGCACTAAATATGTTTGCCGCTCACACATGTCCTTACACCTGCTTCAGACTGGGCGGCCTCATCTGATCCCTTATCGCCTGCCGCGGCCATGAGGACACCCAGTCTGAAGAAGGCGGAAGGAGATGAGTGAACACAGGCAAACATATGCACTGCACATGCCCATCAATCACACCCTCGCTGTCCAAAAAAATAAGACACCGAGGGCCGTTGTTTCGAGCAGGGGAGATGCACAGGCGCAGCCAGCTAACCAATGATGTCAAAAGACGGGCAGCGCTAACAAGGGTGGTGCTGCGTGTCATTACAAAGGAAAGTCACACCTCAGGGACATTGTAATGGTCTCTAATGAGACACATTTTGTACGTGTTGAGTTCCACGTGGGCAAGGAGAAAAAGTCAGCCACCTTGTACAAATGCAGCAGTACTGCTGTACAAGGTGGCTGATATACATAGAAACACCTGTGGGTGGGGGGCAGGCTCCCTTCAATTTCAGTTCATGTGCCTGCGTGGCGTTTGCAGGTCACGTTGCAAGCTACACAGCAGGGGAACAGCTGGCGTTGCTGAACCCCACTGACACATTGACTGGTGTTTTTCTCTGTGCAGATTGCATGTCCGGGCAAAAACTAGCGGTGTTAGAGCCCAGGGTCAGCAGGAGGAGGAGGAGAGGAGCAAAGTGTAGGCCGAAGCCTGCACTGGTGGCAGCTTTTGGTCGGTTGTGCCAGCGTGGCTTGTGCTGGACACGATGCCGGCTACACAGCGGGGGAACAGCTGGCGGTGCTGAACCCCACTAACACATTGGCTGGTGTTTTTCTCTGTGCAGCTAGCATGTCCGGGCAGAAACTGGCGTTGTTTGAGCCCAGGGTCAGCAGGAGGAGGAGAGGAGCAAAGTGTAGGCCGAAGCCTGCACTGGTGGCAGCTTTTGTTCTGTTGTGCCAGCGTGGCTTGTGCTGGACACGTTGCCGACTACACAGCAGGGGAACAGCTGGCGGTGCTGAACCCCACTAACACATTGGCTGGTGTTTTTCTCTGTGCAGCTAGCATTTCCGGGCAAAAACTAGCGGTGTTTGAGCCCAGGGTCAGCAGGAGGAGTAGAGGAGCAGAGTGTAGGCCGAAGCCTAGTTGAACCAATTTCAAAGGTTACCTTTAACCCCCCCCTCAGGTGTTGCAAGGTACAAGAGCCACACCTTGTGCAGCATTAATGCTGCACAAGTAAAAGGTTGCTCTATTTGTTTTGCTCCTTGCACACGCTGACTAAAACACGTACACTATTTAGCCCATTATACTGTCAAACAGTTGTGGAGGCGTGACTTGTCTTTTTAACGAGACGCAGCACAGGTGTCAAAATTTGCACCTAGGTACTGGGCGCAGATTCCTGAGCGTTGTTATTTGCTGTACAGGAGTCTGCGCTATTGTGATCCCTTGGCCATGCGCTGTGAGCGCTTCCTGTCTTCTGACCTCATTTCATGTCGGCCGTTGCGGTTAGCGATGGACATGAATCCCAGACCCACAGTGTGTTTTCAAAAAATCACACTGCGTGGCTGGGATTCGTGGCCTTGTGCAGTAAATAGGTTTGCCGCTTACACATGTCCTTACACCTGCTCCAGACTGGGCGGCCTCAGCTGATCCCTTATCGCCTACCACGGCCAGGAGGCCGCACAGTCTGAAGAAGGCGGAAGGAGATGAGTTAAGACAGGCGAACATATGCACTGCTCGTGCCCATAAACCACACCCTCGCTGACAAAATAAATATGACAACGAGGGGCGTTGTTTCTAGCAGGGCGGATGCACAGGCGCAGCCAGCTAACCATGATGACAAAAGACGGGAAACGCTACCAAGGGGGGTGCTGCGTATCATTACAAAGGAAAGTCACACCTCAGGGACAGTGGAATGGTCTCAATGAGACACATTTTGTACGTGTTGAGTTACACGTGGGCAAGGAGAAAAAGTCAGCCACCTTGTACAAATGCAGCAGTACTGCTGTACTAGGTGGCTGTTATACATAGAAACACCTGGGGGGGTGGGGCCAGGTTCCCTTTTAATTTCAGTTCCTGTGCCTGCATGGCGTTTGCAGGTCACGTTGCTGGCTACACAGCAGGGGAACAGCTGGCGTTGCTGAACCCCACTAACACATTGGCTGGTGTTTTTCTCTGTGCAGCTAGCACTTCCGGGCAAAAACTAGCGGTGTTTGAGCCCAGGGTCAGCAGGAGGAGGAGAGGAGCAGAGTGTAGGCCGAAGCCTGCACTGGTGGCAGCTTTTGTTCTGTTGTGCCAGCGTGGCTTGTGCTGGACACGTTGCCGACTACACAGCAGGGGAACAGCTGGCGGTGCTGAACCCCACTGACACATCACCTAGTGTTTTTTCTGTGTAGACAACACTTCCAGGTGGCAACTGACAGTGTTGAAACCCAGGGAATCAAAGAGGAGCAGAGTGTAGGCCGAAGCCTGCAGTGGAGCAAGTTGAAAGGGAACCTTTAACCCCCCCCCCCCAGGCATTTGTTGCTGAAAGAGCCATCTTGTACAGCAGTAATACTGCACATGGAAAATGGTGGCTCCGAAAATTATGCTCCTTGCAAACGCTGAAGTACACACTCATATAATGTGTCCCCTCACACCGTCAAACCATCCCGGAAGTGGGACTTTCCTTTGTAATGTGACACAGCACAGCCGTCATTCCAACCCCCTTGGTGCCGGGCACCACCTCCTCAACGTTGTTTGGTTCTGTCACGGAGCCCGCACTGTAATGTTATCCCTTGGCCATGCACAGTTAGCGGTGCCCGTCTTCTGACATCATGTAGGTGTCAGGCTGGCAGTGCCTGTGCGTCCAAGCTGCCCGAGATCCAACCTTGCAGTGTCATCTAATGTAGTCCCACTGCGGGCCAGGGATCCATGGGCATGCGCAGTGCATATCATCGCCTCTCACTCACCTCCTTCCTGCTTCTTCAGACTGTGCGGCGTCACGGCCGTGGCATGCTATTAGGGATCAGCTGACGCCGCCTAGTCTGAAGAAGCGTGAAGAAGGGGAGTGAGAGGCTAGTATATGCACTGCGCATGGCCATGGATACCAGGCCCACTGTGGGATCACATTAGACGACACTGCGAGGTGTGATTTCGGGCAGCGTGGACGCACAGGCGCAGCCAGGACGACAACAAATGATGTCAGAGGACGGGCAGCGCAAACTGTGCATGGCCAAGGGATAACATAACAGCGCAGGGTCCATGACGGAATCAAACAACGCTAAGGAGGCAGCGCACGGTGCCAAGGGGGTAGCAATGACGGCTGTGCTGCGTCACATTACAAAGGAAAGTCCCACCTCCGGGACGGTTGGACGGTGTGAGGGGACACATTACATGAGTGTGTAGTTCAGCGTTTGCAAGGAGCATAATTTCAAGAGCGACCTTTCCCTTGTGCAGTATTAGTGCTGCACATGGTGGCTCTTTCAGTAACAAACGCCTAGGGGGGGGGGGACAGGTCCCCTTACATTTTAGTTGTGCCAGCGTGGCGGTCGCATGACACGTTGCCGGATACACAGCTGGGGATCAGCTGACGTTACTGAACCCCAATAACAGAGGAGCGACTGTTGACTGTGCACACAGCACTTCCAGGCACCAACTGGCGGTGTTAGAGCCCAGGGACAGCAGGAGGAGCAGATTGGAGGTATTGCCGCACACACAGCTGGGGATCAGCTGACGTTACTGAACCCCAATAACAGAGGAGCGACTGTTGACTGTGCACACAGCACTTCCAGGCACCAACTGGCGGTGTTAGAGCCCAGGGACAGCAGGAGGAGCAGAGGAACAGAGTGTAGGCCGAAGCCTGATTGGAGCAAGTTGAAAGGAAACCTTTAACCCCCCCCCCAAGACGTTTGTAGCTGAAAGAGCCATGTTGTGCAGCACTAAGGATGCAAAAGGAAAAGGTTGCTCTTTTAATTATGCTCCTTGCAAACACCGAAGTAAACACTAAAAATGTGTCCCTTTATACCGTTAAACCGTTCCGGAGGTGCGAATTTCCTTCGTAATGGGACACAGCACAGCTGTCATTCCTATCCCCTTGATGCCGAGCGCTGCCTCCTCAGCGTTGTTTTAAGCTGTCACGGAGCCTGCGCTGTTCTGTTAGCCCTTGGCCATGCCCAATTAGCGCTGCCTGTCTTCTGACATAATTTGGTGTCAGGCTGTCAGTGCCTGTGCGTCCACGCTGCTCCAGATCCCACCTCGCAGTCTCATCTAACGTAATCCCACTGCGGGCCTTGGAACCATGGGCATGCACAGTGCATAACCTCGACTCTCACTCCCCTCCTTCCCTCTTCTTCAGACTGTGCGGTGTCACGGCCGTGGCATGCTAGGGATCAGCTGACGGCGCACAGTCTAAAGAAGGCGGAGGGAAATGAGCGAGAGCCCGAGGGGAAGATATGCACTGCGCATGCCCATGGATCCCAGGCCCGCAGTGTGACTCAATCAGAAGACACTGCGAGGCGGGATCTCGGGCACCGCGGCCGCACAGGCGCAGCCAGCCTGACACCAAATTATGTCAGAAGACAGGCAGCGCAAATAGGGCATGCCCAAGGGATAACAGAACAGCGCAGGCTCCGTGACAGCTTAAAACAACGCTGAGGAGGCAGCGCATGGCACCAAGGGGGTAGGAATGACGGCTGTGCTGCGTCACCTTACGAAGGAAAGTCCCAGCTCCGGGACGGTATAACGGTATCAGTGAACACATTTTATAAGTGTTAAGTTCTGCGTGTGCAAAGAGCTAAAAAAAAAGAGCTACCTTTTCCTTGTGCAGCATTACTGCTGCACAAGATGGCTCTTTCAGTAACAAACGACGGGGGGGGGGGGGACAGGTTCCCTTACATTTAGGTTGTTGTGCCAGCGTGGCGGTCGCAGGACACATTGCCGGCTACACAGCTGGGGATCAGCTGACGTTACTGAAACCCAATAACACTGGGTCGTATGTTTTTACTGTGCAGCCTGCACTTCTGAGCCGCAACTGGCGGTGTTGGAGCCCAGGAATAGCAGTTCAGGTGGTAGAAAGATGAACACAGCAGGAGACCTGGATGACACCCAATTACTTAATCAGGCAGAGGAGTGGCAAATTCCTGCGAGATCCAGGCCTGGTTCATTTTCAGGAAAGTAAGCCGGTCAACGTTATCGGAGGATAGTCGCATGCGACGGTCTGTTAGTACACCACCTGCGGCACTAAAGACACGTTCCGATAAGACACTAGCCGCAGGGCAAGCCAGCACCTCCAATGCATACTGGCTTAGCTCTGGCCATGTATCCAGCTTAGAGACCCAAAACTTGAACGGGGAAGAGCCATCTGGGAGTACAGTAAGAGGGCAAGCCATGTAGTCTGTCACCATCTGACGGAACCGTTGCCTTCTGCTGACTGGAGCCGCCGGTGATGGTGTAGACATTTGGGGCGGGCACACAAAAGTGTGCCAGAGTTGTGCCATACTGGGCTTGCCTTGGGCAGAGGCACTGCTTCTGCTCCCTCTTTGGGCAGAGCCTCCCCCACTGCCTCGACGCACTGAGCTGCTTTGTAAAGCACTAGCAGCACTCCTCTCAGTTGGACAGGAGAAGATGATGGAATTCACCAGTGTGTCGTGGTACTCCCGCAATTTACGCTCCCGGGTCAACGCAGGGATGAGGTTTTGGACGTTGTCCCGGTAGCGAGGATCGAGGAGGGTGAACACCCAATAATCAGGCATGTTGAGAATGTGGTCGATGCGGCGGTCGTTTCTCAGGCACTGCAGCATGAAATCCACCATGTGCTGCAGAGTGCCAACCGGCCCAGAAACGCTGTCCCCTGCTTGAGACATGATCTCTGCCCGCTCGTCATCACCCCACCCTCGCTGTACACACTGACCACTGGACAATTGTGTCGCTCCCTCCTCTGGACGGAGCTCTTCCTCCTCCATTGACTCCTCCTCATCCTCCTCACAAATTGGCCCCTGCGTACCCCTTTGTGAGGAACAACGTGGCGCTGACTCTCCAGAAGCTGATGGAAAAGGTGACTCCTCATCCTCCACCTCTTCCACCACATCATCCCTTAACCCTTGCAAAGTTTGCTGAAGCAGGCAGATAAGGGGGACAGTCATGCTGACTAGTGCATCATCTGCACTTGCCATCCGCGTGGAATAATCAAAAGGACGCAAAACCTGGCAGACGTCCTTCATAGTGGCCCACTCTGTGGTTGTGAAGTCTGATCGGCGCTGACTGCGACTTCTTTGCGCCTGATGCAGCTGGTACTCCATAACTGCTTGCTGCTGCTCACACAACCGCTCCAACATATGTAACGTGGAATTCCACCGGGTAGGTAGGTCACATATGATGCGGTGTTCCGGAAGGCGGAATCGGCGCTGCAGAGCAGCAATGCGGGATCTGGCCAAGCTGGAACGCCGCAAGTGAGCACACTCTAGGCGGACCTTGTGCAGCAGGGCATCAAGATCCGGATAGTCCCTCAGAAAACTCTGCACAACCAAATTGAGCACATGTGCCAGACATGGGATATGAGTGAGGTTGCCAAGGGCCAAAGCTGCCACCAGATTTCGGCCATTGTCACACACTACCATGCCTGGCTGGAGATTTGCTGGCAGTAACCACACATCGCTCTCCTGCTTTATGGCATTCCAGAGCTCCTGCGCTGTGTGGCTTCGATGCCCCAATGAAACTAGTTTCAAGACGGCCTGCTGACGTTTGGCCACGGCTGTGCTCATGTCGGTCATAGGTAAACGTTCACGGGTCCATGTGGGGGTGGACTGTGACGGATCCTGCAGAGAGGAATCAGAGGAACTGGTGTAAGAGGAGGAGTCGATGCGTACAGACTGGATTCCTGCAATCCTTGGAGTGGGCAGGACACGTCCTGCGCCACTCGCACGATCTGTACCTGGCTCAACAACATTAACCCAATGGGCAGTGAGGGAAACATATCGCCCCTGTCCATGCTGACTGGTCCACGCATCGGTGGTGAGGTGGACCTTGCTACTGACGGCGTTCAGTAGCGCATGTTTTATGTTTGCCTCAACATGCCTGTGCAGGGCAGGGACAGCCTGCCTGCTGAAGTAAAAGCGGCTGGGCACCTTGTACTGTGGGACTGCCAATGCCATCAAGTCACGGAAGCTGTCAGTCTCCACCAGCCTGAACGAGAGCATTTCCAGGGACAACAGTTTGGCAATGCCTGCATTCAGAGCCTGTGCTCGGGGGTGGTTGGCCGAGAATGCCCGCCTTTTCTCCCATGCCTGTACTACCGATGGCTGTAGAGTAGACTGGGAGTGTGAGGATGACTGGGAAGGTGGTGCTGTGGGTGGAATTACACAAGGTCTCTGGGAGGAAGCCAAACCAGCTGTGCGTGAGCTGGAGGAAGAGGCAACACGAGCTGAAGAGGTGGTAGCTGCCGCTGTTGGTTGGCCTACATCTTCAGTGTGTTTCTGTAACTCCACCGCGTGCCTGGTCCGCACATGTTTCCACATATTTGTGGTATTGAGGTTGCTGACATTTTTCCCTCTTTTTACTTTATGATGACACAGCTTGCATTTGACAAAACAAATGTCATCTGCAACTGTGTCAAAAAAGGACCAGGCACTGCAAGTCTTGGGAGCGCCCTTTTTGGCTTTGGAAAGAGACAGGCTCCTAACGGGTGCCAAAGTGGAGGCTACAGGCTCCGCAGTCTTCCCCCTCCCTCTCCCTCTTTGGCCCGTAAGAGGAAGCTCTTCCTCTGAGCTGCTCCCACCACCTTCCTGTTCCTCACGCCACGATGGGTCAAGGACCTCATCATCTCCACTACCCTCTGCCACCAACTGCTCCTCCTGGGTAGTCTCAGCAGCACAGTACGCATGAGAAAGCGGCACCTGAGTTTCATCATCAGATGCGTACTGCGCTGTGGTCACCGGAGGCACTGGCCCACCTGCCTCTTCAGAGTCAGAGAGAAAAAGGTGTTGGGCATCACTGCACACTGCCTCTTCTTCCATTTCTCCAATGCTGCTTGGCTGGCCCCCTGTTTCCAAGCCAAGAGATTCAGAGAACAGAAGTAGAGACGGCTCCTGTCCTGGGCTCTCTGACTGCCTGGCCAATTTGGCAGGTGGTGAAGAGACAGATGGCTGCTCTCCAGTGCTCTGTGCCTGAGAGGATGTGGCACTAACTGAAGTCGATGCCGAGGCGTTAGCTGCCATCCACCCGACAACGGCTTCAATTTGGTCTTCACGCAGCAGCGGTGCACGGCGCTCTCCGACAAAGCTGCGCATGAAGGACTGTTCCCTGCTGAAACTGAGTGACGACGAGTCACCGGCGCCCGCAGCAGGCACAGAATCACCACGTCCTCTCCCTGCTCCTCTCCCTGCTCCGCGCCCACGCCCACGTGCCTTATTTCCTGCCCTCTTCATCTTGGTTGACAGATAAAGATAAGCAGAAAAGTACTAAGGCCTTAGTGTGCTTATTCCTGTAATGCTCCTCCTAACAGGTGTAAGAAACACTAATGTTGTAAATTGTGGACTAAACTTTATTATTTTTCAAATGTGGCCTACACAAGTGTTAAGTTGTGTTTGGTGAACTTAACCTTTTTTTTGGTGCAGATCGGGCTACAGAGCTAGTTTAAATCACACGGAGACCGTGCAGACAGCCGTAAACGGCGCTGCAAGGCCAAAAAACCCTCCTCTAGGTTATCCTATATAGTGTTTTTCCACTATTTAGCTGGATACAAGTGGAAAGACACTAATAGGAATTTTTTTTTTCAAATTTTAAACTGGCTGCACTATTTGAAAAAAAGGAAATTGTTTTTCAAGGTATGAGGCAGTAACGCACCCTGAGCTGAATCCAACCGGCTATGGCTGCACACAGACTACAGGGCGAGCTGCGCTCACACAGAGACCGTGCAGACAGCCGTAAACGGCGCTGCAAGGCCCCAAAAAAAACCTCTAGGTTATCCTATGTAGTGTTTTTCCACAATTGAGCTGGAGACTGGTGGAAAGACACTAATAGGAATTTTTTTTTTTTCAAATTTTAAACAGGCTGCACTATTTCAAAAAAAGGAAAATTTTTCTCAAGGTATGAGCCAGTAACGAACCCTGAGCTGAATCCAACCGGCTATGGCTGCACACAGACTACAGGGCGAGCTGGGCTCACACGGAGACCGTGCAGACAGCCGTAAACGGCGCTGCAAGGCCAAAAAACCCTCCTCTAGGTTATCCTATATAGTGTTTTTCCACTATTTAGCTGGATACGAGTGGAAAGACACTAATAGGAATTTTTTTTTTCAAATTTTAAACAGGCTGCACTATTTGAAAAAAAGGAAAATTTTTCTCAAGGTATGAGCCAGTAACGAACCCTGAGCTGAATCCAACCGGCTATGGCTGCACACAGACTACAGGGCGAGCTGGGCTCACACGGAGACCGTGCAGACAGCCGTAAACGGCGCTGCAAGGCCCAAAAACCCCCCTCTAGGTTATCCTATGTAGTGTTTTTCCACAATAGAGCTGGAGACTGGTGGAAAAACACTAATAGGAAATTTGAGAAAAAATGTGCAGCAGGCTGCACTAAGAGCAAAAAAGAACAACTGTGTGAGGCAGTGTGAACCCCCCCTGAGCTGAATACAACCGGGTATATGGCTGCACACAGACTACAGAGTGAGCTGCACACACACACACACACAGAGACCTTGCAGAACGCTGTTAAAACAGCGCTGCAAGGCAAGAGCAAGGTGAACAGTGAAGAACACACAGCGTTTTGCTAAATTAGCCTTTGGAAAGGAAAATAAAGCAATTAGCAAGCTCAACTGGCCCTCAGTTAGAACACAGCGTCCTGTCCCTAACTGAAATCACAGCAGAGTGAGCGCAAAATGGCGGCAGCGCTTTTTTATAGTGCAGAGTGACATCATTTCAGCAGCCAATCCAAGCCTTGCCAGTACTTACATGCCCACCATGCTAAACAGGATGTGCCCACACTTTCATTCATTCCTCATTGGCTGCTGCGTTCAATTTGAATTCTGGGAACTTCCGATTCCGGTATCCGATACGCGGGAAGTATCGGAATTCAGTATCGGAATTCCGATACCGCAAATATCGGCCGATACCCGATACTTGCGGTATCGGAATGCTCAACACTACTAATTACACTTCGTCATATTTTCCCACAGGAACCTTCTCCTAATAAGATGACCACCATGTTTCCAAGCACAGTTTTATCATCTTAGCCACACAAAACATGATTATGATATATTCATATTTCCTGGTGATATTGCATTTCTATGTTTTGCCACCATTGAAAAACACTGTGTTTGCAGCTACAGAACCAATTAGGCTCCCTGAACACAAATACACTGCTCGAAAAATAAAGGGTACACTAAAATACCACATCCTAGATACCACTGAATTAAATATTCCAGTTACAAATCTTAATTTATTATATAGGGGAATGCGTTGAGAAGAAGAAAGCATAACAATTATCAATATAAATAAAAATTAATATCCCATGGAGGTCTGGATTTGGAATGATACTCAAAGTGGAAAATCAAATTACAAGCTGACCCAACTTCAGTGGAAATTCCTCAAGACTAGAGATGAGTGAATATCTTTGTCTCCCTCCTTATTCGGCAAGCTATAGCGCTTACTGAACAAGCTGCAGAGGGTACCCGGCTTCCTGGATCGCTCCTGCTTATCAGCTGTGCAGCGCCGCAACTGCTTGTGTCATGGCTGTGTGATAGTCACAACACATGCATGGAGAGCCCAACAAACAGGCTCTCCATGCATGTGTTGTGACTGTCACACAGCTGCTACACATGCAGCTGCGGCGGTGAACAGCTGATCAGCCAGAGCGATCCAGAAAGCCGGGTTCCCACTGCAGTTTGTTCAGTAAGCGCTATAGCTTGCCGAATAAGGAGGGAAACAAAGATATTCGCTCATCTCTACTCAAGACAAGGAAATGATGCTCAGTAGTGTGTGTGGCCTTCACGTGCCTCTATGACCTCCCTACAATGCCTGGGCATGCTCCTGATGAGGCAGTAGATGTTTTCCTGAAGGACCTCCTCCCAGATCTGGATTAAAGCATCAGTCAACTCCTACACAGTCTGTGATGCAATTTGGCGTAGGTGGATGTGCAGCGCCCCAGAATCCTGGTCGTTGCAGTAATGTCGCTCTGCCACTAAGGGGAGTGATGTTATGTCTGATTGCACTAAAGGAGTTCACCTGACCAGGTATCACAGTCACACATTACACTTCACACTCCGGCCACCAGGGGGAGCAAAAGGCACTATGTATTAAGCCACTCCTCACACTGGTAAAACTGGGGGTTGGATAGGAATTTAGAACAGAATGCAGCCTGGGAGAGTTCCAGGGAGGACCTGTCAGGGGTGGGTTCCTGGCAGGTACCTAGCAGAAAGAGTAGAAAGTGACGGAGCCGCGCCTGCACTACCTTGCGGCGGCATCCTAAGAAAGGACACGAAGAGAAGGATATTGTGGAGAAGTGAGAAACGAGATCAAAGCACAGAGGAGAGCCAGGAGTCGGGCCCCGAGAACGGCAACATCCTACTGATGCGCGTAGCCGGTGGCCGGAACGCCGAGGAAGTAACTGACTCCAAGCATTACTTCAAACAGAGGCAGGACAGTTGATTATAGGTTGGCTGTCTACCATACATCACCTAAGAAGACATAGGGGGCAAGCGTGGAGAGGGGCGTCTCTAGGGTCCCAGAATAGCTCCGAGCCTTCCCATCAAACGGGTGCGTCCTATCCAGATAAACTTGGGGGACGGAGAGAGAGAAAGAACGAATACGAAAGTTGTGAGGACTATCCCGAATGCTCAGCAGGGAAGAACTACAACACACAGGCGCTAGTTGGTAGGCACTGATTTCCACCTGCAAAGGGAACTCTGGATGTGCCTTCGGACCGGCCGGTCTCAGACAGCCCAGTTAGCAGTGCTCTGGATTGCAGATCCCGAAGTCTTCAGTAAAAGGTAAAGAGACTGCAACCCTGTGTCCTCGTTATTAACTGCGCCTCACATCATCGCCACCTACACTACTGGGAAGCCCTGGGGATATACTTTACCTGTGGGAAGGTATTCCATCGAGCTGCCATAACACCACCCCAGTGGACCCCAAGCAGCTTCAGTCATCCTGACCGAATACCACAGGTGGCATCACGAAACCTTGGCCGACATTCATCACCCCTTTCATTGGACGCCCCTTACCAGGGTCACGGACCGGGTCCAGCCACCGTGACATCCCTAGAACCGAGATAGAGAGGACCGGTACCGAGTAACCCGCGGCCCTGTGTCTGGGGCGCTCCAGATGGAAAGAGACATGATGTCCCAGATGTGTTTGATTGGATTCATGTCTAGGGAATGGGCAGGTCAGCCCATAGCATCAATGCCTTCATCGTGCAGGAATTGCTGACACAGTTTAGCCTCATGAGGCCTAGCATTGTCATGCACCAGAAGGAACTAAGGGCCCAATGCACCTGCATATGGTCTCACATTGGGTCTGAGGATATCATCCCAGTACCTAATGGCAGTCAGGCTACCTATGGATAGCACATGGAGTTCTGTGCGGCCCTCTAAAGAAATGCCTACCCACACCATTACTGACCTACTGCCAAACTGGTCATGCTGGATGATGTTGCAGGCAGAAGAACGTTCTCCACGTGGCTCCAGACTCTGCCATGTCTGTCACATGTGCCCAGTGTGAACCTGCTCTCATCTGTGAAGAGCACAGGGCGCCAATGTCAAATCTGCCAATCTTAGTGTTCTCTGGCAAATACCACCCTCATAAAGTCTGTTTCTGACAGTTTGAGCAGACAAATGGATGTTAGTGGCCTGGAGGTAATTTTGCAAGGCTCTGGCACGTCCCCTCCTTGCACAAAGGAGAAGGTAGTGGTCCTGCTGCTGGGTTGTTGCCCTCCTACGGCCCCCTCCACATCTTCTGGTGTGCTGGCCTGTATCCTGGTATCTACTCCATGCCCTGGACACTGTGCTGACAGACACAGCAACCCATCTTGCCACAGCTCGCATTGATGTGCCATCCTGGGTGAGCTGCACTACCTGAGCAACTTGTGTGGGTTTTACAGTAAACACCGCCTCATGCTACTGTACCTCTAGGGATGAGAGCAACGACAAAATGCAAAAGTGACCAAAACAGCCAAAAAAGATGAGAACAGAGAAATGGTCTGACCTGCAGAGCCGCTCCCTTATAGGGGTGGTCTTGCTAATTGCCTATCATTTCTACCTGTTGTCTGTTCCATTTGCACAATAGAAGGACAAATTGATTCACAATCAGTGTTGTTTCATAACTGGACAGGTTGATTTCACAGAAGTGTGGATAACTTGGAGTTACTTTATGTTGTTTAAGTGTTCCCTATATTCTTTTTGAGCAGTGTATATCCATGGATAGTTTTGACATTGGATTATTATCGATACGGCAGGGAATTATGGCATTTCCATTCTGCCATGTAATTCTCTGAGTGGAGACAATCAGCCTGACTTAGAAGTAATTATCTTCACTTTTGATGTAGCACCTCTTTGCTAATGAGGAAGTACGCAGTAAGGCTCAGTTCACATTAGCGTATCTGTGTGCCGCATATGCCTGCATAGAGATTCGCATAGATCCGCATGCATCTTGCGTACCTATATATAACATTGTGTACACAGGGACATGCATTGGCATCAGTTTGAGTGCGGATGCGTCTGCATGGGTTGTTTCGCCGCACCCACCGAACCCAACATGTTGCATTTTTTGTTGCGTCAAATATGCGCAAGCATGTGAATGAGTGCATCAAAACAATGCATTACTGTCAATGAGAATGCATTGGTACGCAAGGACATACGTACACATGCTTTCGATGTGCATGCATACTTCAGACTGAGCATGTCCAGGAACTGATTGAGACACGCCCATTGTGTGTGGCTTATGTCAAGGAAATTCTACTGGAAATATCGAAAGCATGCGCATAAAAATTCAAACGCAGACAAAAACGCGTACAAATGCATGCACACGCAGCGTTTTTTTGCGTCATGCATAAGATGATGCGGATAAAAAATGCAGCGTAAGCATGTGTTTAAATGCATTTTGGCCTGCTGTTGTGAATTCTGTGGCAGAGCTCCCTCCTGTGGTCACAAGTGGTACTTCGGCTGATTCTCTCTATGAGCTTCTGTTGGTGGAGGGAAGTGGTTCTGCGGCTTCTGAGTTTCCTCCCTCAGGTGATCTGGTGAGGTCGTTAGGTGCTTCTCTACTTAACTCCACCTAATGCTTTGATCCTGGCTTCCTGTCAATGTTCCAGTGTTGGACTTGCTTTTCCCTGGATCATTCCTGTGGCCTGCTGCTCTGCATAGCTAAGTTCTTCTTTGCTATTTGTTTGCTATTTTTTCTGTCCAGCTTGTCTAATTTGTTGCTGGAAGCTCTGGGACGCAAAGGGTGTACCTCCGTGCCGTTAGTTCGGTACGGAGGGTCTTTTTGCCCCCTTTGCGTGGTTTTCTTTAGGGTTTTGTGTAGACCGCAAAGTTACCTTTTCTATCCTCGCTCTGTTAAGAAAGTCGGGCCTCACTTTGCTGAATCTATTTCATCTCTACGTTTGTCTTTTCATCTTAACTCACAGTCATTATATGTGGGGGCTGCCTTTTCCTTTGGGGTATTTCTCTGAGGCAAGGTAGGCTTATTTTCTATCTTCAGGCTAGTTAGTTTCTCAGGCTGTGCCGAGTTGCATAGGCAGTGTTAGGCGCAATCCACGGCTGCCTCTAGTGTTGTTTGGAGAGGATTAGGGATTGCGGTCTGCAGAGTTCCCACGTCTCAGAGCTCGTTCTATGATTTTGGGTTATTGTCAGATCACTGTATGTGCTCTGACCGCTATGTCCATTGTGGTACTGAATTGCCTTTCATAACAGCCTGCGTTTGCTCATGCAGATGATACGCTGCGCACAGATACGCTAATGTGAACTTAGCCTAACAGTTTGCTCCTTCATTGCTAATTATTTTTTCTATACACCAGTGATGCTGTCAGGCGTCCAGTGATATTGGATTTATTTATCTAATCCATAAGTCATCCATAATATACAGTACAGACCAAACCATTTAAAGATTTTTCTGTATTTTTATGAATATGAAAATTGTACATTCACACTGAAGGCATCAAAACTATGAATTAACACATGTGGAATAATTAAATACTTAACAAAAAAGTGCGAAACAACTGAAATTATGTCTTAGGCTGGGGTCACACTGCGTTAGTGCAACCCGTTTAGCGCTAAGCGCTAGCGGGTTGCGCTAACGCAATGTCTTTTTCGGGGTCGCGTTAAACGTCCCCACTCTCGCAGATCCCCGATCTGCGAGAGCGGGGAACGGACCTCGGGCTCGCCGCGGACGCTGCAAGCAGCGTCCGAGGCGCGCTACAAAAGAATGGCACATCGCTAGCGCGTGCAGAAAATGACACGCGCTAGCAATGCGCTTTAACATTGCGGGCAATGGGAGCGCTAACGGACGCGTTGCACGGCGTTAATTTCGCCGTGCAACGCTGTCCGCTAGCGCTCACATTAAAACGCAATGTGAACCTAGCCTTATTTTCTAGGTTCTTCAAAGTAGCCACCTTTTGCTTTGATGACTGCTTTGCACACTCTTGATGAGCTTCAAGAGGTAGTCACCGGGAATGGTCTTCCAACAATCTTGAAGGAGTTCCCAGAGATGCTTAGCACTTGTTGGCCCTTTTGCCTTCACTCTGCGGTCCAGCTCACCCCAAACCATCTCGATTGGGTTCAGGTCTGGTGACTATGGAGGCCAGGTCATCTGGCGTAGCACCCCATCACTCTGCTTCTTGGTCAAATAGCCCTTACACAGCCTGGAGGTGTGTTTGGGGTCATTGTCCTGTTGAAAAATAAATGATGGTCCAACTAAACGCAAACCGGATGGAATAGCATGCCGCTGCAAGTTGCTGTGGTAGCCATGCTGGTTCAGTATGCCTTCAATTTTGAATAAATCCCCAACAGTGTCACCAGAAAAGCACCCCCACACCATCACACCTTCTCCTCCATGCTTCACAGTGGGAACCAGGCATGTAGAGTTCATCCGTTCACCTTTTCTGCGTCGCCCAAAGACACGGTGGTTGGAACCAAAGATCTCAAATTTGGACTCATCAGACCAAAGCACAGATTTCCACTGGTCTAATGTCCATTCCTTGTGTTCTTTAGCCCAAACATGTCTCTTCTGCTTGTTGCCTGTCCTTAGCAGTGGTTTCCTAGCAGCTATTTTACCATGAAGGCCTGCTGCACAAAGTCTCCTCTTAACAGTTGTTGTAGAGATGTGTCTGCTGCTAGTACTCTGTGTGGCATTGAGCTGTGTTGTGAATTCTGTGGTCAAGCTACCTCCTGTGGTCATGAGTGGTACTTCGGCTGGTTCTGTCTATGAGCTTCCGCTGGTGGATGTGAGTGGGGCTGCGGCTTCTGAGTTTCCTTCCTCAGGTGACGAGGTTAAGTCGTTAGGTGCTGCTCTATTTAACTCCACCTAGTTCTTTGTTCCTGGCCTCCAGTTAATGTTCCAGTATTGGTCTGGCTCTCTCCTGGATCGTTCTTGTGGCCTGTCTGCCCTGCATAAGCTAAGTTCTGCTTGTGTTACTTTTGTTTGCTATATTTTCTGTCCAGCTTGCTATATTGGTTTTTCTTGCTTGCTGGAAGCTCTGAGACGCAGAGGGAGCACCTCCGTACCGTTAGTCGGTGCGGAGGGTCTTTTTGCCCCTCTGCGTGGTTGTTTGTAGGTTTTTGTGCTGACTGCAAAGCTATCTTTCCTATCCTCGGTCTATTCAGTAAGTCGGGCCTCACTTTGCTAAAATCTATTTCATCTCTGTGTTTGTATTTTCATCTTAACTCACAGTCATTATATGTGGGGGGCTGCCTTTTCCTTTGGGGAATTTCTCTGAGGCAAGGTAGGCTTATTTTTCTTTCTTCAGGGCTAGTTAGTTTCTCAGGCTGTGCCGAGTTGCATAGGGAGCGTTAGGCGCAATCCACGGCTACCTCTAGTGTGGTATTATAGGATTAGGGATTGCGGTCAGCAGAGTTCCCACGTCTCAGAGCTCGTCCTATGTTAGTAACTATCAGGTCACTTTGTGTGCTCTTAACCACTAGGTCCATTGTGGTTCTGAATCACCTGTTCATAACAGAGCTGGTCTCAAATCTGAGCTGCTGTTAACCTGCAATTTCTGAGGCTGGTGACTGGGATAAACTTATCCTCAGAAGCAGAGGTGACTCTTGGTCTTCCTTTCTTGGGGCGGTCCTCATGTGAGCCAGTTTCTTTCTAGCGCTTAATGGTTTTTGCCACTGCACTTGGAGACACTTTCAAAGTTTTCCCAATTTTTCGGACTTACCGACCTTCATTTCTCAAAGTAATGATGGCCACTTATTTTTCCTTACGTAGCTTCTTTTTTCTTGCCTTAGTACAAATTCTAACAGTCTATTCAGTTGGACTATCAGCTGTGTATCCACCAGACTTCTGCACAACACAACTGATGGTCCCAACCCCATTTATAAGGCAAGAAATCCCACTTATTAAACCTCTTGAAATGAAAATCATTCCTGGAGACTACCTCTTGAAGCTCATCAAGAGAATGCCAAGAGTGTGCAAAGCAGTCATCAAAGCAAAAGGTGGCTACTTAGAATATAAGACATATTTTCAGTTGTTTCACACTTTTTTGTTAAGTATATGATTCCACATGTGTTAATTCATAGTTTTGATGCCTTCAGTGTGAATTTACAATTTTCATAGTCATGAAAATGCAGAAAAATCTTTAAATGAGGTGTGTCCAAATTTTTGGTCTGTACTGTACATAAATACAAAAAAAAGTTCCACACAAGTGAGTCACCTGAATAATGGCACCGAGGCATTGGTCAGTATAGATCAACAAAAAGCAGACTTACTAAATGTTTTTTTTAGATCTGTATATACTAAAGAAGAGATAACGGCAGATATACCAGATCCCAGAGCCCTTAATATGACATCTAATATACTTAATTGGTTAAATAAAGATATGGTGCAATCAAAGCTAAATAACATTAATATGAACAACAAATCTCCATGCCCAGATGGGCAGCATCCAAGCATTCTCAGATCAGTGATTTGTGTGTCCCTATAAATAATTTTTTGAGACACTCTGGTAACTGGTTCTATGCCCAGTGACTGGCACAAAGCTAATGTGGGGACAATTTTAAAAAGTGCTCCAGGTCTTTTCCAAGGAATTATAGACCAGTAAGGCCTCTTTCACACTTCAGTTGTTTGGCGTCAGTCTAAAACCGCCATTTTCCTCAAATAACGGATCCATCTTTTTTTTTTGACGGATCCGTTATTTTCCCATAGACTTGCATTAGCGACGGATTGTGACGGATGGTCGTCCGTTCCATCCGCCATGCGACGGATCCGTCGAAATTTGGCGGACGTCATCTAGACATAGACGGACATTATAACGTTTTTTGTCAACGCCGAAATGGCGGATCGCGACGGATTCGTCGCGTCCGCCATTCCTTAGAATGGTCGCCTATGGGCGACGGATCCATCGCGACCGTCATTTCGGCAGATCCGTCGCCCCAATCTGCTTTTTCAATTGCGCATGCTCAAAAAGTAGATACTTTTCACAGACAACCCCCAAGTAACGGATCCGTCAAAAAAACGGATCCGTTAGAACCGTTTTCTCAACAATTGTGACAGATCCGTCGATCCGTCACTATGTCGGAGGTGACTGACGCCAAACAACTGAAGTGTGAAAGAAGCCTAAGCTTAACATCTATTTTGGGAAAAATACTGTTTCTCTGAATGGTAACTGTAGTGGTGTACCCCAAGGTTCAGTACTGGGTCTGCTATTATTCAACTTATTTATCTAATATATAAAGCTGAATGTGTGTGTGTGTGTGTGTGTGTGTGTGTGTGTGTGTGTGTGTGTGTGTGTGTGTGTGTGTGTGTGTGTGTGTATGTCTGGGATTGGCATCTGCACCGTCGCAGCTACAGCCACAAAATTTTGCACAGTCACACGTCTGGACCCCGAGAGCGTCATAGGCTATGTTGTGAGGTGAAATTTTAACCCCGCACGTTCCAATTCACCAAACAATTTTGCGCCTATCTACATAATGGGGAGAAAAGTGAAAGGAAAAGTGTTGGAGGCGTCGCAGCTACAGCCACAAAATTTTGCACAGTCACACGTCTGGACCCTGAGAGCGTCATAGGCTACGTTGTGAGGTGAAAGTTTAACCCCGCGCGTTCCAATTCACCAAACAATTTTGCGCCTATCTACATAATGGGGAGAAAAGTGAAAGGAAAAGTGTTGGAGGCGTCGCAGCTACAGCCACAAAATTTTGCACAGTCACACATCTGGACCCCGAGAGCGTCAGAGGCTATGTTGTGAGGTGAAAGTTTAACCCCGCGCTTTCCAATTCGCGAAACAATTTTGCCCCTATCTACATAATGGGGAAAAAGTGAAAGGAAAAGTGTTGGGGGCGTCGCAGCTACAGCCACAAAATTTTGCACAGTCACACGTCTGGACCCCAAGAGCATCATAGGCTATGTTGTGAGGTGAAATTTTAACCCCGCGCTTTCCAATTCACCAAACAATTTTGCCCCTATCTACATAATGGGGAAAAGTGAAAGGAAAAGTGTTGGAGGCAAATTAACAGCTGCCAGATGTGAACAAAGGGGACTTAAAGAATGAGAGCGATGGCGCAAAAGAGTATATACCGTACAGTTGCTAAGGTGGGGCCCCGACATGGGATACTCACCACACACGGGGATATGAACACACACACAAAATGCGCCACACACTACCACGTGCTTGAACACATATCACCCTCAGCACACATTTCACCACACATACACCAACCTCGCCACATAAAAGTCGAAACACAAAAGTCGCCGCTCAAAACTCGCCACATGCAAAAACTAGGCTCACGCAAAACTCGCCACAAGTGCAAAACTCACCTCATGGAAAACTCGCCACACGCAAAACTTGCACACGCGGAAAAATTGCCACATGCACAAAAGTTGCAACACATGCAAAAGTTGCCTCACACAAAACTTGCACATACTCAAAAGGCACCACACATAAAACTCGCCACGCGCAAAACTCACCATGCGCAAAACTTGCTGCACACAACTTGCTACACTAACCTGTCACATGCAACTTGACACACAAAAAGTTGCTACACGCATGTTGCCACACAAAACTCATCTCATAAAAGTCGCTACATGCATGTCGCCACACGCAACTCAACACACACAACTTGACAAACGAAACTCGCCCTAAAACACACACAAGTCTGGTGTTATCCTTCAAAAATAAAAATCTGATTAATAAGCAGACAAACTACAAGAGCAACAAATGTACCATATAGGAAATACGGCAGCTGTCAGTCACATGACCTGTCTATTATGTGTATGTGTGAGCTAATATATACTGCCAGGGGGAGGGCTTCCTGTTGGCTGGGGATTTATCAGGCTGCCAATTTATCTTACAAATACTGAGGTAAAAATACTGAGCAAATAACGTGTGAACGAGGTCTAATACAGGAGATGACACAGGTATATACTATATAGAGGAGGAGATGACATACAGGTATATACTATATATAGAAGATGACATACAGGTATATACTATATACAGGAGGAGATGACACACAGATATATACTATATACAGGGGAGATGACACACAGGTATATACTATATACAGGAGGAGATGACATACAGGTATATACTATATATAGAAGGAGATGACATACAGGTATATACTATATATAGGAGGAGATGACATACAGGTATATACTATATACAGGGGAGATGACACACAGCAGGTACATACTATATACAGGGGAGATGACATACAGGTATATACTATATACAGGAGATGACATACAGGTGTATACTATGTATAAGGGAGATGTCAAACATGTATATACTGAGGTGAAAATGAGAGGTGTGAGGTGAAAATGAAAAGGTGTGAGTGCAACATGAGAGGAGTGAGGGAAAATAGTGGAGTGATCGGAAAATGACAGATGTGAGGTCGAAATGACAAGTGTTAGGGGGGAATGAGAGGAGTGAGGGAGAAAATGAGAGATGTGAGGGGGAAAATGAAAGATGTGATTGGGAAAATGAGAGGCGTGATGGGAAAATAAGAGAAGTGAGGTGCTATAACTAACCACAGATATTTACTATGCCCAGGCAGCGCCGGGCTCTTCAGCTAGTTGATTATATAGATGACAGGATTAACCCCTTAATGACTAGAGGTATTTTTGATTTTGCATTTTTATTTTTTGTTTCCCTTCTTCCCAGAGCCATATTTTTTTTATTTTTTGGTCAAAATGGCAATGCGAGGGCTTCTTATTTTGCGGGATGAGTTGTACTTTTGAACGACACCATTGGTTTTAACATATCATGTACTGGAAAATGGGAAAAAAATTCAAAGTGCAGTGAAATTGCAAAAAAAGTGCAATCCCACAGTTGTTTTTTTTTTTTGTTTTTTTTTTTTTACCATGCTCACTAAATGCTAAACCTGACCTGCTATTATGATTCTCCAGGGCATTGCAAGTTCATAGACACCAAATATGTATGTATTTAAGTGGTGATAAAAAATTCCAAAATTTGTTAAAAAAAAATTGCGCCATTTTCCGATACCTGTAGCGTTTCCATTTTTTCATGATCTTGGGTTGGGTGAGGGCTTATTTTTGCATACCGAGCTGATGTTTTTAATTATACCATTTTGGTGCAGATACGATCTTTTGAACACCTGTTATTGCATTTTAGTGCAATGCTGCGGCGACCAAAAAAATGTAATTCTGGCGTTTTTACTTTTTTTTCCCTCATTACAACATTTAATGACTGTGTTAATTTTTTTTTATATTGATAGATCAGGCGAATCTGAAAGCAGTGATACCAAATATGAGTGCTTGGTTTTTTTTATTGTATATTTTGAATGGGGCGAAAGGTGGGTGATTTGAACTTTTATATTTTTTTTATTTTTTTTAATATTTTTAAAAACATTTTTTTTACATTTTGCATGTTTCAATAGTCTCCATGGGAGACTAGAAGCTGCACTTGGCCGATTCGGCTCTGCTACATACAGGCAATGAAACACCTATAATAAATCCTATATGGTTAGCCAAATTATGCAAATACACCTATAGAAAGAGGCACCACACATTGACAATTTAAAAATAATGTTTATTCATAGCAAAAGATAAAGCAAGACCAAACATGGTCATAAAAAGCCAATAACAGGCACAGGTAAAGAGCCACAGACACAGAAAAAGAAGACGGGGCAGCATGGTGGCGCAGTGGTTAGCACTGCAGCCTTGCAGCGCTGGAGTCCTGGGTTCGAATCCCACCAAGGACAACATCTGCAAAGAGTTTGTATGTTCTCTCCGTGTTTGTGTGGGTTTCCTCCGGGTTCTCCGGTTTCCTCCCACATTCCAAAGACATACTGATAGGGAATTTAGATTGTGAGCCCCAACCGGTACAGCGACGATAATGTGTGTAAAGCGCTGCGGAATATGTTAGCGCTATATAAAAAATAAAGATAAGATGGACAAACCTAGAGACTCATAATATAAATACCAGTGTACAAGTATGACTCTCATTAAGGCAAAATAATAGTAAATATTTATAAAAAAGACACAAGATGGCACTTATTTATTCATTCCTAGCCAGTGCTATAACCTCTATACAAGGGAATAAATATATAAATGAATAAATAACAAGCAAGTATAGGGTACTAATGGATAAAAATATGCCAAATACAACAACATGCGCAGTATCCAGGTACAACCATCTTGAACATACATCTAATATAATAAATGAAGGAACATACAATTACCAAGAAAAATAGAGAGAGAGTCGATCCAGGAGTCCACCACACCCGACGCGCGTTTCGTAATGAAATGCTTCGTCCAGGGGTGGATAGACGTTGGAAAGGTACCTTTTTATACATAACAGATGGCCATCTAGATAACCCACAGCTGTGAAATACAAGCGCTTGCGCCAGGGCACAAAAAAAAGGAAATCACGTGAAAACCGTTGCCATAGAGATGACAGAAAACAAAAGGGATGCATCCCAATAAAAATAAAAATATGACTAAAAGGTGAGTGCACAGATGAAGACACAAAACGATATATAAAGAGTACCAGGTGAGCCCAGAATATGAAGTGCCGTGTAAAGAAACAGTGAGCGCTCCAGAGGGAACACTTCCGGGTGACCGACCGTAAACCTGGTTAGTGTCGTATGCCTGCCGGACAGCAAGTCGAGGACCAATGAATGAGGCCAAGAGCGGTAAGTATCCAGGCAACCCCGACGCACACAGCGGAGGCTGCCACAGTGAAAGAGGAAACCATTAAGGCAGAAAAAGGAATGTAATCAGTGCACACAATCACTAATGAACATTAACCATATATAATAAAGAAAGAAATCAAGGTGAAAAAAGAAAAAATATAAAAAAGGAAACCCCGTGAAAACAGGGGGATTCCTGACATAAAGAAAAAGGCAGAAGACAAGTAAAGTGCATAGTGCAAAGTGTTAAAGGGGAAGCAGCCCAAAACGGACCAAAAAAGATCCAAGGTAAAACAGTATACAAGCAACGGTGACGCAATGGTCTGAACTAAGGGTACCGTCACACTGAAACGACGCTGCAGCGATGCGACAACTATGCCGATCGCTGCAGCGTCGCTGTTTGGTCGCTGGAGAGCTGTCACACAGACAGCTCTCCAGCGACTAGTGTTGAGCATTCCGATACCGCAAGTATCGGGTATCGGCCGATATTTGCGGTATCGGAATTCCGATACTGAATTCCGATACTTCCCGCGTATCGGATACCGGAATCGGAAGTTCCCAGAATTCAAATTGAACGCAGCAGCCAATGAGGAATGAATGAAAGTGTGGGCACATCCTGTTTAGCATGGTGGGCATGTAAGTACTGGCAAGGCTTGGATTGGCTGCTGAAATGATGTCACTCTGCACTATAAAAAAGCGCTGCCGCCATTTTGCGCTCACTCTGCTGTGATTTCAGTTAGGGACAGGACGCTGTGTTCTAACTGAGGGCCAGTTGAGCTTGCTAATTGCTTTATTTTCCTTTCCAAAGGCTAATTTAGCAAAACGCTGTGTGTTCTTCACTGTTCACCTTGCTCTTGCCTTGCAGCGCTGTTTTAACAGCGTTCTGCAAGGTCTCTGTGTGTGTGTGTGTGTGCAGCTCACTCTGTAGTCTGTGTGCAGCCATATACCCGGTTGTATTCAGCTCAGGGGGGGTTCACACTGCCTCACACAGTTGTTCTTTTTTGCTCATAGTGCAGCCTGCTGCACATTTTTTCTCAAATTTCCTATTAGTGTTTTTCCACCAGTCTCCAGCTCTATTGTGGAAAAACACTACATAGGATAACCTAGAGGGGGGTTTTTGGGCCTTGCAGCGCCGTTTACGGCTGTCTGCACGGTCTCCGTGTGAGCCCAGCTCGCCCTGTAGTCTGTGTGCAGCCATAGCCGGTTGGATTCAGCTCAGGGTTCGTTACTGGCTCATACCTTGAGAAAAATTTTCCTTTTTTTCAAATAGTGCAGCCTGTTTAAAATTTGAAAAAAAAAATTCCTATTAGTGTCTTTCCACTCGTATCCAGCTAAATAGTGGAAAAACACTATATAGGATAACCTAGAGGAGGGTTTTTTGGCCTTGCAGCGCCGTTTACGGCTGTCTGCACGGTCTCCGTGTGAGCCCAGCTCGCCCTGTAGTCTGTGTGCAGCCATAGCCGGTTGGATTCAGCTCAGGGTTCGTTACTGGCTCATACCTTGAGAAAAATTTTCCTTTTTTTGAAATAGTGCAGCCTGTTTAAAATTTGAAAAAAAAAAAAATTCCTATTAGTGTCTTTCCACCAGTCTCCAGCTCAATTGTGGAAAAACACTACATAGGATAACCTAGAGGGTTTTTTTGGGGCCTTGCAGCGCCGTTTACGGCTGTCTGCACGGTCTCTGTGTGAGCGCAGCTCGCCCTGTAGTCTGTGTGCAGCCATAGCCGGTTGGATTCAGCTCAGGGTGCGTTACTGCCTCATACCTTGAAAAACAATTTCCTTTTTTTCAAATAGTGCAGCCAGTTTAAAATTTGAAAAAAAAAATTCCTATTAGTGTCTTTCCACTTGTATCCAGCTAAATAGTGGAAAAACACTATATAGGATAACCTAGAGGAGGGTTTTTTGGCCTTGCAGCGCCGTTTACGGCTGTCTGCACGGTCTCCGTGTGATTTAAACTAGCTCTGTAGCCCGATCTGCACCAAAAAAAAGGTTAAGTTCACCAAACACAACTTAACACTTGTGTAGGCCACATTTGAAAAATAATAAAGTTTAGTCCACAATTTACAACATTAGTGTTTCTTACACCTGTTAGGAGGAGCATTACAGGAATAAGCACACTAAGGCCTTAGTACTTTTCTGCTTATCTTTATCTGTCAACCAAGATGAAGAGGGCAGGGAGTAAGGCACGTGGGCGTGGGCGCGGAGCAGGGAGAGGAGCAGGGAGAGGACGTGGTGATTCTGTGCCTGCTGCGGGCGCCGGTGACTCGTCGTCACTCAGTTTCAGCAGGGAACAGTCCTTCATGCGCAGCTTTGTCGGAGAGCGCCGTGCACCGCTGCTGCGTGAAGACCAAATTGAAGCCGTTGTCGGGTGGATGGCAGCTAACGCCTCGGCATCGACTTCAGTTAGTGCCACATCCTCTCAGGCACAGAGCACTGGAGAGCAGCCATCTGTCTCTTCACCACCTGCCAAATTGGCCAGGCAGTCAGAGAGCCCAGGACAGGAGCCGTCTCTACTTCTGTTCTCTGAATCTCTTGGCTTGGAAACAGGGGGCCAGCCAAGCAGCATTGGAGAAATGGAAGAAGAGGCAGTGTGCAGTGATGCCCAACACCTTTTTCTCTCTGACTCTGAAGAGGCAGGTGGGCCAGTGCCTCCGGTGACCACAGCGCAGTACGCATCTGATGATGAAACTCAGGTGCCGCTTTCTCGTGCGTACTGTGCTGCTGAGACTACCCAGGAGGAGCAGTTGGTGGCAGAGGGTAGTGGAGATGATGAGGTCCTTGACCCATCGTGGCGTGAGGAACAGGAAGGTGGTGGGAGCAGCTCAGAGGAAGAGCTTCCTCTTACGGGCCAAAGAGGGAGAGGGAGGGGGAATACTGCGGAGCCTGTAGCCTCCACTTTGGCACCCGTTAGGAGCCTGTCTCTTTCCAAAGCCAAAAAGGGCGCTCCCAAGACTTGCAGTGCCTGGTCCTTTTTTGACACAGTTGCAGATGACATTTGTTTTGTCAAATGCAAGCTGTGTCATCATAAAGTAAAAAGAGGGAAAAATGTCAGCAACCTCAATACCACAAATATGTGGAAACATGTGCGGACCAGGCACGCGGTGGAGTTACAGAAACACACTGAAGATGTAGGCCAACCAACAGCGGCAGCTACCACCTCTTCAGCTCGTGTTGCCTCTTCCTCCAGCTCACGCACAGCTGGTTTGGCTTCCTCCCAGAGACCTTGTGTAATTCCACCCACAGCACCACCTTCCCAGTCATCCTCACACTCCCAGTCTACTCTACAGCCATCGGTAGTACAGGCATGGGAGAAAAGGCGGGCATTCTCGGCCAACCACCCCCGAGCACAGGCTCTGAATGCAGGCATTGCCAAACTGTTGTCCCTGGAAATGCTCTCGTTCAGGCTGGTGGAGACTGACAGCTTCCGTGACTTGATGGCATTGGCAGTCCCACAGTACAAGGTGCCCAGCCGCTTTTACTTCAGCAGGCAGGCTGTCCCTGCCCTGCACAGGCATGTTGAGGCAAACATAAAACATGCGCTACTGAACGCCGTCAGTAGCAAGGTCCACCTCACCACCGATGCGTGGACCAGTCAGCATGGACAGGGGCGATATGTTTCCCTCACTGCCCATTGGGTTAATGTTGTTGAGCCAGGTACAGATCGTGCGAGTGGCGCAGGACGTGTCCTGCCCACTCCAAGGATTGCAGGAATCCAGTCTGTACGCATCGACTCCTCCTCTTACACCAGTTCCTCTGATTCCTCTCTGCAGGATCCGTCACAGTCCACCCCCACATGGACCCGTGAACGTTTACCTATGACCGACATGAGCACAGCCGTGGCCAAACGTCAGCAGGCCGTCTTGAAACTAGTTTCATTGGGGCATCGAAGCCACACAGCGCAGGAGCTCTGGAATGCCATAAAGCAGGAGAGCGATGTGTGGTTACTGCCAGCGAATCTCCAGCCAGGCATGGTAGTGTGTGACAATCGCCGAAATCTGGTGGCAGCTTTGGCCCTTGGCAACCTCACTCACATCCCATGTCTGGCACATGTGCTCAATTTGGTTGTGCAGAGTTTTCTGAGGGACTATCCGGATCTTGATGCCCTGCTGCACAAGGTCCGCCTAGAGTGTGCTCACTTGCGGCGTTCCAGCTTGGCCAGATCCCGCATTGCTGCTCTGCAGCGCCGATTCCGCCTTCCGGAACACCGCATCATATGTGACCTACCTACCCGGTGGAATTCCACGTTACATATGTTGGAGCGGTTGTGTGAGCAGCAGCAAGCAGTTATGGAGTACCAGCTGCATCAGGCGCAAAGAAGTCGCAGTCAGCGCCGATCAGACTTCACAACCACAGAGTGGGCCACTATGAAGGACGTCTGCCAGGTTTTGCGTCCTTTTGATTATTCCACGCGGATGGCAAGTGCAGATGATGCACTAGTCAGCATGACTGTCCCCCTTATCTGCCTGCTTCAGCAAACTTTGCAAGGGTTAAGGGATGATGTGGTGGAAGAGGTGGAGGATGAGGAGTCACCTTTTCCATCAGCTTCTGGAGAGTCAGCGCCACGTGGTTCCTCACAAAGGGGTACGCAGGGGCCAATTTGTGAGGAGGATGAGGAGGAGTCAATGGAGGAGGAAGAGCTCCGTCCAGAGGAGGGAGCGACACAATTGTCCAGTGGTCAGTGTGTACAGCGAGGGTGGGGTGATGACGAGCGGGCAGAGATCATGTCTCAAGCAGGGGACAGCGTTTCTGGGCCGGTTGGCACTCTGCAGCACATGGTGGATTTCATGCTGCAGTGCCTGAGAAACGACCGCCGCATCGACCACATTCTCAACATGCCTGATTATTGGGTGTTCACCCTCCTCGATCCTCGCTACCGGGACAACGTCCAAAACCTCATCCCTGCGTTGACCCGGGAGCGTAAATTGCGGGAGTACCACGACACACTGGTGAATTCCATCATCTTCTCCTGTCCAACTGAGAGGAGTGCTGCTAGTGCTTTACAAAGCAGCTCAGTGCGTCGAGGCAGTGGGGGAGGCTCTGCCCAAAGAGGGAGCAGAAGCAGTGCCTCTGCCCAAGGCAAGCCCAGTATGGCACAACTCTGGCACACTTTTGTGTGCCCGCCCCAAATGTCTACACCATCACCGGCGGCTCCAGTCAGCAGGAGGCAACGGTTCCGTCAGATGGTGACAGACTACATGGCTTGCCCTCTTACTGTACTCCCAGACGGCTCTTCCCCGTTCAAGTTTTGGGTCTCTAAGCTGGATACATGGCCAGAGCTAAGCCAGTATGCATTGGAGGTGCTGGCTTGCCCTGCGGCTAGTGTCTTATCGGAACGTGTCTTTAGTGCCGCAGGTGGTGTACTAACAGACCGTCGCATGCGACTATCCTCCGATAACGTTGACCGGCTTACTTTCCTGAAAATGAACCAGGCCTGGATCTCGCAGGAATTTGCCACTCCTCTGCCTGATTAAGTAATTGGGTGTCATCCAGGTCTCCTGCTGTGTTCATCTTTCTACCACCTGAACTGCTATTCCTGGGCTCCAACACCGCCAGTTGCGGCTCAGAAGTGCAGGCTGCACAGTAAAAACATACGACCCAGTGTTATTGGGTTTCAGTAACGTCAGCTGATCCCCAGCTGTGTAGCCGGCAATGTGTCCTGCGACCGCCACGCTGGCACAACAACCTAAATGTAAGGGAACCTGTCCCCCCCCCCCCCGTCGTTTGTTACTGAAAGAGCCATCTTGTGCAGCAGTAATGCTGCACAAGGAAAAGGTAGCTCTTTTTTTTAGCTCTTTGCACACGCAGAACTTAACACTTATAAAATGTGTTCACTGATACCGTTATACCGTCCCGGAGCTGGGACTTTCCTTCGTAATGTGACGCAGCACAGCCGTCATTCCTACCCCCTTGGTGCCATGCGCTGCCTCCTCAGCGTTGTTTTAAGCTGTCACGGAGCCTGCGCTGTTCTGTTATCCCTTGGGCATGCCCTATTTGCGCTGCCTGTCTTCTGACATAATTTGGTGTCAGGCTGGCTGCGCCTGTGCGGCCGCGGTGCCCGAGATCCCGCCTCGCAGTGTCTTCTGATTGAGTCACACTGCGGGCCTGGGATCCATGGGCATGCGCAGTGCATATCTTCCCCTCGGGCTCTCGCTCATTTCCCTCCGCCTTCTTTAGACTGTGCGCCGTCAGCTGATCCCTAGCATGCCACGGCCGTGACACCGCACAGTCTGAAGAAGAGGGAAGGAGGGGAGTGAGAGTCGAGGTTATGCACTGTGCATGCCCATGGTTCCAAGGCCCGCAGTGGGATTACGTTAGATGAGACTGCGAGGTGGGATCTGGAGCAGCGTGGACGCACAGGCACTGACAGCCTGACACCAAATTATGTCAGAAGACAGGCAGCGCTAATTGGGCATGGCCAAGGGCTAACAGAACAGCGCAGGCTCCGTGACAGCTTAAAACAACGCTGAGGAGGCAGCGCTCGGCATCAAGGGGATAGGAATGACAGCTGTGCTGTGTCCCATTACGAAGGAAATTCGCACCTCCGGAACGGTTTAACGGTATAAAGGGACACATTTTTAGTGTTTACTTCGGTGTTTGCAAGGAGCATAATTAAAAGAGCAACCTTTTCCTTTTGCATCCTTAGTGCTGCACAACATGGCTCTTTCAGCTACAAACGTCTTGGGGGGGGGGGGGGTTAAAGGTTTCCTTTCAACTTGCTCCAATCAGGCTTCGGCCTACACTCTGTTCCTCTGCTCCTCCTGCTGTCCCTGGACTCTAACACCGCCAGTTGGTGCCTGGAAGTGCTGTGTGCACAGTCAACAGTCGCTCCTCTGTTATTGGGGTTCAGTAACGTCAGCTGATCCCCAGCTGTGTGTGCGGCAATACCTCCAATCTGCTCCTCCTGCTGTCCCTGGGCTCTAACACCGCCAGTTGGTGCCTGGAAGTGCTGTGTGCACAGTCAACAGTCGCTCCTCTGTTATTGGGGTTCAGTAACGTCAGCTGATCCCCAGCTGTGTGTGCGGCAATACCTCCAATCTGCTCCTCCTGCTGTCCCTGGGCTCTAACACCGCCAGTTGGTGCCTGGAAGTGCTGTGTGCACAGTCAACAGTCGCTCCTCTGTTATTGGGGTTCAGTAACGTCAGCTGATCCCCAGCTGTGTATCCGGCAACGTGTCATGCGACCGCCACGCTGGCACAACTAAAATGTAAGGGGACCTGTCCCCCCCCCCCTAGGCGTTTGTTACTGAAAGAGCCACCATGTGCAGCACTAATACTGCACAAGGGAAAGGTCGCTCTTGAAATTATGCTCCTTGCAAACGCTGAACTACACACTCATGTAATGTGTCCCCTCACACCGTCCAACCGTCCCGGAGGTGGGACTTTCCTTTGTAATGTGACGCAGCACAGCCGTCATTGCTACCCCCTTGGCACCGTGCGCTGCCTCCTTAGCGTTGTTTGATTCCGTCATGGACCCTGCGCTGTTATGTTATCCCTTGGCCATGCACAGTTTGCGCTGCCCGTCCTCTGACATCATTTGTTGTCGTCCTGGCTGCGCCTGTGCGTCCACGCTGCCCGAAATCACACCTCGCAGTGTCGTCTAATGTGATCCCACAGTGGGCCTGGTATCCATGGCCATGCGCAGTGCATATACTAGCCTCTCACTCCCCTTCTTCACGCTTCTTCAGACTAGGCGGCGTCAGCTGATCCCTAATAACATGCCACGGCCGTGACGCCGCACAGTCTGAAGAAGCAGGAAGGAGGTGAGTGAGAGGCGATGATATGCACTGCGCATGCCCATGGATCCCTGGCCCGCAGTGGGACTACATTAGATGACACTGCAAGGTTGGATCTCGGGCAGCTTGGACGCACAGGCACTGCCAGCCTGACACCTACATGATGTCAGAAGACGGGCACCGCTAACTGTGCATGGCCAAGGGATAACATTACAGTGCGGGCTCCGTGACAGAACCAAACAACGTTGAGGAGGTGGTGCCCGGCACCAAGGGGGTTGGAATGACGGCTGTGCTGTGTCACATTACAAAGGAAAGTCCCACTTCCGGGATGGTTTGACGGTGTGAGGGGACACATTATATGAGTGTGTACTTCAGCGTTTGCAAGGAGCATAATTTTCGGAGCCACCATTTTCCATGTGCAGTATTACTGCTGTACAAGATGGCTCTTTCAGCAACAAATGCCTGGGGGGGGGGGTTAAAGGTTCCCTTTCAACTTGCTCCACTGCAGGCTTCGGCCTACACTCTGCTCCTCTTTGATTCCCTGGGTTTCAACACTGTCAGTTGCCACCTGGAAGTGTTGTCTACACAGAAAAAACACTAGGTGATGTGTCAGTGGGGTTCAGCACCGCCAGCTGTTCCCCTGCTGTGTAGTCGGCAACGTGTCCAGCACAAGCCACGCTGGCACAACAGAACAAAAGCTGCCACCAGTGCAGGCTTCGGCCTACACTCTGCTCCTCTCCTCCTCCTGCTGACCCTGGGCTCAAACACCGCTAGTTTTTGCCCGGAAGTGCTAGCTGCACAGAGAAAAACACCAGCCAATGTGTTAGTGGGGTTCAGCAACGCCAGCTGTTCCCCTGCTGTGTAGCCGGCAACGTGACCTGCAAACGCCATGCAGGCACAGGAACTGAAATTAAAAGGGAACCTGGCCCTACCCCCCCAGGTGTTTCTATGTATAACAGCCACCTAGTACAGCAGTACTGCTGCATTTGTACAAGGTGGCTGACTTTTTCTCCTTGCCCACGTGTAACTCAACACGTACAAAATGTGTCTCATTGAGACCATTCCACTGTCCCTGAGGTGTGACTTTCCTTTGTAATGATACGCAGCACCCCCCTTGGTAGCGTTTCCCGTCTTTTGTCATCATGGTTAGCTGGCTGCGCCTGTGCATCCGCCCTGCTAGAAACAACGCCCCTCGTTGTCATATTTATTTTGTCAGCGAGGGTGTGGTTTATGGGCACGAGCAGTGCATATGTTCGCCTGTCTTAACTCATCTCCTTCCGCCTTCTTCAGACTGTGCGGCCTCCTGGCCGTGGTAGGCGATAAGGGATCAGCTGAGGCCGCCCAGTCTGGAGCAGGTGTAAGGACATGTGTAAGCGGCAAACCTATTTACTGCACAAGGCCACGAATCCCAGCCACGCAGTGTGATTTTTTGAAAACACACTGTGGGTCTGGGATTCATGTCCATCGCTAACCGCAACGGCCGACATGAAATGAGGTCAGAAGACAGGAAGCGCTCACAGCGCATGGCCAAGGGATCACAATAGCGCAGACTCCTGTACAGCAAATAACAACGCTCAGGAATCTGCGCCCAGTACCTAGGTGCAAATTTTGACACCTGTGCTGCGTCTCGTTAAAAAGACAAGTCACGCCTCCACAACTGTTTGACAGTATAATGGGCTAAATAGTGTACGTGTTTTAGTCAGCGTGTGCAAGGAGCAAAACAAATAGAGCAACCTTTTACTTGTGCAGCATTAATGCTGCACAAGGTGTGGCTCTTGTACCTTGCAACACCTGAGGGGGGGGTTAAAGGTAACCTTTGAAATTGGTTCAACTAGGCTTCGGCCTACACTCTGCTCCTCTACTCCTCCTGCTGACCCTGGGCTCAAACACCGCTAGTTTTTGCCCGGAAATGCTAGCTGCACAGAGAAAAACACCAGCCAATGTGTTAGTGGGGTTCAGCACCGCCAGCTGTTCCCCTGCTGTGTAGTCGGCAACGTGTCCAGCACAAGCCACGCTGGCACAACAGAACAAAAGCTGCCACCAGTGCAGGCTTCGGCCTACACTTTGCTCCTCTCCTCCTCCTGCTGACCCTGGGCTCAAACAACGCCAGTTTCTGCCCGGACATGCTAGCTGCACAGAGAAAAACACCAGCCAATGTGTTAGTGGGGTTCAGCACCGCCAGCTGTTCCCCCGCTGTGTAGCCGGCATCGTGTCCAGCACAAGCCACGCTGGCACAACCGACCAAAAGCTGCCACCAGTGCAGGCTTCGGCCTACACTTTGCTCCTCTCCTCCTCCTCCTGCTGACCCTGGGCTCTAACACCGCTAGTTTTTGCCCGGACATGCAATCTGCACAGAGAAAAACACCAGTCAATGTGTCAGTGGGGTTCAGCAACGCCAGCTGTTCCCCTGCTGTGTAGCTTGCAACGTGACCTGCAAACGCCACGCAGGCACATGAACTGAAATTGAAGGGAGCCTGCCCCCCACCCACAGGTGTTTCTATGTATATCAGCCACCTTGTACAGCAGTACTGCTGCATTTGTACAAGGTGGCTGACTTTTTCTCCTTGCCCACGTGGAACTCAACACGTACAAAATGTGTCTCATTAGAGACCATTACAATGTCCCTGAGGTGTGACTTTCATTTGTAATGACACGCAGCACCACCCTTGTTAGCGCTGCCCGTCTTTTGACATCATTGGTTAGCTGGCTGCGCCTGTGCATCTCCCCTGCTCGAAACAACGGCCCTCGGTGTCTTATTTTTTTGGACAGCGAGGGTGTGATTGATGGGCATGTGCAGTGCATATGTTTGCCTGTGTTCACTCATCTCCTTCCGCCTTCTTCAGACTGGGTGTCCTCATGGCCGCGGCAGGCGATAAGGGATCAGATGAGGCCGCCCAGTCTGAAGCAGGTGTAAGGACATGTGTGAGCGGCAAACATATTTAGTGCACCAGGGCACGAATCCCAGCACCGCAGTGTGATTTTTTAAAAACACACTGTGGGTCTGGGATTCATGTCCATCGCTAACCGCAACGGCCAACATGAAATGAGGTCATAAGACAGGAAGCGCTCACAGCGCATGGCCAAAGGATCACAAGAGCGCAGACTCCTGTACAGCAACTAACAACGCTCAGGAAGCTGCGCCCATGCAAAAAGGTGTTGTTTTCAACACCTGTGCTGCTTTTCTTTAAAAAGACAAGTCACGCCTCCACTACTGATTAACAGTATAATGGGCTAAATAGTCTACGTGTTGCATTCAGCTTGTGCAAGTAGAAAAATTAATAGAGCAACCTTTTACTTGTGCAGCATTAATGCTGCAGAAGGAGTGGCTCTTGTACTTTGTAACACCTGAGGGGGGGTTAAAGGTAACCTTTGAAATTGGTTCAACTAGGCTTCGGCCTACACTCTGCTCCTCTCCTCCTCCAGCTGACCCTGGGCTCTAACAACGCTAGTTTTTGCCCGGAAATGCTAGCTGCACAGAGAAAAACACCAGCCAATGTGTTAGTGGTGTTCAGCACCGCCAGCTGTTCCCCCGCTGTGTAGCCGGCATCGTGTCCAGCACAAGCCACACTGGCACAACCGACCAAAAGCTGCCACCAGTGCAGGCTTCGGCCTACACTTTGCTCCTCTCCTCCTCCTGCTGACCCTGGGCTAAAACAACGCCAGTTTCTGCCCGGACATGCTAGCTGCACAGAGAAAAACACCAGCCAATGTGTTAGTGGGGTTCAGCACCGCCAGCTGTTCCTCTGCTGTGTAGTCGGCATCGTGTCCAGCACAAGCCACGCTGGCACAACTGACCAAAAGCTGCCACCAGTGCAGGCTTCGGCCTACACTTTGCTCCTCTCCTCCTCCTGCTGACCCTGGGCTAAAACAACGCCAGTTTCTGCCCGGACATGCTAGCTGCACAGAGAAAAACACCAGCCAATGTGTTAGTGGGGTTCAGCACCGCCAGCTGTTCCCCTGCTGTGCAGCTTGCAACGTGACCTGCAAACGCCACGCAGGCACATGAACTGAAATTGAAGGGAGCCTGGCCCCCACCCCCAGGTGTTTCTATGTATAACAGCCACCTTGTACAGCAGTACTGCTGCATTTGTACAAGGTGGCTGACTTTTTCTCCTTGCACACGTGGAACTCAACAAGTACAAAATGTGTCTCATTACAGACCATTACAATGTCCCTGAGGTGTGACTTTCCTTTTTAATGACACGCAGCACCCCCATTGTTAGCGCTGCCCGTCTCCTGACATCATTGGTTGGCTGGCTGTGCCTGTGCGTCCCCCCTGCCCGACACAACGCCCCCCGTTGTCTCATATATTTTGACTGCGAGGGTGTGATTGATGGGCACGAGCAGTGCATATGTTCCCCTGTTTTCACTCCCCTCCTTCTGCCTTCTTCTGACTGTGCGGCCTCATGGCCGCGGCATGCGATAAGGGATCAGCTGAGGCCGCCCAGTCTGAAGCAGGTGTAAGGACATGTGTGAGCGGCGAACATATTTACTGCACAAGGCCACGAATCCCAGCACCGCAGTGTGACTTTAGGAAAAGCCACTGTGGGTCTGGGATTTATGGCCATCGTTAACCGCACCGGCCAACATGAAATGAGGTCATGAGACGGCCTGCACTAACAGGGTATTGCCAAGGGATAACACAAGAGCGCAGTTTCCTGTACTGCAAATAACAACGGTAAGGAATCAGCGCACAGCACCTAGGTGTAAATTTGTACACCTGTGCTGCGTCTCCTTAAAAAGACTAGTAGTCACGCCTCCACTACTGTTTGACAGTATAATGGGCTAAATAGTGTACGTGTTTAATTCAGCGTGTGCAAGGAGCAAAATTAAATAGAGCAACCTTTGACTTGTGCATCAATAATGCTGTTCAAGGTGTGGCTCTTGTACCTTGCAACACCTGAGGGGGGGGTTAAAGGTAACCTTTGAAATTGGTTCAACTAGGCTTTGGCCAACACTCTGCTCCTCTACTCCTCCTGCTGACCCTGGGCTCAAACACCGCTAGTTTTTGCCCGGAAATGCTAGCTGCACAGAGAAAAACACCAGCCAATGTGTTAGTGGGGTTCAGCACCGCCAGCTGTTCCCCTGCTGTGTAGTCGGCAACGTGTCCAGCACAAGCCACGCTGGCACAAGAGAACAAAAGCTGCCACCAGTGCAGGCTTCGGCCTACACTTTGCTCCTCTCCTCCTCCTGCTGACCCTGGGCTCAAACAACGCCAGTTTCTGCCCGGACATGCTAGCTGCACAGAGAAAAACACCAGCCAATGTGTTAGTGGGGTTCAGCACCGCCAGCTGTTCCCCTGCTGTGCAGCTTGCAACGTGACCTGCAAACGCCACGCAGGCACATGAACTGAAATTGAAGGGAGCCTGGCCCCCACCCCCAGGTGTTTCTATGTATAACAGCCACCTTGTACAGCAGTACTGCTGCATTTGTACAAGGTGGCTGACTTTTTCTCCTTGCACACGTGGAACTCAACAAGTACAAAATGTGTCTCATTACCGACCATTACAATGTCCCTGAGGTGTGACTTTCCTTTTTAATGACACGCAGCACCCCCATTGTTAGCGCTGCCCGTCTCCTGACATCATTGGTTGGCTGGCTGTGCCTGTGCGTCCCCCCTGCCCGACACAACGCCCCCCGTTGTCTCATATATTTTGACTGCGAGGGTGTGATTGATGGGCACGAGCAGTGCATATGTTCCCCTGTTTTCACTCCCCTCCTTCCGCCTTCTTCTGACTGTGCGGCCTCATGGCCGCGGCATGCGATAAGGGATCAGCTGAGGCCGCCCAGTCTGAAGCAGGTGTAAGGACATGTGTGAGCGGCGAACATATTTACTGCACAAGGCCACGAATCCCAGCACCGCAGTGTGACTTTAGGAAAAGCCACTGTGGGTCTGGGATTTATGGCCATCGTTAACCGCACCGGCCAACATGAAATGAGGTCATGAGACGGCCTGCACTAACAGGGTATTGCCAAGGGATAACACAAGAGCGCAGTTTCCTGTACTGCAAATAACAACGGTAAGGAATCAGCGCACAGCACCTAGGTGTAAATTTGTACACCTGTGCTGCGTCTCCTTAAAAAGACTAGTAGTCACGCCTCCACTACTGTTTGACAGTATAATGGGCTAAATAGTGTACGTGTTTAATTCAGCGTGTGCAAGGAGCAAAATTAAATAGAGCAACCTTTGACTTGTGCATCAATAATGCTGTTCAAGGTGTGGCTCTTGTACCTTGCAACACCTGAGGGGGGGGGTTAAAGGTAACCTTTGAAATTGGTTCAACTAGGCTTTGGCCAACACTCTGCTCCTCTACTCCTCCTGCTGACCCTGGGCTCAAACACCGCTAGTTTTTGCCCGGAAATGCTAGCTGCACAGAGAAAAACACCAGCCAATGTGTTAGTGGGGTTCAGCACCGCCAGCTGTTCCCCTGCTGTGTAGTCGGCAACGTGTCCAGCACAAGCCACGCTGGCACAACAGAACAAAAGCTGCCACCAGTGCAGGCTTCGGCCTACACTTTGCTCCTCTCCTCCTCCTGCTGACCCTGGGCTCAAACACCGCTAGTTTTTGCCCGGAAATGCTAGCTGCACAGAGAAAAACACCAGCCAATGTGTTAGTGGGGTTCAGCAACGCCAGCTGTTCCCCTGCTGTGTAGTCGGCAACGTGTCCAGCACAAGCCACGCTGGCACAAGAGAACAAAAGCTGCCACCAGTGCAGGCTTCGGCCTACACTTTGCTCCTCTCCTCCTCCTGCTGACCCTGGGCTCAAACAACGCCAGTTTCTGCCCGGACATGCTAGCTGCACAGAGAAAAACACCAGCCAATGTGTTAGTGGGGTTCAGCACCGCCAGCTGTTCCCCTGCTGTGCAGCTTGCAACGTGACCTGCAAACGCCACGCAGGCACATGAACTGAAATTGAAGGAAGCCCGGCCCCCACCCCCAGGTGTTTCTATGTATAACAGCCACCTTGTACAGCAGTACTGCTGCATTTGTACAAGGTGGCTGATGTTTTCTCCTTGCCCACGTGGAACTCAACACGTACAAAATGTGTCTCTTTGAGACCATTCCACTGTCCCTGAGGTGTGACTTTCCTTTCTAATGATACGCAGCACCCCCCTTGGTAGCGCTTCCCGTCTTCTGACATCATTGGTTGGCTACTTGCGCCTGTTCGTCCGCCCTGCCTGAATAAAATGCTCCTCGTTGTCTTAATTATTTTTACTGCGAGGGTGTGATTGATGGGCACGAGCAGTGCATATCTTCGCCTGTCTTAACTCATCTCCTTCCGCCTTCTTCAGACTGTGCAGCCTCATGGCCGCGGCATGCGAGAAGGGATCAGCAGAGGCCGCCCAGTCTGAAGCAGGTGTAAGGACGTGTGTGAGCGGCCAAAATATTTACTGCTCAAGGCCACGAATCCCAGCACCGCAGTGTGGCTTTATGAAAAGACACTGTGGGTCTGGGATTTATGGCCATCGTTAACCGCACCGGCCAACATGAAATGATGTCATAAGATGGGCAGCGCTAACAGGGCATTGCCAAGGGATAACACAAGAGCGCAGACTCCTGTACAGCAAATAACAACGCTCAGGAAGCTGCGCCAAGCACCAAGGCGTTATTTTGGACACCTGTGCTGCGTCTCATCAAAAAACCAAGTCACGCATCCACTACAGTTTGACTGTAGAATGGGGTAAATTGTGTATGTCTTTCATTCAGCGTGTGCAAGTAGACAAATTAATAGAGCAACCTTTCACTTGTGCAGCATTAATACTGCACAAGGTGTGTCTCTTGTACTTTGTAACACCTGAGGGGGGGGTTAAAGGTTTCCTTTGAAATTGGTTCAACTAGGCTTCGGCCTACACTCTGCTCCTCTCCTCCTCCTCCTGCTTCAACACGGGCTCTAACATCGCTAGTTTTTGCCCGCAAGTGCTAGCTGCACAGAGAAAAACACACGCCATTGTGTTAGTGGGGTTCAGCAACGCCAGCTGTTCCCCCAGTGTGTAGCCGGCAAAGTGTCCTGCAAACGCAACGCAGACACAAAGCTGCCTCCAGTGCAGGCTTCGGCCTACACTCATCTCCCCCTGCTTACCCTTTGCTCCAACACCGCTAGTTGGGGCTCTAGGAAGACAATCTTTAATAGGCAAGGCAACGCATCTGGGTTCCAGCACCGCCAGCTGGTTCTCGGCAGTGTTCTTGTCACAGGTACTCCCTCGTGCCAAGCCTGGTTTCAGCACCGTCAGCTGTTTCCGGGTTGTGTCAAGCTCACTGAGACACCTATGCTTGCCCCGTCGTGGTGCGGTCGAGTTAGCCAACTCCAGGGTGCCTCCAGTTTAGGAGCTTCCTATGTGGGCTGCGTGAACTGGTAGTCAAGGCTGGTTCTGTAGTGCCAGTAGGCCCAGCTCCCCCTGTAGGACTGTTGGGGTTCGGTAACTGCGGCTGCCTCGCGGCCTAGCTGTTCTCTCCTCTCCTGTGGGCCTTGGGGTCCACCACCTGGTTCCAGCACCGTCAGCTGGTTCCGGGCCGAGCCTTTGGCTTAGGTGCCTCCTCCTGGGTATCCGAGTTCCGCCAACGCCAGGCGGTCCTTGGTAGTGCTTTTAAGCGCGGGCACCTACAGCTTAGTAACCGGGTTCCAGCACCGTCAGCTGGTCCTCGGTCGTGCCATTGGCTCTTGCACACTGGGGCAACGCATCCGCGTTCCAGCACCGCCAGCTGGTTCTCGGCAGTGTTCTTGTCACAGGTACTCCCTCGTGCCAAGCCTGGTTTCAGCACCGTCAGCTGTTTCCGGGTTGTGTCAAGCTCACTGAGACACCTATGCTTGCCCCGTCGTGGTGCGGTCGAGTTAGCCAACTCCAGGGTGCCTCCAGTTTAGGAGCTTCCTATGTGGGCTGCGTGAACTGGTAGTCAAGGCTGGTTCTGTAGTGCCAGTAGGCCCAGCTCCCCCTGTAGGACTGTTGGGGTTCGGTAACTGCGGCTGCCTCGCGGCCTAGCTGTTCTCTCCTCTCCTGTGGGCCTTGGGGTCCACCACCTGGTTCCAGCACCGTCAGCTGGTTCCGGGCCGAGCCTTTGGCTTAGGTGCCTCCTCCTGGGTATCCGAGTTCCGCCAACGCCAGGCGGTCCTTGGTAGTGCTTTTAAGCGCGGGCACCTACAGCTTAGTAACCGGGTTCCAGCACCGTCAGCTGGTCCTCGGTCGTGCCATTGGCTCTTGCACACTGGGGCAACGCATCCGGGTTCCAGCACCGCCAGCTGGTTCTCGGCAGTGTTCTTGTCACAGGTACTCCCTCGTGCCAAGCCTGGTTTCAGCACCGTCAGCTGTTTCCGGGTTGTGTCAAGCTCACTGAGACACCTATGCTTGCCCCGTCGTGGTGCGGTCGAGTTAGCCAACTCCAGGGTGCCTCCAGTTTAGGAGCTTCCTATGTGGGCTGCGTGAACTGGTAGTCAAGGCTGGTTCTGTAGTGCCAGTAGGCCCAGCTCCCCCTGTAGGACTGTTGGGGTTCGGTAACTGCGGCTGCCTCGCGGCCTAGCTGTTCTCTCCTCTCCTGTGGGCCTTGGGGTCCACCACCTGGTTCCAGCACCGTCAGCTGGTTCCGGGCCGAGCCTTTGGCTTAGGTGCCTCCTCCTGGGTATCCGAGTTCCGCCAACGCCAGGCGGTCCTTGGTAGTGCTTTTAAGCGCGGGCACCTACAGCTTAGTAACCGGGTTCCAGCACCGTCAGCTGGTCCTCGGTCGTGCCATTGGCTCTTGCACACTGGGGCAACGCATCCGGGTTCCAGCACCGCCAGCTGGTTCTCGGCAGTGTTCTTGTCACAGGTACTCCCTCGTGCCAAGCCTGGTTTCAGCACCGTCAGCTGTTTCCGGGTTGTGTCAAGCTCACTGAGACACCTATGCTTGCCCCGTCGTGGTGCGGTCGAGTTAGCCAACTCCAGGGTGCCTCCAGTTTAGGAGCTTCCTATGTGGGCTGCGTGAACTGGTAGTCAAGGCTGGTTCTGTAGTGCCAGTAGGCCCAGCTCCCCCTGTAGGACTGTTGGGGTTCGGTAACTGCGGCTGCCTCGCGGCCTAGCTGTTCTCTCCTCTCCTGTGGGCCTTGGGGTCCACCACCTGGTTCCAGCACCGTCAGCTGGTTCCGGGCCGAGCCTTTGGCTTAGGTGCCTCCTCCTGGGTATCCGAGTTCCGCCTACGCCAGGCGGTCCTTGGTAGTGCTTTTAAGCGCGGGCACCTACAGCTTAGTAACCGGGTTCCAGCACCGTCAGCTGGTCCTCGGTCGTGCCATTGGCTCTTGCACACTGGGGCAACGCATCCGGGTTCCAGCACCGCCAGCTGGTTCTCGGCAGTGTTCTTGTCACAGGTACTCCCTCGTGCCAAGCCTGGTTTCAGCACCGTCAGCTGTTTCCGGGTTGTGTCAAGCTCACTGAGACACCTATGCTTGCCCCGTCGTGGTGCGGTCGAGTTAGCCAACTCCAGGGTGCCTCCAGTTTAGGAGCTTCCTATGTGGGCTGCGTGAACTGGTAGTCAAGGCTGGTTCTGTAGTGCCAGTAGGCCCAGCTCCCCCTGTAGGACTGTTGGGGTTCGGTAACTGCGGCTGCCTCGCGGCCTAGCTGTTCTCTCCTCTCCTGTGGGCCTTGGGGTCCACCACCTGGTTCCAGCACCGTCAGCTGGTTCCGGGCCGAGCCTTTGGCTTAGGTGCCTCCTCCTGGGTATCCGAGTTCCGCCAACGCCAGGCGGTCCTTGGTAGTGCTTTTAAGCGCGGGCACCTACAGCTTAGTAACCGGGTTCCAGCACCGTCAGCTGGTCCTCGGTCGTGCCATTGGCTCTTGCACACTGGGGCAACGCATCCGGGTTCCAGCACCGCCAGCTGGTTCTCGGCAGTGTTCTTGTCACAGGTACTCCCTCGTGCCAAGCCTGGTTTCAGCACCGTCAGCTGTTTCCGGGTTGTGTCAACTTCACTGAGACGCCTATGCTTGCCCCGTCGTGGTGCGGTCGAGTTAGCCAACTCCAGGGTGCCTCCAGTTTAGGAGCTTCCTATGTGGGCTGCGTGAACTGGTAGTCAAGGCTGGTTCTGTAGTGCCAGTAGGCCCAGCTCCCCCTGTAGGACTGTTGGGGTTCGGTAACTGCGGCTGCCTCGCGGCCTAGCTGTTCTCTCCTCTCCTGTGGGCCTTGGGGTCCACCACCTGGTTCCAGCACCGTCAGCTGGTTCCGGGCCGAGCCTTTGGCTTAGGTGCCTCCTCCTGGGTATCCGAGTTCCGCCTACGCCAGGCGGTCCTTGGTAGTGCTTTTAAGCGCGGGCACCTACAGCTTAGTAACCGGGTTCCAGCACCGTCAGCTGGTCCTCGGTCGTGCCATTGGCTCTTGCACACTGGGGCAACGCATCCGGGTTCCAGCACCGCCAGCTGGTTCTCGGCAGTGTTCTTGTCACAGGTACTCCCTCGTGCCAAGCCTGGTTTCAGCACCGTCAGCTGTTTCCGGGTTGTGTCAAGCTCACTGAGACACCTATGCTTGCCCCGTCGTGGTGCGGTCGAGTTAGCCAACTCCAGGGTGCCTCCAGTTTAGGAGCTTCCTATGTGGGCTGCGTGAACTGGTAGTCAAGGCTGGTTCTGTAGTGCCAGTAGGCCCAGCTCCCCCTGTAGGACTGTTGGGGTTCGGTAACTGCGGCTGCCTCGCGGCCTAGCTGTTCTCTCCTCTCCTGTGGGCCTTGGGGTCCACCACCTGGTTCCAGCACCGTCAGCTGGTTCCGGGCCGAGCCTTTGGCTTAGGTGCCTCCTCCTGGGTATCCGAGTTCCGCCAACGCCAGGCGGTCCTTGGTAGTGCTTTTAAGCGCGGGCACCTACAGCTTAGTAACCGGGTTCCAGCACCGTCAGCTGGTCCTCGGTCGTGCCATTGGCTCTTGCACACTGGGGCAACGCATCCGGGTTCCAGCACCGCCAGCTGGTTCTCGGCAGTGTTCTCGTCACAGGTACTCCCTCGTGCCAAGCCTGGTTTCAGCACCGTCAGCTGTTTCCGGGTTGTGTCAAGCTCACTGAGACACCTATGCTTGCCCCGTCGTGGTGCGGTCGAGTTAGCCAACTCCAGGGTGCCTCCAGTTTAGGAGCTTCCTATGTGGGCTGCGTGAACTGGTAGTCAAGGCTGGTTCTGTAGTGCCAGTAGGCCCAGCTCCCCCTGTAGGACTGTTGGGGTTCGGTAACTGCGGCTGCCTCGCGGCCTAGCTGTTCTCTCCTCTCCTGTGGGCCTTGGGGTCCACCACCTGGTTCCAGCACCGTCAGCTGGTTCCGGGCCGAGCCTTTGGCTTAGGTGCCTCCTCCTGGGTATCCGAGTTCCGCCAACGCCAGGCGGTCCTTGGTAGTGCTTTTAAGCGCGGGCACCTACAGCTTAGTAACCGGGTTCCAGCACCGTCAGCTGGTCCTCGGTCGTGCCATTGGCTCTTGCACACTGGGGCAACGCATCCGGGTTCCAGCACCGCCAGCTGGTTCTCGGCAGTGTTCTTGTCACAGGTACTCCCTCGTGCCAAGCCTGGTTTCAGCACCGTCAGCTGTTTCCGGGTTGTGTCAAGCTCACTGAGACACCTATGCTTGCCCCGTCGTGGTGCGGTCGAGTTAGCCAACTCCAGGGTGCCTCCAGTTTAGGAGCTTCCTATGTGGGCTGCGTGAACTGGTAGTCAAGGCTGGTTCTGTAGTGCCAGTAGGCCCAGCTCCCCCTGTAGGACTGTTGGGGTTCGGTAACTGCGGCTGCCTCGCGGCCTAGCTGTTCTCTCCTCTCCTGTGGGCCTTGGGGTCCACCACCTGGTTCCAGCACCGTCAGCTGGTTCCGGGCCGAGCCTTTGGCTTAGGTGCCTCCTCCTGGGTATCCGAGTTCCGCCAACGCCAGGCGGTCCTTGGTAGTGCTTTTAAGCGCGGGCACCTACAGCTTAGTAACCGGGTTCCAGCACCGTCAGCTGGTCCTCGGTCGTGCCATTGGCTCTTGCACACTGGGGCAACGCATCCGGGTTCCAGCACCGCCAGCTGGTTCTCGGCAGTGTTCTTGTCACAGGTACTCCCTCGTGCCAAGCCTGGTTTCAGCACCGTCAGCTGTTTCCGGGTTGTGTCAAGCTCACTGAGACACCTATGCTTGCCCCGTCGTGGTGCGGTCGAGTTAGCCAACTCCAGGGTGCCTCCAGTTTAGGAGCTTCCTATGTGGGCTGCGTGAACTGGTAGTCAAGGCTGGTTCTGTAGTGCCAGTAGGCCCAGCTCCCCCTGTAGGACTGTTGGGGTTCGGTAACTGCGGCTGCCTCGCGGCCTAGCTGTTCTCTCCTCTCCTGTGGGCCTTGGGGTCCACCACCTGGTTCCAGCACCGTCAGCTGGTTCCGGGCCGAGCCTTTGGCTTAGGTGCCTCCTCCTGGGTATCCGAGTTCCGCCTACGCCAGGCGGTCCTTGGTAGTGCTTTTAAGCGCGGGCACCTACAGCTTAGTAACCGGGTTCCAGCACCGTCAGCTGGTCCTCGGTCGTGCCATTGGCTCTTGCACACTGGGGCAACGCATCCGGGTTCCAGCACCGCCAGCTGGTTCTCGGCAGTGTTCTTGTCACAGGTACTCCCTCGTGCCAAGCCTGGTTTCAGCACCGTCAGCTGTTTCCGGGTTGTGTCAAGCTCACTGAGACACCTATGCTTGCCCCGTCGTGGTGCGGTCGAGTTAGCCAACTCCAGGGTGCCTCCAGTTTAGGAGCTTCCTATGTGGGCTGCGTGAACTGGTAGTCAAGGCTGGTTCTGTAGTGCCAGTAGGCCCAGCTCCCCCTGTAGGACTGTTGGGGTTCGGTAACTGCGGCTGCCTCGCGGCCTAGCTGTTCTCTCCTCTCCTGTGGGCCTTGGGGTCCACCACCTGGTTCCAGCACCGTCAGCTGGTTCCGGGCCGAGCCTTTGGCTTAGGTGCCTCCTCCTGGGTATCCGAGTTCCGCCAACGCCAGGCGGTCCTTGGTAGTGCTTTTAAGCGCGGGCACCTACAGCTTAGTAACCGGGTTCCAGCACCGTCAGCTGGTCCTCGGTCGTGCCATTGGCTCTTGCACACTGGGGCAACGCATCCGGGTTCCAGCACCGCCAGCTGGTTCTCGGCAGTGTTCTTGTCACAGGTACTCCCTCGTGCCAAGCCTGGTTTCAGCACCGTCAGCTGTTTCCGGGTTGTGTCAACTTCACTGAGACGCCTATGCTTGCCCCGTCGTGGTGCGGTCGAGTTAGCCAACTCCAGGGTGCCTCCAGTTTAGGAGCTTCCTATGTGGGCTGCGTGAACTGGTAGTCAAGGCTGGTTCTGTAGTGCCAGTAGGCCCAGCTCCCCCTGTAGGACTGTTGGGGTTCGGTAACTGCGGCTGCCTCGCGGCCTAGCTGTTCTCTCCTCTCCTGTGGGCCTTGGGGTCCACCACCTGGTTCCAGCACCGTCAGCTGGTTCCGGGCCGAGCCTTTGGCTTAGGTGCCTCCTCCTGGGTATCCGAGTTCCGCCTACGCCAGGCGGTCCTTGGTAGTGCTTTTAAGCGCGGGCACCTACAGCTTAGTAACCGGGTTCCAGCACCGTCAGCTGGTCCTCGGTCGTGCCATTGGCTCTTGCACACTGGGGCAACGCATCCGGGTTCCAGCACCGCCAGCTGGTTCTCGGCAGTGTTCTTGTCACAGGTACTCCCTCGTGCCAAGCCTGGTTTCAGCACCGTCAGCTGTTTCCGGGTTGTGTCAAGCTCACTGAGACACCTATGCTTGCCCCGTCGTGGTGCGGTCGAGTTAGCCAACTCCAGGGTGCCTCCAGTTTAGGAGCTTCCTATGTGGGCTGCGTGAACTGGTAGTCAAGGCTGGTTCTGTAGTGCCAGTAGGCCCAGCTCCCCCTGTAGGACTGTTGGGGTTCGGTAACTGCGGCTGCCTCGCGGCCTAGCTGTTCTCTCCTCTCCTGTGGGCCTTGGGGTCCACCACCTGGTTCCAGCACCGTCAGCTGGTTCCGGGCCGAGCCTTTGGCTTAGGTGCCTCCTCCTGGGTATCCGAGTTCCGCCAACGCCAGGCGGTCCTTGGTAGTGCTTTTAAGCGCGGGCACCTACAGCTTAGTAACCGGGTTCCAGCACCGTCAGCTGGTCCTCGGTCGTGCCATTGGCTCTTGCACACTGGGGCAACGCATCCGGGTTCCAGCACCGCCAGCTGGTTCTCGGCAGTGTTCTTGTCACAGGTACTCCCTCGTGCCAAGCCTGGTTTCAGCACCGTCAGCTGTTTCCGGGTTGTGTCAAGCTCACTGAGACACCTATGCTTGCCCCGTCGTGGTGCGGTCGAGTTAGCCAACTCCAGGGTGCCTCCAGTTTAGGAGCTTCCTATGTGGGCTGCGTGAACTGGTAGTCAAGGCTGGTTCTGTAGTGCCAGTAGGCCCAGCTCCCCCTGTAGGACTGTTGGGGTTCGGTAACTGCGGCTGCCTCGCGGCCTAGCTGTTCTCTCCTCTCCTGTGGGCCTTGGGGTCCACCACCTGGTTCCAGCACCGTCAGCTGGTTCCGGGCCGAGCCTTTGGCTTAGGTGCCTCCTCCTGGGTATCCGAGTTCCGCCAACGCCAGGCGGTCCTTGGTAGTGCTTTTAAGCGCGGGCACCTACAGCTTAGTAACCGGGTTCCAGCACCGTCAGCTGGTCCTCGGTCGTGCCATTGGCTCTTGCACACTGGGGCAACGCATCCGGGTTCCAGCACCGCCAGCTGGTTCTCGGCAGTGTTCTTGTCACAGGTACTCCCTCGTGCCAAGCCTGGTTTCAGCACCGTCAGCTGTTTCCGGGTTGTGTCAAGCTCACTGAGACACCTATGCTTGCCCCGTCGTGGTGCGGTCGAGTTAGCCAACTCCAGGGTGCCTCCAGTTTAGGAGCTTCCTATGTGGGCTGCGTGAACTGGTAGTCAAGGCTGGTTCTGTAGTGCCAGTAGGCCCAGCTCCCCCTGTAGGACTGTTGGGGTTCGGTAACTGCGGCTGCCTCGCGGCCTAGCTGTTCTCTCCTCTCCTGTGGGCCTTGGGGTCCACCACCTGGTTCCAGCACCGTCAGCTGGTTCCGGGCCGAGCCTTTGGCTTAGGTGCCTCCTCCTGGGTATCCGAGTTCCGCCAACGCCAGGCGGTCCTTGGTAGTGCTTTTAAGCGCGGGCACCTACAGCTTAGTAACCGGGTTCCAGCACCGTCAGCTGGTCCTCGGTCGTGCCATTGGCTCTTGCACACTGGGGCAACGCATCCGGGTTCCAGCACCGCCAGCTGGTTCTCGGCAGTGTTCTTGTCACAGGTACTCCCTCGTGCCAAGCCTGGTTTCAGCACCGTCAGCTGTTTCCGGGTTGTGTCAACTTCACTGAGACGCCTATGCTTGCCCCGTCGTGGTGCGGTCGAGTTAGCCAACTCCAGGGTGCCTCCAGTTTAGGAGCTTCCTATGTGGGCTGCGTGAACTGGTAGTCAAGGCTGGTTCTGTAGTGCCAGTAGGCCCAGCTCCCCCTGTAGGACTGTTGGGGTTCGGTAACTGCGGCTGCCTCGCGGCCTAGCTGTTCTCTCCTCTCCTGTGGGCCTTGGGGTCCACCACCTGGTTCCAGCACCGTCAGCTGGTTCCGGGCCGAGCCTTTGGCTTAGGTGCCTCCTCCTGGGTATCCGAGTTCCGCCAACGCCAGGCGGTCCTTGGTAGTGCTTTTAAGCGCGGGCACCTACAGCTTAGTAACCGGGTTCCAGCACCGTCAGCTGGTCCTCGGTCGTGCCATTGGCTCTTGCACACTGGGGCAACGCATCCGGGTTCCAGCACCGCCAGCTGGTTCTCGGCAGTGTTCTTGTCACAGGTACTCCCTCGTGCCAAGCCTGGTTTCAGCACCGTCAGCTGTTTCCGGGTTGTGTCAAGCTCACTGAGACACCTATGCTTGCCCCGTCGTGGTGCGGTCGAGTTAGCCAACTCCAGGGTGCCTCCAGTTTAGGAGCTTCCTATGTGGGCTGCGTGAACTGGTAGTCAAGGCTGGTTCTGTAGTGCCAGTAGGCCCAGCTCCCCCTGTAGGACTGTTGGGGTTCGGTAACTGCGGCTGCCTCGCGGCCTAGCTGTTCTCTCCTCTCCTGTGGGCCTTGGGGTCCACCACCTGGTTCCAGCACCGTCAGCTGGTTCCGGGCCGAGCCTTTGGCTTAGGTGCCTCCTCCTGGGTATCCGAGTTCCGCCAACGCCAGGCGGTCCTTGGTAGTGCTTTTAAGCGCGGGCACCTACAGCTTAGTAACCGGGTTCCAGCACCGTCAGCTGGTCCTCGGTCGTGCCATTGGCTCTTGCACACTGGGGCAACGCATCCGGGTTCCAGCACCGCCAGCTGGTTCTCGGCAGTGTTCTTGTCACAGGTACTCCCTCGTGCCAAGCCTGGTTTCAGCACCGTCAGCTGTTTCCGGGTTGTGTCAACTTCACTGAGACGCCTATGCTTGCCCCGTCGTGGTGCGGTCGAGTTAGCCAACTCCAGGGTGCCTCCAGTTTAGGAGCTTCCTATGTGGGCTGCGTGAACTGGTAGTCAAGGCTGGTTCTGTAGTGCCAGTAGGCCCAGCTCCCCCTGTAGGACTGTTGGGGTTCGGTAACTGCGGCTGCCTCGCGGCCTAGCTGTTCTCTCCTCTCCTGTGGGCCTTGGGGTCCACCACCTGGTTCCAGCACCGTCAGCTGGTTCCGGGCCGAGCCTTTGGCTTAGGTGCCTCCTCCTGGGTATCCGAGTTCCGCCAACGCCAGGCGGTCCTTGGTAGTGCTTTTAAGCGCGGGCACCTACAGCTTAGTAACCGGGTTCCAGCACCGTCAGCTGGTCCTCGGTCGTGCCATTGGCTCTTGCACACTGGGGCAACGCATCCGGGTTCCAGCACCGCCAGCTGGTTCTCGGCAGTGTTCTTGTCACAGGTACTCCCTCGTGCCAAGCCTGGTTTCAGCACCGTCAGCTGTTTCCGGGTTGTGTCAAGCTCACTGAGACACCTATGCTTGCCCCGTCGTGGTGCGGTCGAGTTAGCCAACTCCAGGGTGCCTCCAGTTTAGGAGCTTCCTATGTGGGCTGCGTGAACTGGTAGTCAAGGCTGGTTCTGTAGTGCCAGTAGGCCCAGCTCCCCCTGTAGGACTGTTGGGGTTCGGTAACTGCGGCTGCCTCGCGGCCTAGCTGTTCTCTCCTCTCCTGTGGGCCTTGGGGTCCACCACCTGGTTCCAGCACCGTCAGCTGGTTCCGGGCCGAGCCTTTGGCTTAGGTGCCTCCTCCTGGGTATCCGAGTTCCGCCAACGCCAGGCGGTCCTTGGTAGTGCTTTTAAGCGCGGGCACCTACAGCTTAGTAACCGGGTTCCAGCACCGTCAGCTGGTCCTCGGTCGTGCCATTGGCTCTTGCACACTGGGGCAACGCATCCGGGTTCCAGCACCGCCAGCTGGTTCTCGGCAGTGTTCTTGTCACAGGTACTCCCTCGTGCCAAGCCTGGTTTCAGCACCATCAGCTGTTTCCGGGTTGTGTCAAGCTCACTGAGACACCTATGCTTGCCCCGTCGTGGTGCGGTCGAGTTAGCCAACTCCAGGGTGCCTCCAGTTTAGGAGCTTCCTATGTGGGCTGCGTGAACTGGTAGTCAAGGCTGGTTCTGTAGTGCCAGTAGGCCCAGCTCCCCCTGTAGGACTGTTGGGGTTCGGTAACTGCGGCTGCCTCGCGGCCTAGCTGTTCTCTCCTCTCCTGTGGGCCTTGGGGTCCACCACCTGGTTCCAGCACCGTCAGCTGGTTCCGGGCCGAGCCTTTGGCTTAGGTGCCTCCTCCTGGGTATCCGAGTTCCGCCAACGCCAGGCGGTCCTTGGTAGTGCTTTTAAGCGCGGGCACCTACAGCTTAGTAACCGGGTTCCAGCACCGTCAGCTGGTCCTCGGTCGTGCCATTGGCTCTTGCACACTGGGGCAACGCATCCGGGTTCCAGCACCGCCAGCTGGTTCTCGGCAGTGTTCTTGTCACAGGTACTCCCTCGTGCCAAGCCTGGTTTCAGCACCGTCAGCTGTTTCCGGGTTGTGTCAACTTCACTGAGACGCCTATGCTTGCCCCGTCGTGGTGCGGTCGAGTTAGCCAACTCCAGGGTGCCTCCAGTTTAGGAGCTTCCTATGTGGGCTGCGTGAACTGGTAGTCAAGGCTGGTTCTGTAGTGCCAGTAGGCCCAGCTCCCCCTGTAGGACTGTTGGGGTTCGGTAACTGCGGCTGCCTCGCGGCCTAGCTGTTCTCTCCTCTCCTGTGGGCCTTCGGGTCCACCACCTGGTTCCAGCACCGTCAGCTGGTTCTCGGCAGTGTCTTTTGCTCTTGTACCTTCTGCTCCCCATCCTGGTTCCAGTACCGTCAGCTGGTTCCGGGCAGAGCCTTTGGCTTAGGTGCCTCCTTCTGGGTATCCAAGTTCCACCAATGTCAGGTGGTCCTTGGTAGTGCTTTCAGGCACGGGTACCTCCTGCTTAGTAACCGGGTTCCAGTAACGTCAGCTGGTCCTTGGTAGTTCCATTGGCTCTTGGACATTCGGCTACCCATCCGGGTTCCAGTACCGTCAGCTGGTTCTCGGCAGTGTCTTTTGCTCTTGTACCTTCTGCTCCCCATCCTGGTTCCAGTAACGTCAGCTGGTTCCGGGCAGAGCCTTTGGCTTAGGTGCCTCCTTCTGGGTATCCGAGTTCCGCCAACGTCAGGCGGTCCTTGGTAGTGCTTTTTAGCACGGGTACCTCCTGCTTAGTAACCGGGTTCCAGTAACGTCAGCTGGTCCTCGGTAGTTCCATAGGCTCTTGAACCTTCGGGTAGCCATCCGAGTTCCAGTTCCATCAGCTGGTTCTTGGCATTTTCTCAGCCTTCTTGTACCTTCTGCTACATTTCCAAGTTGAAGACCCTAACGTCGACAACCCGGAAGACCACCCCGATGACGACGACCCGGAAGACCACCCCGATGACGACGACGACGACGGCGGAGACGACGACGGCGGAGACGACGACGGCTGAGACGACGACGGCGGAGATGACGACACTGGAGACGACGACCCTGGAGACGACAACATGGAAGACCGAGAAGCAGAAGAACAAGAGGCTGCAGAACAAAGAGCAGAAGAACATTAAGCATAAGACTTAATATCAGAGCAAAAGATATTATCTAAATTATATGCAGAAGAAGACTAAGCAGTGTATGGGGGTGAGTCCGTTCCTCCTCGTGGTGCCCCTGGATAAAGCCTGATGCTGCAGGCCAAACTGAACGCGGACAAATGTAACTTTTGTGACTGGCAGAACGGAAGGTGTAATCTTCCAACTTTTATAGATAACAACTACGGGAATGCCTGTCACAAATGAGAATATGATGAAGAAGTAGAATAGGAAGAATAATAACAGTGGAATAAAAAGAATATGTAGAATAGGAAGAATAATAATAGTTGAAGAAAATGAATATGAAGAATGTAATAAAAAAAAAAAAATAGGTAGAAGATGAAGAAGAAGATGAATAAGGTGAAGAAGTTGATGTCAAAGATGCTGATGATGATGAAGATGAAAGTGTGGGAAAAGAAAAAAAAAAAAGAAAAAAAAGAAGGGGAAGGGCGTGGAATAGTGAAACATCAATATCTGACAAAATAAAAAAAATTTACATAGTCAATATCTTTTTCAATCCGAACGTCTTTAAAAAAAAAAAAAAACATGCTATTCTATTTTATTGGACTAATCCTCATTGCCTTTAATGTCTCCGCCACCTCCCCATACATCCTACATTATTCTTAGTTGTTTTCCTTCATGTAGAATGAACCTACAAGGAAAGAAAGGGTTTATTTTAATTCCGATATTTTGGTCCCATTGACTTGCATTGGGATCGGGTATCGGTATCGGCGATATCCGATATTTTTTGAATATCGGCCGATCCAAACCGATACCGATACTTTCCGATATCGGAAGGTATCGCTCAACACTACCAGCGACCAACGATCCCGAAGTCCCCTGGTAACCAGGGTAAACATCGGGTTACTAAGCGCAGGGCTGGGCTTAGTACCCGATGTTTACCATGGTTACCAGCGTAAACGTAAAAAAAAAAAACCACTACATACTTACATTCCGTGTCTGTCCTCCGGCGCTCTGCTTTCCTCTGCACTGTCAGCGCCGGTCAGCTGTAAAGCAGAGCGGTGACGTCACCGCTCTGCTTTCTGGCTGGCCGGCGCTGACACAGGATGCAGGAGGAGTGCAGAGAAGCACAGCGCCAGGGACAGACAGCTGAAGGTAAGCATGTAATGTTTTTTTTTTTACGTTTACGCTGGTAATAGAATAATAATAAATCGAAGTAAGTGCATAAATGAGAAAGCCCCTACAAAAAAATAGGGGGACACATATATGTGTGAAGTGTACAATAAAATATATATATATATATAAAATATATAATACGATGAAGCAAGTGAAGCTGAAAAACACACATCCTCCTGTGGAGAAAGGCGGTAATAAGCGTGAAGATAAAGGCCAAAACCTGAAACCATGAAACATAAAAAATCAAAGAAAAATTAAAACCAACGACTAAAAACAACTCAGACACAGAGATAAAATTTAATTTAGTACAAATAAGATCAATCCAGGCAATGGAGTGAGGCAGAAGAAATGGATGAGCACAATTAGTAAACAACTAATGCCAAAAAACCATAATTACAAGAAAGGTTGGAAACTATTATATTCATTCAGTCCAAACGGAGATATTGTGTTCAATTTAAAGATCCATTTGGTTTCCTTCTGAGCCAGTAACTATTTCAAATTACCCCCCCGTGGTCCTATGAAGACCCTATCAATGCCTTTGAACTGCAAGCTGGTGGGGTCACAATTATGAGCTTCCCTGAAATGGCGTGGAATGGGCTTTAGCGTTGAAATGTCATTGATGCCCTTAGCACCTTCGATGTCCAGAACATGCTCACGGATGCGTCTTCGAAATTCACGGGTTGTCATTCCTACGTAAATGAGACCACATAGACATGTGGCATGGTATATGACGGCTCTGGTAGTGCAGTTGATATTATGAGTAATGGTATATTTTTTACTTGAATTAAAATTAACAAATTCCTTGGTTCTCTCAACATTTTTACAGGCCACACATTTGCCACAGAGGTGGCACCCCCAAGCTGGGCCCTTAGAGCCAAAGATGAATTTGGAGGTCTCTCCTTTATGATAGCTATGTACCAAATAGTCACGTAAATTACGCGCTCTCCTGTATGTCACAGTAGGAGAATTCCCAATAAAGTGGGACAAAGTGCTGTCGAGTGATAGAACTGACCAATGTTTCTGTAAAATTTTGAATAATTCATCACTACGTGAGTTAAAATTGAGGATACATCGTACCTTGGGATCAGACATTTTATCCTCCATAGGTTTATTTTTCAGTAGATCACTCAGATTACTCATCCGTGCCCTTGTGTATGCTTGGCAGATTGATTTCCTGCCATATCCGTGTTCTTCAAATCTCATGTGTAGGTCTTTGGCCTGTTTTTCAAAAAGAGAGTTGTTAGAGCATATCCTTCTAGCTCTCAAGAATTGGCCAGTTGGAATATTCCTGAGTAAATGGCTTGGATGTTGAGAGGTAGCGTGCAATAAGCTGTTAGCTGCGGTCTTTTTACGAAATAGATAAGTTTGGATGTCCCCAAACTCGTCAACTTGAATGAGGACATCCAGAAACTCAATGGCAACTCTGTCATCTCTATGGTAAGGGTGTTCACGTGATTTCATTTTTTTTGCCCTGGCGCAAGCGCTTGTATTTGACAGCTGTGGGTTATCTAGATGGCCATCTGTTATATATAAAAAGGTACCTTTCCAACGTCTATCCACCCCAGGATGAAGCGTTTCATTGCGAAACGCGCGTCGGGTGTGGTGGACTCCTGGATCGACTCTCTCTATATTTTTCTTGGTAATTGTATGTTCCTTCATTTATTATATTAGATATATGTTCAAGATGGTTGTACCTGGATACTGCGCATGTTGTTGTATTTGGAATATTTTTATCCATTAGTACCCTATACTTGCTTGTTATTTATTTATTTATACATTTATTTATTCCCTTGTATAGAGGTTATAGCACTGGCTAGGAATGAATAAATAAGTGCCATCTTGTGTCTTTTTTATATTTACTATTATTTTGCCTTAATGAGAGTCATACTTGTGCACTGGTATTTATATTATGAGTCTCTAGGTTTGTCCATCTTCTTTTTTCTGTGTCTGTGGCTCTTTACCTGTGCCTGTTATTGGCTTTTTATGACCATGTTTGGTCTTGCTTTATCTTTTGCTATGAATAAACATTATTTTTAAATTGTCAATGTGTGGTGCCTCTTTCTATAGGTGTATTTACATACAGGCGATGATCAGATCCCCTGTATGTAGCAGAAATGCTCACTTGCTATGAGCGTCAACCAGCGGGCGCGACAATGATGTGTGTTAGCTCGGTAAAATTGTAAATTAGTTTTCCTTCACTGCCCAATGGTATAAAAGTTTGTGACACATCTGTGGTGTCAATATAACCACTGCACCGCTAGATGAATTCATTGAGAGGTTTAATTGGTAAAATGGGGTCATATATGGGGGTTTCTGCTGTTCTGGCACCTCAGGGGCTCTGCCAATGTAACATGGCACCCTCAAACAAGTGCAGTAAAATCTGCACTGTAATATGGCACTACTTCCCTTCTGAGCTTTGCACTGTGCCTCAAAAGTAGTTTTTCACCACATATGGGGTATCGGTGAACTCAGGAGAAATTGCACAATAAACTTTGGGGTCCATTTTCTTCTTTTGCCCTTGTGAAAATACAAAATTTGTAGCTAAAAAGATTTTTGTGGGAAAAATGTGATTTTTTTTTAAATGTTCACAGCTTAACTTTATAAACTTCTGTGAAGCACCTGGGGGTTCAAGGTGTTCAATACACATCTAGATAAGATTCCAAAGGAGTCTAGTTTCCAAAATGGTGTAATTTGTGGGGGGTTTCTACTGTTTAGGCACATTAGGGGCTCTTCAATCGCAACATGGCATCTGCTAATTATTCCATCAAATTATGCATTCAAAAAGTCAAACGGCGCTCCTTCTCTTCCAAGCCCTGCCATGCACCCATACAGTGGTTTACCCCCACATATGGGGTATCGATGTACTCAGGAGAAATTGCACAACAAATTATATGGAGTAATTTCTCCTGTTACCCTTATGAAAATGCAAAATGTGTGAATAAAATTTACCTTTTTTTATTTCCACGACTTAACGTTATAAACGTCTGTGAAGCACCTGTGGGTTCAAGGTGCCCACATCTAGATAATTTCGCTAAGGGGTCTAGTTTCCAAAATGGTGTCAGTTGTTGGAGGTTTCCACTATTTAAGCACATCAGGGGCTCTCCAAACATGACATGGTGTCCGCTAATTATGCCAGCAAATTTTACATTCAAAAAGTGAAATGACGCGCCTTCCCTTCCGAGCACTGCCATGTGCCCAAATAGCAGTTTTCCCCCACATATGGGGTAACGGCATGCTCAGGAGAAATTGAACAACAAAATGTATGGTCCATTTTCTCCTATTACCCTTGCGAAAGTAAAAAAAATTAGGTCTAAATGAAATTTTTTGTGAAAGAAAAGTAAATGTTTATGTTTTTCTTCCACATTCCAAAAATTCCTGTGAAGCACCTGAAGGATTAATAAACTTCTTGAATGTGGTTTAGAGTGCCTTGAGGGGTACAGTTTTTAGAATGGTGTCATTTTTGGATATTTTCTGTCACACAGGCCCTGTCACAATCCATTTTTGGATTTGTGGCAGCTCTGGTTCAACTTTGTTTAAATGTAGTTTTTTTTTCTTTCAGCCCATCGGGGGTTAATGTCCGCCTCCCCCAACCCCCCCCCCCCCCCCCCCCCGCTGTCTATCTGGTATAACTGCAGTGTCGCTGGGTCAGCTGATGTGGTGGTGACCATTCCCACTATCCTTTCCATAGTCACCTGATGCATCAGCTGACTACTGGTGATAGAGCAATCTTCAGTGACCAAGCCTGAGCGAGGAGCTCTCTGGGTGCAGTGGTGCTTCTGCTGGGTTAATTATCCTGGTGCCTTTATTCTGCTACGCGGTGCTTTGCAGCAGAGAAAGCTTAGTGTTTATTTCCTCATCCCTTTCATGTTTGTCACTATCCCCCATGTGGTAATATCTCCAGTGGTGCGGCTAGTGCCCATCGAAGGCCAATACATTATCCAGGGCAGAGTTAGGTGACAGTCAGGGATGAGGTATCCTGATGGCGGTGGGTGGAAGGACCCACTTAGAGCATTAGGGGAGTGCAGGGATAGGCTCAGGCTTGAGCTCAGGTGCGTCACTTCCTTCATTTTATTCATAGGGCCTTCCTCCTACCTTTTCCATCCTGTTGTGAATTTATTGTGCTGTCCGTTTACCAACCCCCTGTCCACATGGGCCCAGGGAGTCTCTTTGAGTGGAAAATGAAAAATTGACTGAAATCTGTTCTGGTGGAAAAAGACAAAAATACAAAACTAAAATAATGTGGTTGCATAAATATAATTTAGGCAGCTTTGAAAGTCAGTATCCATCTAAAAACCTATTTTTCAATGGAAGTACGCTGCCATCTTGTGGATGTAACAGCTTCTCACTGATCCCTATGCACCACGCATGCTTCTAATGCGCATGCATAGAGACCAAAAGCATGCTGCTCCTCTGAACATATTGCTACTTTATTAGAATATTTTTCCCTGTCGCTCCTCAGCTTCACTATCATTGTCACAGTGGTCCGTGCTCTGATCGGAGTAGAAATGCTCCGATCAAAGCAAAGACCAGTGTGATAGCGATATAGCGAAGCTGCAGAACGGCAGATACAACTGTAAAAATATACTTCCCATTGGTGAATAAATAATAATAATAAAGTGCAGCGATGTCCCCAGGAGCCGCACATGTGATAACACTTCCTGGTCTCTCTCTGCACTAAGAGGAGATCTCGCAATAATTTGTGACATCTAGACCTGGAAATGTTCCCATACGGACGGCTCCTGGGGACATCGCTGCACTTTATTAGAAGACCGCATTTCCACTCCAGTTAGAATGGACCAGTATGACAATGGTAGATGGTGAAGATGAAGAGCGACAGGGAATAATCTTCTAATAGTAGTGTGTCCCCGGGAGCAACCCTTTCCTTAAAGGGGTGTTCCAAAACTAAAATTTTATATTCATCCTAAGCTCTATTTAATATCATAATCTAATTTTGGCTCTAAAATACATTGATTAAAAATTCCTTATCCTGTCTCCAACTACACTTTTTTTTCTACTACTTCCTCTTTGATGATGCTTCGTTTGAGAATCCCCAGTACATGCTGGTATGCTTAAACAAAGCCTCATCAGGGGGCAGAGGCTGCGGTCACTGCCACATCCTCTGCACCTTACCTGAAACTAAGCATCATTAGTGACCTCCATCCCAGTGGATGGGCCAGTCCCTGCTCTATTGAGCATGTGCCAGTTTTTAATTCGGATGGATCCTCAGTGGATTCCTGTTACTATGCCCAGTGACAGTGCACTCTCTTGCCTGCTCTGATCAAAAGTGAAGAGCCAGCAACAGAGCGCACTGTCATTGCACATGCAACTAAAGAAATAGCAAGCAGAGAACAGCGCCGCCCCTACAAGTCTCAACACTGAGAGATCGCATAGCCACTGTGCACTGAGAATAATAATAATAACAGTGACAGGAATCAACAGAGCATCTGACGGAATGGAAAACCAATGCATGCTCAGTAGAGCATGAACTAGCCCAGCTCCTGAAACAGAGGTCACTGATGACGCATGTACGTCAAAAGGTGCAAAGAGGTTAAAATGCTTGAAAATGAAGAAAGGAATGAAGATTGTGGACTGAAACTCCACTAACATATATAACATCCTTTTTTTCAGGTGTAAGGTTGAACTAAGTTTAAACTTCAGGTTATTAGAGGGCCAATGGCAATGACAACTGACTGTGTTTAATGTTAAAACATATAAAGTATGGCAAAAAAAAAATAATCCAACTCACCCTGTAAGAAGAAAAAGACCCACACAGCTACCATCTATGCAAAAATAAAAAGCTAAAAAAAGGCAAAATTCAAGTCTGTAAAACGGTAGAGACTTGACAATCACTAATACGAGGGAAGTTCATTAAAGATTTCCCCTGGCCCACTTCCTGTGGACTTAAAGCAATGAAACTTTACAAAATTATTAGTCCTTCTCTACATAGGTGCCACCTAGGGACGCACACTTCTCCCATCTCTTTAAGCAACTGCAAATGGAGCGCCCCCAGAGTAGGGCAATGGGGTACTCGGCACCGGTTCCTTCGTTTCGGCGAATGTCATGGTGGCTGACCCGGTCCGTGGCCCTCAGGGGGTCCAGTAAAAGAGTTTATATATGGGCAAGGTGCAGTAAAGAACGAGGAGACGGGTTTGCAGTCTTTTACCTTGTTTACTGAAGACTTCAGATGGTATCCTCAGCCCAGAGCGCCAGATGACAGGGCAGGCAGAGTCCGGTCGGTCTGAAGGCAATTCCAGAGTCCCCTTGTCCAGGTGGAAATCAGTAGCCTTCCTCTAGCGCCTGTGTGTTGTAGTACCTCCCTGCTGAGCTTCTCGGTAAGGTCCTCACAAATATTGTAGATGGAATGTCTCTTTCTCTCTGTCCCCCAGATGGTATGGATAGGACAAACCCGTATGGCTGGTGACTTGAGACTTTGGTTAGGGACTCTAGCACGCCACAGCCAGTGAGCGGTGTCACCGTGCCTCCTGGGTATACTAGGGCGTACACGCAACTTGGAATCACCTGCCCTGCCAGTCTCTGAAGCAAGGCGTAGAGCACTTACTTCCACGGTGCGCTGGCTACCGGATTCTGCACCTCAGAGGGAAGCAGCTTGTTCCTGGCTGAACTCCCTCTGATATTCTTTTCCTGTGCTCTGCTTTCCTGCACACTCTCTGCAATATATTCACTTTAGTGTCTTCTTCCAGGAGCTGCAGCCCTTCAGGCTCCAGAACTCCTTCCTCTCCCTCTGTCCTCCTGAAAAGAACTGAACCCTGACTTCCTCCAGCCAGGATGTTAAATAGGGGAGTTCACCCTAAACAGGCTTAGAGCTCCCCCTTCTGGTCTGGAGTGTGAACATGTTGCATGTGTGTGATACCTGAATGTAGTTGTCTTTCATTGCCTTTAGACATGACATCACTTCTCCCCCTGAAAGGATAATGACATCACTGCGACGACCAGGACACTGGGGCGCCGCACTCCCCCCTGTTAAATCCAGTACTCCGGGACTGGGAAAAGAAGAACAACAATACATGTTAGCAAAAGACATACAATTTTGAAATGCTATAAACAACTTGTGCAAAAGTGGTGCTTCCCTTTATGGGAGGTGAGGACACTTGAACGTTGCAAAAGTCTTGGTCTGCACAGTTCATGCTCCCAGTTCAGTGAGTGCAAACTTGAAACAGCAAGGATCCCGGGTAAACAAAGGGATTCCTTTTAACAGTATAATGAAATTTTTTGAGTAATTCACTGTCCATTACTCCATTGTCCATTTAAACCTGTAACAAAGATATATATACAGACATTTTCAAACAAACAGCAGCAACCATTAATATTTCCAAGTTTTGTAGTGAATTGGGGTTTGATTTTTGGTGCTACGTGTAGACCTCCGCAGTACAGGGGTTGCTAGTGACCTAACAGGGTCTGCTGTGCTTGCTATCGCTGGTGTAGTGCACTGTCTTTTGGCTACACTTCCACTGAGTCTAGGTAGCACTGGTATTCTGGAGCTCTCAGGACTGCTTCTACTAACTGTAGGCATGGCAGATTCACCGATAGCAGAGGATGGACTTGCTGATTCAACTATTGGCATGGCATCCTCTATTGGAGTCTGCTGTTGTTGAGTTACGGCTGGGGTCACATCTGCTATTTGATGCATGAAAAGAAGCTGCGGAGACACCATCATGTGTTTCTCGACGCAAGCAGTGAATAGCCAGGCCTTTCCCCGGGAAGGAACAACCACGGGAAGGGCAGCATCCTATGAAGGAAAGCCACCTATGCCAAGCATGGTATCCATCCACAGACAGCTGTTTCGGGGTTTTTGCCCCTCATCAGTGTGGAGTAGGAATCTGGCTATTAGGAGCAGTGCCTAGTAAAAAGGCTATAAAGGCACAGATGATTGGCCTCGGGGAGACCAAAACATCCAACACCGCGGAGACACCATCACGTGTTTCTCAACGCAGTGATTCCAGAACACTGCCCCCATCCCTTATGGGAAATATGCAGATGCATGAAAAGAAGCTGCGGAGACACCATCACGTGTTTCTCGACGCAAGCAGTGAATAGCCAGGCCTTTCCCCGGGAAGGAACAACCACGGGAAGGGCAGCATCCTATGAAGGAAAGCCACCTATGCCAAGCATGGTATCCATCCACAGACAGCTGTTTCGGGGTTTTTGCCCCTCATCAGTGTGGAGTAGGAATCTGGCTATTAGGAGCAGTGCCTAGTAAAAAGGCTATAAAGGCACAGATGATTGGCCTCGGGGAGACCAAAACATCCAACACCGCGGAGACACCATCACGTGTTTCTCAACGCAGTGATTCCAGAACACTGCCCCCATCCCTTATAGGAAATATGCAGATGCATGAAAAGAAGCTGCGGAGACACCATCACGTGTTTCTTGACGCAAGCAGTGAATAGCCAGGCCTTTCCCCGGGAAGGAACAACCACGGGAAGGGCAGCATCCTATGAAGGAATGCCACCTATGCCAAGCATGGTATCCATCCACAGACAGCTGTTTCGGGGTTTTTGCCCCTCATCAGTGTGGAGTAGGAATCTGGCTATTAGGAGCAGTGCCTAGAAAAACCCCGAAACAGCTGTCTGTGGATGGATACCATGCTTGGCATAGGTGGCTATCCTTCATAGGATGCTGTTCTTCCCGTGGTTGTTCCTTCCCGGGGAAAGGCCTGGCTATTCACTGCTTGCGTCAAGAAACACGTGATGGTGTCTCCGCAGCTTCTTTTCATGCATCTGCATATTTCCCATAAGGGATGGGGGCAGTGTTCTGGAATCACTGCGTTGAGAAACACATGATGGTGTCTCCGCGGTGTTGGATGTTTTGGTCTCCCCGAGGCCAATCATCTGTGCCTCTGTTTGAATCTGTTGGTGCAGAGTCTCTTTTGGCTAAAGATGGTTTAGCATCACATTTGGTTTCGGCTGACGAAACATCAAAACAGGTACCACGATGGCATGATTTATTTGAGTCCAAGACTGGGGAAAGTCTCCAAGAACAGTGTGTATCATCTTCTCCTCTTCCACGGGTGGAGATGTTCCTGGATCTGTTTCTCTGTCTCTCAACTTATCAGGGCATATTTTGAGGTGGTCCCTGGATATTGCTACCGAAGTTTCTCCTCCATCCTTGCTGATGAGACAGACTTTTGTTCAAAGTTGGATGGCAGAATGGTATATGGTTCTGCTTCGCATTGGTCGTCACGTTTGTGTAGCTTCCTTTTCCGTTTGAGTACTTGTTCACCTGGTGACAAGGGTATTGCAGGAGCATGCTGGCTGTAGTCCCTTTCTTGTTTTTGTCTGGCTTGGGCTAGACTTCTTTCCACGCATTCCTGTACTTTGCGATACTTGTGCTGTCTTTCTATATCCCAATCTGCATCCGGTGAGGTATCTTCTGGGGTTAAGACTCCCATATCTAGATCAATAGGTAACTTACTGGATCTTCCTCTCATCAAGTATGCTGGTGTACAGTTGGTGGAATTCACTGGGATGTGGTTGTACATGTCTACCAAGTCGGGCAACTTTGCTGGCCATAAGTTTCTTTCTTCCAATGGCAAATTTTCAGTAAGTCAATCACCACTTGGTTCATCTTTTCGCACATCCCGTTGGTTTGTGGGTGATACGGTGTTGTTCTGATCTTTTTACACCCGTATAAGTTGCAGAATTTCTGGAACACTTCCGCTTCAAAGGCTGGTCCTTGATCAGTCAGTACCTTCTCTGGGTACCCGTGTGGTCTACAGAAGTACTGCTGAAAGGCTTTGGCTGCTGTCCTTGCTGTCAGATCTTTGACAGGCACAACTACCAGGAATCTGGAGTAGTGATCCACAATGGTTAGAGCATAGACATAGCCTTACCGGCTTGGTGTTAGCTTCACATGATCGAGCGCGACCAGTTCAAGCGGCCGTTTGGTGATGATGGGCTGTAGGGGAGCCCTTTGGCTGTCACGGTCCGTTCTGCGCAGGCTACATGGACCACACTCATGGCACCACTTCTCAATATGTTTCCTCATAGCAATCCAGTAGAATCTTCCCCGAAGTAGTATCTCTACCTTCTTCCATCCAAAGTGTCCTGCTCCATCGTGGTACGCTTCCAGAACCATTGGCGCATCTTGTCTTGGGACCACTATCTGCCAGACTAACTCATGGGTGCGTGGGTCGATGTTTCTCCGCCACAGTTTACGATCGTAGATAAATAATTTACTTTTCTCCTTCCACAGCTGTCGGGTCTCTGGTGGAGCATCTGGGCCGGGGGGCGAGTCGGCTTGTGTCAGTAGCTCTTTCACCAGGCGGACCGCGGGGTCACTGTCATGGGTTTCCGCCCATCCATGGTGGGGCTGGAGATTCGACGTGACATCCTGCTTGTCCTTGCACATGTCCCTCACATGATGGGAATACTGATCCGCCTTGGGGAGATGGAAAGCTGGCAACTCTATCTCTTCAAGTGTCTCTGATTCTTCTCTCATCTCTGGCAAGTTGGGCATTCGGGACAAGGCATCGGCATTCGCATTCTTGTGCCCTGCACGGTATTTGATGGTGAAATCATAATTGGACAACCTGGCTATCCACAGTTGCTCTAAGGCACCAAGATTGGCTGTGTCCAAGTGCGTCAACGGATTGTTGTCCGTGAAAACGGTGAATCTTGCTGAAGCCAGGTAGTGCTGGAATCTTTCTGTTATGGCCCAGACAATGGCGAGGAACTCCAGCTTAAAGGAACTGTAATTTTCGGGGTTCCTCTCAGTGGGACGCAATTTCCTGCTGGTGTAAGCGGTGACCCTTTCTTTGCCTTTCTGGACCTGGGACAACATGGCTCCCAGTCCCACGTTGCTGGCATCTGTGTACAGCACAAACGGTTGGTCATATTCAGGGTAGGCCAGTACCTCGTCTCCCATCAGAGCCAACTTCAAACAAGTGAAGGACCTCTCCAATCCGTCGTCCTAGTCGAATGGGGTCTTCTTATCCTTGATCTTCTTGGATTGGCCCACTAACAGGTCTTGTAGCGGTGCGGCTTTCTTGGTGAAGTCCTTGATGAATCTTGATGTAATAGCCTACCAACCCAAGGAACTGCCCGACTTCATGGAGGTTGCTGGGCTTCGGCCAGTCTCTGATCACAGTGACCTTGTCAGGGTCTGGGGCCACTCCTTCGGCACTCACCACATGGCCCAGGTACTGCACTTTGGGCTTTAATAGATGACATTTGGACGGTTTTACCTTTAGGCCAAAGTTGGACAGAGCTTCGAACACCTCTGCCAGGTGCTTCAGGTGGTCCTCATAGGTTTTGGAGAAGACGATGACATCGTCCAAGTACAGCAGGACGGTTTCGAAATTCTTGTGTCCCAGACAGTACTCCATCATCCTCTGGAACATTCCTGGGGTGTTGCACAGTCCAAACGGCATGTAGTTAAACTCACAGAGACCCATTGGTGTGGTAAAGGCTGTCTTTTCCCTGTCCTCCTCCACTACGGGACCTGCCAGTACCCAATGGTGAGGTCTAAGGTGGAGAAGTAGTTAACAGATTTTAAAGCAGCTAATGACTCTTCTATTCTGGGCAGTGGGTATGCATCTTTGTGGGTATGCATCGTTGTGGCTGCCCAGGGGCTACAACTGTCTCTAACTACCCCAGCCTCCTTCATTTCTCGTAACATGTCCTTGGCACACTGATAATGAGCTGGAGGTACAGGACGGACGGTATCTTTCTTTGATGGGCGGATGATTTCCTGTGGGGATATGATGTTGAATCCCTTTTACCTGCCCAAAATCTAAGGAGTGCTTGCTAAATACCCGCTCATACTTACGGACTACCCTGTAAGCCCCTTGTTTTTGATGTGATGGGGTAGAGTCAGTGCCCACGTGCAATTTCTGACACCAGTCCTCCATTTGTCCTGCAGAGCCATTGTCCTCCACCTGATTGGACGGGACCAAGGGTTCTGTTGTCTGTATCGCATTATTATCAACAGTAAACAGTTTGGCAAGTGTGGCATATCTCAGGTGGACCTCTTCCTCTCCACAGTTAAGGACACGTACTGGCACCCTCCCCTTGTGGACTTCAACCACCCCTCTGGCTGTCAGGGGGGTGGGCCTACTATCTGAATACACAGGTTCTACCAGGGCTTGGTAATCTTTACCTCTGAGGCCTATTGCTGCCCGACACCATATTACCTGGGGGGTATTGCAATGGGGATTGAATCACTCACTGTGACACGGCCAATTTCTCCACCAGTAATTTCTACCTGCTGTCTCTGCATCAGAGCTCTGATTTCCTTCTGCAGGGCACGTTGTTCACTGTAACCAGCTGTTTCTGCCACGTGCCGTAACAAGACAATAACTTCGGACAGACAATTTTCAATAACATTAGTGCCAATGGTCATCATAGGGTTACATTCACGGTGATCAATATCAACAATCACGATCCCTTGGGACTGTAATTCTACCCTTCCCACTTTAATGGTGACCTCTTTGTACCCCACTTGTGGCAATGGCTGGCCGTTACTGGCTACTATGGTGAAATCGTCATCAGGGCCGCGGGTAATGTCAGAATCAGCCCAATAACACTTATAAAGAATGTAAGGCATAGTGGTCACCTGAGAACCAATGTCCAACAAAGCGTTCATGGGGATACCGTCGATCCCAATGGGGAGAACAGGTCGCCCTCCAACATATTTGGCTCTCCAGTTTTGCGGGCCTGGACGTACTACTCCTGGGGGTTAGCCCTCTGCCCCAGGGGTTGCTCGTTTAAATGACAGTACCTTGCAATGTGGCCTGCTTTATTACAGCGGTGGCAAATGGGTCGTCCGTCCTGATGGTAGCGACAGTCGTCTCTCCCTCTGGTTGGCGGGATGCGCTTCTGTCGTCGCCAGGGAACATCCTCCGGTCTGGAAGCCAGCTGGATCTTCTCCTTAGGGGCCTCCTGTAGGGACTGCACGGTCTGAGCTAAGGCAGCAACGCTCTTGGTCAGCTCCTGCATCTGGAAACTTAGTCCTGCAGGGGAATCGTCTTCCAGGGTCTGGGCATCGGCCTCAGCAGAGATTTGAGGATCTAGCGCCACCTCCTGGTGGTACGTGAGGGCTTGACGCCTAGGAAGTACTGCACGGCTGGGCTGTCGCTCCTGTAGCACTTCGATGGCCTTGCCTTAAATTGCACAAAGGCCAGGTCAGGATTCTGCATGGCCAGGAGGTGCAGTTGGGCCCTTTGGTTATTGCACAGGAGCCCCTCAATGAACCGCTCCTTTAAGAGTTTATCTTCATCTTGCATGCTGTTAGGATCAACCTGTTTGATTGCCCGCAGTGCCTCCTCCTGCCTCCATAGTCCCGTAGGCTATCCTGCGCTCTCTGCTTGCACCCATAAAACTTCAATTTGATTTCTGTAGGGGTGCGGGTGTCAAAAGTGGTTTTAAGCTTTGCAAAGACCTGCTGCACGGTCCCTTTATCCGCAGCGGGCCAGGACTTCACCTCTCCCAGAGCCGCTCCAAACAGTTGGCCCGTTATCATATGAACCTTCTGAGGCTCTGTCAGGGGATAAAACTCAAGCAGACTGCAAATTCTCTCTTTAAAGTCAGTGAACGTATGCGATTCTCCAGAGTATTGCGGGAGCCAGGCTGCTCCGGGTATGTACGGTGTGGGGGAAGGCATGATGGCAGTAGTAGTCGCGGCGGTGACCGCTGGCTGATGGAAGCGGCAAGCTCTGTGGGACCCAGCGGCGGTACAAGGCCTGCGGCTGCACCTATCGCGGGGTCTGGGGGTATCGCTAGGCCTGCGGGTGCTTCTAGTTCTGCGGCTGCACCCGCCGCTACTTCCCCTCCCAGGTCGGACATGGCCTTTCCTGCCCTCAGCTAACCTGGTAGAAGTTGGGGCTCCTCTCCGGAATCGGCACTTTGCAGCATCTTTTCTTGCGGCTCTGCTGCACGACGTCTTCACTTCCGGCTTTCCAGGCAGCAGCACAGCACCCGCCTTCCTGCCTCGCACTCTTTTCGGCCGGCTCCGCCCACGAAGGTATGGCTCCTCCCCTCGCACTCCACACGGCGCGGCAATGGCGGATTTTGCCGGCAAATCTCAACAACAGTCTCACAGTCCTTTTAGGCGCACATGACCTGCTTTGCAGGCTTAAGTAGATCCTGTTCGTGACGCCAAAATGGAGCGCCCCCAGAGTAGGGCAATGGGGTACTCGGCTTACTGAACACTTCAAATGGTATCCTCAGCCCGGAGCGCCAGATGACAGGGCAGGCAGAGTCTGGTTGGTCTGAAGGCAATTCCAGAGTCCCCTTATCCAGGTGGAAATCAGTAGCCTTCCTTCTAGCGCCTGTGTGTTGTAGTACCTTACTGCTGAGCTTCTCGGTAAGGTCCTCACAACTATTGTAGATGGAATGTCTCTTTCTCTCTGTCCCCCAGATGGTATGGATAGGACAAACCCGTATGGCTGGTGACTTGAGACTTTGGTTAGGGACTCTAGCACGCCCCGGCCTCTGAGCGGTGTCACCGTGCCTCCTGGGTATACAAGGGCGGACAGGCAACTTGGAATCACCTGCCCTGCCAGTCTCTGAAGCAAGGCGTAGAGCACTTACTTCCACGGTTCTCTGGCTACCGGATTCTGCGCCTCAGAGGGAAGCAGCTTGTTCCTGGCTGAACTCCCTCTGATATTCTTCTCCTGTGCTCTGCTTTCCTGCACACTCTCTGCAATATATTCACTTTAGTGTCTTCTTCCAGGAGCTGCAGCCCTTCAGGCTCCAGGACTCCTTCCTCTCCCTCTGTCCTCCTGAAAGGAACTGAACCCTGACTTCCTCCAGCCAGGATGTTAAATAGGGGAGTTCACCCTAAACAGGCTTAGAGCTCCCCCTTCTGGTCTGGAGTGTGAACATGTTGCATGTGTGTGATACCTGAATGTAGTTGTCTTTCATTGCCTTTAGACATGACATCACTTCTCCCCCTGAAAGGATAATGACATCACTGCGACGACCAGGACACTGGGGCGCCGCACAAACACATCGCTTGTAGAAGTCGACAGAAGTCACATCATCTGGAAAATGCTTGCCCTTCAAAAATAACTTCATTGTTGGAAAGAGGTGGAAGTCCGATGGTGAGAGGTCGGGTGAATAAAGGGGACGCAGTAGAATTTCAAAGCCACAGGAGCAAGCTTCCATTTGGGTAACATGTGAGTTGTGAACTGGTGCATTGTCTTGCATAAGGCGGACACCTTTGGTGAGCATGCCACGTCTCTTGGTTTTGATGGCCTCCCGCAATTCCCGCAGCAGTGAAGCATAGTATGCCCTAGTGATCATGGTACCCGTTGCTACAAAATCCATCAATGTTACTCACTGCTGGTTCCAAAATACAGTGAGCATGACCTTGCCTGAGGAGGGTTGGACACGTGCCTTCTTTGGAGGCAGTGAGTCATGATACATCAATTGCATTGACTGGACTTTAGTCTCAGGATCACAGTAATGGACCCAGCTTTCATCCTGTGTGATCAGTCTGTTGAAACAGTCCTCCTGGTTTCCATGGCACATCATCAATAGAGCCTGAGAGCATTCGACCCATTCCTGCTTATGGAAAGTTGTGAGACCCTAAGCACACAGCTAAAATAACAAAGGAGTGGCTTCAGAACAACTCTGTGACCATTCTTGACTGGCCCAGCCAGAGCCCTGACCTAAACCCAATTGAGTATCTCTGGAGAGACATGAAAATGGCCGTCCACCAACGTTCACCATCCAACCTGATGGAACTGGAGAGGATCTGCAAGGAAGAATGGCCGAGGATCCCCGAATCCAGGTGTGAAAAACTTGTTTTGTCATTCCCTCGAAGACTCATGGCTGTACTAGCTCAAAGGGAGCTTCTACTCAATACTGAGCAAAAGGGTCTGAATACTTATGACCATGTGATATTTCAGTTTTTTCTTTTTTATTAAATTCGCAAATTTAGTCAAGATGGGGTGCAGAGTGTACATTAATGAGAAAAAAATGAACTTTTTTGAATTTACCAAATGGCTACAATGAAACAATGAGTGAAAAATGCAAAGGGGTCTGAATACTTTCCGTACCCACTATATATATATATATATATATATATATATATATATATATATATATATATATATACATATACATACACACACAGGGTGGTCCAAAAGTAGGTGGACAGAAAATAATAACATTTATTTTTATTTATTATTATTATTTATTTTGAATTTTTATTCTGTTAAACCAGAAATTTATGTGACACAAAATAGGTAATAAATAACATTTCCCACGTCTACTTTATATCAGCACAAATTTGGAAACAAATCTTTTTTTTGTTAGGAACTAATAAGGGTTAAAAGTTGACCAGCGATTTCTCATTTTTACAACAACCTTTACAAAATTTATGGCTGAAAAGTGACACCATTCTAAAAACTGCACCCCTTAAGGTGCTCAAAACCACATTCAAGAAGTTTATTAACCCTTCAGGCGTTTCACAGCAGCAGAAGCAACATGGAAGAAAAAAAATGAACATTTAATTTTTTAGTCACAAAAATGATCTTTTAGCAACAATTTTTTTTATTTTCCCAAGGGTAAAAGGAGAAAGTGGACAGCAAAAGTTGATGTCCAGTTTGTCCTGAGTACTCCAATACCCCGCATATGGGGGTAAACTACTGTTTGGGCACATGTCGGAGCTCAGAAGAGAAGTAGTGACGTTTTGGAATGCAGATGTTGATGGAATGGTCTGCGGGCATCATGTTGCGTTTGCAGAGCCCCTGATGTACTTAAACAGTAGAAACCCCCCACAAGTGACCCCATTTTGGAAACTAGACCCCCCAAGAAACTTATCTAGATGTGTGGTGAGAACTTGAACCCCAAAAAACATGTTTAATAAATCTCCCCCTTCATAACCCTGTTACACATACTGTCCACCTACTTTTGGACCACCCTGTATATATGTATGTATGGTACCATCGTGATCATACTCACCCGATGAATCATGTCATCAAGTTATTTTTTAATCGTATTGTCAAGTCACAATGAAAGCAAACCAAAAAAATGAAGGATTTGCAATTTTTATATTTCTTAGATTTTTTTCCGATTTTTCAATACATTATATGAGAAAGCGATCGGTGTAATTCAAAACTACAAGTCGTCCTGCCAAAAAAAACAAACAAGTCCTCGTAAGGCTAGGTTGACAGACAAATTAAGAAATGATGACTTCTTGAAAGGAGGAAAGAACAAGAGTGCGGAAACAAAAATTTGCCCGTTAGTGAAGGGATTAAAGAACGCCATAAATAAAGTTAGCGGGGACGGTATTCACCCACACAACCAGCTACAAAAAGGCAGCAGGTGGCACCACTGGGTTCACCCAGGAGGCTGCCTATGTAGCAGGCACCACAGATGGACGCACAGCTGCCTCCTCTCTCTGCAGCTGCTGATGGGCTGCACCCGTACGTATCACTGAGAATCTCTTCCAACTCCGTGACCGTAATGACAACGACGATTCCCCGAGAATTTGTGTTCCCGAATAGATCAAATAACACCGACAAGGCAATAAAAAGTAGAGAAAAAATAGGGAATACAAAAAACTTGTTTTTTTTTTAATAAAAATTCTTTAATTCTCGATTTCGTTCAACCCCTTTACGACATGGTAGTTTTTGTCCCTTTTTGCAACCTCTTCTTCTCTAGTTACAAGGGCTTTTTTTTGGATGTTATATTTGGCAATGAATGTTCTCAATCACTATGCTCCCCCTTATAACTCTCTAGTCACCTCCGGTTCCGATCCGGTTCCACTGGCTCTCCGCGAGCCCTGCAGCCAATCTGCAGCCACTTCACTCTCTTCCCGTATGGGCGTAAATGACATCCGGAGGAATTCAGAGCTGCAGCTGCTCTCACTCCTCTCTAGGGACGTGTGACTTTCTATTACGGTTCCAGGCAACTTTTGCATAATTGTTTTTTTTTTATATATATATATTATTATTCTTACATATTGTTTATTAAGCCTCTTTTTTTTTTAATGTCTTGTGGATTTCTTTGATTTCTGTGACGCTTTTGTGCGCCACATTTTTCAAAACGGTGTGCGCCGTTCATGTATTTTGAGCAATATATTAAAAAAAGCTCTTGATTTTTGCTTTTAACCTTTTTTTGTGACTTTTTAGTGCGAAAAGGCGCATGCTCCACTGAGATTTTGCAAAATTTGCGCAAATAAAGCAACCAAATTTGGGCACTTAAAATGTTTTAGATTGATGAGTTAGCCGAAATCGTCTAGAGATCCCAAACCCTGCCCACAAGGGCAAACATAAAAAATAAAGAGGCGAACACGTATAAAAGAAACTTAATAAAAGGAGCAAATTCAAAGAATTTGGAGCAGATGAAAAACAGTTCTGGGTTGTGCCTAAATATTGCGACTTTTCAAAATTCTGGCATGAAACTTCTGATAAATCGGGCACAATGTTTTTAAACACGAATCCTTTTTAGGAAAAGCTCCTTTTTTTATTTTTCCTTAAGTTTTTTTTTTTTACTATGTGTTGTTTTGCAGCCTTTTGACTTGGCAGTGTCAAGTTTGAAGGCGATTCCAAAATTGATCTGCCTCGAAGCGACTTTTCGAGACTTTCTCAGGAAAAAAAAACTCCCGCAAAAATTACTGTATGAACAGCAAAAGAGGATTGTCCATTTAAATGCATAGAAATAGGATTTAAAATGATTTTTGATGTGGATTTTGCAGCCGGCCAGCTTCATAAGCCACCTCTATATTACCTGTTTGAACCTAGCTTTGGGGTATGTGCACACTGAGTTTTTTGTTGCGTTTTTTTTGGAGTGGAAACTCCAAAATCCTTCTTAAAAAAACTAGACAAAAATTTGAAGATTTTCTTCTCCAAAAACACTGGGTGAACACAACCTTTATATATTCCTGTTAACGTTTTATTTATTTTACTCACTTATATGGCGCCATTAAATGCACGGCGCTTTACAGACATCATCACTGTCCCCATTGGGGCTCACAATCTACATTTCCCTATCAGTATTTCTTTGGAGAAAACACGGGGAGAACATACAAACTCCTTGCAGATGTTGTCCTTGGTGGGATTTGAACCCAGGACCCCCAGCGCTGCAAGACTGCAGAGTTAACCACTGAGCCACCATACAGTGCTAACCACTGAGCCACCATACAGTGCTAACCACTGAGCCACCATACAGTGCTAACCACTGAGCCACCATGTTTTATTGAGCTTTCTGTCTTTTTGGAAGTTCACCACAAGAAGTTCTATTTGCAAGTTCACCTCTCCCCTGAGGAAGCCATATAACTCGGACGCGGATCGTGACGTGACTCTCGGACTGGCCGGCGGCTCTCCTGACAGCTGCATAGAAATACGTACGGTCACGCTCCTGTTAGGAGAGCCGCCGGCCAGTCCGAGTGTCACGTTGTGATCCCCGTCCCAATTATATGGCCGTCTGCCGCTCTCCTCAGCTTCAGAGCAGCAAAAAAAGGGCACCACGCTCCGCGCCTGGTATACTGGCCGGGCCGCTGCTGATAAACAGCAGTGGTGGCCGGTAACCTGGGTAACCACCCGTACACAATAAAATAATTCCCACCTTCTTGAGAACAAGAAAATTGCAAAGTCGCCCGTTTTTACCCAATTTTCACGTTACAACCTCTTAAAGGGAACCTGTCCCATCGAATAACACGGCATCGCAGCCAACAAGCCTTGACACAACGCCATTGAGCAAAAAGATGAAAAAGGTATCGCTTTTGGAAAGCGAAGAGGGGGCCACGGGGGTCTCTGTATAACCCTGTCATATTAGGCAGCTCCCGCACCCTCCGCGATGCTGACGTGACCGGCCCCATTATACCAACGCTTATCTGTACCCTCAGCAGCAAGCCGCTGTTTTGTTACCATGGAAACGAGTAAGAACGCTAATTATAGGCGATTTCTCACTAATTACCATCGTCCACGGCAAATAAGACCCCAAATGATTATAACCTATCGACGACCTACAGCTGACAGTGACTGCTGGGACTTATAGTGCTCCCCCTCCCTGTACATAGACAGCCCTCCTGGGCTATGACTACGTGGCTAAGTCACGACTGGATAATGGATGACTACTTCTCCAAATGCCGTCAATCCTGACAACCCCCCCACTCCTCTCATTATTCCCCTCACTGTTATGCAAATGCACCTCGTTTGCATCCTAATATTAATAATAGTGTTGCATATGCATGAAGGGAGGGGTTATGTGGGGTAACGCAAAGCACGGGGCACGGAAAGGGTTAACAAGATGAACGTCCTTTGTTATGCCCACAACTAAGATGGCGGCACGCGGCGCTGCCCTCACTCGGTCACGTGGTCTCGCCCGCTACCCCAAGCGCCTTTTCCCCCTGACCGCTCTTCTCCGCGCTATTCCACTCACGTCCGCCCCTCCCTCTCTGACTCACTGAATCCCTCTAACAACAACATCACGGCCCCGCCTACCGATGGCGTCATGCAGCCAATCAGCACCCGGCGTCGGCTGCTGTTCCCTCACTGGTTCCCTCCCTGACCTACTCTACTCGCGGCTCCTCCCATCTCATAGCAAAGATCCGTTGCCAGGTCTGAGGCAACGCCCACAAAGTGACATCCACACAACATCTCCGCCCCCTGTTCTGGCTGTTCCGTGTCTCTCCTTCCGCGCTGTTCTAGTTTTTGTTCTCGCCTCCCTCCGTACGCTTCCATTCACCTCTCTATCCTCCCTCCGCGCTGTTCCGTTCACCAACACCTCCGCCCTCCGCGCTGTTCCCAGCTTCGCCTTACCTCCCCGGGTTTCAGTTTTCAAGATGGCCGCCGCATCAGCCCGGGGTGTCTCCGCGCTCCGTAGCTGCTGCCTCCTGGGACTCCCGGTAAGAGAACAGCTTTATTTTATCTTTTTCCTCTTTGTCCCTGACCGCTGCTTATTCCTAGATTACAGGGGATCACTGTGTAACCGCCTGACTCCACCCAGGGCCGCCTTCCGACCTCTTGGCAGGCCCTGGCCTAAGGCCTACGCCGCCTGTGCGAGCCGGGGACTCGCGTAGAATTCATGCCCGGGCAGGTGCGCAGGGGGCCGGCGTCGTGTGAAGCCTCAGACTGAGGAGAGCACGGGATGTCTGGACCTTGTACACTGCTGCCCTCCAGGCTATGGCCGCCGTCCTCAGTCCTGGGGCACAGACATGTCCTGGCCAATCACCTGGCTCTGTGCACACCTTGCACTACAACTCCCAGCATGTCCTGCCAGACACTCGCTGCATGCATTACACCTGGGCATGGCGGACCTATCATCCAGGGAGCCTTTTGTGGGAATATCTGCAGTATTTCCTCATTTTTCGCACCCTGGTCACCAGTTTGTTCTCTTGCCTTCTGCCGGATATTTCCTGTATGATTTGTGGGCTTAGGAGTCCAGTGGGCGGAGCTTCTCGCTGACAGGTTCCCTTTATTTTTATTTTTTGTAGCACAAATGACACCTGAACTCCTATACTAATCCTTGTGGATCGCATGCTCATAGGTCTGGCTGTCATCCTGCCCCCTGGCTCTGAGCTGCCCTCCATATCAAGAAATGGGTTCTGTAATGGCATTATTGATCCTCGCTTAAAGGGATCATCATTCCATTAATTGTTTAGTTTACTGCTCGTTGCCTAGGTTACCGGCCACCTCTCTAGTCTGTCAGTAGTGGCTGGGTTTCCTGGCTTGTAAGCTCTGCTATGAAGCTTGCGCTGGTCCCCCTACTCTTCTCTGATGCTACAGAGGCAAATCTTCCTCATTTAGCAGCTTAGGAGGGTGCACAGATCAGACGAGGGGCACGACCCTGCCCAGAACTGTCAGTCATCAGAAGCACAAGGCTGCTTGTCAAGAGGCTGGGGAGCAGTGTTCTCCTGAAGTTGGGTGTCAATGTCCCCTTTGATGTTTATGAAAAATTTCAGACATGCAGGCTAAGTGGATCCATAGCCTCCGGCTGTTGCCCCGGGTCCAAGCAGCGTCCCTTTTGGACACGTCAGGAGTGTTGATCAGTGGGGTCCTGATGCTGAAATCCTCACCCATAGAAAGCAGGTGCACCATATGAGGAGGGGCAGAAAGCTGAGCTAAGAGCTTCTGCCCCCTTTTATTAACCTGTCGGGGTCCCGGCACATGAACAACCATCCAATGGGTTTTCTGACTATGACATATAAGCAGTGTTCTGATGGTATTTGTTAGATGGCCAAATATGTTGTGACATGATGATTGCGTTTTATGATTCCCCCATTCTTCCCCCCACAGTTTATGACACCATTGACTTCTATAGAGATCTGTGTACACGTGACGATACTGGATGAAGCCCCATTGTACGGCGGCCCCTGTGTGAGGGGCATAGAGCGTCATTGCTCGGCCTGTGCAGTATTGTATGACGGAGTCTGGGATAGCATAAGGCTGGTGACGTGGGATTCTTATTGGATCACATACGTTCATTCACTGTGACTTTAGGTATTCAATAAAAGGGGATAAAAATGAGTGCTTTTCTGGTGCATTTTGATGGGCCGATTCCAGGTCGTCCGGGCCCCTTGACTTGCGCCAGTCGACAATATAACAAGTCGTTCGCCGCTCACTCAGGCAGATGAACAATGATGGAGAAACAACGTCTGGTGATTGATCAGTCCCTATACAGGATCTCGTTATCAGCAGCATGTCCGATTTCAGACTGCCGATTGCATTCTTTTTCTGGAGATAAGTCTGTGACTTTTTCATAGAGAACACAGGAGTGCTTAGCCGAGATGGCCAACAGACGTCTAATGTATATGGCCATCCTTAGACTTTGTGTAGACATCACTTGCTTCACTTAAAGGGTAAAGCGATAGACACTTTTTAGTTAAGAGATCCATAGATTGGATGGAGAAAGATGATAAAGCCTCTGCCATCACCCCTGGCAGTGACTTATCTTCCCACGAGAATACAAGAGTCGGGCATGTTGGAATCTAGCAGCTCAATCTTCTTGTCATTGACACCTGTCATTAGAAGTGAGCTGGGCCATCCCCAGACACACAGGTTGGTCCCTGCCTAATTACCTGAGACTGAGCCCTAGCGTTGCCTGGATGCAGTAACCACTTAGTTGTGTACACCCGATGCTTACGGGGTCCCTCATTACCTGGGATGTCTGTGTATGTATATGGTGGGGATGCTTGTGACCTGTCCCATCTTGTGTCTCACTTTTTTATCTTCTCTTTCAGGTTTGATAACCCGATCGTTGCTACTGGTCATCGTTCGCAGTCTCTGGTGTTGTACACTAACACTTTCCAAGGTTGTTCTCACTCCGCACCAAGACTGGTGGACTTTGGTGAGGTTGGCTTGAGGAGGAGCTTGGTGTGTGCTATGGTGATCCAGCCTCCGGGCAGCGCCAGCCTCCTTTCCTCCCTCCAGGACCAGGGCTAAACCTCTATGGATATACAGTCATCATGGTGAAGCTGGCTAATCCTTTGTATACGCAATGGATCCTGGAGGCCATCAGGAAGGTAAAGAAACAGAAGCAGCGCCCGTCAGAGGAGCGTGTCTGCAACGCCGTGTCCACATCACACGGCCTGGATCGTCACACTGTCTTGGAGCAGCTGGAACTCAGTGTTAAAGATGGAACAGTACTTAAGGTTACCAACAAGGGGCAAAACTCCTACAAAGACCCTGATAACCCCGGCCGCCTGGCACTACCTAAGACTGGCAGGAACCCAGGTCGGCCAGAAGGTTTAGACTTGCAGCGACTCTTGAGGAGGGCACTAGAAGGGCTCTCCGAGTCTGGGGGCTCTTCTCTGAAGAGCATTGAACGCTTTCTGCGTAGTCAGAGGGATGTGGTGGCAACCTATGGGGGGAATACAAGTCCGTCTTCAGCTTTCCACCAGCAGTTACGGCTTGCTATCAAGCGGGCGCTGGGCCATGGGAGAATAACAAAGGAAGGTGCCCTCTACAAGCTGAATCCCAAGCTGACGGAGGCCAAGCAAGTGTGGGAATCGTTGGCCTCTCTGCCACCAGTATGTTTACTGCCTCATGAAAAAGACAAGGTGAGTGATACCCGTCAGTTCCACCTTCTGGATAAATGGTTCTGAATTACCGGTAAGGATTAAGGTACCTTCACACTAAGCGAGGTCGCTAGCGAGATCGCTGCTGAGTCACAAGTTTTGTGACGCAACAGCGACCTCAGTAGCGATCTCGCTATGTGTGACACGTAGCAGCGACCAGGCCCCTGCTGTGAGATCGCTGGTCGTGTCGGAATGGCCTGGACCTTTTTTTGATCGTTGAGGTCCCGCTGGGTAGCACACATCGCTGTGTCTGACACCTTACCAACGACCTCGTTGACGACTCAGACACCGACACATAGGCGTGCATTTGCGTTGCCTTTTCCTCACCCCTCCGCTCCGATTGGTGGTAGCTACTGCGTTCTGATTGGAGGTCATGCCTTCAACAGAAGGCGACATAGTAGCGCTTCCATCCTTTGTTCCTGACCGCGTGGTGGTTTGCAGATTGTTGTAGAGTTCTCCGGCCTGCGACTCCTCTTCGATTTATCTATTCTTCAACGGTTCTTCTGACACCTTTTGTGCACGGTAGGTATCGTTTGGGGTCTCAAATGCGTTCCCACCGAAGGGCTATTGTGTCGCCTCATAAGGCAAGGCCGCCACCAATCGGAACACAATGGGCGCGGAAAAGGCAACGCAAATGCACTACAACGTCACACAGGACGTCCCTCATCGAGGTCTGAATCGGCATAATAGCTGTCATGTGACAGGGTCACAACGACCAACGACATCGTTGTACAGGTCGCTACAGGTGGCCGCATCGCTGCTCACCAGCGACCACATAGCGACGCAGCAACGATCCCTGACAGGTCGTATCGTTGTGGGGATCGCTTTAGCGTTGCTAAGTGTGATGGGGCCTTTAGGTGTACGGTGGCGGTAAAGGAAAATCTATCCATCCCCATCATTCTGTGTCTGGCCGGGAGCTGGTCTTCACGTAAGCCCTGCTTCTACCAAACTGTAAAGTTCTCAGTCCTTAAAGGGGAGTTGTTCCTGGCATAGCCAGAGGAAAAATGTGCTAGATTTGGGTCTCATCGCTGGGACGCCCATCTGTGCTGAGAAAGGGGTCCTGTCTGGAGCCGCTGGGAATGGAGAGCTGAGCACATAAGCTGCCACCTCTCCATGTCGGGCAGCACAAGCTGGGGCCCCGTTCTCAGGATAGCGATTAAACTTTCATGGGATATATCATGACTGTCTGGGATCAAAATACCCTTTTATAGGGATTGCCCATTTTCTGGACAACCCCTTTTTTTTAAATGAAGTAGTCTCCCTTGTAAAATAAAAATAACAGATACGCCCCTCCAGCAATGTCGGCACCGGGTCTGCATGTCATCGTTATGCCATGTGAGCCCTGCAGCCGATCACCGGCTGTTATTGGGCTGCTGCGATCTCGCGTCTTCCGCATGTCCGACATTTGTCTTAAGGATGCGAGAGAAGTGCTGCCCATTAGTGGCCACCGGCAGAGCTCACTTGGCACAATAATGCCATGCACACCCCAGCAGATATCGCTCGAACGGCGCCGGCACGGAAGGTGAATAACTCTTACTATAATTTTACGAGGGGGGTTACTTCATTTAAAAAGGGCCTGTCCAGATAGTGGATAACCCCCTTTTACGTTTGCCACCGCTGCTTTCTATGGACTTTTTATCCTATAGTGTCGTCAATGCTGGTTTCAGTAGAATCATTGACTTGTTTTCCAAAGAAAATGTTAAGCAAAGTGCAGCCCACCTTTCCGAACGGCTCCGCAGAGCAGACAAAATAGACAAATATTAATACTTAACCTCCCGGATCGGCATCATGTCACGTGACTGCCGCAGCTGATTGGCTGCATCCTTTGCGAATCTGACAGCATTCGCTATTTTTTTTCCTGCGCTGTGGAGCTATTAAGAAGGGGTTGTCCGCTCATAAACAACCCCTTCCTAACTACTGCACCAAAAATATATTATTTGTGTAATTAACAGTCTGCAGGTTGTCCTGCTTATGAGTCTCCCACCTGTTTAGTGTCTGCAGCTTCTGTGCAATGGGTCTCTATAGCAACAGACTACAAACAAATGCAGTGTAACCTGATCCCTCAGTTGCATTGTCTTCATCTGTCGGCTTCGGCTTGTTCAGATGATAAATTTGTTGGTTAAAAAATAAGGTATTGGTGGAAATCCTGACTATGCAGATGTAATCAGACAGGCGGTGCACACTCAGAATAGCATGCTGCGATAATTCCGTAGTATGGCAGGCCTTCTGCGCTTGTTACATCTTCACACTAATATTGTTGGTGCTGTCTGCCCCATGGATCATTGGGTGCCGCGGGGCTGGACGGACACCTGGACCCCCAGTAATGGAGACAAGCATTACTGAAAGTGATAGATACTTGCTCCCAGGGGGATCAGCCAGACTCCTAGATTGTCTGGTGCCCAGTGGTCCATTCTGCATGGATGGACAGCCATTAGCTTGGAGTTGCTTGCTTGTGGCCTGTGTGCTGCCGCCTGCCATAAGGGAAGAGTCAGACAGGGATCGCAACGCTCGGACTGGCCAGTGGGTCTGCCGATCGCGACATCTGCATAGAAACACGTGCTGTCACACTCGGATCGGGGGAAAGCCGCCTGCCAGTCCGAGCATTGCGTTGCAAACCCTGTCCCAGTTGTATGGCAGTCTGACTGTTCCCTAAGAGTGCTGAGGCCACAGTCTGCACCAGTCATTGGTTTGGCCGAGGGCTCACGGACACTACCGGAGTGGCAGAAGTGTAGCAAGTAAATTGAGGTTTGTTTTGTTTTTTTTTTTGTTTTTTTTTTATTGCATTTGCTACTGTCAGGTAACTTAACAAAACAAAATTGGCACCTTATTGATTTAACAAGGTTGATGGATTTTGGTAAGCTGTCACACTGATGTCACCTGTGGGTAGACAGAGTCCCATAACTGTTACATTTATCCTGTTTGAAGGGGTTATTCAGCGACATCAGAGCGGATCGATGACATTACAACCAGGGCTGTGGCGTCTATAAGCTAAACCACAGACTCTGACCCCTCAATTTCCCTGTCTCCGACCGCACAGCATTGGTCACTACTGAGCATGTACATAATGTGCAGCACAGATTCATCTCAACTCCTATTCCACAGCACTGGTCACTACTGAGCATGTACATAAAGTGCAGCACAGATTCATCTCCGCTCCGACCCCACAGCACTGGTCACTACTGAGCATGTACATAAAGTGCAGCACAGATTCATCTCAACTACAACTCCAAAGCACTGGTCACTACTGAGCATGTACATAAAGTGCAGCACAGATTCATCTCCGCTCCGACCCCACAGCACTGGTCACTACTGAGCATGTACATAAAGTGCAGCACAGATTCATCTCAGCTCTGACCCCACAGCACTGGTCACTACTGAGCATGTACATAAAGTGCAGCACAGATTCATCTCAGCTCCGACCCCACAGCACTGGTCACTACTGAGCATGTACATAAAGTGCAGCACAGATTCATCTCAGCTCCGACCCCACAGCACTGGTCACTACTGAGCATGTGCATAAAGTGCAGCACAGATTCATCTCAGCTCCGACCCCACAGCACTGGTCACTACTGAGCATGTGCATAAAGTGCAGCACAGATTCATCTCAGCTCCGACCCCACAGCACTGGTCACTACTGAGCATGTACATAAAGTGCAGCACAGATTCATCTCAGCTCCGACCCCACAGCAATGCCTCACTACTGAGCATGTACATAAAGTGCAGCACAGATTCATCTCAACTAAAGCCGAGATCCTTACATCAGGAACAGAACAGACCTTTCATAACGTTCCAAAATTTTTATGATAACATTAACAGCACAGCCTGTGCTAAACTATTGAACCTAATTTTTATATATTTTAGAAGTTGGTCAGTTTTATACAGACTCTGACTCCACATCCCTGGTCACAACCCGCTGATTGTCCTAAACTTGTCTCGGCAGGTGTGCAAGTCATAATGTCATTGGTACCAGTCCCTTCCGCAGGAGGACCATCCTCTGAAAGTCACCCGTAACCCCATCTGTACAAATAGCAATGTCCTACACACGCCGCCTATGTTAAACATTGGTTTCACTCATTGGTTGTGGTGTCGAAAATCTGGGCAGAAGCACAAAGCAAGTTCTTGCAATATGTGGTGTGCACTATTGTGGATTATTAAAGGCCTTGAGTCTATCCTAGTTGGTCACCGCGACAAGGAGCCCCTTCCCGGTGTCTGCCATCTCCGGGTTCCTTCTCGGGGGTACACCTTGCTGGTTCTTGTTGTGCTGCCCCTATGATGTGATATTGTACTATAGACATGTTGTGCTGCTATGTGGACGACACACGTTCATCTGGAAAACATTAACAGGCGGCTTAGCTGTGTTTGTGCTGTTCATTCGCTCTGTCTCCTGGTATTGACCAGTTTACCACTTTATTGCTTTTGTTAAGGCTACTTTCACACTAGCGTCGGAATCTCCCCGTCGCAATGCGTCGGGCAGAGATTCCGACGCTAGCGTTTGACGCACTGCACAACGGAGGCAGTGGATGCATTTCTCCGGCGCATCCGCTGCCCCATTGTGAGGTGCGGGGAGGTGGGGGCGGAGTTCCGGCCGCGCATGCTCGGTCGGAAAAAGTGGTCCGTCAGGAGCAAAAAACGTTACATGTAGCGTTTTTTGCTCCCGACGGTCCGCCAAAGCACGACGCATCCGTCGCATGACGGATGCGACGTCTGGCAATCCGTCGCAATGCGTCGTCAATACAAGTCTATGGGGAAAAACGCATCCTGCAAGCACTTTTGCAGGATGCGTTTTTTTCTGCAAAACGACGCATTGTGACGGATTGCAGTTAACGCTAGTGTGAAAGTAGCCTAATCTACATTGTAGAAAAATTACTCATCTAGTGTTGGAAAATAAATCGTCAATTCTATTGGCTAGTTAAAGGGAATCTGTAACCAGATTTTTGTGATGTAATCTCACAGCAGCATGATGTAGGGACCGACACACTAATTCCAGCAATGTGTCAATTACTGGGTTGCTTGCTGTTCTTTTGATAAAATCCCTGTTTTCTCTGCTGCAGGGCTTTAAATGCTGAGCTCTGTTTAACCAGACCTCCCACTACTGATTGGCCACAAGGTGGCAATCAGTGTTGGGGGCGGGGTTGGACTACCTGGCAGCAGGTTTACTAGTCCTTTAGTGATAATCTTCTGCTAATAAAACACTAATTGTATCAAAACTACAGCAAGCAGCCCAGGAAGTGACACATAACATCATCAGGGTCTCTGTCTCTACATTATGATGCTCTGCGATTTTTGGTGACAAAAGCCTGGTGATTCCCTTTTAAAGGGGCCTTAAGGAAGTTGCTGATATTTATATTTTTCATTCATTTCATATATTTGTTGGTGAAAAATCGTGCATTTAAACAAAAGCGCACCCTTATTGCATAAACCTGTATATGTGGTGCAGCTCAGGGGTATTTATATACTCGATGATCACCATCTTTCCCCGTTCCCAGCGCCGCTCCGGGCCTCTTCTGGGTCACGCCGGCTCACACTGGGTGGCTCCATAGACCTGCACTGTAAAAGCGTCTTCCGGCTCTTACACACACACACACACACACACACACACACACACACACACACACACACACACACACACACACACACACACACACACACACACACACACACACACACCTGAGTGATCCGGCACGTCAGGATAGAAGTCATGTGGCCCAGAAGAGGAGCACAGCGGTGCTGGGAAGATGGTGATCGGGGGCTGTGTTACCCCCACTTACACTACATTCCTTACACAGGTTTACAAGGTTGTAATTTCAGCACTTAAAGTAAGAAGAAAAGTGGCCTCAAAGGTGGACAAGCCCTTTAATCATTTCACCACCCCGGTGGCCCCGCAGTGATCACGTACGTTGTTCATTCATGTGACTGCTGCAGCCAATCGCTGCTCTCAGCTGACATGTGATTTACATGCTGTCAGCTTCCCGGGGCCAGTGATTGTCTGCAGCCATCATGCGATTGATTGCATAGGGTGTCATCGCTCTAGGATTTATTTTTTCCTTTGCGGGGTGAGCAATTTTGTTTTAAGTCCTCATTATTGTATTTATATTTTGTGTGCAAGTTTGATGTTGCGACATTACTGGCGTCCAATGAGGTCATTATCGGTGTAAAGTAATGTGGTGGTCTGTCTGGATTTAAGGGGTATTCCAGGCTAAACAGATGACCACTCGTCTACTGGAGCGGAGATAATTGTTAAATGGGGACTGGTTCCGCCACAAGGTCATCTACGGATCACCAGAACAGGACCAACTCCTACCATCTGCAGAGTCTGAGGTCACTGTTCCAGCGGTTGGTGACGTCCCCCTTTAAATTAGGCTTAACAATTTCCACCATCGAACAATCCCTTTAAATAGGAGAAGAAAAGGTAACCTGTCCGCAGCAAGCCTGTGGGCGCACTTACTAGTTCTCACAGGATGTAAACCGCGATTCATCAGGCATGGATACCTTCTTCTATTGCTCCAGGTCCAGTTTGTGCCCATAGCAGGGGTTTCTGGTGGTGGCCAGGGGTCAGCACCCGTCTGTGACTACACAGGAGTCCTGACCCCTATCATTAACACTTCCTGCAATGTCTACTAAGGGAGCTCTTCTGTGACCCCTGGTCACCCATGACCCCATCGCTGGGTCACCAGTTGTCCTTCCTTCTCCTAGGACCATTACATACAGGGATCATGCCCCCATCATCGCAATATTACTGTTTTGTCTGGTCATAGTCGCTTGCCACTTTTTTTTTCTGCTTTTAAACGTCAACTTGAAGAACTGACTGTTCGCTTGCTGCCTTCATTAATCCCCCCGATAGGGGCCATTGTCACAGTTATTCCCGTCCGCTGATAGCGGTGTTTGCAGTCATGGCGGACCGGTGCATGTGGCCCCTACCTGGTTCTGACAATCTGTTATGTTAGCACACAAAAATATTTTATTGCAAACAGTTTGCCAAGAACACAAGACAAGGAGAACCGATGCCAAGAAATGTGAGCACTATCCAATGCTCCACCCAAATCAGCATATGCCTCTTATTATCACCGCCACGGAGGAGACAATGCGCAGACAGAGGAAGGAGACCCCGGCCCCAAATGTTTATGTTCCCGAAACCTCTGTTTATCTTCCTTGTAGCTCCAAAATCCTGAGATCGGGGCTGAGAGGGAGAAGGGTCCTCATCATAAATCTTACAGGTCTTACTGGGGGCCAAAGTCAAGTCAGCCCAGTTACAAGCCCCGGCACACATGGTAACTCAGCCCAGAGATCTGTGTCCAAGTACCAAACGGGTCGCTGATCTGAATGTTTCGGCTTGTGCCAGTCCCTACTGTGATTTCTGCTCTATGTGGTTGAAAACCCCATTAATAAATGGGTACACACCAATGCCAGTGCAAGGCTTTGCCTTTAATTATACATTTTCGATGATGCAGCAGCATACAACAATCCATCAGTTGTGCAGATCGCTAGAGCTTCGCGTCTTTTTCTTCTCTGCCAGTGCCATTTTTTCTTTTGGTGAGCGGAAAGTTGACCCTAGATTCATCAATTGAATGTTCCCTCAGTAAGCAGGCACACTCTGCTTGGGCAGTTGCATATCTTTTTTGGGAGCAAAGATTCAGGAGCGTTAGGGTATGTTTCCAGATTCAGGAAACGCTGAGAGCGTAGAGCCGCAGCGTCAAACACGCAGCGTCCAGATGTTATAGCGGAGGGGAGTTCATGAAATCCCGTCTCCACTTTGCGGTAAAACAAGCAGGCGGCGGTCCTGCGTAAACGGACATGTGGTGTGTCTTTCCAGAACACAACATTTCTGTTTACAAAGCGGCGACGCTACGTCGCCGCCCCGTAAATTTACCATAGACAATCATTAGATGCGATAAAATCACATCTAATGATTAGTCACATGCGTAGAAACTGCGTACACACAGCTTACTACGCATGTCTGCCGGCTCACCTGTCCCGCCACCCGAAGTCTCTCGTCCACTGCAGTTCTCGCAATAACTTATGTTATCCCTAGAACTGCCGTGCACGTGATCGGGACTTATCTCCGGTCACTAGTCTGGTTCTCACAAACAGCTGATCAGCTGATTGTGAGAACGCTGCAGTGTAGGTGATCGCTGGAGAGTTATCTCCAGCGATCATCTACAGGCTCTGCTACATCTGGATATCAGGCATAAGAGGTAGCAGAGCTGGACTCGTCTAGACTGTGTGCATATACAACATGCGACGACATGTGACATGCAACATACTGTGCATACATACGGAACATGCAACATTCATAACATACATACATATAGACATACAGTACATATAACAGAGTACATACTCACCATCACTTGTCACCTTGATCCCCCGAAGCCATTGTCACCTGTAACAAATTATAAAATAATAAACACTATACTCCCTGATCCGCAGATATCCAATTAAAACGAGTGTCCCACTACGATCTTCTGTGGAGAGCAGCAGCATCAGCTGATGCGACCGCTCTCCAGGGGCTCCAGGAATACAATGATGGAAGGTATCCTTCCGCATTGTATTCCTCCGCCACTGTAAAAAGTAGTCCCTAATCTCACTTGTGGCTCTGCTGTGTGAGAAAGTTCCCATGCAGCAATGCCATAAAGTGAGACTCTGAACTAAGGTAACCTCAGTGATGCACTGCAGGAGCCATTGTCTCCTGTCAGTGTGTCACTGTAGGTCTATAGAGCGGTGACATCACTTGCTGATCGGTGGGGTTAGACCACTGGGACAAGTGATAACTTGCTGATCGGTGGGGTTAGACCACTGGGACAGGTGATAACTTGCTGATCGGTGGGGTTAGACCACTGGGACAGGTGATAACTTGCTGATCGGTGGGGTTAGACCACTGGGACAGGTGATAACTTGCTGATCGGTGGGGTTAGACCACTGGGACAGGTGATAACTTGCTGATCGGTGAGGTTAGACCACTGGGACAGGTGATAACTTGCTGATCGGTGGGGTTAGACTACTGCGACTCCTGTGGGTAGGTGATAACTTGCTGATCGTTGGGGTTAGACCCCTGGGACAGGTGATAACTTGCTGATCGGTGGGGTTAGACCCCTGGGACAGGTGATAACTTGCTGATCGGTGGGGTTAGACCACTGGGACAGGTGATAACTTGCTGATCGATGGGGTTAGACCACTGGGACAGGTGATAACTTGCTGATCGGTGGGGTTAGACCACTGGGACAGGTGATAACTTGCTGATCGGTGGGGTTAGACCCCTGGGACAGGTGATAACTAGCTGATCGGTGGGGTTAGACCACTGGGACAGATGATAACTAGCTGATCGTTGGGGTTAGACCACTGGGACAGGTGATAACTTGCTGATCGGTGGGGTTAGACTACTGCGACTCCTGTGGGTAGGTGATAACTTGCTGATCGTTGGGGTTAGACCCCTGGGACAGGTGATAACTTGCTGATCGGTGGGGTTAGACCACTGGGACAGGTGATAACTTGCTGATCGGTGGGGTTAGACCACTGGGACAGGTGATAACTAGCTGATCGGTGGGGTTAGACCCCTTTAGGGCTTAAATGGGTTGCACCAAGTTGTGTTATCTTCTGTCAATAGGATCGATTGGGTCCAACCATCCTGAGAACAGCACAGCGTCTAAGTGATGTGTGGGTTGAGGGTGCGCACCACTGCTTTATTTATTTTCCGGAGGAATGGCGGAGATACCCAAACGCTGTACTCGCCGTTCTCTGGATTATTGGGGGTCCCAATGCTTGGATTGGACCCCCAGCGATCAATAAAGTACCACCATGCTGTTGATAGGGGTATAACTTAACTGGGTATAAATTCTTTAAATGGGTTTTCCGGGACTGTATATATTCATGACCTATTTTTCGGAGAGGCCACCTATAGATCTGTATTTGTTGGGTGTCTGTCTCAGGGCACCCACTGCGCACTGGTAATGACCCGGCCCCGCTGATCGTAAATTCTGCAGGTAGATGATTGATATTACATATTAACAGAGAAAATGGTCAAAACCGACATATGTTGCAGTGAAACGGTCATTAGAAAATGCCCTATTGTGTAAAAAAAACGAAGGTTTTCTCACCGAAACGCGCGTTGGGGCGGAGGCGTGTCCCCAGGATCCTCAGTCCACATTGTGGTAGGTACCATTCTGCAGCGGCTTACGCTGTATAGCTGCTTCATATTATTAACTATAGATGATGTAGATCGGCAGTCCTATGCTGAATATGATTCCTATATAGTGCACTGTTAATCTATTAGTGTTCTTAGGACTGTGATCTGAGGTTATTTGTTTTGATTGCTGCTGGCAGTCTGGTTCCCACTTTAAATGGATTATTCCATATATAGCCATATTTATGTTATGTTTATTTTTTTGTTTTTTTTTACATATTTTTGCTTATTTTTTCTGGACTATGTCCGTAGATATTATAAGTACGTGATTACTATATCTTTGTGGACTGATATTCCTGTGCACGTGCCTCCTGCTAGTTTTTGCAGCGTCTTTTTCTGTGGCGCCATTTTCTGTATCACCTTCAATGTACTTGTTATATTTAAACATTAATAAAGTTTATATTTTTGTATGATACTTCTTTTGACCGTGTATCATCCTTTTCATGTTGTTGCTATGTTTTTGATGATAGGTCTTTTAGGTTCTGTTTTGACTAGTGGTATAGATTTCTGATTAGAATTATCGTTACCATGCTAGTTGGCTATATAAATTGGTGTGTATTTTTGTTGTTGTGTTAAATGGCTTCCTCCCCCCCCCCCCCCCATATCACTATTTAAAAAAAATAAAAGTGAGAAATCTTTCAATTTACACACTGGGGCTTTATTAGCCTCTAAATTCCTGTTTCAGGAAATGCACATGAACATTATCCACAATGGCCAGTCCCCCCAACACTATCCTTTGTATTGAAGCATCTAATGAGTGTGTGCAAAAGTAACAAAAGTAATTGTGAAGGGGAGAAGGTGAGCTGTGACACTGTCTATTGTGGCTGGTGTGTCTTTTGTGTTATCAGCTGTTATCCTGTCTGTGATGATAATGAGACTCCTGAAAACTGTGTGTCTAAAAAAAAAAACCTCAGTTGTTTTGCTCCCCGTGTGCCGCCCCCTGCTGGCTCTTATCTGAATGAGTGGGGGGATAAGCCGCGCTCATGTGTTTTTTCCATGGTTTGTGTCAGGTGCCCTGGGTGCAGGAGCGTGCAGGGGCATCCTGTGGGTGCGGCGCACAGCCGGGAGCCAAGTGTACAGGTTGTGCGCTATTCCCGGAAGGTATCGTGTACGTTTCCAGGCAGGCGGTGTCAGCAGTCCGGAGGATCCGGCTATTTATAGCCTCTGCTTGTTGTCTGCGGCCGTCATACCGAGCAATGCCAAGCGCGTCCTGTTTCCACTGTCCGTGACGCCGGGCGCTGATCCTCTCCCTATGGACAGTGACGGATGGGTTTATAGAGACTAAACTTTTCTTTTTTTTTTTGCTTTTGATTAATCTTTTCACTGCCATAACAAATATATTACATATATATGCAATGACTGGAGTGGTGGTAACCACGCGGGGCCATCAATCGCTCCATTCAATTGGTGGTCCTGCTTAATTGGCAAGTTATCGTGTATCTACAGTCACCCACCACTAGAGGGCGCTTTGGACCTTATGATTGCACATGATTTTGCATTCGGTCAAAAGCAGCTCCCCCTGGTGGTTGCGGCTGAGAGCTAGCATTCAGGATGTAGCTTTATGTTCTCTGTTGGACGCGGGGCATGGAAGGGCCCCAGGAGCTGAGTCTGCACCATACATAGCAGTTGCCAGCTGTACTCTACAGCCAGCACCTGCCTTAAAGGTGTTGTCTGGGACTTTAATGTTGATTGCGTACCTTTAGGGTAGGTCATCGATGTCTGGGGGTGCGTCCCCCGCCGATCAGCTGTTCCTGATGTCGGCGGCCAGAACTGCCCAAGTTACAGCGCAGCGCCATCAACAGAATAGTGGCCGCGGCTGGGTACTGCACATCCACCACTTATTTACATCAATATATGTGCAGTACCTGGCCATGGCCACTATTCTGTTGATGGCGCTGCTCTGTAACTGAGCAGTTTCTGCCGACAATGGGAACAGCGGGTGTCGCAAAAAGAGCAAGATCCCATCACTGCCGTGTAACAATGCTGCTGTCGATCTGGGACTCCGGTGTTTCAGTAGAACAATGGCGCCGCATGTCCATTCTGGAACCCATCACTCGTACCACTGTATATAGAACCGGTAGTACAATATAGATCGCAGGATCATCTTCCCTAAAAAGTAAAGGGGGTGAAAAAAAGAAAAATAAGAAATAATTGTAATTGCCTCCATAATGCCAACTAAAATAAGTGGGGAAAAACATCAATTTTTTTTTTTAGGGCTTTTGAGGATGCAAAAATGTCTATCTCTGGCCATATAAAATTTTATTTAGCTGTATGTGAAATTCTGGGAGGAGAAAAAACCTTGAACACCAGAATTGCTGTTTTTCGGTCCCCGCACCTCCTCTAAAGACTGCAATTAAAACGTTGTATGCACCCGAAAATCGCCAAAATCGTCCTACAGTTCACCAATCAAAGCCTTCCAACCGCTCCAGAGATGGAAAAATAAACAAAAAGTTATTGGTCTTGGAAAATGACGAACCCAGTTCCATAAAAAAAAAAAAGAAAAGTTGGCATCACCTGTAGAATTGTTGTCAGGATTTTTTTTGTTTTTTTTTTTTGCATAAAAATGAGTCCCCCAAAAAACAAAGGCAGACTGATGATTTTTGTTTTCATAATTTCACCCCACTTGGCATTCTTCTCTCATCTTCCAGCACATTATATTATAAATGGACAGTGTCCTCCAAAAGCACAGCTCGTCCTAGAGATGCCATAGCCCTCGTACAGCTATGGGGAAGGAAGAAAATAGGACGCAGAAATAAGGCTAGTCTGGTAGTGACTGGAGAGCCGGATGCTGCCCGGCCGGGGATCTGCCGCTCTGCCCCGCTCGCCCTAATCAGACCCTTATAGCCAGTCTGCGGTGTGACATGTTGGGTCTAATGGAAGTCAGATTTTCGGTGGCCTCCACTAGTGATGCAGGAATATGATCTGTTCAGTAATGGTGGGCACCTGTCTGCCATAGATACGTTCTGGACTCGTGTGGGGCAACTTGCTGCAGCAGAAAGCCCCCTGACTGTTCTCTTACCACCGGAAACCGAGCAAGGAGAAGCCCAAACCCTGAACATGGCGCCCGGCTTCCTAGGTGTCCCCTGCCCCAGGGCCTCTTGGTACATAGCAGTCTTTGCTTGTCATGTGCAGTCCCATGTAAAAAAGTCCAGATTTTACTTGCGCTTCTTCCAGTAATACACAGCAGCCGTGTAAACACATTAAGCCTATGTGCACACGTTCAGGAATTCATGCAGAAAATTCCTGTGGAAATCCGGACAATTCTGCCAGATTTCCGCATGAAATCCGCATGCGTTTTTTTGTGCGTTTTTGACGCGTTTTTTGCGCGGTTTTTCCCAGACACTTCCCAATGCATTAGACAGTGGGAAAACCGCGAAAAAAAACGCAAAATTAACGAGCAGGTTCATTATTTTTCCGCAATGCTTTTTTTCATGCGGAAAAACGCACATCATATGCACAGAAATTGCGGATTTCATAAAAAATGATAGGATGCTTGATGTATGCAGATTATTTGCGGTTTTATAGCGTTTTTACAGCGCAAAAACGCTAAAAAACCGAAAATAATCTGCAACGTGTGCACATAGCCTAAAAGGAAGTTGTAAATCATTGGGGGCGACTTCTGAGACCCTATTCGGGGGCTTTTGGCCCCTCTTGTGGAGCGTGCAGATCTCCGAACTTTACACATGCCTATAAGGCTGTCGGTTTGGGTGCGGAGGCTCGCGGGCGTCCTGGGCTTTGTGGTCCGTATACAGACGGATGCTGCAGGGACCGGGCCGTGTGTTGGGTATAATGGCCGCTGACGTCGCTGTAGGTCGTGGCCAGCACAGACTACGTTTCCATCATCTCGGTGCGGGCTCATCATCCGTCTGTCGTCGTCCTCAGCAGGCAGAGGTTATGCACAGATCGGTGGGAGCCTTCTCGCCTCTTCTTTGTACAGATGGAGGACATCTGCTGCGAGTGGTGACACTTCTCCAGCTGGGAGCCTGGCCAGCCCTTACAGAAGCATTGTGCCCGGCCCGTAATGATCTGCCGGCTCCTGCTAGCTCACCCAGGGCTGCTCGGCCTCTTTCTGTCTCGTTCCCACCTGTTTCTATCTGTTACTCATCTCCATCACAAATGGATTTACCCCCCCAGCAGACAATGGTGTATATGAGGCCGTGTTCCCATACAGAGGGTCCCAGGATGTGATCTTTAGGGGCTGGGAATATTTTCCATAATTCCTTTCTGTATGCCCCACTTGGGGGGAGGCGAGGGTCTTCCTCCAGCTCCAGATGGGCCATTCAAGGGTCCTTTTCCAAGCTGTAGTACAACCACAAGACCCCTTATATTAAAGCCTGGCCATATTATGCCCATGTGACTTCTTCTTCAGGATTAATTTTTCTTCTGATTTTTAAGAATCCAAATGCAGAATGTTTCCCACCCTCTGCCCCCATGACAACACTTCCCGTCACTGCTCGTTTAGCCCCGGCGTCAATGGATGCGGTATAAATTCCCATCGTCAATGCAAAACTTTTCTGTGTGTTAACCGGGATAACCGTAGAGCAGCAATTGGCAACTTGCTGTTGTGAAACTACAACTCTCAGCACGCCCTGACAGCATCGATAAGGGCACAGTACTGGTAACGGATCCCAGTCCTATCTGGAGCCCCACGGGCCAGAGCGTTGGCAGCTCGGGGGGTCTCCTCTGTGACCTCCATGTGTCGTCTTGGCATAAAAACTTGAATTCATGCCATCAATGGGATGTGGTGAAACTACATGGCCTAGAGAGGGTTAATTCGACATTGGTCACATGTGGCCTGGCAGCAGCCGTAGTGCTGTAAAGTGAGACCACCTATCTGTAGGCTGTAACCATGGAGACGCATGGGAAACGACAGACCTGTGTACACTAAACGGATACTTTTGGCAGAATTGATTTTTTTGTTTGTTTGTTTTCGCAATTAAGGTTTTAGTTTGTAACGGACGTTGGATCATTCATTGGAAAAATTAATAAAAATGATATGCAATATACAATGAAAGATAATGACTTGGTTCTCACATTTTTGTCCATCCTGTCCCCTCCAGCCCGTCGCTGAGCCCATCCCAATATGCAGTTTTTGTCTGGGAACCAAGGAACATAATCGAGAAAAGAAACCAGAGGAGCTCATATCGTGCGCGGACTGCGGGAACAGCGGTAAGTCTCCTCCCGGGTGGGACCTTCTTCTCCGTTGGGCCGCAATGTTTTCCCTTTTTCAGGTCCCACTCAATTTGATGATCTGTTCCTCTAAAAAGGGAACCTGTCAGCAAAAAAAAACTATTTGCAAGGAAAATCCCATTTTATACATTTGCAGTTGCCCAATGGGAAGAGTGGCTACAGGGAGAAAGCAAAGTTCTGTTTTCCTGGCAGCCGTCACTTCCAGTCATGGCTGTAATCAATGTGACCGCTGAGTGCCAACATCCCGCTGTATCGTATGTGTGCAGCGAGGGATGTCGGTGCTGACTGATTGCAGCCTCCGCACCTCCCCGATGACCGGAAACAAGCGGCTGCAGGGAGGATATAACTTCTTTTTTTGCCCTGCAGGTAATACTGTTTTGAGGAACAAATTCTTTTTAATGCATCAAAATAAGTACAAGCCATCGATGTCCGATTTTCCCTCCCCCCCCCCATTGTGCCCAAATTGGAAGGGAACGTGCCTTTATAGCAACCCAATTGCATGTTGCAGGCGGACTAGCCTCCTCTAGTGACGGCACTTTGCAGACCAGCTGCAGCGGTCTCTAATATTAGCTCAGTATTTCGAAGCCTTAAGTGAATATTCATACAGAATTTTTTTTTTTTTTTTTTAAATGCTGACTTTGAAGCGGATCCTTAAAAAAACCTTTGGTGTGAAAGTCTTCCAAGTGTCTCTATGGTGTAATAGTCTAATTGTGCCACCAGGTGGCTCTGTAATCCAGGATATCAGGCGGTCGCTTTACTAACCTGCTGGAAAGAGACTTTATAGCCTTCCAGGGAGAAAGGAGAACTGTTTAACCCCTCGTGGTATCTCGAATTGCAAGGTGACGATGGGAGCAGTAGGTTAGAAGGGGGGTGTTCAGTATTTCACAATTCACTTGAGTGGCTCTAAAGTGGCAAACTGTGTCAGCAACGCTTTTATTTTGGTGTAAATTGTTTTAATTCCCCACAAAGTGTGCATATTCCTGAAATTTAGAGGGGATCCTACCTCTGGGCCCCTCCGGGAAGTCTAAATACGAAGGACCAGCAGGATGGATTGAGCGCTGCTTTAGGTGGCTGGGGCGCGGCGCCGGTCCCCAAGGTCAGACCCCTCTGATGATACCATTACAGAATGTTTTGGCGATACACCATCGTTTTAGGAGATGACGGGTCTATCCTTGGAATGACCGACTGTGGCATTCTGACTATTTCCCGGGCTGACTTTTCTTTTCACTCTTCCTTCTTAGGTCACCCGTCCTGTCTCAAGTTCTCTCCTGAGCTTACAATACGTGTTAAAGCCCTGCGCTGGCAGTGTATTGAATGCAAGACTTGCAGTTCGTGCCGCGACCAGGGCAAAAATGCTGTAAGTCCTTCCATGGTGTTAATACGAGCAATACTATACAGGTCCAGTTAACGTTACTTTTGTGGATCTGTGACTCCGGTACCACAAGCACCAGCATGCATTGGTATGATCCATAAGGTGGTATTCTGATTTTTTATTTATTTTTTTTCTTTGTATACTCTTCATAGGACAATATGCTATTCTGTGACTCGTGTGACCGAGGCTTTCACATGGAGTGCTGTGAGCCGCCTCTTACAAGAATGCCGAAAGGTAAGGATCCCCTTCCTCAGGGATGAACCTGCATTTGAACCTTCCATAAAGGGACCCAAAGACCCCTCTGCCGCACAAATACGGACCTTTAAAGGGCGTCCCTCTTCTTATATGACCGTCCCCCCAAGTAACATTTAAGCCTATACTCGCTGTTCCAGCAATGTCGGTACCAGGTCATGTGAGCACTGCAGCCAGTCAGCGGCCCCTGATTGACTGCAGTGGTGGTGAAACATAACAAGACAGGGAGCCAGTGCTGGAGGAGATTATAAGCTTTTCTTACTTTTCTCCGGGGTCCCGGACGTTGAATAAAAAGTTTTCCTATAGTGCACAGCCTGTTTTTATATGCAGTCATATGTCGTGCTGACGTCTGTTCTTCTGTCGCAGGCATGTGGATATGTCAGATCTGTCGACCTCGGAAGAAAGGTAGGAAGTTACTTCACAAGAAGGCTGCACAGATTCGGAGGCGTTACACTAACCCCATCGGGCGCCCTAAGAATCGATTAAAGAAGCAGAGTGCAACGTAAGTGTCCTCCGCCCGCACTCCGCGGACATCCGGACGGATCTTCTCGGACCATTGGAAATGTCGTTGACCTGTTAATTTGCGTTATAGGACTAAAGTCCCCTTCGGAAAAGGCCGTGGCGGAAAAGGCAGAGGAAGGAAGCGCAAGTTGTCATTGTGTACGTCCTCGTCGTCCGAAGATGACTGCCGGGGGTCGGGGCGGTCGCATGGCTTCGGCTCGTCCGTACCCTTCAACAAAAAGACAAAAGGTCTTATCGATGGGCTGACCAAGTTTTTCACCCCCTCTCCCGATGGCCGCAAGGCACGGGCAGAGGCACTGGACTATTCCTTACAGCGTTCACGCAAAAGAGGACCCCGGAAATCGGGGCAGGCAGATTGGGGTGAGGCGGAAGGCTGGTGGGGCCGTAATAAAGAATACGTGATTGTGTATATGGTCTGCAGCCTCTGACACTTGGTTTCTGACGCGGAGCCTTGTCTTCATTACTTCCAGACAATCATGACGATGGGGACGACCATCTGGGAATGATTTCGGACAAAGAAATTGAGCTCTTTGAAGACATCCAGCAGCAGGCACTGGAGGTAGGGGTTTTGGGGTGTCCAGTCTTCTGCGTGGCCCACATGACTTTGTATGCTTTCTATCATGACTTCCCAGTGTTGCTGGTCATCAGGAGGAACATGCACAACACACATGTCTGCCGAACCATGGTGACCGCTCTCTCCAGACTCGTACACCGAAACACTCCTCTTACGGCTGCTTATCTGAGGACAAAAACCAGACACGTCAGATCCTTAACACCCCCCGACATGTCTGTCTGGGCGAGAGCCCGGCGGAGGCCCCAATACCTATACTGTCAGCCGATTCCACCGACGTTAGTCACAACTGAAGCCTGTAATGGCCAGGAGATCTCGGCGGCGCTGCTATCAGTCATTTGGGAATATATATGAAACGACTACATGGCAGGTAGTTAAATTGTTAAATGTCCCAGCGCCAAGGTCAGACAATGACTCCGACGTGCAGGTCTGGTGGCCGGCAGGTTGCATGACACTTGCATCATGCTTTCCTTGCACAGATCAGCAGGTTTTTTTTTTTTCAAATCATTTCTGGACTGCTTGCCTAAGTTCCCGGTGTTACGCTGTCGGCTTTACAGGTAGCGGGTCTGGGTCACTGTCCTGGTCTGCAGCTGGTTAACTGAAGCGTCCCTGCGGCTGATCCCAGCTGTGACTGTACCCACAGGAGGCCTCGGTGCTGCTGTCACCTAGGCACGGCCTGCACGGGGAGGGAGCAGGGAGGAGAGCGCCCAGGGGAAGGAGAGACAAACAAGTGCGCGGAGCAGAGCACTAAAAAAGGGGAGGGCAGTGACGGCACCTCAGGTGCCCCCGACCCCACGTAGCACACAGAAGTATGTGCAAGCAGCTGTATTGGAGTCCTGGGACCACGCTGACCCTGGGCATTCAGCTGGAGGAAGGTTTGGGCAAAGAAGTCACAACCCAGTCTGCCATCGCTCAGGTTAGTGAAGTCTTTTCACGTTCTGCCCTGCTGGTAGCAAAGTACATGACGTGGCATGTCAGATCCATCGCTGCAGTTTTAGCTGTGACTTTTCCTAACTCACACAGTGTCTCCTTCAGAGGGTAGACGACTTTACCAAAAAAATAGTTTTTATATTTCTAGGTACCTGTAACACTTCCTTAGTGCCTTGCGCTTTCCTTTTGGTCTCTGACTTTCTTTTCCTCGTTTTTCCTTTTGCAGAGAGTTGGTGTCAGCGGCCCCCCGGACGCTCAGGTTCGTTGCCCATCAGTGATAGAATTTGGAAAATATGAAATTCAGACGTGGTACTCGTCTCCGTACCCACAGGAGTACACAAGGTGGGTGCAGCTCAGCCGGTTATAAGTATTGGTGACGGCACCCCAGGCGTGAGAGAGAAATTATACTAAAAAAATACCGTATATGATTTCTTTAATTAATGTTTGTACATTGTAGATGTGCGTGTATAATTGTATATTATCCAGGCACATTATATTCTCACTTGCCGTAGTATTATATTATTACCGCTCTCTTTTTTTTTTTTTTTTTTTTTTTTAGGCTTCCCAAGTTGTACCTATGTGAATTTTGCCTCCGTTACATGAAAAGTCAAACCATGCTACAGCAGCACAAGAAAAAATGTGGCTGGTTCCATCCGCCGGCCAACGAAATCTACCGCAAGGACAGCCTCTCCGTCTTTGAGGTAACCAGCGCCGTACAGTTACACTGCCACTCACATTCTTCATGGCAGTTGGATCTTCTGTTGTGCCGCCATATTGTTGTTTTGTTTTTTTCTGCAGCCATGACCGGTATTTTTAGGGGTTAGCTATGTAATTGCATTTCTTTATTTCTGACTTTAGGTGGACGGGAAAGTGAGTACGATCTACTGCCAAAATCTCTGCCTTCTGGCCAAGCTCTTCCTGGACCACAAGACCCTGTATTATGACGTCGAGCCCTTCCTCTTCTACGTGCTAACGCAGAATGACGCTAAAGGATGTCATCTGGTCGGATATTTCTCCAAGGTGAGTTGGATGCCGGCGGCTAAGCTCTTCTTTTTTTTTTTTTTTTCTGGAGTCTTGGCGCTCTTGACTGCTGATTGGTAAAAGTAGGTTACACAAGATTGTAGCTCGTGTGCGGGGACAATATGGCCGTGTCACTGTGACCTCCACACGTTGTGCTGCAGACCGCACCTGCATCCGTGCCGCCTGATCTGGAGCCCATGTAGGAGATCACTGGTGATAAATATCCACGTGTCCGCTATTGTTCTATGGAAACGTGGAATTTCCGGATGGAGATTACCAGATTTGTCTTTTGTTTTACGTTCAAGTTTGCTCCTCAAAAAGGCATTTCCAACTTTCTATTACTGCTAAAGTGTCACCGTCAGAATGGAGAGTACAGTTCAACGTCCACGGGCCGCGACCTTACATACACGTGCACAGCAGAGCAGGGGTTGTCATTTGGCACAAGGAGGTCTCTGCACATCGTCTGTAGGATACGTGGCTGGAAGGATACAGGATATGCCTCCGTGTAGTCATATAGTGGCGGATGTCGCACGGTGTCCCCCTTTAGTACATTTTTCTCTTGCTGATGGTCTTGAGTAGTCACGTATTGGTGAATGTCGCTTAGGGCAGCCATTGTAATGTATAGATATACTATTATTTTTTTTCTTTTCTCCTGGTTTCCTTCTGTATAGGACAGTGCTGTGTTTTCTACTTTTCACGAAAAGGTGTACTAAAGCTTACCGCCCCATACACTCTTATTGGCCGCCAGTGTGCACTGAGCCTACGGCCTCGTTCAGACGTCCGTGTTTTTCATTTATGGAGCATGTAACCATTAGGGTATGTGCGCACGTTGTGGATCCCATTGTGGATTTTTCCGCTGAATCCGCAGGTAAAACGCCCTGCATTTTACCTGCAGATTCCCTGTAGATATTCTGCAGATTTTGTGCTGATTTCGCTTGCTTTTTTACACTTGCAGATTCCTATAAAGGAATAGGTGTAAACCGCTGCGGAATCCGCATAAAGAATTGACATGCTGCGGAAAATAAACCACAGCGTTTCCACGCGGAATGTTCCGCAGCATGTGCACTGCGGATTTGGTTTTCCATAGGTTTACATGGCACTGTACACCACATGGAAAACTGCTGCGAATCCGCAGTATCAAATCCGCAACGTGTGCACAGACCCTTATCATTTATATGCCTGCTCACATATCCGCTGTTGACCTGAGTAATGGATCAAACGTGCCAATATATCTCTAGCTTGAGAAATCTCCCTTCAGTTTTACCCCAAATTATAGAAAACCCCCCCACAATCATGTAGGTATCTTGTAGGATTACGTTTTAAGGCTTTTTCTTGGGCGAACACCTCGATGACGCATACATAGTACAGTACTAGTGGCTGATCGCTCCGTCTGTATAGCTGCGTTCTGCATCGTGGGAGCCTTTATTTCTGGTCCTGATTGCCAGGAATCGGAGACCCGGGATCAGCCATTAATAAAATGTCACATGTACAGGCCATTTAGTGCTTGGCTTTGGAAGACCCTGTTGATTTCTAGTCTTACAATATTCATCCCCCCGAGTATACGATATTACTGACATATTCCTTCAGGCCCCTGCGGTGGGGTTTCCTGCGAGTGCTGATGACACAGGCTTGCAATTGTCTGAACATTAATAGTGTGTAGAATGGCGTATCTCGTCTGTTACCACTCAGGGGGCAGGATCTCTCCGTGGATTGTGTTTGGGGTCTTGTGAGTGGGAAATTTCACAGGATGATCCCGGACGTTGATGCAAAGCTACAAAGGTCCTTCCTGTGCTGTCCTTTCCGTACGTTAGCTCCATGATCAGACTGTTCATTAGGATTCCTTCCCTTTTAGAAGGTTCTTTTAGGAATCGGTCATCACCCCTTTATGTTAATCGGGCGCGCGTTATTTCTGGATAAGGAGATGAGAGGCGCCAATTATCACATCTCCAGATGAGGGGCTCTTCAATCTGCAGGTACAGGCCACCTGTCTAATGCATTTGCAGCGGTGTGTGCGTCCCCGGACTTATCTGTAGTTGTCATGTCATGGACCCGGCTGTACATATTGATGCAGGAGACCCTCCACTCCCTTTTTATTGGGGTCCTCTGCACCCCAACCCCATGAAGTCATCTCTGCCTGCTTTCTTTCATGTATGTTAGTGTTCGGCACATAGTCACAGCAGATAGGAGTCCTGCTTAACTACTGTGTACAACCATCGCTTTCCTATGGGGGGACATGCATTTTTTGGGGGGTGTCCTGATCGGCCGGGTGGTTGTCTGCTTTAACCTCGCTTTGTCTCTTGGTTTCTTCTCAGGAGAAGCACTGCCAACAAAAGTACAACGTGTCCTGCATCATGATCCTTCCCCAATACCAGAGAAAAGGATACGGCCGCTTCCTCATAGACTTCAGTAAGGAGCAGAAGCCGCACTGGCCTGTCCGAAATCTGAGACCCGAGCACGGCAGGCTCTCTACTTTCCGCTGCAGCTGCTTCTTCCTCATTAATGTCTCGTCTTTCTTGATTGCCCCCTTAAGGTTACCTTTTGTCTAAACGAGAAGGCCAAGCCGGGTCTCCAGAGAAGCCCCTGTCCGATCTCGGCCGCCTGTCGTACATGGCTTATTGGAAGAGCGTAGTGCTGGAGTGTCTGCACCACAATCGTGAGCGGCAGCTGAGCATCAGCAAACTCACCAAACTGACTGGCATCTGTCCTCAGGACATTGCGGCCACCCTGCACCAGTTGCACATGATTGAATTGCGAGGGGACCGGTAAGATATACCTATATATACATTTTTTTTTTCTTCTCCCCATCTTGATCGATGTGCGTACATATTAATATATACCCTTTATGTCTGGATAGCTTCGTGCTGGTGCGACGAGAGCAGCAGATCCAGACGCACATGAGCAGACTACAATCCCGGCCTCGGCAAGTGGAGGTAGACCCCGAAGCTCTGAGGTGGACCCCCGTCATTGTCAGCAACTCTGTCGTTTCTGACGGCGATGTGGAGTCCGAGGACGATGAAGATGAGACCAGAAGACAGTCAAACAATGACAGCATGGTAAGTATCCAAGGCGAACGCGACCACCTTCTTAACGGACAGTCCTGTATGGGACCACTCGATTTAGCTGGGTTCATAGGAAAAATAGAAAGCAAAAAATAAATCCTTCTGCAGCCAGTTACTGTCTTGTACGACACTAGAATGATTGTCTGCAGCAGTCACTTGGGTGTAGGGTAAGAAATGATGAAGGATTCAGCAGGTAATTTTTTTTTTTTTTTTTTTAATTATTATTATTTTATATTAACCCCTTTAAAACATCATTACTATTTTGGACATTGGCCTTAGAATATGCAAGCAGTGTCCGGTCCGCAGGGACATGACTTCCGACACACCGGCCAATCAGCCGATTGTCGGAGCAGCTGTAGTTTGGGGAGTCTCTTGTCATTTACTAGCCATGGCTCTGTACATTTTGCGGTCACCCCGCCTGATATTGCAGTTCACTCCCGAGCTAAATTGTATAGAGCAGGGGTTTTCCCGAGGGGCCACATGAGAGACCATGACTGTTGTGGAGGGCCGAACCAATAGCTTGAAATTAATTCTACTCAATATTATTTGTATCATTTAATATTGAGCATAATTAAGTATGCGGACACCCCCCTTTTTATCTTTGAATCCAAGTACAGCCCTTTCTGTATATCGTATGAACCCCCCCCCCCCCCCCCACAGCCCCTTATGTGCAGAAGAGCCCCACACAGCCTCCCTATATACAGCATGAGCCCCACACACCCTCCCTATATACTGCATGAGCCCCACACAGCCTCCCTATATACAGCATGAGCCCCACACAGCCTCCCTATATACAGCATGAGCCCCACACACCCTCCCTATATACAGCATGAGCCCCCCACAGCCTCCCCATATACAGCATGAGCCCCCACAGCCTCCCCATATACAGCATGAGCCCCACACAGACTCCCGATATACAGCATGAACCCCACACAGACTCCCGATATACTGCATGAGCCCCACATATCCTCCCTATATACAGCATGAGCCCCACATATCCTCCCTATATACAGCATGAGCCCCACACACCCTCCCTATATACAGCATGAGCCCCACACACCCTCCCTATATACAGCATGAGCCCCACACAGCCTTCCTATATACAGCATGAGCCCCACACACCCTCCCTATATACAGCATGAGCCCCACACAGCCTCCCTATATACAGCATGAGCCCCACACAGCCTCCCTATATACAGCATGAGCCCCACACAGCCTCCCTATCTACAGCATGAGCACCACACACCCTTTCTATATACAGCATGAACCCCACACAGCCTCCCTATATACAGCATGAGCCCCACACACCCTCCGTATATACAGCATGAGCCCCACACACCCTTTCTATATACAGCATGAACCCCACACAGCCTCCCGATATACAGCATGAGCCCCACATAGCCTCCCGATATACAGCATGAACCCCACACAGCCTCCTTATATACAGCATGAGCCCCACACACCCTCCGTATATACAGCATGAACCCCACACACCCTTTCTATATACAGCATGAACCCCACACAGCCTCCCTATATACAGCATGAGCCCCACACACCCTCCCTATATACAGCATGAGCCCCACACACCCTCCCTATATACAGCATGAGCCCCACACAGCCTCCCGATATACAGCATGAGCCCCACACAGCCTCCCGATATACAGCATGAGCCCCACATAGCCTCCCGATATACAGCATGAGCCCCACATAGCCTCCCTATATACAGCATGAGCCCCACACACCCTCCCTATATACAGCATGAGCCCCACACACCCTCCCTATATACAGCATGAGCCCCACACAGCCTCCCGATATACAGCATGAGCCCCACACACCCTCCCTATATACAGCATGAGCCCCACACAGCCTCCCGATATACAGCATGAGCCCCACACACCCTCCCTATATACAGCATGAGCCCCACACAGCCTTCCTATATACAGCATGAGCCCCACACAGCCTCCCTATATACAGCATGAGCCCCACACAGCCTCCCGATATACAGCATGAGCCCCACATAGCCTCCCGATATACAGCATGAGCCCCACATAGCCTCCCTATATACAGCATGAGCCCCACACACCCTCCCTATATACAGCATGAGCCCCACACAGCCTCCCTATATACAGCATGAGCCCCACACAGCCTCCCGATATACAGCATGAGCCCCACACACCCTCCCGATATACAGCATGAGCCCCACACAGCCTCCCGATATACAGCATGAGCCCCACATAGCCTCCCTATATACAGCATGAGCCCCACATAGCCTCCCGATATACAGCATGAATCCCACACAGCCTCTTTATATACAGCATGAGCCCCACACACCCTCCGTATATACAGCATGAGCCCCACACACCCTCCGTATATACAGCATGAGCACCACACACCCTTTCTATATACAGCATGAACCCCACACAGCCTCCCTATATACAGCATGAGCCCCACATAGCCTCCCTATATACAGCATGAGCCCCACATAGCCTCCCGATATACAGCATGAGCCCCACACAGCCTCCCGATATACAGCATGAGCCCCACACAGCCTCCCGATATACAGCATGAGCCCCACACAGCCTCCCGATATACAGCATGAGCCCCACACAGCCTCCCTATATACAGCATGAGCCCCACACACCCTCCCTATATACAGCATGAGCCCCACACACCCTCCCTATATACAGCATGAGCCCCACACACCCTCCCTATATACAGCATGAGCCCCACACACCCTCCCTATATACAGCATGAGCCCCACACACCCTCCCTATATACAGCATGAGCCCCACACACCCTCCCTATATACAGCATGAGCCCCACACAGCCTCCCGATATACAGCATGAGCCCCACATAGCCTCCCGATATACAGCATGAACCCCACACAGCCTCCTTATATACAGCATGAGCCCCACACACCCTCCGTATATACAGCATGAACCCCACACACCCTTTCTATATACAGCATGAACCCCACACAGCCTCCCTATATACAGCATGAGCCCCACACACCCTCCCTATATACAGCATGAGCCCCACACACCCTCCCTATATACAGCATGAGCCCCACACAGCCTCCCTATATACAGCATGAGCCCCACACAGCCTCCCGATATACAGCATGAGCCCCACATAGCCTCCCGATATACAGCATGAGCCCCACATAGCCTCCCTATATACAGCATGAGCCCCACACACCCTCCCTATATACAGCATGAGCCCCACACACCCTCCCTATATACAGCATGAGCCCCACACAGCCTCCCGATATACAGCATGAGCCCCACACACCCTCCCTATATACAGCATGAGCCCCACACAGCCTCCCGATATACAGCATGAGCCCCACACACCCTCCCTATATACAGCATGAGCCCCACACAGCCTTCCTATATACAGCATGAGCCCCACACAGCCTCCCTATATACAGCATGAGCCCCACACAGCCTCCCGATATACAGCATGAGCCCCACATAGCCTCCCGATATACAGCATGAGCCCCACATAGCCTCCCTATATACAGCATGAGCCCCACACACCCTCCCTATATACAGCATGAGCCCCACACAGCCTCCCTATATACAGCATGAGCCCCACACAGCCTCCCGATATACAGCATGAGCCCCACACACCCTCCCGATATACAGCATGAGCCCCACACAGCCTCCCGATATACAGCATGAGCCCCACATAGCCTCCCTATATACAGCATGAGCCCCACATAGCCTCCCGATATACAGCATGAACCCCACACAGCCTCTTTATATACAGCATGAGCCCCACACACCCTCCGTATATACAGCATGAGCCCCACACACCCTCCGTATATACAGCATGAGCACCACACACCCTTTCTATATACAGCATGAACCCCACACAGCCTCCCTATATACAGCATGAGCCCCACATAGCCTCCCTATATACAGCATGAGCCCCACATAGCCTCCCGATATACAGCATGAGCCCCACACAGCCTCCCGATATACAGCATGAGCCCCACACAGCCTCCCGATATACAGCATGAGCCCCACACAGCCTCCCGATATACAGCATGAGCCCCACACAGCCTCCCTATATACAGCATGAGCCCCACACACCCTCCCTATATACAGCATGAGCCCCACACACCCTCCCTATATACAGCATGAGCCCCACACACCCTCCCTATATACAGCATGAGCCCCACACACCCTCCCTATATACAGCATGAGCCCCACACACCCTCCCTATATACAGCATGAGCCCCACACACCCTCCCTATATACAGCATGAGCCCCACACACCCTCCCTATATACAGCATGAGCCCCACACACCCTCCCTATATACAGCATGAGCCCCACACAGCCTCCCGATATACAGCATGAGCCCCACATAGCCTCCCGATATACAGCATATGTGCTGCATGTCGCCCCCATAGAATCCCCATGCGCTGCATGTCGCCCCAATAGAATCCCCATGCGCTGCATGTCACCCCCATAGAATCCCCAACAAAAAAACCACATACTCACCTCAGTCCCATTCCCCGGCGCTCTGCTTCTGTTGCTGCCTCTGTTGTGCTGCCTCTGGTGCGCTGACTCTCCGGTGCGCTGACTCTCTGGCGGTACACAGCTGTTGTGATGAAATTACGTCATCGTGTCAGCTGTTTCACACGCTGATTGGTGGATGAAGTGGCCCCTCCTCCACTAGTGCTGACTGCGCCTAGGGAGATAACAGAGACAGCGAGCGGGTGGGCACGGTGCGGCCCACGGACCTCTAGTTTCCAGCCCCACGACTGTCTCGGTCCACGGGCCGGACTGAGACAACCAGAGGGTTGGATGTGACCCGCAGGCCGCACTTTGCCCAGGTCTGGTATAGAGCCATGTCTGGTTAATAATGGAGATGCATGGAAGTCCACACCCCACCATCCAATACATGTAACCTATCCAGGGCAGGCCAGTAATATTAGACCCCCGGAAACATCATATGTAGCTGTACTTGTGTCCCTTACGTGTGAGATATAAACCTGTCATTTTCTCCCCAGCAGCCAGTGTTGAGAAGCATGACCCTGGAGTTCAAAGAAAGGGACACGTGTTATGTTCTGGAGAAGAAGAGTCCGGCAGCTTGTCCCGTCAGTCCGGCATCTCCAGAGCCCCGTTTCCCACATCCTTGTCAATTCCAAGACTTAATATGCAGCTTGCCTGTTAACACTCGGCCAACAGGACGGGGGCGGCGAGGAAGGCGTGGAAGGAGGGGTCGAGCGCCCTGCTCTGCTTCCAACCGGAGCGCTGACCTGTTGCGGTTACTGGCAAGAGAAGTCCCCGGACCTCCCAAACGTACCGGAGTACGCGGGCGCTCTGGCTCTCGCAGGGGGCGGCTGAAAAGACTGGCAGACTCGGTGCTGCGGAGGGACTTCCTGGAACATCAGCAAAGGCTTTCCCAGCGCTATGAGACCGAGCGTCCTCAGCTGAGACGGTTTAGCGAGAGCAGCGAAGATGAGGAGGACGAGGAGAACCACAGCCTGCGATCAGACTCCCCACCGATCCTAACAAAGCCCATGTTGAAACGGAAGGTGAGAAGACATTTGCTGCGTTGGTGCATGTTCTCAGATTCGTTCTCTTGGTGACTAATGGGGGTAATGTAGGAAAACCCTTATGATCAGCTACACTTAATATTTTATATTTTGTTCTACCCCTTTTCTCCTTCCAGAAACCTGGACCTCATAGAAAAAGACGTGTGCGGAGGCGCAAGCACCATCACAACAGCAGCGTGGTTACAGAAACCATCTCTGAGACCACTCAGGTTCTGGATGAACCATTTGACGACTCTGACTCGGAGCGTCCGATGCCAACACTGGAGCCTGAAGAAGAAAGCAAAGGCCGTCGTGCCAGCTTACCACCGGATTACTTCTCCTACCTCCCCCCACACCCATTTCTAAGACGAAGCCGCCAATTAGGCAAAACCAGATCAAGCAGTCAACAGCTTCAAGGTCAGTTTTTAACGTCTAGTTTGTGTGAGATGTTACATTTTACAGTGTTACGTGGAAAATCGAATACCATTGTATGGCAATTCTGTCATTCCAGTGTCGTCATCAGTACAACCACCTCCTGCAAACCTGAGACCCTCAGAGGAAGCAGTCACAGTGCCGGATCCTAATCCTCCACCTCCTGTAAAGAAGAAAGGGTGGCCGAAGGGCAAGAGCAGAAAACCTCTTCACTGGAAAAAGCGACCTGGACGCAAACCAGGTTTTAAGCTGAAGCGAGATCCCCCTCCAGAACCAGCACCTACTCCTCCGGCTCCTTCAAGACCAGGGCGCAAGCCCAGGGTTAGGGAGGAACCACCGCCGCTTCCTGCAGAAGAGAAGGTCCCTGAGGTAAAGGAACCCGAAGAGGAGGTTGAGGCAACGGTGGTAGATACAAAAGCTAATGAAGAAGAGGAGACAGCCATTGCTACCGTGCCGCCAGCATCACCTTCGGAAAGCAGCAGCAGTACCAGCAGCAGTGAGGTTTCCTCCCGTGAACCTGAAACCCATCCAGCGTCTCCAGAACCCCAGAGGCAGCCTGTGGAAGAACTCCAACCTATCCCTGAGGAAGCAGAGCCAGAAGAGGAGGAGGAAGAGAGGGCGACTGACGAAAAAGAGGCTGTAGCAGTACCAGCATCTAACCAGCAAGAAGACCATGATGCAGATGATGAGGATGAAGGAGTAAAAGAGGCAGATGAAAGGGAACCGCTACAACAGGACCCTGTGAACGAGGAAGCGGAGCAACAAGAGACGAGCTTGGGAAGTAGCGAAGAGGAAGACAAGGCTGATGGTGAACAGGAAACAAGCGAAGGCAACGATCAGCCGCCTTGTCTTGAAGAAGAAAACAGCCCAGAAAAGGTAGAGGAGGAACCCAAAGAGGAGGAGGAAGACGAAGAAGAGGAGGAAGAGGAAGGTGAAGAAGAAATCCCTCACACAGAACTTGATTTAGAGACTGTACAAGCAGTGCAATCATTGACCCAGGAAGAAGGGAGCGAGCGGGATGATGGGGCCTATGGGGATTGTGAGGATGAGACCCTGACAGCTTGCCAGACTTTGCAGAGTTTTACGGCGGCAGAGGACGACCCGCAGCTGGGTTTGTCAGATGAGTGCCATCCCTCTGCTCACGACAGCCCAATCTCCTCTGTTCACTCTCACCCTAGTCAGTCAGTGCGGTCAGCAAGCAGCCCGAGTGTGCCTCCAGCTCTGGAGAATAATGGGACAGGCGGGTACCCTCAGATCAGCCCAGACGCGGGCTCCCTCTCTGCCCCATCTATGCAGAATCTGGAAACGACCAGTCCAATGATGGATGTGCCCTCGGTGTCGGACCATTCGCAGCAAGTGGTGGACAGCGGCTTCAGCGACTTGGGCAGCATTGAGAGCACAACTGAAAACTATGAAAATCCCAGCAGTTATGACTCCAGCATGGGGGGTGGCAGCATTTCCTCGCAGAGCAGCTGTTCCTATGCCAATGGGGGAAACGGCAGCGGAGCTGGCGGGCTGCCCTCCTCCGCCAGCTTGGTACAGAATGGTTGTGCCGTGAGCCAGCAAATGGCTGGAATGGCAAGCATGTTACAGACAACCCAGGCTTGTAGCATAAAATCTCCGCAGAGTTGTGCCTCCGAACGTCCTCCCAGCAGCAGCGGTAACAACCAGCCGCCACCACCGCCCCCTCCACCGCCGCCATTGCCCCCACAGCAGCCACAGCCGCCGCCCCAGCAGCAGCCGCCGATGTCACAGTGCAGCATGAACAACAGCTTTGGCCCCTCACCCATGATCATGGAGATACCGGACCAGAGCAACGGCGGCAATCTCAGCATCTACCCCGGGGATTTTGGGGCCGGCGGCTACTCCCAGCCCTCGGCCACTTTCAGCCTGGCAAAGTTGCAGCAGCTTACCAACACTATCATGGACACTCATCCTATGCCTTACAGCCACGCTCCGGCCGTCACCTCCTATGCAAACAGCGTGTCCCTTTCAAATCCGGGCTTGTCCCAGCTCACGTCTTCACACCCGTTGGCGGGGACACCCCAAGCACAAGCCACCATGACCCCACCTCCTGCTATGAACCTACTTTCGTGTAATATGTCAGCGGGCAACCTTGGCATCTCCCATAGCCAGCGTATCCAGAGTCAAATGCCCGTCAAGGGGCACATCTCTATCCGCTCCAAATCTGCGCCTCTCCCTGCTGCACCATCCCCTCACCAGCAGCAGTTGTATGGGCGCAGCACGCCAGGTATGCAGCCCGCTACCCGAGCACTCGCCGTCCAGCGGAGCATGAACATGGGAGTCAATCTTATGCCCACCTCACCGTATAATGTCAACACCATGAACCCTTTGAATGCCATGGGTGGCTACCGCATGTCCCAACCTATGGTCAACAGTTCTTATCACAGCAATGCGGCCTATATGAACCAGACAACACAATACCCCATGCAAGTTGGCATGGGCATGATGGGTGCCCAGGCCTATACCCAGCAACCTATGCAGCCGAACCCCCATGGAAATATGATGTACACACCTCCTCCTCACCACTCCTATATGAATTCCCCTCCCGTCCCGAAACAAACTCTCAACTCCCCCTATATGAGGAGATGAGGGGGGCACCGGATCCACCCAAAAAAGATGCCCTCCTGCCCCTCGTCTTCTTGCAGACTATAAATACGGCCTTTTATACTGACAGGACTTTTATCCCCCTGTTCCTTATATCCCTTTGCTGTAGATTTAATATTATGTTTTTTTTTTTTTTTTTTTAATTATTATTTTATTTCCAACCCTTGCAAAAAAATATATATATAATTTTCCTGTTTTTTTTCTGTAGAAAGAATTTTCTTTTTTTTTTTTTCCCCTCAATTTCTTTCACTCTCCAGTTTATACAAAAAGCGTCGGTGGATTTATTTTATTTGAAGCCCTTCCTTTTTTTTTTTTTTTTAAAGAAAAAATCTAAAAAACTACAGACAAAAAAACAGTTTTAGCGGGAAAAAAAAATCGCACGGAAATAGGAAGTTTGACAAATCTCATTTTTAGAAATCAAGTTTAAAAGAAAAAAAAATAGAAAGACAAAAAAAATAAAAAATATGTAACCCTGTAGCCTTATTCCGCTGTGGGCTTTTCACTGAGCCGCGGCAACTGTCCACATTAACCGTGCGTCCGCTGCATTTTTTTTTTTTTTGGCTCATTGTTTCCAATTTTTAGGATGGGGTTTGAAGGGAGAAAACACTTAAAAATGGCTCTTAGGTGTGGCAGAGGGGCATTAAGCACATACATAGAGGTAGCCAAAATACGGGCTATGGTATATAGCAAAAGGAGCGGTTATACGCGTATTATTATGGTCTCTTTTGCTATACTATAGCTTGTGGGAGAGGTAGTCCTCCGCCATCTTAATCTCCCTCTGCTGTATACTACTTGGACTCGATTACCTTCCGTTTATAATAAGCACTTATTGCCGCATAAGAAAAGTTTGTCTTCAGGCTCGAGAAGTTGGCATTTGTCCACCAGAATTACCGCATTTGTCGCCTTTTCCCCCCTCGTCTCTTCACGAAGAGTGCCCATCTTTTATCCCCGTATAAAATTCTTAATATATTTTTATTTATAGCCGTCGGAGCTCCTTTACATTTTCTTACATCCGTTTGGCAAATAAAAAAAATTCTGGCTCCCTGCAGTCACCACTAGGTGGAGCTAACATCCTATGTACAAAGTAACTCACAGGCTCCCTCTGGTGGTAACTGCTGGTAGTGCCAAGTATTTGACATTTTATATCTATGCAGGAGGTTTTTTTGTTTGTTTTTTTTGGAGTTCTAGATCAGAAAAATGAAGTTCTCAACTGCTAGAGAAAAAAGTATTTTAAGAATTTTGCATCGGTTTAGGGAGGGGGGAATTCACTGTAAAGTGTGTGACGGTTCCTAGATCCATAATTAATCTCTGTGATACTGTGTAAGTCTGTACATGCACGCCCTTGTGCAAAGTGGTGGAAGTCGAATCACTACAGCGAGGGAAACCTAGTTAAATGGCAGAGAATTATTTTTTAATATTTTTATATTTGTGACTTTTTGTTTCTGTTTCGTCGCATAGACGAGAGACCCTATGTATATATTGTGATTATATATCGTTGCTGTCCTCCCCAGCCGGATTCTTATCAAAGGGGCAGATCCGCGTTTCTTTTGTTTGTTTTTTTTGTTTTTTTTCTAAATCCCACCCTTCACATATAGGATAAAGAAAGAAGCGATTTAATATTACCACAAAGTACGGCAATGCTGTTGACATTGGTGCTGATTCATGCCTTGTCATAGCAATAATGTGTGCCTGCCACCTGGGATACCCGCTGACTACAGCTGTGTCAGGTGACGGCTGCTGGCCATATCTGAACCCACTTCCTCACAAGACTAGTGCCTCTGTACAGAAGCTTTACATTCCTGCCGTAATCGTTCCCTAATTTATCATCATTGCCGCGAGTTCCCGCTTGATTTCTTCCCCAGCTCGCTTTCCTACTCACCTCTGACTTCCTTTCACTTTCTTCCCCACCTCCTGCGTCCTCTCGCTTTCTTCCTCACCTCTCACTCTTCCCCCACCTCCAACGTCCTTTGGCTTTCTTTCCCACCTCCAGTGTCCTCTGACTTTCTTCTCCACCTCCCGTGTCCTCTCATTTTCTTCCCCACCTCCTGCATCCTCTCATTTTCTTCCCCCCTCCAACGTCCTTTCACTTTCTTCCCCACCTCCCACGTCTTCTTGCCTTTTCACCTGTGTCCTCACTTTCTTCACCTCCCGTGTCCTTACCTTCTTCCCCACCTCCCACGTCCTCGTGCCTTCTTCTTCACCTCCTGCGTCCTCTTGCCTTCTTCCTCACCTCCCACGTCTTCTTGCTTTCTTCTCCATCTCCTGTGTCCTCATTTTCTTCACCTCCCGTGTCCTCACCTTCTTCCCCACCTCCCACGTCCTCGCCTTCTTCCTCACCTCCCGCGTCCTCTCGTCTTCTTCCTCACCTCCCGCGTCCTCTCGTCTTCTTCCTCACCTCCCGCGTCCTCTCGCCTTCTTCCTCACCTCCCGCGTCCTCTCGCTTTCTTCTTCACCTCCCGCGTCCTCTCGCCTTCTTCCCCACCTCCCGCGTCCTCTCGCCTTCTTCCTCACCTCCCGCGTCCTCTCGCTTTCTTCTTCACCTCCCGCGTCCTCTCTCCTTCCCCACCTCCCGCGTCCTCTCGCCTTCTTCCCCACCTCCCGCGTCCTCTCGCCTTCTTCCCCACTTCCCGCGTCCTCCCGCCTTCTTCCCCACCTCCCGCCTTCTTCCCCACCTCCCGCCTTCTTCCCCACCTCCCGCGTCCTCTCGCCTTCTTCCCCATCCCCCGCGTCCTTTCGCCTTCACCCCCCGCGTCCTCTCGCCTTCTTCCCCACCTCTCGCCTTCTTCCCCACCTCCCGCGTCCTCTCGCCTTCTTCCTCACCTCCCGCGTCCTCTCGCCTTCTTCCTCACCTCCCGCGTCCTCTCGCCTTCTTCCTCACCTCCCGCGTCCTCTCGCCTTCTTCCTCACCTCCCGCGTCCTCTCGTCTTCTTCCTCACCTCCCGCGTCCTCTCGCCTTCTTCCCCACCTCCCGCGTCCTCTCGCCTTCTTCCCCACCTCCCGCGTCCTGGCTTTCTTTCCCCACCTCCCACTTATTTTCATTCTTGGCATGTCGACTAGGATTGATGCGTCAAGCTCTTGTATAGGAATACAGAAAAATATCACTAGAAAAAAAACCCGCATGAAGATACACATCTACTTGGGTTGATGAAAGGTAACACTAGGAGAGACTTTCACGTGATTTAGTCACTTGGTCCAGAAGACACTCGGGAAAGGGGGAAATCGGGAAGACTAGCGCCGCGTGTATTAGATGGCAGTCGTAATGCAAAAAAATAAGACCGTATACTATGTAACGGTTGGACATGTATGGCGGTGCCACCAGTCATTTTCTACATAGGACCTTGCCCAGCGTCCCCCGTGTGACTCATTTTCGGTTCTGATTCATGCAGTTTCGGCTTGGCTGAACTTACCTGATATAATAGGTGCCGCTTATCTCCAGAGGATAAGAATTAGCTAGAATTTAAAAAAAGGTCTAATCCTTGCTGTCCTCAACGCCATTCTAGATAATTTCAGGGGCAAATCTGTAAGTATTTCCTTTGAAAATGACTGCACGCTCTGCTGAACTGAGTGTACATGTGCATCGAGGGATTGGATGACGGTGTAAAATCCCATCACAAACATTTTATGTCTGCTATGAGGGAAAGCAAGGATCGGGCATGTTTGATTCTTAACTTTTCGCTCCCTGGATGACGAGTGGCACCACTGATATCACCTCGACGTACGTCCAAAAAGAGAAAGGGATGCACAGCTAAATGAATAAGATAACAATGGGGTGCAGCACTATGCATCAATTGAAGTGTGTACAAGGAAAAAAAACAACTTTGACGTACGTGACCGATCCCAGTGTGCGGTAGCCCAGCTGACTAGTATCCGAATCGCACGGCCGGCTGAAGGTGGCACGTGTGCCCCAAGCCATAGGGTGAGTGAAGGAGGCACATCACTTCTGTAAGGATCAGTATTCATAGAGCATCTTCAGGATGGAGCTATAATGGTTCTCGGACACTTTCTAGAGGGAGGACCTGTGGTTCGTCGCTTCCCCCGAGGGTTAGTGAGGGCCGCTCTCTGTACCCCTGACTTCTCGACACTGTGACTCCTCGCCGATCACCAATCTGAAGGAAGGCAGTTAGTCCATACCATATGTATACAAATGTCTCTTCCCTACATTTCTAGGGTTTTAATAATTGCCTGTTTCTAAATGGGTTTTTTCCTCCGCCTCATTGTAATTGTATTATGATTATTTTTTTTTATTATTATTTTTTTTATGTTCCTTTCCTCCGGCCTTTTCTTGACGTTGTGGGGTTTGAACGGCCCCCGTCTGGTTTGTATGTAATAAAACTTTCACCCCAAATCCCCCCGGTTTTCCCCTCCTTCCCTCCCCATCCACCTCTTCTTCCTCCTTTCTAGTAAGTGCTTTCAGAAAAAAAAGAAGAAAAAAAAACCTGTACATTTTAACGTTAAAAAAAAAATAAATTATGTTGAGACATTTTGGAAACTCGGTATCAAGAGTTTTTATTGGATATCGTTGTGTGGAAGGGTAGGGTCGAAACCATTCGCGACCATAAAGGTTACAAAGGTGCCGATCTTACAGGTGTAACTACGCTGATCAGATGGATATATGGTGAGTTTTAGGTTTACCGCCATTCTCTTGTGTAAAAAATCCTGCTCACAAGCTCGTTTCTGGCTGTGGGATAAAATTTCTGCAGCAGGAGCCTCTCCCCACTGAGCTAAGTCCAGCTAGTCTGATGGGAGATATTTCAGATGGCCATGATGCTACCTGATAGCCTGTGGGCAATGTACTAGCGTATAAATATAAGGATTTATCACTTTCCATTAAAGTCTGTTTCTTAATACATTGCAGTCATCATATTATATAGTATTGTGTTCTTACAATTGCTCATTTTGCCTTTCTACCCAGATAATTCCCTTTTCCATTAGTTCTATGACATCACGTGATTAAAAACGGACTAGCTGAATCCTTCTAAGCTGTATGTAGAAACAGGAGGTCAATTTTCTCTGCACATGTCATGAGTCACTGCAAAAGTCTATGGCAGGGGGAGGAAAGAACAGCTGGGTCAGGAGTTTAAGAGGGGAATGATAAATGCAGGGACCAGAGACTTCCTGTTTCTACACAGAGCAGAGAAGAGAAGAATTATCTTGGTAGAAAGGGAAAATGAGCAATTGTAAGTACACAGTGCTATATAATATGATGACTGCAATTTATTGAGGATAAGAACTTTTGATAGGAGGAGGAGAAATGCTTCTTTAAAGATATTAGCCTGGGCTGCAAACTTCCACATTGGGTAATAACCCAACACACCTGCCGAAACGCGTGCCCGATCTCCAGGTATTGTGCACACATCTTGGCCATTGGAATAAAACACACGCACGTGCTTTGGCAGATGTGAGGGTTGTAATACAATCGCTACCTCTGCACCCCCTATCTATTCCCCTGATACTATGGTTATGATGGCAGTTGTGACGATCGCCTACATTTCGGACAGGCCTGACGCCAGATGCGTGGACGGTTCGTGATAAAATAATGCGACGGTCGGAGCTGCATCGAGCACTCGCCGGCATAAATATTTACACTTTTACAAGCCGAGGAATATTGATTCGTATTTCCCAGCAGAATATAGCAGAGATGGATGTGCGGGATAAAAGGCCATAGTAAATGGGCGAGCTCCACGGTGTGCCGCCCCACTACTAAGGGAATGGCGGATACAAATGACGGTGCTGCACAAGTGCCTGCGCGCCTCCTCTTCCTCCCCTCCGTGACTGATCAGCTGCTATAAATATCCCCAGAAATGGCTGAGCCAGAACCTGAATAAAACGCTGGCAAGAAATCAAAGAGCGAGTTATGGATCGCGCTGCCTGACTGTTATATGCCAGATAATATGCTGCACCTCACAGAGCGGAGGATACGGTGCATTGTACCCCGCGGATACCAGCCGAAGGTTACACGTCACTTCCATCTCCCGAGGGATTCCGATTACAATACATTCTACTGGTATTGGGAATAAATTAATGATCTATTACGGGGGGGATCCTTGCTCTGAACCCCTGCCACACACTCATTTTCCCGACCAAACAGCCATTCATTAGAGTAATTGGCATTTTCTTCATAATTTGGTATTTTGCATTAAAAAAAATGAATAAAAAGTGGGTCCGAAGCACAGATCTGATTTAAGTTCCCGGTTTTCAGTTTTACAAATAGTTTGGGGTGACTGCGACTTATTGATCTAGATTCCCAAATCTGCACAGATAAGATCCATTATTCAGTTAGCTCTTCGGCGCCCTCTAGTGGCCGGGTCTTGTAGTTTATGCGTAGATTGCAATGAGCTCCCCCTAGTGGCAGGGTCTTGTAGTTCATGCATAGATTGCAATGAGCTCCCTCTAGTGGCAGGGTCTTGTAGTTCATGCATAGATTGCAATGAGCTCCCCCTAGTGGCAGGGTCTTGTAGTTCATGCATAGATTGCAATGAGCTCCCTCTAGTGGCAGGGTCTTGTAGTTTATGCATAGATTGCAATGAGCTCCCTCTAGTGGCCGAGTCTTGTAGCTTATGCATAGATTGCAATGAGCTCCCTCTAGTGGCAGGGTCTTGTAGTTTATGCATAGATTGCAATGGGCTCCCTCTAGTGGCAGGGTCTTGTAGTTTATGCATAGATTGCAATGGGCTCCATCTAGTGGCCGGGTCTTGTAGTTTATGCATAGATTGCAATGAGCTCCCTCTAGTGGCCGGGTCTTGTAGTTTATGCATAGATTGCAATGGGCTCTATCTAGTGGCCGGGTCTTGTAGTTTATGCATAGATTGCAATGGGCTCCCTCTAGTGGCCAGGTCTTGTAGTTTATGCATAGATTGTAATGAGCTCCCTCTAGTGGCCGGGTCTTGTAGTTTATGCATAGATTGCAATGGGCTCTATCTAGTGGCCGGGTCTTGTAGTTTATGCATAGATTGCAATGGGCTCCCTCTAGTGGCAGGGTCTTGTAGTTTATGCATAGATTTTAATGAGCTCCCTCTAGTGGCCGGGTCTTGTAGTTTATGCAAAGATTGCAATGGGCTCCCTCTAGTGGCAGGGTCTTGTAGTTTATGCATAGATTGCAATGAGCTCCCTCTAGTGGCCGGGTCTTGTAGTTTATGCATAGATTGCAATGAGCTCCCTCTAGTGGCTGAGTCATGTAGTTTATGTATGCATAGATTGCAATGAGCTCCCTCCAGTGGCCGGGTCTTGTAGTTTATGCATAGATTGCAATGAGCTCCCTCTAGTGGCTGAGTCATGTAGTTTATGTATGCATAGATTGTAATGAGCTCCCTCCAGTGGCAGGGTCTTGTAGTTTATGCATAGATTGCAATGAGCTCCCTCTAGTGGCCGCTACCAGAAAGCAGAATATTATCATTTTACTCTACTGGAAAAATTGTAAAATTACTTGACCCCCACCCCCCCCCCCCAAAAAAAAGGTCCAGATGACCGCATCCTCGTAGGAAAAAATAAAAAAAAAGGAACCTTGTTACTATTTTATCTTTAAATCCAAATGTGTTGGATATTCTTTAGCAAAACACTACAATGCTAGGATTTCTTATGCGGGCGCTGTAGTGTTGCCCACGGTTGGGTGGGCATTGGTCGTTGGACCATATATTGCTGATAGCAGCTTCACACCACATCTCTACCGGTAAAGTCACCTGCTAGAATAAAATAGGTCTGTGTAATTTATAGATTCGGGGCATAAAAGGTTTGTTACATTATTTTTACCGTATTTAGGACAGGATGATGTAGTAAAGCTGTGTCCTCAGGTGCCGGCCGTGCCGTTCTCCTGCTGACTCAGCGCTGGTGGCGTCTCATCAATATTAGGTATAGGAAGTTTGCATCAAATTCTGGTGCCTTTAAGAGAGACTAAAAGTATTAAAAATCTCCTTTAGCCCAAAACTTGGCCGTATCTCTCTGTAGTGTGATCCCGGCCTAATCTGAGTCTGTGAAAAAAATTGGACCACACTCGGAGGTAAAGATGTATATTTTTTTTTTCCTTAGTGAAAAAAAAAAAGTCTTAGTTACTCACCGGTTAACGGTGTTTCTCGGAGTCCATGACAGCACTACGGAGAGAGGGGATCCGCCCTTCAGGAACAGGAAACCTACAGATACATAAGGGCGGCACCTCTCCCACGCATCAGTTGGTTTACAGAGCACAAGAGGACCACCAAGGTTAATAGCATACATAATAATGATACAATAACTAACTATTCACTACCCGTGAATTATATAAATAAAGGAAGACGTGTACACCCAGAATTTAAGAAGACGGGAGGGTATGTACAGGTGCTGTCATGGACTCTGAGAAACACCGTTAACCGGTGAGTAACTAAGGCTTTATCGGTCGTCCATGACAGCACTACGGAGAGAATTACAGAGAGTAACTAACTAGGGAGGGACTACAGCTTGCAGCACCCTTACACCAAAAGAGAGGTCAGAAGAGGCACCCAGGTTCAATCTATAGTGGTTATAGAATGTGTTTGGAGAAGACCAAGTAGCAGCCTTACAAATTTGGTCGATCGACACCTCCAATCTTTCCGCCCACGAAGCCGCCATAGCTCTAGTGGAATGCGCTTTTAGACCTTCAGGCGCCGGTTGCCCTTTGAGATGTATGCCAGCGAGATAGCCTCCCTGATCCATCTAGCTAGAGTAGATTTTGATGCTCTATGTCCTTTCCTACTACCCTGATAGGATACGAATAGGGCGTTATCTATCTTCCAGGGATCAGTTACCGCTAGATATTCTAGGATACATCTTTTTACATCTAAAGTGTGTAACTTCCTTTCCTTATCGTTAGTAGGATTGGGGAGGAAAGATGGAAGAACTATTTCCTATGTTCTGTGGAATCTGGACACTACTTTAGGAAGATATGCTGGATCAGGGGATAGTGTCACTCTATCATCCCTAAGCAGCATGTAAGGGGGAACCCTGGATAATGCCTGGATGTCTCCTATCCTACGTGCCGATGTTAGAGCCACCAGGAAGGCTACTTTAAGGGATAGATTTTTAATAGAGGCTGAAGTAATCGGCTCAAATGGGGCCTCTGTCATGGCTGAGAGGACTAGGTTCAGGTCCCATGGCATGACCCTATTCTTTACCATTGGCCTAGACCGTTTTGTCGTCCTGATGAATCTGCTGACCCAGTAATTCTGAGCAATGTTGCAGCCAAAGAGGGCCCCTAAGGCTGACACCTGCACTTTAAGAGTATTTGGGGATAACCCCATATCTAACCCCTTCTGTAAGAATTCCAAAATCTAGTCTATCGGTATTGACTGACCAACTATTACCCCCGAGTTCTGAAGAAATCTCTTCCAGATCCTGACATAAATTTTTGTGGTGATTATTTTTCTGCTCTTCAGCAGAGTGTTAATGAGGCCCAGAGAGAACCCCCTATCCTTTAACAGTGCCCGCTCAAAATCCACGCCGTCAGATGAAGGCCAACTGCCCAAGGATGGTAGACTGGGCCCTGGGATAGGAGATCCGGGATGTTTGGCAAGACCCATGGGTCGGATATTGACATAGCCCTTAGGCATGGAAACCACGTCCTTTTGGGCCAGAAGGGGGCAATTACTATCACTGTGGCCACCAGAGGAAGTAGAGACGGGAGGAAAGGTGTAAGCTAGCCTGAAGTTCCAGTCTATGAGGAGGGCATCTACTGACAGAGGATTTTCTCGGGGGTTCAGAGAGCAGAATTGTCACTTTTCTGTTTCCTTTTGTGGCAAACAGGTCTACCTCCGGTTGACCCCACCTTTCCACGATGAGGTCGAAGATGGAGCCGTTCAGGGACCACTCTCCTTGCCTCAACGTGTTGCGGCTTAAGAAATCCGCCATAGTGTTTTCTGCTCCTCTTATGTGAAGAGCCGTCCATGAGAGAAGATGTTGCTCTGCTAGCTGGAACAGACGATCTGCTACACACATTAGGGATTTGGAACGGGTCCCGCCTTGGTGGTTTATATATGCCACGGTGACCCGATTGTCCGAGAATACCCGCACGTGGTGGCCCTGTAGATAGACAAGGAGTGTTTTAACTGCCTGTGCCTCTGCCGTTAACGCCTTCAGGTTGGAGGACATTTCCATCTGACACTGATCCCAAAGCCCCTGGACCAATATATCCCCCATGTGAGCCCCCCACCCAGAAGGGCTAGCGTCTGAGGTGACTATACGAGTTACATTATATTCCCAGGGGACCCCCGTCGACAGGTTCTCTCGGTCTAGCCACCACTCGGATACAATAGCATCTTGGGATAAGGTCAGCAGGCTCTCCAGACATCCCCCCCAACCTTTTTTGTTGTATCAGCACCTCGCCCTGAAGTATCCTAGTATGATACTGGGCCCATCGGACCGCTGGAATACAGGACGAGAGGGAGCCTAACAGAGACATGGCTCTTCGTAGCGATATGGTGGGGTTTTTTAAGGCATTCAGCACCTGAAGGTGCAGGCGATCAATTTTCTCGTGAGGCAAACGGCATTCCTGAACCTGGGAATCCAAGGTCAGGCCTAAAAATCGCTGCACCTTCATGGGCTGTAACCGTGAGTTTTTTAACGTTTAGCATCCACCCCAGACGCTCTAGGGCCGACATTACTTTATGTACCTGTTCCAGACAGTGATCCGCCGTTTTACCTACGATAGGGAGATAGTCCAGGTAGGGGATTATTAGAATCTCAGACTCATGTAGGTGTGCCATAACTTCAGCCATTACCTTGGTAAACACCGATATACCAAAGGGGAGGGCCCTATACTGGAAGTGTCTGACTACCCCATCCAACCGCACCGCCACCCTCAGGAATCGTTGGTGTCCTGCATAAATGGGGATATGGTAATAGGCGTCCTTTAAATCCAATACTACCATAGAGCAGTTTTTAAACAGTAGCTTTATTGCGGTGTTAATAGTCTCCATTTTAAATGATTGTACGGTCAGGAAATTGTTAAGAGCCCTAAGGTTAATAATTGTTCTGAAGGAGCCGTCAGGTTTACGTATCAGGAATAGAGGAGAGTAGAACCCTCTACCCTGTTCTCCTTCTGGAACCGCCGAAAGGACATTCTTATCGAGCAGGTCGTGAACTTCCGTTTCTGGGGCCGCCTGTTCTGCTGGAGAGGACCTGAGCGGGGTAATCCTGAAGCAATTCTGAGGGATAGAGGAGAATTCTAGCCGCAGACCCGTAGCTATTATCCCCAAAATCCAATCGCTACTGGAGATTTTGGACCAGGCCGGGTAGAAGGCAGATAGTCTACCTCCCACCGGGGCGACTAGTCATTGGGGTGGTTTTTTGACCTCACGGGATGGCTCCTGACGTCCCCCACCTCCAACCATAAATCCAGTACCTTTCTTCTTTTTATCATCCCATCTGCTCTGGTCTCTAGCTGGTCTCCTTCGAAAGAACCTTTTCCCTGCGAAGGGACGCGCCTGTAAGAAGTGGTCGGTAGACTGGGAAATTTTTTCTTCTCGTCTCCGGCTTTCTCCAGCAGCTCGTCCAGGACCGGACCGAACAGGTATTCCCCTTCGCATGGGATAGAGCACAGACGGGATCTGGATTGAAGGTCACCTGGCCAACATTTCAGCCATAGGGCCCTGCGTGCCGCATTTGATAATCCTGCCGCTCTAGCTGCCATTCTTGCAGAATCTGCAGATGCGTCCGCGAGAAAGGCAGCGGCATTCTGAATTGTTGGCAGGAATTTTAACATGGATTCTCTGGAGACTCCCTCTTCCAATTTGGACCCTAGTTGATCCAGCCAGACCATCATTGATCTGGCTGCACATGTCGCCGCTACTGCAGGCCTTAGGGCACCCGCTGACATCTCCCATGTCCCTTTAAGAAATGAGTCAGCCTTCTTATCGAGGGGATCCCTTAGGGAAGCCATGTTGTCAAAGGGGATAGATGATCTTTTAGACGCCTTAAGGTACCGTCACACTAGACGATATCGCTAGCGATCCGTGACGTTGCAGTGTCCTCGCTAGCGATATCGTCCAGTGTGACCTGCAGCAGCGATCAGGCCCCTGCTGTGCTGTCGCTGGTCGGGGAAGAAAGTCCAGAACTTTATTTGGTCGCTGGACTCCCCACAGACATCGCTGAATCGGCGTGTGTGACACCGATTCAGCGATGTCTTCACTGGTAACCAGGGTAAACATCGGGTAACTAAGCGCAGGGCCGCGCTTAGTAACCCGATGTTTACCCTGGTTACCATCCTAAAAGTAAAAAAAAACAAACACTACATACTTACCTACAGCCGTCTGTCCTCCAGCGCTGTGCTCTGCACTCCTCCTGTACTGGCTGTGAGCGTCGGTCAGCCGGAAAGCAGAGCGGTGACGTCACCGCTCTGCTTTCCGGCCGCTGTGCTCACACAGTCAGTACAGGAGGAGTGCAGAGCACAGCGCTGGAGGACAGACGGCTGTAGGTAAGTATGTAGTGTTTGTTTTTTTTTACTTTTAGGATGGTAACCAGGGTAAACATCGGGTTACTAAGCGCGGCCCTGCGCTTAGTTACCCGATGTTTACCCTGGTTACCGGCATCGTTGGTCGCTGGAGAGCGGTCTGTGTGACAGCTCTCCAGCGACCAAACAGCGACGCTGCAGCGATCCGGATCGTTGTCGGTATCGCTGCAGCGTCGCTAAGTGTGACGGTACCTTTAGCCACCGCTGTGTCCAATTTTGGTGCTTTATCCCACGTATTCACCAGGGGGTCCTCACAGGGATATCTGCGTTTAAAGGCCAGTGGAAAGGAGCCTTTTTTCTCTGGCTTTTTCCATTCCCTTTTGATAAGGTTCTGAACCTTGTCATTAAGCGGAAATGACCTACGCTTTTTTGGGTCTAGACCGCCAAACATTAGATCCTGCGCTGAAAGTTCTGGCCTTTCGTCAGCCACCCCCATGGTGGATCTAAGGCTGGGTTCCCATTGCGTTATGGGAACGCGCTTAACGGACAGCGTTGCACGGCGAAATTAACGCCGTGCAACGCGTCCGTTAGCGCGCCCATTCACGGCAATGGGAACGCGCAGCACTAGCACGTGCCACGTTCGGCTCGCGCTAGCGACGCGCCGGTGTTTCCTGGCGCGCCGCGGACGCTACTTGCAGCGTCCGAGGCGCGCCCGCGGTCCGTTCCCCGCTCTCGCAGATCCCAGGACGCGGCCCCATTAAAAACATTGCATTAGCGCAACCCGCTAGCGCTAGCGCTAAACGGGTTGCACTAACGCAATGTGACCCTAGCCTAACTGATTTAATCAGCTTGTCCATCTGGTCCAGCGGGAAGCAGAAACGATTAGAATCCTCTTCTGAAGAGGACGCCGAGGAGACAGAGGTGTCTGAATCATTCTCCCTTCTAGGGCCAGCGGACGAATCCGAATCTGAGGCGCTAGGCTCCCTTCTTCTTTTGGAAGGCTCCCCCCGGGACAGGGATTTCAGGGAATCTTTCACCTCCTTCCTGATAATCTCCCTAAGGTTTGACGTAAAATCAGGAGACTCTTCCGCCACCTATGGGAACGGAGAAAAAGGCTATGTAATTTATCCGGTGCTACCGCTATACAGTGTTCCCATCAATCTATCCCTACCACACACGACTGACAAAGTCTCTTAGGGTAGTCGTCTGGCAAAGGGCAACCGCATAGCGCGCACTCCTTGTTTTTTACCTTACCAGCGCATTTTTCCCCTAAGGAAATAAAAATAGGAAAAGACTGCATCAGGGTACGTTCACGAAGATCTCTTACCCGGGCAGTAGCGGTAGGTACTGGATTACTGGGGGGTCGGTCCAGATCCTTCTGTTTAGATCTGCGACTGGCTGCTCACTGCGTCCGCGGGTCTTCGGCTTGGGGTTCGCATGGGACCTCTCCGAGGCTCTGTCCTGCTCCTGCTCCAGCAGACCGACGGTAGCTTCCGGCTCATCCATAGCTGCAGATGGGCTCACAAGCAGCCCTGCAGCGTTCTGTACGGCGTTTGGTTTCCGGTCCCGATGCCCGCCCCCTGCGCGTCACTTCCGGTATCGGGCAGTGCACTCAGGGACGCGCCCGGAAGCCGGGGACGGCACCGCCGGACCCCCCAGCCGCCCGCCACTATACTAATTCGCCTGCGGCCGCAGCACAGCGGCGATCGCGGCAGAAGCCAGCGTCCGACCCCCGGCTCCGGCCCCGCCCCCCCCCACCCGAAAGGAGCGCAGAGGGTGCTCCCGGAAGCCTGCACTGCACCGTACCAACGAGGACCAGAGGTGGGGAAGACAGAGGCCCAGGAGGGTGAACGGACCCCGGGGGGGGACATACTCACCTCGCTGGCCTCTGGGGACGGACCTCCTCCGGACGCCGCTCCACTCTGCACTGCTCACTGTCGTGGAGTCCTACCCGGACCCACCGTGGCGCTTCCAGGGACCCGCACTACCCGAGGTAGGAGACCCCCTCGCTACCCGGGTTGGACAGCCGGCCTGGGTGTTGATAGGTGAACGAAGTCGTCGTATCTGAAGGGAATCCTGTCCTCCAGGAACAGGAAACCAACTGATGCGTGGGAGAGGTGCCGCCCTTATGTATCTGTAGGTTTCCTGTTCCTGAAGGGCGGATCCCCTCTCTCCGTAGTTCTCCGTAGTGCTGTCATGGACGACCGATAAAGAAACTTTTTAGATAACATTTCCTTTTAATCTTCTCCTGACTGATATGTCAATGATTAACATGAATCTGTCACTAAATTATTGCTACCTAGCAGCACGATGTAGAGGCGGAGACCCTGATTCCAGCAATGTATCACTTACTGGACTTTGTGCTGTAGTTTTGATAAAATTCCTGTTTTCTGTGCTGTAGATCTAGCAGTGCTCAAATGCTGAGCTCTGTATAACGCCGCTCACACCACTGATTGGCAGATTTCTGCCCATGCAGTGTACACAGTAAGCTACCAATCAATTGAGGGGGTGGGGTTATACAGAGCTGGAAGACTCCATGGCACAAGACAACTAGTCCTCTAGTGATAATCTCCTGCTGATAAATCTCTGATTATATAAAAACTATAGCCCACAGCCAGAAAAGTGATACATTGCTGGAATCGGGGTCTCTGCTCTCAGATTACATAGCAAAGACCTGACCTTCTTTCATGAGTTATTCTTATGATTGCACACATCACCCATGGCTCATGGGGTCCTACTTTCTAGGGGACGGTCCACTCCTGAATGACTGTTCGGACCTGAGTCATGCCACTGGACTGTAATGTGGGCTAGCTGAAGCACAGGGATACCGAGGCTGGCCAAATCCAGCTGCAGAGAGAGAAGCATCTTTGCCGAGGAAACCGGCCACCTCTGCTAGAATACTCCATTATCAAGAACATGGGGATTTTTTATTTTATGAAGAGGATTTTTATTAAGACGCACATTGCAATTACATGTTTTTACAAGCACTTTACAATTTACCTATTTATGATGAAAAAAATGCCTTTAAAGGGACACTGTCACCTGAATTTGGAGGGAACAATCTTCAGCCATGGAGGCGGGGGTTTTGGGTTTTTGATTCACCCTTTCCTTACCCGCTGGCTGCATGCTGGCTGCAATATTGGATTGAAGTTCATTCTCTGTCCTCCCTACTACACACCTGCACAAGGCAAGATTGTGAAAGGGAAAGGGTGAATCAAACACCCAAAAACCCCGCCTCCATGGCTGAAGATTGTTCCCTCCAAATTCAGGTGACAGTGTCCCTTTAAGATCTGTCTGGCTGTGAGGAAACTGGCTGCAGCAGGAGCCCTCCCCCACCATTTGTTTCCAGATCTTTGGCCCCATCTAGACTTTGGGAACCAATGATCTGGTACCATCATCCCAATCTGGATCCCCGGCCTGGCGATGTCTGCGCGCCCAGCGCGGCTCCTGCCATTTTGTGCTTCCTCAGCTCTCACAAGTGCCTGTGATTTGAAAGGATCTAATCTGAGATGAGTCGCCCGGTGGTTGGAGATCATGGCTGATCCTGCCATGGAGGAGAAGGACACTTGTGGTTACACGTCGTCAAGTCATCAGTTTATTTAGAAGGTAGAAAATGTTATTGCTACACAGAACGAGGCAGAAAATATAAAGTCCATTGTAGGGGGTGACTTGTACGGTGCCGGCACAACAGCGGGTGAATGTTATGGGTGCCCACCACATAATGCCTGAAGAGGTGGAAGGTGCTCCGCTGGGCAAAGGTGGGACACTTGTTCAAATAGCTATCATGAAACGACCCCTTCACAGATCCAAGGTAAGTTGCTGATCGGTGAAGGTGCCAATATTACAATCTCCGAAGGTCCTGAATGGATCGGTGGTTGAGCATCTGCAGGTTTATAGCGCTGTGATCCTGCCCAGTGCAGGCACTTAGCCCCCCGCTACCTGTGATCCTGCCCAGTGCAGGCACTTAGCCCCCCGCTACCTGTGATCCTGCCCATTGCAGGCACTTAGCCCCCCGCTACCTGTGATCCTGCCCAGTGCAGGCACTTAGCCCCCTGCTACCTGTGATCCTGCCCATTGCAGGCACTTAACCCCCGCTACCTGTGATCCTGCCCAGTGCGGGCACTTAGCCCCCCGCTACCTGTGATCCTGCCCATTGCGGGCACTTAGCCCCCCGCTACCTGTGATCCTGCCCATTGCAGGCACTTAACCCCCCGCTACCTGTGATCCTGCCCAGTGCGTGCACTTAACCCCCCGCTACCTGTGATCCTGCCCAGTGCGGGCACTTAACCCCCCGCTACCTGTGATCCTGCCCAGTGCGGGCACTTAGCCCCCCGCTACCTGTGATCCTGCCCATTGCGGGCACTTAGCCCCCCGCTACCTGTGATCCTGCCCATTGCAGGCACTTAACCCTCCGCTACCTGTGATCCTGCCCAGTGCGTGCACTTAACCCCCCGCTACCTGTGATCCTGCCCAGTGCGGGCACTTAACCCCCCACTACCTGTGATCCTGCCCAGTGCGGGCACTTAACCCCCCGCTACCTGTGATCCTGCCCAGTGCGGGCACTTAACCCCCCGCTACCTGTGATCCTGCCCAGTGCAGGCACTTAGCCCCCTGCTACCTATGATCCTGCCCAGTGCGGGCACTTAACCCCCCGCTACCTGTGATCCTTCCCAGTGCAGGCACTTAGCCCCCTGCTACCTGTGATCCTGCCCAGTGCAGGCACTTAGCCCCCGCTACTGGGAGAAAATGAAATGTATTCCTCCTGGCAAAAACTTCACACTAGACCTTCAGCAGCTTGGATTGTGGCCTCTCCACTCTTCCTCCAGACTCTGGGACCTTGATTTCCAAGGTCTAGTGTGAAGTTTCCACAATCAGTGATGGTTTTGGGAGCCATGTCATCTGCTAGTGTAGGTCCACTGTGTTTTATCAAGACCAAAGTCAGCGCAGCCGTCTACCAGGAAATTTTAGAGCACTTCATGCTTCCCTCTGCCGACAAGATTTTTGGAGATGGAAATGTCATTCTCCAGCAGGACTTGGCACCTGTCCACACTGCCAAAAGTACCAATACCTGGTGACAAACAACAGTATCACTGTGCTTGATTGGCAGCAAACTCGCCTGACCTTAACCCCATAATCTATAGAGTATTGTCAAGAGGAAGATGAGAGACACCAGACCCAACAATGCAGATGAGCAGAAGGCTGCTATCAAAGCAACCTGGGCTTCCATAACCCCTCAGCAGTGCCACAGGCTGATCACCTCCATGCCACGCCACATTGATGCAGTAATTGATGCAAAAGGAGCCCGACCATGTATTGAGTGCATTTACTGAACATACATTTCGGTAGGCCAACATTTTGGATTTTAGAATCATTTTTTTAAGCTGATGTTATAAAGTATTCTAATTTACTGAGATAATGACTTTTGGGTTTTCATCCATACAGAATAATGAGCCCCATATATTTCTCCATGCAGTATAATGAGCCCCATATATTGCTCCATACAGAATGAGCCCCAAATATTGCTCTATACAGTATTATGGGCACCACATAGTGCTCCATACAGAATAATGAGCCCCCTATATTGCTCCATACGGTATTATGGGCCCCATAAGTAGATCCATACAGACTAATGAGCCCCATATATTGCTCCATACAGAATTATGAACCCCATATATTTCTCCATAAAGTATAATGAGACCCATATATTGCTCCATACAGTATAATGAGTCCCATATATTGCTCTATACAGAATAATGAGCCCAAAATATTGCTTCATACAGTATTATGAGCACCACATAGTGTCCCATACAGTATAATGAGCCACATATATTGCTCCATACAGTATATTGAACCCCATATAATGCTCAATACAGAATAATGGACCCCATATAATGCTCCTCACAGTATAATGGACCCCATATATTTCTCCATACAGAATACTGGACCCCATATTTTGCTCCATACAGAATAATGAGCCCCATATATTGCTCCATAAAGAATAATCAGGCCCATATATTGCTCCATACAGAATGGGTCCCATATAATGCTCCATATATAATTGGCCCCATAGGATGTTCCATATATAATGGACCCCCTAAGATGCTCCATATATAATGGGCCCCATATAATGCTCCATATACAGCTCTGGCAAAAATTAAGAGACCACCACACCAAAACCCTGTCATGGGCAGCCCAATCTCCTGACCTGAACCCCATTGAAAACCTCTGGAATGTAATCAAGAGGATGATGGATAGTCACAAGCCATCAAACAAAGGACTGCTTAAACTTTTGCACCAGAAGCAGTGTGCACGACTGGTGGGACACATCAAAGCTGTGATTAAAATCATGGTTATTCCACAAAATATTGATTTCTGAACTCTTCTTGAGTTAAAACATTAGTATTGTTGTTTCTAAATGATTATGAACTTGTTTCTTTGCATTATTTGAAGTCTGAAAGCACTGTTTTTTTATTTTGACCATTTTTCTTTGTCAGAAAAAAAATACAAAATTTATTGCTTGGAAATTCGGAGACATGTTGTCAGAAGTTTATAGAATAAATGAACAATTTACATTTTACTCAAAAATATACCTAGAAAGAGAAGAATCAGACAAACTGAACATTTTGCAGTGGTCTCTTAATTTTTGCCAGAGCTGTATAATTAGCCCCATAAAATGTTCTATATATGATGGACCCAATAAGATGTTCCATATATAATTGGCCCCATATGATGCTCCAAGCATAAAAAAATGAAATCCTCACCTCTCCTCCGCGCTTCGGAGATGAGCGGGTGCTCAGGGCAGCGGAGGAACCATGAGGAAGAGAGGTGAGTATTTATTTTTTATGGGGGCTGCCTTATACTACAGAGTCTGCCTATGGGGTATTCCTTATACTACAGAGTCTGCCTATGGGGTGCTGGCTTATACTACAGAGTCTGCCTATGGGGGGATTCCTTATACTACAGAGTCTGCCTATGGGGTGCTGGCTTATACTACAGAGTCTGCCTATGGGGGCTACCTTATACTACAGAGTCTGCCTATGGGGGCTACCTTATACTGCAGAGGCTGCCTATGGGTGCTGCCTTATACTACAGCATCTGCCTATGGGGGCTGCCTTATACTGCAGAGTCTGCCTATAGGGGCTGCCTTATACTACAGAGTTTGCCTTTGGGTGCTGCCCTATACTACAGAGACTGCCTATGAGGTTGCCTTGTACTACAGAGTCTGTCTATGGGGTCTGCCTTGTGCTATAGTGTCTGCCTTTGGGGGCTGTCTTGTGCTATAGTGTCTACCTATGGGGGCTGCCTTGTGCAATAGTGTCTGCCTATAGGGGGCTGCCTTATACTACAGAGTCTGCCTATGGGGGGCTGCCTTATACTACAGAGTGTGCCTATGGGGGGCTGCCTTATACTACAGAGTGTGCCTATGGGGGGCTTCCTTATTCTAAAGAGTCTGCCTATGGGGGGCTGCCTAATACTACAGAGTCTGCCCATAGGGGCTGCCTTATATGACAGAGTTTGCCTATGAGGGGCTGCCTTATACTACAAAGTCTGCCTATGGGGGCTGCCTTATACTATAGAGTCTGCCTATGGGTTCTGCCTCATGATATAGTGTCTGCCTATGGGGGCTGCCTTGTGCTATAGAGTCTGCCTATGGGGGGGCATTATACAATATAGAGTAGTTCTATGGGGAGTGCATTATACTATATGGAGGCCTATGGGGAGTGCATTATACTATATTGAGGACTATCTGGTGCATTATACTATATGGAGGCTATCTAGAGGGCCATCACACAGTCTGGAGATTACAGTGAGGAGGCCATCATACAGTGTTGGAGCTATTAAACAGTTTGGGGGCTACTAAGGGGTCAATATACTGTGTGGGTGGTACTATACAGTGAGGGGGCATTATACTGTGTATAGGGGAGATGTACAAAGGGGAGACTCTGGACATTATAAAATATAAAGTGGGCACTTATAGTTATAGGGGAACTCAGGTTACTGTGGCTATCAAAGTGGCACACAGAGGGCAATATTACTTTCTAGGGAGCAAAATGTGGGCGCTGTTTTCTAGGGCACTTGCACCCAGCATTACTATATTCTAGAGGGTTGCTTTAGAATTTAGGACACAGAGAATCACACAGCAGGTGCAGTAATAGGGACACATACGGCAACAGCGGCTCAGTATTGGGGTATTATGTGCAGTAATAGGGACACATAAGGCAGCAGTGGCTCAGTATTGGGGTATCAGGGACAGTAATAGGGACACATACGGCAGCAGCGGCTCAGTATTTGGGTATCAGGTGCAGTAAAAGGGACACATACAGCAGCAGCGGCTCAGAATTGGGTTATCAGGGGCAGTAATAAGGACACCTATGGCAGCAGCTGCTCAGTATTGGGGTATCAGGTGCACTATTAGGGTCACATACGGCAGCAGCGGCTCAGTATTGGGGTATCAGGGGCAGTAATAGGGACACATACGGCAGCAGCGGCTCAGTATTGGGGTATCAGGTGCAGTAATAAGGACACATACGGCAGCAGCGGCTCAGTATTGGGGTATCAGGTGCAGTAATAGGGACACATACGGCAGCAGCGGCTCAGTATTGGGATATCAGCGACTCAGTATTGGGGTCTCAGGGGCAGTAATAAGGACACATACGGCAGCAGCGACTCAGTATTGGGGTATCACGTGCAGTAATAGGGACACATACGGCAGCAGCAGCTCAGTATTGGGGTATCAGGTGCAGTAATAGGGACACATACGGCAGCAGTGGCTCAGTATTGGGGTATCAGGTGCAGTAATAGGGACACATACGGCAGCAGCGACTCAGTATTGGGGTATCAGGTGCAGTAATAGGGACACATACGGCAGCAGCGGCTCAGTATTGGGATATCAGGGGCAGTAATAGGGACACATACGGCAGCAGCGGCTCAGTATTGGGGTATCAGGGGCAGTAATAGGGACACATACGGCAGCAGAGACTCAGTATTGGGGTATCAAGGGCAGTAATAGGGACACATATGGCAGCAGTGGCTCAGCATTGGGGTATCAGGGGCAGTAATAGGGACACATACGGCAGCAGCGGCTCAGTATTGGTGTTGTGAATTCTGTTGTCGGGCTCCCTCCTGTGGTCATGAATGGTACTTCGGCTGGTTCTATCCATGGACTTACTCTGGTGGCTGTGGGTATTTCTGAGTTTCCTTCCACAGGTGACGAGGTTAATTCGTTAGCTGGCTGCTCTACAGGTCCTTCTCAAAAAATTAGCATATAGTGTTAAATTTCATTATTTACCATAATGTAATGATTACAATTAAACTTTCATATATTATAGATTCATTATCCACCAACTGAAATTTGTCAGGTCTTTTATTGTTTTAATACTGATGATTTTGGCATACAACTCCTGATAACCCAAAAAACCTGTCTCAATAAATTAGCATATTTCACCCATCCAATCAAATAAAAGTGTTTTTTAATAACAAACAAAAAAACCAACAAATAATAATGTTCAGTTATGCACTCAATACTTGGTCGGGAATCCTTTGGCAGAAATGACTGCTTCAATGCGGCGTGGCATGGAGGCAATCAGCCTGTGACACTGCTGAGATGTTATGGAGGCCCAGGATCCTTCAATAGCGGCCTTAAGCTCATCCAGAGTGTTGGGTCTTGCGTCTCTCAACTTTCTCTTCACAATATCCCACAGATTCTCTATGGGGTTCAGGTCAGGAGAGTTGGCAGGCCAATTGAGCACAGTAATACCATGGTCAGTAAACCATTTACCAGTGGTTTTGGCACTGTGAGCAGGTGCCAGGTCGTGCTGAAAAATGAAATCTTCATCTCCATAAAGCATTTCAGCCGATGGAAGCATGAAGTGCTCCAAAATCTCCTGATAGCTAGCTGCATTGACCCTGCCCTTGATGAAACACAGTGGACCAACACCAGCAGCTGACATGGCACCCCACACCATCACTGACTATGGGTACTTGACACTGGACTTCAGGCATTTTGGCATTTCCTTCTCCCCAGTCTTCCTCCAGACTCTGGCACCTTGATTTCCGAATGACATGCAAAATTTGCTTTCATCAGAAAAAAGTACTTGGGACCACTTAGCAACAGTCCAGTGCTGCTTCTCTGTAGCCCAGGTCAGGCGCCTCTGCCGCTGTTTATGGTTCAAAAGTGGCTTTACCTGGGGAATGCGGCACCTGTAGCCCATTTCCTGCACACGCCTGTGCACGGTGGCTCTGGATGTTTCCACACCAGACTCAGTCCACTGCTTCCTCAGGTTCCCCAAGGTCTGGAATCGGTCCTTCTCCACAATCTTCCTCAGGGTCCGGTCTCCTCTTCTCGTTGTACAGCGTTTTCTGCCACATTGTTTCCTTCCAACAGACTTACCATTGAGGTGCCTTGATACAGCACTCTGGGTACAGCCTATTTGTTGAGAAATTTCTTTCTGGGTCTTACCCTCTTGCTTGAGGGTGTCAATGATGGCCTTCTTGACATCTGTCAGGTCGCTACTCTTACGCATGATGGGGGTTTTGAGTAATGAACCAGGCAGGGAGTTTATAAAAGCCTCAGGTATCTTTTGCATGTGTTTAGAGTTAATTAGTTGATTCAGAAGATTAGGGTAATAGGTCGTTTAGAGAACCTTTTCTTGATATGCTAATTTATTGAGACAGGTTTTTTGGGTTATCAGGAGTTGTATGCCAAAATCATCAGTATTAAAACAATAAAAGACCTGACAAATTTCAGTTGGTGGATAATGAATCTATAATATATGAAAGTTTAATTGTAATCATTACATTATGGTAAATAATGAAATTTAACACTATATGCTAATTTTTTGAGAAGGACCTGTATTTAACTCCACTTAGATCTTTGCTCCATGCCACCTGTCAATGTTCCAGTATTGGTCTAGTTCACTCCTGGATCGTTCTTGTGACCTGTCTTCCCAGCAGAAGCTAAGTTCCTGCTTGTTTTTCTTGGGTTTGCTATTTTTTCTGTCCAGCTTGCTATTTTTATTGTTGTCTTGCTTGCTGGAAGCTCTGGGACGCAGAGGGAGCGCCTCCGCACCGTGAGTCGGTGCGGAGGGTCTTTTTGCGCCGTCTGCGTGGTCTTTTTGTAGGTTTTTGTGCTGACCGCAAAGCAACCTTTCCTATCCTCAGTCTGTTCAGTAAGTCGGGCCTCGCTTTGCTAAATCTATTTCATCTCTGTGTTTGTATTTTAATAATAATAATAATAATAATCTTTATTTTTATATAGCGCTAACATATTCCGCAGCGCTTTACAGGTTGCACACATCATCATCATCGCTGTCCCCAATGGGGCTCACAATCTAAATTCCCTATAAGTATGTCTTTGAAATGTGGGAGGAAACCGGAGTACCCGGAGGAAACCCACGCAAACACGGAGAGAACATACAAACTCTATTTTCATCTTTACTCACAGTCATTATATGTGGGGGGCTGCCTTTTCCTTTGGGGAATTTCTCTGAGTCAAGGTAGGCTTTATTTTTCTATCTTCAGGGCTAGCTAGTTCCTTAGGCTGTGCCGAGTTGCATAGGGAGCGTTAGGAGCAATCCACGGCTATTTCTAGTGTGTGTGATAGGATTAGGGATTGCGGTCAGCAGAGTTCCCACGTCCCAGAGCTCGTCCTTTATTATCAGTAACTATCAGGTCATTCTGTGTGCTCTTAACCACCAGGTCCATCATTGTCCTGACCACCAGGTCATAACATATTGGGATATCAGCGACTCAGTATTAAGGTATCGGGTGCAGTAATAGGGACACATACGGCAGCAGTGGCTCAGTATTGAGGTATCAGGGGCAGTAATAGGGACACATACGGCAGCAGAGGCTCAGTATTGGGGTATCAGGTGCAGTAATAGGGACACATACGGCAGCAGTGGCTCAGTATTGGGGTATCAGGTGCAGTAATAGGGACACATACGGCAGCAGTGGCTCAGTATTGGGGTATCAGGGGCAGTAATAGGGACACATACGGCAGCAGCGGCTTAGTATTGGGGTATCAGGGGCAGTAATAGGGACACATACGACAACAGTGGCTCAGTATTGGGGTATCAGGGGCAGTAATAGGGACACATACGGCAGCAGCGGCTCAGTATTGGGGTATCAGGTGCAGTAATAGGGACACATACGGCAGCAGCGGCTCAGTATTGGGGTATCAGGTGCAGTAATAGGGACACATATGGCAGCAGTGGCTCAGTATTGGGGTATCAGGTGCAGTAATAGGGACACATATGGCAGCAGTGGCTCAGTATTGGGGTATCAGGGGCAGTAATAGGGACACATACGGCAGCAGTGGCTCAGTATTGGGGTATCAGGTGCAGTAATAGGGACACATACGGCAGCAGCGGCTCAGTATTGGGGTATCAGGTGCAGTAATAGTGATACATACGGCAGCAGCGGCTCAGTATTGGGGTATCAGGTGTAGTAATAGGGACACATACGGCAGCAGCGGCTCAGTATTGGGGTATCAGGTGCAGTAATAGGGACACATACGGCAGCAGAGGCTCAGTATTGGGGTATCAGGTGCAGTAATAGGGACACATACGGCAGCAGCGGCTCAGTATTGGGGTATCAGGTACAGTAATAGGGACACATATGGCAGCAGAGGCTCAGTATTGGGGTATCAGGTGCAGTAATAGGGACACATACGGCAGCAGCGGCTCAGTATTGGGGTATCAGGTGCAGTAATAGGGACACATACGGCAGCAGCGGCTCAGTATTGGGGTATCAGGTGCAGTAATAGGGACACATACGGCAGCAGAGGCTCAGTATTGGGGTATCAGGTGCAGTAATAGGGACACATACGGCAGCAGAGGCTCAGTATTGGGGTATCAGGAGCAGTAATAGGGTCACATACGGCAGCAGCGGCTCAGTATTGGGATATCAGGGGCAGTAATAGGGTCACATACGGTAGCAGTGGCTCAGTATTGGGGTATCAGGGGCAGTAATAGGGTCACATACGGTAGCAGCGGCTCAGTATTGGGGTATCAGCAGGATGAGGAGTTTGTGCAGGTTGGGAATAGATGGTGATGGCTGGAATTTGAGAAGTGAAATGTGTCTTTGTTGTAATCTCTGCAGACGAGTCGTTGCTGGAAGAAGTTGTCTTGTCATTCTGGGCCAGATGGAAAAAACGGGAAAAGTGAACGATTCCATCAGAAAGGACGTCAGCGGTAAGTCTCCATCTATAACTGTGCTGTAATCTCTTATATGTTCTGTAGGGCTGGTATCTACCACTGACCATATGGCGGTAATGGAGCGCCCCCAGACGCAGGGCCGCGGGTTACTCTGTACTGGTCCTCTCTGGCTCAGTTCTGGGGTTGTCACGGTGGCTGGACCCGGTCCGTGACCCTGCTGAGGGGTGTCCAATAAAAGAGATGATGAAAGTCAGCTAAGGATTCGTGACGCCACCTGTGGCATTCGATCAGGTCGACCGACGCTGCTTGGGGTCCACTGGGGTGATGTGATGGCAGCTAGATGGTATACCTTTCCACAGGTGAAGTATGTCCCCAGGGCTTCCCAGTAGTGTAGGTGGCGATGGTGTGAGGTGCAGTCAATAACGAGGACACAGGGTTGCAGTCTCTTTACCTCTTTACTAGTGACTTCAGGATCCTCAATCCAGAGCACTGTCAACAGGGCTGTCTGAGACCGGCCGGTCCGAAGGCACATCCAGAGTTCCCTTTGCAGGTGGAAATCGTTGCCTACCACTAGCGCCTGTGTGTTGAAGTGCTTCCCTGCTGAGCATTCGGGATAGTTCTCACAACTTCTGTTCTTGTTTCTTTCTCGTTCTTTCTAGTTCTTTCTCGTTCTTTCTATTCTCCATCCCCCAAGTATGTTATGGCTAGGACGCACCCGTTTGACGGGTAGCCTCGAAGCTATTCTGGGACCCTAGAGACGCCTCTCTCCACGGTTGCCCCCTATGTCTGCTTAGGTGATGTAAGGTAGACAGAAAACCTATAATTAACTGTCCTGCGGTATTTGAAGTAAGGCATAAAGTCAGTTACTTCCTCAGTGTTCCGGGCACCGGCTACGCGCCTCAGTAGGATGTTGCCGTTCTCGGGGCACGACTCCTACTGGCTCTCCTTTGTGCTTGATCTCGTTTCTCACTGTCCACAATATCCTTCGCTTCGTGTCCTTTCTAAGGATACCGCCGCAAGGTAGTGCAGGCGCGGTTCCGTTTTGTTCTGTTCTTGTCGCTAAGTCTCTGCCAGGTTCCCACGCCTGACAGGGACTCTCCTGAAGTCTCCCCCACAACACCCCCTGCCACGGGATGTTGCCTGGGCAAAACCCAGTTAGCTTCTGTTCTAACTTCCTATCCAACCCCTAGTTTTACCAGTGAGAGGAATGACCTAGTAAATAGTGCCTTTTGCTCCCCCTAGTGGCCAGAGTGTGAAGTGTAGTGTGTGCTTGTGATACCTGGTCAGATGAACTCCTTTAGTGCCATCAGACGTACCATCACTCCCCTTAGTGGCAGAGCGACGTTACTGCAACGACCAGGTCTCTGGGGCGCTGCACTAATATCCATGTTGGTCTTTATATAGAGATTATTTTCAGTAATAGCGCAGTCATCTGCTGAGGTTCTCCTCCACTATTAGGCCGGGATCACACACAGCGAGATACGGCCGAGTCTCCACTCTGGCACTCCAGAGCGGAGCATGCGGCTGCACAGCAATACATGGAGCCGCACGCTCCACTCCGGAGTGCCGGTGCCAGAGCTTGTTTTTAACTTGCGAGACTCGGCCGTATCTCACTGTAGTGTGACTCCGGCCTTAGGGTGCGTCACCCAGTTGTAATCAAGGTTACCTGGTTAGGGGCCCACTCAGAAGTTTGTCCCTCCCTGAAACAAAACCCTAACTACGCCTCTGCAATGACCCAAACATACTTCAAGAAGCCCCCAGAAATGGATGCAAACAAAGCTCTGGGGAGTTCTGAAGTAGCAGCAATGAGTCCAGATCTAAATCCCATCGTGCACCTGTGGAGAGATCTTAAAGGGAACCTGTCACCTGAATTTGGCGGGACTGGTTTTGGGTCATATGGGCGGAGTTTTTGGGTGTTTGATTCACCCTTTCCTTACCCGCTTGCTGCATGCTGGCTGCAATATTGGATTGAAGTTCATTCTCTGTCCTCCATAGTACACGCCTGCGCAAAGCAATCTTGGCTTGTGCAGGCGTGTACTATGGAGGACAGAGAATGAACTTCAATCCAATATTGCAGCCAGCATGCAGCCAGCGGGTAAGGAAAGGGTGAATCAAACACCCAAAAACTCCGCCCATATGACCCAAAACCAGTCCCGCCAAATTCAGGTGACAGAGTCCCTTTAAAATTGCTGTTGGGAGAAGGCGCTTTCATATATGAGAGACTTGGAGCAGATTGCTAAGGCCAGAGTCACACATGCGAGAAATACGTCCGTGTCTCGCATGTGAAAAGCAAGTTCTGGCGCCGGCACTTGGGAGCGGAGCGTGCGGCTCCATGTGTTGCTATGCGGCCACACGCTCCGCTCCGAAGTGCCGGTGCCAGAGCCTGGATTTCACATGCGAGACACGGACGTGTTTCTCGCATGTGTGACTCCGGCCTAAAGAAGAGTGTCCCAAAATCCCAGCTGAGAGATGTAAGAAGCTTGTTGATCGTTATAGGAAGTGACTGATTGCAGTTATATATATTTCAAACTGTGTGCAACCAAATATTAAGCTGAGGGGGCCAACAATTTTGTCCAGGCCATTTTGGGGGGTTTTGTGTGAAATTATGTCCAATTTGCCTTCTTTTCTGGTTTTTTTTTGTGTGTGTTTTATTCCAATACACACAAAGTAATTAAACATGTGTATAAAAAAAATGTGTAATTTCAATAATGAATAAAATAATTTTCCAAAGTGTCCCAGGGTTGCTAACTTAACTTTTTATGTGTCCAGGACGGCTTATCAAAAAATCACGGACAGACAATTTTTTTTACAGACACATTGGAGAACCATAATAAATTATAGTCATAAGTGATCCCTCCATGTCTACAACCCAAAATGCTGATATTGATTCTGATTAACTGTAAAATGATGATAATTACAATCAAAATTATCTGTTTCTTCAGCTTCAACAAAAAAAAATCACGGATACCTTTTTTTTTTTTTACAGACAGGAAGAAAAAGTGCCCTGATTTTACAGCCTGTGCAGGAATTTCTTAACGGCTGTCAGCCCTGCAATACCCACATAATACTGCCACATAGTGTACTTATAATACCGCCATACTATGTCTAGGGAATAATAGTACCATATAGCACAAACATAGCGCTAACATATTTCCTAAACAGTGTTGATATTCAAGGCCCAAATAAACTGTCCAAATCTTAAGGTACCGTCACATTAAGCGACGCTGCAGCGATATAGGCAACGATGCCAATCGCTGCAGCGTCACTGTTTCGTCGCTGTGTGGTCGCTGGAGAGCTGTCACACAGACAGCTCTCCAGCGACCAACGATGCCGAAGTCCCCTGGTAACCAGGGTAAACATCGGGTTACTAAGCGCAGGGCCGCGCTTAGTAACCCGATGTCTACCCTGGTTTCCATTGTAAATGTAAAAAAAAACAAACACTACATACTTACATTCCGGTGCCTGTCCCCCGGCCTCAGCTTCCCTGCACTGTGTCAGCGCCGGCCGAGCCGAGCGGTGATGTCACCGCTGTGCTTTACGGCCGGCCGGCGCTCACAGTCAGTGCGGGAAGCTGACGGCGAGGGGACAGACACCGGAATGTAAGGCCGGCCTCACACTCAGCGTAAGATAATACGGTCTGTATATTACGGCCGTAATACGCTGAAAAGTCCCCAAAATAGTGGTCCGTAGCTCCTCCGTAGGCAGGGTGTGTCAGCGTTTTTTGCGCATGGCATCCTCCGTATGTAATCCGTATGGCATCCGTACTGCGTGTTTTTCTCGCAGGCTTGCAAAACCGACATACGGCTATACAAGGGATCCATGTGAAAAAAAACAAACATATATACTGTATATATATATATATATATATATATATATATATGTCAGTAGACACATATATGTATATATATTATTACTTCATACAGCGCTAGATAGCTTTAAAGCCGGTAATTCAATTACCGGCTTTTGCTTTCTCCTTCCTAAAACCGACATGATATGAGACATGGTTTACATACAGTAAACCATCTCATATCCCCATTTTTTTTGCATATTCCACACTACTGTTAGTAGTGTGTATATGCAAAATTTGGCCGTTCTAGCTATTAAATTTAAAGGGTTAAATGGCGGAAAAAATTGGCGTGGGCTCCCGTGCAATTTTCTCCGCCAGAGTAGTAAAACCAGTGACTGAGGGCAGATATTAATAGCCTGGAGAGGGTCCACGGTTATTGGCCCCCCCCCTGGCTAAAAACACCTGCCCCCAGCCACCCCAGAAAAGGCACATCTGGAAGATGCGCCTATTCTGGCACTTGGCCACTCTCTTCCCATTCCCGTGTAGCGGTGGGATATGGGGTAATGAAGGGTTAATGCCACCTTGCTATTGTAAGGTGACATTAAGCCAAATTAATAATGGAGAGGCGTCAATTATGACACCTATCCATTATTAATTTAATACTAGTAAAGGGTTAAAAAACACACACACACATTATTAAAAATTATTCTAATGAAAAAATCACAAAGGTTGTTGTAATAATTTATTCTACACTCAATCCACTCACTGAAGACCCTCGATCTGTAACAAAGTCAAAATAATAAACCAACAATATACATACCTTCCGAAGATCTGTAAAGTCCCACGATGTAAATCCATCTGAAGGGGTTAAAATATTTTGCAGCCAGGAGCTCTGCTAATGCAGCTGCTCCTTGCTGCAAAACCTCGGAGAATGAAGGTAAAGTAGGTCAATGACCTATATTTACCTGCATTTGCGGTGAGGCGCCCTCTGCTGGTTGTCCCTAGATCGTGGGAACTTTCCTAGAAAGCTCCCAGGCTCGAGTTCATATGAGGACAACCAGCAGAGGGCGAGTTTTACGGACGTATTTTCTGCGCTCATACGTCCATAAAACTCGCTAGTGTGACGCCGGCCTAAGTATGTAGTGTTTGTTTTTCTTACATTTACAATGGTAACCAGGGTAAACATCGGGTTACTAAGCACGGCCCTGCGCTTAGTAACCCGATGTTTACCCTGGTTACCAGTGAAGACATCGCTGAATCGGCGTCACACACGCCAATTCAGCGATGTCTGCGGGAGATCCAGCGACGAAATAAAGTTCTGGCCTTTCTGCTCCGACCAGCGATCTCACAGCAGGATCCAGATCGCTGCTGCGTGTCAAACACAACGATATCGCTATCCAGGACGCTGCAACGTCACGGATCGCTAGCGATATCGTTGTTAAATTGTTCAGTGTGAAGGTACCTTTAGGCTTTGGGGGATTCAGTCGTTTGGGGCCTGTAGCTGTGTATTAGCTTTTTTCGTTTGTTTTTTTAAGATAAAATAATGCTGCCTCGACTTGCTGCTGTTCCAAAACTAATAGCCTGGAAGTTTATTCACAGCGTAATCTTCATTATTTCACAGAAAGGTGTGGAGATGTAGCTGTGGTTTTGGTTACGTCCCCGGAGGCCGAGTCCTGGTGCACTAAGAGCTCAAGATATGTTTGAAAATGGGCATTAAAAGCCGTAAATTATGTCCAGTCTTTTTTTGCTAAAATAAATGATTTCTTCTCCTGCATCTCCAGCCAGGCCCATTGAGCTCCGGTACCTTCCTGTCTTCCATGTGAAGAGGTTAATTCTGCACTCTCCCATTGTCCTCCTGCGTAATGTTTGTCCTGAGACTCCTTGTCTGCGGAGGATCTGTCCATTCAGCACCTTGACTCTCATGAATTATTAAGCGTTCTCTAGTTTTAGGGAGAGTGAGAATGGAAAAGAGTAAAAAAAAAAGATGAGCAGCAGTGGTGGGAAAGGGATCCATGGTAGTGCTGACCAACAATTCCAGTTTCTTTCCATGAAGTCATCCATAGAAGCAATAATATGTGAATTGTAATACCAGACACAACCTGAGAACAAGAGGGGGCGCTGTTTTCAGAAGACAGCTTATGCTTTCTGAGACAATCATTGTCATCAATTTGTGTAAATAATATTATTATGCCCACGTGATGAGAGGAAGTCTGTAAGTCTATAATGCAGCCATTTTTAGACTAAAATGACAGAGATCAGAGAAACTACTTTGAACCATCATGCCATGCCATAATTAAACTCTTCTCACATTAGGACGTGAATTAACATCCTCCATCCACGTGCAGCTGATGCCGGCTGTATTACATAAGCGTCTGATCTTCAACTGCAGCTGTTAACCCTTTAGATGCTGCTGTCAATGTAAGTCTATATGCATCCATTTTTTGGGGCTAAAATGACAGCGATCAGAGAAACTGCTTTGAACCATCATGCCATGATTAAACCCTTCTTACATTAGGACGTGAATTAGCATCCTCCTTCCACGTGCGGCTGATGCCGGCTGTATTACATAAGCGGCTGATCTACAGTTGCAGCTGATCTACAGTTGCGGCTGTTAACCCTTTGGATGCTGCTGTCAATCGCTGACAGCGGCATTTAAACGGAACATGTTCCCATCAGCCACAGGCTCGGCTCCCTAGGAGGTCATGATTTTCACTATTTTCTGCTGTATTGCAGTATATAGTATAAATCGCAGGTATAGGTTCGCTAAGTGGAGTAAAAAAACCAAAGTACAAAAAAATATATATTTTACATAAAAATTCAAATCACTTCGCCTTTCCCCTTGTTGAAAGTAAAGGGAAAAAAAACATATATGACCACGTCCATAAAGGTTCCATCTGTCAAAATATAAAGTTAGTTAACCCTTATGTTATAAATGGTAAAGAGAAAAGGAAGAAACAAACCACCAGAATTGTGTTTTTTGTCACCACACCTTCCTAAAAAAAATGCAATAAAAAATGATGAAAATGTCATACATGCTCCAAATTGGTATCAAGAATTATGCCTGCTTCCAACGCGAAAGAAAAAAAATATAGCTGTCACACCACTTCATAAACAGAAAAAATGTTACGGGTCTTGTCAAAAGGAAACACAAAGCGAAAAAAAAATTGGGACAAAATGCAAAAATTTTTTCATCACTTAAATATATTACCAAAATAATCGGTGCAAGTTTGATATTGTAGTATCACAATTCCGAGTCATTTTTTAATGCATGATGAAAACTGTACAACCAAAATCCCACCCAAAAAATAATGGGGGGAATTGCATTTTTTTTCACCACTTGGAATTTTTTTCCAAGGTTTTTAAGTGAAATTATATGGCAACAAAGCATGGTATTATTCAAAACTACAACGTGCTCCACAAAAAGCAAGCCCTTATAAGTCAATAGAAAAATTAAAAAAAAAATCATGGTTCTTGGGGAAAAAAAAGTAGGAAATAGTGAAAGCACAAAAATGAAAAATGTACTAGTCCTTAAAGGGTTCATGCTAACAAAAAAAGGCTCCCACAGATTGTGTCACACAAAACTTCCGAGAGATGATTAGTGCCCAACCCGTATATGATGGAGCCCAAGACTGAACATATTGCCAATTTCTGGACCTACTAAGATACACCCTAGAGCAGAGGTGTCAAACTGCATTCCTCGAGGGCCGCAAACAGGTCATGTTTTCAGGATTTCCTTGTATTGCACAAGGTGCTGGAATCATTCTGTGCAGGTGATTAAATTATCACCTGTGCAATACAAGGAAATCCTGAAAACATGACCTGTTTGCGGCCTTCGAGGAATGCAGTTTGACACCTCTGCCCTAGAGCCTCATTCACATGTTCAGTATTTGGTCAGTGTTTGTAAGCCAAAACCAAGAGTGAGTGATAAATACAGAAGTGGTGACGTTTTTCTACTATACTTCTCCTCCGATTGCTCCACTCCTGGTTTAGGCTTACAAATACTTGAAGGGGTGACCTTATCAGAACATTCGACCCAATGGTGATCAGATATAATTACCAGAGGGACACTGCTGCAAGGCAAATGTAGTTATAGTAAGAGTCCACTTGATGTCCGCATCACAATTTTACACCGCTTTCCGAAATCACTTGCCCAGGATTTTTATTCGCGACCCTACCTAATTCGCTGGGCCTGAGCAATAAAGTGCATTTGGTGGCCTTCTGTGTGTCCACCTTTGTAGAAGAGCTCCATCTTCTGCCCATCCACCACTTTTTATCTTCTCATTTGTCTGTCATTGGTAAAGTAGACTACTCTGCATAGTAGGTTAAGATCGAAAGCCCAAAAATCCTTCAAACTCCATTTTGTAGTGTAACCCTCGGGCCAAATCCATGACTAGGAACCCACAGGGCCTACAAAATGTTTATTTTATTCGCTTATATTGCGCCATTAATTTCACAACACTTTACAAACCCCATCATCAATGTCCCCAATGGGGCTCACAATCTAGATCCCCTATTAGTATAACTTTGGAGTGTGGGAGGAAACCGGAGAACCTGGAGGAAATCCACGCAAAACTGCGGAGAACATACAAACTCCTAGCAGATGCTGTCCTCCTTGCTAACCTCTGAGCCAACATGCGGCCAATTGTATCGTAAGCTAGTTCAGAACCGGCTTCCTAAACCAGATGGCTCCTTTACGTTTCTGATGTCTTTAGTAGGACCTCAATGCAGAAAAGAATATCTTCTAAAAGAATGAAGTAAGATAAAACTAATGGAACATATGTACATATCCGTTCTTACTGCACCAGTAATTATAGTGTGCTCACCGGTGTGTGAAATATGGCCCTCTAACTAATGAGTAAATGAACAGAAGGCCGGGGCTGGGATAGTACATCTCACACCGGGAGGCTGATGTTTGATGTCTCATGTTCATTAAGGTGATGTTCGTGTAGGTCGCGTGATCCGCAATCCTTGGTCGTCCAATAGTTAAATTTTGGAACCCAGAGAGAAGTACAAGGATCCCTCAAAATAAACACTTTGATTTCGATAAATTGCCTTCATATGAAAATCAATGTATCATAAGCTGGTTGCTATAAAATGTGACTTAAAGGGGGTTTCCATGTTTAAATTCCCTTTTTGTTAGAAAGTTCACCCTAAAATTAATTGATCACATGTTGCCCTACTGTTGGGACACCCTTTGTTTAGTAATAAACTATGGGTGAACTGGAAAGCAAGTGAGAAAATTTCCTGCAGCTCACCCTCAGGAGAAATGATGTATTACCATGTAATTAATATACTGATGGATCTTCCAGAGAGGAGGATTCTTTTGGTAGTCACCCTGTGCTCATATGTCCTTGCAGCTAGCTGTTCAGTTTAGGGGGCCGGTGAGGGGGGCAAAACTTCTTAGTGGGCCTCTAATCGTATAACCATGTTTATAAGCGACCCCTAATAGTGGATATAGGAGAAGACCAGGCTGTTAATGAAAATAAATTACTATTCAAAGGTCACCACTGATATTACCACCATATGATGAACATATAGTAGGAGATACCAGTCCTGCAGACCATACAAGAGATCACAGCACAGTTATCGATAGTGACTTACAGATTATGTTCTTTTTGATGGAGTTGCTTTTTTTTCCCATCTGGCCCAGACCAACATGACAACTTCTTCCAGCCAGGACTCTTCTGCAGAGATTACAACAAAGACACATCTGACTTCTCACGTTTCCAGCACTGTCTCCATCTATTCTCACCCTGCACAAACTCCTCATCCTGCTGATACCCCAATACTGAGCCTCTGCTGCCGTATGTGACCCTATTACTGCCCATGATACCCCAATACTGAGCCGCTGCTGCCATATGTGTCCCTATTACTGCACTTGCTGTGTGACACAAAAACTATGCTCCTCTTAGCGCCCCATACATACCTCCCAACTTTTGGAGAACAGAAAGACGGACAGAACATGATGCGTGCTAAGCGTGTTGTGGCACATTTTGTCCACGTCCCTGGTCACACCTTAATCCACGCCCATTTACCATTTATTTCTCCCCTGGCAGGAGGAGATGTCATAAGGGCGCTGGCAGTGAGAGAAATTTAGCGGACGCCTGAGACTGCAGATTGTAGACCTCAATCCGGGTCTGTCCGCTGTATTTGGGACAGTTAGGACTAGAGATGAGCGTATCGATTCACAGGACTCCGGTCCAGCGTGCAAGTCAGTGGTACATGGCGGCTGGACAGGAGGCTGCAAGTGTGGCACCCCAGAAGTTCGGGTACCAGAGTAGTGCTGCCTTCCTCTCGGGGAGGGTAGTACTATGCCTGGAGACAAGTGAGATTCCCTTTGGCAGGTTATCACACACACAACACCTTCCAAATCCAGGCCAGGAGCGGGAGCTCAAAACCCTGTTTTAGGGCAGCTTCCCTGGATAAAGATCCTGGTTTGGAGGAGGAGTCAGTTCAGTTTGTACAGAGAGTCTGTGAGCGAGGACAGACAGGAAAGGAGCAGAGGAGAGATTCAGGGCTCAAGGAGGCTGAGAATAGGCCTCCGGGGAGTCAGTGCGCAGAGACCGGGTACCGCGAGCCCAAGGCTAGAGTGGAACTATATGACACTCAGCAGATCCGGAGGGCATAAGATTATACAGACATTGCCCAAATTAGGCCTGTGGCACAGCAGCATCCTGGAGCCTGGAGTCACCGTGTAGAGACCCCAGAAAGTACTGCTCAAGCTGCCTGCCATACAGGTACCTGTCCCAGAACAGGAGAAAGAACTGAAAGAATTAGGACCTTGTTTGGAACACCTCAGGCAGCAAGGGACTTTAGCAAGCGCAGAGTGGAAGGCTCCTAACCTGACTTGCCAAGGGGATTCCACTTGTTTCCGGGCTGCCTGGACTCCCATGTACCTGTTGCCCGTGCCCTGGACTGTGGCCTGCCAACTACAGTAAACCAGGTAAAGACTTACAACTAGTGATGAGCGAATATACTAGTTTCTTGAGATTTCTCGAGCACGCTCGGGGGTCCTCTGAGTATTTTTTAGTGCTCGGAGTTTTAGTTTTTCTTGCCGCAGCTGAGTGATTTACATCTGTTAGCCAGCATAAGTACATGTGGGGGTTGCCTGGTTGCTAGGGAATCTCCACATGTACTTATGCTGGCTAACAGATGTAAATCATTCAACTGCGGCAAGAAAAACTAAAACTCCGAGCACTAAAAAAATACTCGGAGGACCCCCGAGCATGCTTGAGAAATCTCGAGTAACGAGTATATTCGCTCATCACTATTTACCACTTGTCTCCTTTACCGGCAACCGTCAACACCACCATACACCTTAGGACCCCTGGGGACCCCGCTTCACCTGTGGGAAGTGTACCATTAGTGCTGCAATAACATCCCCCAGAGGACTCCTTTTACGCAGCGTCGGTCCCACTATTGACCAAACACCACAGGTGGAGTCACGACAGACTTATAAACACTTTTCCCTTAAAAGACCATCCCCTTTATTGGGCGCCCAGGGCCACGGACCGGATTGCAGCCACCGTGACTTCTCCTTTAATACCGGACCCGGTACCGAGTACCCCGCTGCCCTGGTGGGCGACTCACAAATCTCTAACCTTCCGTCATCCCCGCCACAGCTATTGATCACCCACGGCTGGAGCGACATCCTCTGTGTGTCCTGCTCATCTCTAGTTTTTGTTCCTTCATTCACAGTCGGAGTCGCCAGAACTTTCTCATCTTTATGTAGCTTCAATATAAGATTCGCACCAAACTACATAATATTATTTGATGAGTTTTTTGTACAGCGCCCCAGAGACCTGGACGTTGCAGTAATGTCGCTCTGCCACTAAGGGGAGTGATGGTACGTCTGATGGCACTAAAGGAGTTCACCTGACCAGGTATCACAGTCACACACTACATTTCACACTCCGGCCACCAGGGGGAGCAAAAGGTTCTATGTACTAGGCCACTCCTCACACTTTGGTAAAACTGGGGGTTGGATAGGAAGTTAGGGAGAAGCTGGCTGGGTTTTGTCCAGGCAACATCCCGTGGCAGGGGGTGTTGCGGGGAAGATTCAGAGGGGTCACTGTCAGGCGTGGGAACCTGGCAGTGACTTAGCGACAAGGACAGATCGTTACAGAGCCGCACCTGCACTACCTTGCGGCGGCATCTAAAGAAAGGACACGAAGCGAAGTATATTGTGGAGAAGTGAGAAATGAGATCAAAGCACAAAGGAGAGCCAGTAGGAGTCGTGCCCCGAGATCGGCAACATCCTACTGAGGCGCCTAGCTGGTGGCCAGAACGCCGAGGAAGTAACTGACTCCAAGTATTACTTCAAACAGAGGCAGGACAGTTGATTATAGGTTGGCTGTCTAACATACATCACCTAAGAAGACATAGGGGGCAAGCGTGGAGAGGGGCGTCTCTAGGGTCCCAGAATAGCTCTGAGCCTTCCCGTCATACGGGTGCGTCCTAGCCATAACAAACTGGGGGACGAAGCAGAACATCAGAATAGAAACGACAGTTGTGAGGATTATCCCGAATGCTCAGCAGGGAAGGACTGCAACACATAAGCGCTAGTTGGTAGGCACTGATTTCCACCTGCAAAGGGAACTCTAGATGTGCCTTCGGACCGGCCGGTCTCCGCCAGCCCTGTTAGCAGTGCTCCGGATTGAGGATCCTGAAGTCACCAGTAAAGAGGTAAAGAGACTGCAACCCTGTGTCCTCGTTATTAACTGCGCCTCACATCATCACCACCTACACCACTGGGAAGCCCTGGGGATCTACTTCACCTGTGGGAAGGTATACCATCTAGCTGCCATCACATCACCCCAGCGGACCCCAAGCAGCGTCGGTCACCCTGACCGAATGCCACAGGTGGCGTCACAAACACCTAACCACTTTCACCACCCTTTCATTGGGCGCCCCTTAGCAGGGTCACGGACCGGGTCCAGCCACCGTGACAATCCTAGGACTGAGAAAAAGAGGACTGGTACTGAGAAACCCGTGGCCCTGCGTCTAGGGGGCATTCCATTTGCACAGAAGTGAAGCCATGTTTTTACTGTGTTTTTATAACCATAAAAGCTTTGATTTTGCACTTAATAAAGTGACTGCAGTTTTTTACATGCGTTTTATAGGCTCCACAAAGAAGACAAGAGTGAGAAAAAAAGCACCAAAAATGCTCAGTTCAGCCGCGTCTTTAGACCACAGGGGGCGCAGTTCTCGTGAAATCACATCCAGTTTGCTTGAACAGTTAAATAGCAGAATTTTGGGGCAAAAAAACAGCAGAAAATACTCAGCATGTGAACACGGCCTAAATATCCAAGCAAAGTGGATGTGATTCCGTGAAATCCATTCTCTGAGGTCTAAAGAAAATGCTGAACTCTGCGGTTTTTATGCATCTTTTCTCTATAGGCTTCTTCTGAAAAAAAAAAAAATGCATGAAAAGGAAAACGCAGCTGCATTTTAAGAGCAGAATCAAAGCTTTTCTGTACTACTAAAAAAGCGTTAAAAACGCTGCTTCATATCTGCACCAATATCGCATCGATTAAGTAGGAAAACGCATAAAAGAAGGCATGCAATAATCGGAGAAGATTGTTATTGTGTTGTATGGTGAAGAAACCTGCAGAATAAAAGCAGCAGACAACGCAGCATTTATGCTACATGTGAACACGGCCTCAGCGTTACAGTCTTATTACATTTTTATGGATTTAAAAAAAGAAAAAATATCAGTCACACCATTTTTATGTCATTTACCAACCCCCGTAAATCACTGTGTTGTGCAAGCCGTCACAATTACAGCCAAATATGTCTGTTATTTGCTGATTTGTGATGTTTATTACGGTATTTAAAAAAAAAAAAACACATTAAAAATTACTTTTTTTTATTATAAAATGTTTTTCATTATTATTTTTTAGTAATTTTATAGGAGGAAAAAATCTTTTATTCTCTCTCTAGAATACAAATACATAAAAATCCACTGCTGTTTGCAATGTATCAGTAAAATCTGCCTGTGGAGTCAGAGCCTGCAATATAGATCAAGTACACAGAATTCTTCCCATTACATCATCAGAACTTGTGGCTTAGTAGCTTAAAGGGGTTGTTCACAATTAGTGTAATACCCCAGAGTTGGGTGATAATAGAACAGTGTATAGATTAATTATTGCCTTTAAGGTTATTATATTGATGTCAGCATAACTCAGCACTTATTACACTAGTTGGAAGAGAAACAGTTAAATATCCTCACCAAGGCAGGTTGGCAAGAGAACAGGTTGGTGAGTGGAGTTTAGTACCTAAAATGATATTGTATGTACAGTTCTAGTCAGATAGATTGAAGTCAGAATCAGGAGAGTAACATCAGAATTGGGAGACAGTCCAGAATGGGAGTTTAGATGAGAAGCTCAGTGAGCTACAGGAACAGCTACAGCCAACCATGTGAGGGATTATCTTCCCTGTTCCATCCAGGCTGCGTTGGATCAGCTAGTCGGAAGAAAGCGTGAGGTAGCGCAAACGTCTGCTACTGGGCTGAGTGATGCCCAGATTCTACAGATCGCACAGATCTATTGCTGTTGCAAGTGTGCCTAGAAGTAAGGAAGGACATTCGGCCAGTAGTGGTTACTCATAGAGATTATGAGGAAACCGTCCACTAAAGCAGCCCACACGTCAATGAAGATTAGTTAGGTTGGGACATGGATGCCATTTTGGAATTCATATATAACAAAGACTTGGCATTCCAACATCTCAATTTCAGAGGGTCAAAAGGATAGTGACTGATGATAATGTCCGAAACCAGAGACTAAATGAGATGGAGGAGAAATTCTCCCAAAGGGGGTACCCAAAGAATCTGTTAGCACAGGCTAGGCTTTCAGTCCCTAAGCCCATATGTACTTATAAGGATGAACTCCATCGTCACCTCAACTCCAACCCACGTGGGAGCTCCACCCTCCTTTTTTCCAGGAGCACATATATCCTTTTATTGCATAGCGCATACTATATCCGTACACCTCATTTTTTCTTTTACTTTTTCTCCCAGTACTTAAACCATCCATGTTTTTGCCCCTTACAGTACCGCCCCACAGCATTACTTCAGTAAGGTGTTTTAGTCGGCAACACCAGGTGAACCTAGATATGCCTTATTACCCATGTAGCGTACGGCACCCTATGACTACTGATTAGGCTGTTAACACTTCCACTGGGTTTTATTATTTTCCATCTACTGTTATAGCCATTGGTTGCTGATTGTGTGCGTCTCAACACTATATATGCTTTTTTCTTTAGGCACTTTTCACTGAGCACTAGCACTTCTTATGTACTTATAAGGATGAACTCCATCGTTACCTCAACTCCAACCCACGTGGGAGCTCCACCCTCCTTTTTTCCAGGAGCACATATATCCTTTTATTGCATAGCGCATACTATATCCGTACACCTCATTTTTTCTTTTTCTTTTAAGTCCATACAGTGGTACATAGGATACTTAACCCTTGGATAGACTTGACCATGCGGGAGTGCCCACATCTATTTTCTATATACTCATTATGTAACCTTTATATATACTTCTTTTATGATTATTATTTTTTATTGAGACACTTTATGTTTTCCTTTTGACGTTATATGTATTGTACTGTGACATTGTGACACCAGGCAGAGACTAAAATATTTGTTCTGTATTCTCTCTTGATATTTCTGTATCAGATAAAATGGAATTGTTCTGAGGAAGGTCCATTGGGACCGAAAACGTTTAACAAGCATCTGTTGAATCTGTGTCTGGACGTACAATAAAAATCAACAAATTACCACTTCATAACTTATTTGAGTGCCAAGTCTTTGTTATATATTGATTCGTGGGTTGGACACCCTACTTGAGCACCAGCCTCTCACCTATTGACTGAGTGCCGTGTTTATGTACTAATTTTGGAATTCAGGCATGGAAAGAGTGGAAGATACTTCCATAACGACATTACTGGACACCAGCTTTAGACACTGGAGGGACTTACTGAGATCGCTCCTCATTTGTACCCATATTTCTGCCTCTGCCTCCGAATGTTGTCTGTGAAATGGATCTTGTGTCAACTGCACATGTTTGTTTTGACTGTACCGCCGCTGGCTGTTAAACCTCTGGGCTGTGAAACAAGTAAAAGTTTGTCATCTGTTTTACCTTTTACCAAGGTCTCTTGGCTCACTCACTGTCTCCTCTGCGCCTACATGATGGGGAACACCAACAACACCACCCGACTAAGAGGGAACAGTAAAGAACAGCGGCATCTCACCCCCACAAACCCATGGCCGTGTGCTCCTTCTTTACTTGTCTCTGAAGCGTCAGGCGTTGGGCATGGCCACCACGGACTGTGTAACCAGGATCCAGGGGATCTGACCCATGCCCAATGTACTGGATGGCCGTCTGACCTGCGCGCCGGTGCGTTACACCAGGACAACCTCTTCTTGATCTAAACGTTTGGCCTTAATAAAATAAAAAAGCCTATATTCACCTCCCGTGTCGGCGCCGTTCCAACGATGTCAGCACTTGCAGTCTTGAGGTTATCATACAGTTGTTGTAACACGTGACGTTGGTGACCAATCAGTGCTGGCGTCACTCTCACCTCCTTTTGTCAAACTTAACATGAAGAGGAAGTCCGGTCTGCGGCTGATCTCTTCATATTCAGAAGGCGGTGACATAGGCCAACGGGGTCGCGTGTCACAACAACCGCATGGGAGCTCTGGGGAGAGCGAGTACTGTCAGCACGAAAACAGCTCCAGCACACGAGGTAAGTATAAGCCTTTTTACTTTATCTGTGATAAGCAAGGGGTATGACAAGTAGTTGTCCAAGTAGTCGATAACTTCTTAAACCCCTTTCCCACTTTTAGATGTATAGTTACATCTAAGTTGGGCTCCCCCTGTTTGCTCCGGGCTCCAGCGATGAGCTTGCAACTTTTCCGGCACATGTCAGCTGATTTGAACAGCTGACATATGCCCCTAACAGCCGCATTTTTAATTGTGATCCACCTACGGGTATTAACATGTTGAATGCCGCTGTTAATCTCGGACAGCGGCATTTAACATGCTAACTTTGACTCACTAATCCCGCCCATCAGCGCCTGTGTCACATGACATTGGGTCGCCGATGGGCTGGCTTGAGAACCCGGGGTCTGCAACAGACCCCTATCTTTGTCATTGCTAGATTGCTATGAGTGCGATTGGCGCTCATAGCAAGTGATTATTACAGAATAGGGACATTATACAAGAATAGGGGTGGGATGGGGGAAATTATTACAGGACAGGGGCCAGGTCAGAGGACATTATAGACATTACAGGATTGGGCGGGGAGGGGGGTTATCACAGGATGGGGGGACAGTTTTTTTTTAAAGGATGGGGCCACGAAAGGGAACATTATTTTAGGATAGGGATTAGGATGGAGGTCCGTGTTATAGGATAGTGGCCAGGACAGACAGGATAAGGACAAGATGGGGGACATTATTACAAGATCGAGGACATTATTACAGGACTGGGAACATCATAGTCATATTGGATTATGTTCAGTAACAAGATGGTGGCTATATGAAGACATTGTGGTGATTACATATGGTCATTGTATGGTGGTATTTATTGCTTTTATGTGGTTTATTATTGTATATTATTGTATATTAGTTTTGGTGTAATGGACTTGTTCAGTAACAATTTGAGGATATTTGTTATTTGGTAACTGAAGAACTACTATTTAGAAGTATTATGGTACTTAGAAAATGATCTTATTGCCATGTTTCCTATGAGATTTATATACATTTGAAACCAGAAGTTTACACACACTATATAAAAAGACTCATATGCATGTTTTTCTCAATGTCTGACATAAAATCAGAACAAACCTTTCCCGTTTTAGGTCAATTAGGATTACCATAATTTTTAATATTTGCCAAATGCCAGAATAATGAGGGAGAATGTTTTAAGGCATTTTTATTACTTACTGCAAAGTCAAAAGTTGACATACACTAAGATTACTATTCCTTTAAACAATTCAGGACTGCACATATGAAGATGTCATGTGTTTGGAAGCTTCTGATAGTTGTTTTTTGGGGTTTTTTTTTTTGCAACATCTGAGTTAATTAGAGATTCACCTGTGGATGTATTTTAATGCACACCTGAAACACACTGCTTGTACAAACAAGATGGGAATGTCCAGCCATCATACTGCTCAGGAAGGAGATGGGTTCTGTGTCCCAGAGATGAACGTGCTTTGGTCCGATATGTGCATATCAACCCAAGGACAAAAGCAAAAGACCTTGTGAAGATGATGGTGGAAGCTGGTAAGATTATGTCAATATCCACAGTGAAATGAGTACTGTATCAACATGGGCTAAAAGGCCGCTCTGCCAGGAAGGTGCCATTACTCCAAAACAAACATAAAAAAGCCAGATTTATGTTTGCAAATGTACACAGGAACAAAGTCCTTAATTTCTAGAGATATGTTCTGTGGTCTGATGAAACTAAAATTGAACTTTTTGGGCATAATGACCATCGTTACGTTTGGAGGAAAAAGGAAGAAGCTTGGAAGCCTAAGAACAACATCCCAACTGTGAAACACGGGGGTGACAGTATCATGTTGTGGGGTTGGTTTGCTGCAGGGGGGACTGGCGCACTTCACAAAATAGATGGCATCATGAGAAAAGAATATTTTATGGCAATACTGAAGCAACATCTCAAGACATCAGTCAGGAAGTTAAAGCTTGGGCGGAAATGGGTCTTCCAAATGGACAATGACCCGAAGCATATTGCCAAAATAGTAACTAAGTGGCTTAACAATAACAAAGTCAATGTTTAGGAGTGGCCTGATCTCAATCCTATTGAAAATTTATGGGCAAAGCTGAAAAGGCCGGTGCGAGCACGGTGACCTGCAAACCTGGATCAGTTACACCAGTTTTTGTCAGGAGGAATGAGCCCAAAATCCGACAAACTATTGTGAGAAGCTTGTGGAAGGAGAGCCCAAGTCATTCAGTTTAAGGGCAATGGTATCAAATACTAATGAAAAGTATGGAAACTTTTGACTTTGCATTTGCCTTAAAGCATTCTCTCTATTATTCTGGCATTTGGCAAATATTAATAATTATGGTAAACCTAATTGACCTAAAACAGGAAAGGTTTATTCCGATTTCATGTGTCTTTTTATATATTGTATGTAAACTTCTCACTTCAACTGTATTTTATCTGTAGTATTTTCTTTTTTTTCAGTGGGAGAGGGGCAAACACTTTTGTTTTTATAGAATCTAAAATTCTACAGAGCTTTATATCAACCTGCTGGTGGGGGACCAGGTCCATATTTTGCACCTGGGCGCATAGGAATCTAGTTACATCACTGCCAAAAGGCTTTAGCAAGAAATCTGCAAATCCAATCTAAGGCTAGTTTCACACTAGCGTTCGGCAGGGCTGCGGTTGGCAGCCTTCTTCCTCAGTTAAGCCCCACCCACTGCCATGCCTCTTCCTTCAGCTCCGCCTACATCTGCATACGTCCTGCGTACCCTATCTTTAACATTGGGTATGCAGGTCATGCGGATTTATGCAGCGTCAAAAATATGCATGTGGAGGCATCCGCATGGCCTGTGTACCTAATGTTAAAGATAGGGTTCGCAGGAGGCATGCAGACATAGGCGGAGCTGAAGGAAGAGGCGCGGCAGTGGGTGGGGCTTAACAGAGGAAGAAGGCTGCCATCCGCAGCCCTGCCAAACGCAAGTCTGAAACCAGCCTAAGAGCAAGACCAGATAGTTTTCACCATGTCACAAGCACATTGTCTGACTTTACCGTTAGTTTGGATCAAGCAGTCAAAACTGCATGGTGTTCCCTCTTGATTAAATTAGCCTATTAATTTTAGGTCCTGCAGTAAAAAACCCTGCATAACCATGTCAGACCGGATCCAAACTTCCAGGTTGTGGGATCCCACAAGCCTCCACAGGGTCTTTCACTGTGAAAGCACAACATCTCACATGTTATCTCCCGTTCTGCACTTACCCAGCGCCGCCGAATCCTTTACGAAGACGTTACTGATCAGTACCTGCATTAATGATGTTTGTGAATCGCTTAGTGAAAGATGTGGCATGATGGGTGAGTGCAAAGCGTGTGATCTCACAATAACATCTGAGATCTCGCTTTTTCACAAGGAGGGTGCAGCGGAGGGTTGTGAGGTCCTCCTTTCCATGCCGGGATCAACTCAAAATGTCACACAACAAACTTTGGCTAAAATGTCGAGTCCTTCAAGAAGCATTAGGGATGCTTCTGGACACTTCTGATAATAAGGTATATTTACAAAAAAATCATCAGTCTGGGGCTGACCGCTGATTTCTTGAATAAAAAGGCAGCCAGATTGGTGAGAGATGCTCTGAAACCATAAATGTATCTGAGCCTGGGCCAGGGCACGAGTGTCTGTGTCTTCTGTGGGCCGGAACTGAGTTCTGATTGCCCCACAACCCCTCTTCTAAACAGGAGTGAGAGTGGAGTGTGCTGTGTGATGGAATTGGTTCTGTACTCACTTTTACTTCAAGAGTCGTCATTACCTCTTTGTCCTTAGGACTGGCTACAAACAAGACAGGAGACCTTGGGTTCACAGATTCAACTTTATTGTACGATTTGGTTACAGTTGGCTGCAGAATATGTGGCACCCCATGAGTCCGATTGTCTCAATGGCATTGCCTTCCTCACGGGAGGGGGGGTGATGTCATGCCTGGAAGAAAGGAGGGATCCCCTTAGCAGGTAACACAAACATACAACACCTTCCTGGCTCCAGATCAAAAGGGGAGCTCTAAACCAGATTTCAGGGTAGCTTCTCTATAAGTTCTGATCTGGAGGCAGGGTTATGGAGTGTAGTGTGAGACACTGAAGGGAGAGGAAGCAGGTGAGGAGAGAGACTGGGAGTGGAGCTGTGACTGAGCTCTTCCCAGGATTAAGCGCAAAGGAAACTGGACACCGGAGTCTGTGGTTGCACGGGTACTAAAGGCCCAGCAACTAGAACCGGAGGGCAGGAGATTGCAGGTCTCTTGGCCCATCTGACACCTGGAGGCACCACAGCAGGTCAGGAGCCTGGGGCTGCCAGTGAAAAGAGAGTGCCCATGAAAGGCTCTTGCTGTCAGCCATACAGACACTGAGAGGACTTGTGTAAAGCTTCAGGCAGCAAGGGACAGAGAATACAGCACAAAAGGAGGGTCTCTGAACCCACCTGTCTAGATGGATCACAAATTACTCCCAGGCTGCCCGGACCCATCAACACCGGTAACTTGTCCCCCAGACTTCACCTGCAATTCACCAGTAAAAGGTAAAGGAAACTGCAATCCCTGTGTCCTTTACCCCATCATCTATCATCCCTGACCAACTGCACTGGTAGCCCTGGGGCCCTGCTCCACCTGTGGAGAGCAGAACTATCCTCGCTGTGCTACCATCTGCCCCAGTGGTCCCTTTAAGCAGCATCGGCAGTCCTGGCCGAACCCCACAGGTGGCGTCACGAATTGTCCCCCATAGACTTTATTTTCCACTTCCCTTCATCATTTTTGTTGGGACACCCAGGGCCATAGCCCGGGTAACTGCCTCCGTGACCACCCCTTTAAGTACCGCCGGCCCGAGTATCCCACGGTCCTAGCAGGTGCTCCACATACAGAACAAAACATAGTCTATTGTTAGCTTTGTGCCTTTTCCGTGTTTGCCAATATCCTGTCCTGAGGCCCACCATCTTTCCCTTTCTCTGCAACCCAGCCAACATCTTCCACATCAGGGAGACAGAGGTCTGATTGTCAGTACCTCTTCCAGACCTTGAGTCCAAGACTGTTCCAGCATCCAGACGAAACCTTAGATGTGTCCTCTTTCCATTAAGAAACTTGCATTGACTGAACACTTGCAGGTGTACAGCATTTGCTTCTTAGAAATGGCTTTCTTGTCTGTTCAGCCTTCCTTCTCTCCACTACATTCTCCTTCATTGAATTTTAACCTGTGCTGTGTGAGTTATGGACTCTGACTAGACTGGTACTTGATTGAGTACTAGACTCTGACTAGACTGTCTGGCTGACAATCTTTAACTAATTTTAACCCAGAAAACATTTTATATAAAACTGCTCTTGTCCCAATCCCAATGTTAACTATCTAGTGGCCTATGCAGGGTAATGCAAACTGTATCCATATCTGCTGTATGGTTCCCTTAGTGGTCAGACATCCCGCATTCCCAGGGATTGCCTTACAAGCGAAACCTGCATGAGAACCGAAGTACAACACCGGCCAAAGGGATAATGTGGCACCCCAGTAGTTCTGGTACCACAGTAGTGCTGCCTTCCTCTCGGGGAGGGTAGTGCTATGCCTGGAGACAAGTGAGATTCCCTTTGGCAGGTTGTCACACACACCACACCTTCCAAATCCAGGCCAGGAGGGGGAGCTCAAAACCCTGTTCTAGGGCAGCTTCCCTGGATAAAGATCCTGGTTTGGAGGTGGAGTCAGTTTAGACTGTACAGAAAGTCTGTGAACGAGGACAGACAGAGACGGAGCACAGTGGAGATACAGGACTCCGGGAGGCTATGAGAAGGCCTACATGGTGTCAGTGCGCAGAATCCGGGTACCGGGAGCCCAAGGCTTTTGTGGAACTTTAAGACACAGAGCAGAACTGAAGGGCAGAGGATTACATGGACTTCAACCATATTCACTTGTGGTACAGCAGCACCTTGGAGCCTGGAGTCTCCGTGAAAAGACCCCAGTACACCATAGGACCCCTGGGATCCCGCTTCACCTGTGGGAAGTGTAACATCTGTGCTGCCGCAACATCCCCCAAGGGACCCTTTTAATGCAGTGTCAGTCCAACAACTGATCGAACTTCACAGGTGGCGTCACGACAAACTTTTAACATTTTCCCTTTTAACGTTGAGGCCCAGGGCCACGGACCAGGTCACAGCCACCGTGACATCCCCCTTGCGACCGGACCCGGCACCAACTACCCCACTGCCCTGTGGGCGACTCAACTTGACACCATGCACTTCTATTACACAAACTAATAACATATCACAAAACTTGTTGACTCAGCGCCTTCTTCAATCCGAAACCCTCCTTTATATCACTTGGGGGATTGTTTGACACCAATGGAAATCTGCTCCAAGATATACTTTAAAATGTTGGGTAAATTTCCAGTTGCCTAATTGCAGGATAAAACTGTTCTGCCTTTAACAACTTTTAGAAAACCTATCCCATTAAGATTACCTCTCTCTTTTTCTCTTGGTGGACCTCTCTCTACCTATGCTCAAAATTTGCCTCTTCTCCTACAAAGTATTCTTCCTTCTGAGAAGTACTGGTCCATTTTACTCCAGAATCATGGTCCAATATCGCTGGTCTGATCTGTTTATTGTGTGCTCAAGCCAGCTCTGGCATCACAGGGATCCGTCTGGTCCCATTAGACATCTTTTTGGACCAGATCGCTTGATCCACCATTTTGAGTCCATTGTGTCTGTGTTCATTGCTTTCCGGCTTATTCAGTCCCTCTCGGAGGAGCCACTTGTCGCAGGAGGCCGGCTGCCCGGGCTGCTTGCGTCGTCTGCTGATCACATGGGGGATGGCCGCAGGGTGGGTGTCGGTGGCTCGGCCGATGCGCAGGGTGTTGGACCCGGGGTGGACGACCACGACGTAGTCGCTCTGGATGTGCTCCTGCAGGGGCTCCGCGATGGCTGCCGGCACTACCAGCCGCTTCACCCCCCACTGTTCCTTCTCTTTCTCTCTGCCGTTCTCCAGTTCCCCCTTCTCAGCTTGTGTCATAGCGGCAACCGGGTTCCTACCGCGCATGCGCGCAGTAGTGTTTGACACCAATGGAAATCTGCTAAAATGTTGGGTACATTTTCAGTTGCCTAATTGCAGGATAAACTGTTTTGCCTTTAACAACTTTTAGAAAACCTATCCCATTCAGATTACCTCTCTCTCTTTCTCTTGGTAGACCTCTCTCTACCTATGCTTAAAATTTAAATAGTGACACCAAGAAGGACGCGACATTGCATTATGAATATTACAGGATGATAACATGTTAAGAAAATGCTGAAAAATGGAAACAAAATTTTCAAAACATCTCGACGGCTGTTATCATTGACGTTATTGCCGCGCCCCCACGTAAGGGCAATGGGGTACTCGGTACCGGGTCCTTCAGTTTCCCTCAGCGAGGATGTCACGGTAGCCCGACCCGGACCGTGGCCCTATGAGGGGCATGCAAATAAAAGGGAGAGTTCGTAGATTAACGGTAGTGTTCGTGACGCCACCTGTGGTATTCGGTCAGGGTGACCGACGCTGTTTAGGGGTCCGCTGGGGTGATGGAATGGCAGCTAGATGGTATACCTTCCCACAGGTGAAGTGTTTCCCCAGGGCTTCCCAGAAGTGTAGATGTTGATGGTGGATGGTGCAAGGCGCGGTGAATAACGAGGACACAATGGGTGCAGTCTCTTTACCTTTATTGAAGGCTTCAGCATCCACAGTCCAGAGTGCCGTATGACAGGGTAGGCAGAGTCCGGCCGGTCTGATGGCAATTCCAGAGTCCCCTTATCCAGGTGGAAATCAGTAGCCTTCCCCTTGCGCACAGTAACGTAGTAGGTCCCTACTTGCATTAGCTACCATAAGGTCCTCACTCTTGTTACTTCTCTCTCTCTGTCCCCCAGATGGATAGGACATAACCCGTATGACGGTGGTGGCCTGAGGCTATTTTATAGGGACCCTAGTGTCGCCCCCTCCTCCGCATTGCCACCTTGTCTGCTTAGGTGTTTAGGTCGGACAGCCAACTTGGAATCGACTGCCCTGCCGGTCTCTGAAGTAAAGCGTAGAGTCTATTACTCCCTCGGTGTTCCGGCCACCGGATCTGCGCTCAGATGGAGGCAGCCTGCTTCTAGCTGGTCTCCCACTGTTGTTTCACTCCTGTTGCTATGACTTCCTTTCGTGTCCTTCCTTAGGAGGCTGCCGCATGGGTTGCAGGCGCAGCTCTGTGTCTTTCTTTCCTTACTGAGCCTCTGATGTTCCTTTTTGTTCCTCTGTCTGCCTGACAGGAATTCCCTGGGCCGAGCCCAGTCTGCTTCTCTCTCTCTCCTCCTCCTGGCTCCGACTGACTGACTTCCTAACCAACCCACCAGTTTTACCCATTGTGAGGAGTGGCCTAGTACATAGAACCCTTAGCTCCCCCTGGTGGACCGGCATGTGAAGTGTGTGTGTGGCTGTGATACCTGGCAGGTGAACTTCTTTGGTGCCATCAGATGTAACATCGCTCCCCCTGGTGGAAGAACAACATTACTGCAACGACCAGGATTCTGGGGCGCTGCATTATAAATTGTTGAGACATGTTCTGCATCACTGAAACCACTTAGGTGAATCATCAAGATCCGCTGCTGGCAGCTCCTGTGTAATTTGCTACCAATGATGTCCCAGATGTGCTCGATGGGAGACAAGTCCGGAGACGCTAATGGCCATTGTACTACATTAATCCTTGCAGGCTGCTCACAATTACACCAGCCACATGTGGCCTGGTGCTGTTGTGATGGTAAAAGTTCTTCTGGGACACTTTGGAGAAATGACCTGCAGCATTAGTATCGAGGACATCTGGAAAGTCATTGGTCAGCAATTGCAAAGGGAGCTGCCAGCAGAGGATCTGGATGATTTGCCCAAGTGCATTCAGTGTGGCAGAATATTCCTCAGACAACGAATAATAACCTAATTGATAGCCGCCGAGGCTGTAAGTGCGGGGATTTCTGCATGTGCTCCTCATGTTGTTTCCATTTTACCATCATTTGCAGGTCAGTAACATGTCTATCTATAATGCGATTTCCAGAACTCCATGACTTTTCCTTCTTAGTGTTGTAATTGAGGAGTGTAAAACCTCCTTGTGCTGTCTGTTTTTTTTCCCTCCAGTACTCCATAATCCTAATTTGTGTTTCCTTTGTGAATGTGCGCTCTTCCGCCATCGCCTCCATTTCTTTCAATCCCCTTCATATGGCTGGTCTTCTTTTCCTACAGTTTCCCTGCATCTCTCCCTTCTCTCTGTCCTCTCCCTTCCCCATACTGTACAAATGTCTCGCTTCTCTTCTCCGCTCTCCCTTTTGCTATTCTCTGTCCCCCCGCTCTCTCTATTCTCTGTACTATTACTTCTCTCCCCTGGTTTTCTTCCCTCTCTATTACTCTCTGTGGTCTGTACTTTGAGTCTCTAGGAAAGCAGATTACAAGTGTCTGTTGCTCTTTGTTCTTGCTATGTTTTCCACTCTCTGAACCTTCTCTGTTCACTCCCCTCTCTACAGTTTAGTAATCCCTCTCTATCCTCTTCCCTTTCTCTATCCTCTTCTCTTTCTCTATTCTCTCCTCTCTTCTGCACTTTGTATTCCCTAATTCTATTTTCCCTCTCCTCTCTTCTTTCTCTTCTGTATCCCGCTCCCCTGTTCTTTTTTTTTTTGTACTCTTTCTCCCTTCTCTCTGCTCTCTTTCCTCTATGAAAAAGAGATTAACCATATCTCTTGTGTCGTCACTACTTTTCTCTCCTCTCTTCTCTGTACAATCCCTTCTCTCTATTCTCTCTGTCTTTTGAATTGTCTCCTCCATCTCTGAACTCTGTATCTCTCTGTATTCTCACCCATCTCCTTTTTTCCATTCTCACCTTTTCTGTGTGTATTATTCCTTCCCTCCTTCTTAATTTGTTGTCCCTCTCTGCCTCTCTCTGTGCCGTTCTTTTTTTTCTCTCTTCTCTATGTTCTCTCTCCTCTATACTTCTATTTTCTTAGCACTGTCTACTCTCTTCTCTCCCCCCTTTACTTTGTACAATCCATTTTCTATAGTTTTTCCGTAGTCTAATCTCCCCATTTTCACAATTTTCTCCCCTCTTTTCTCTGTTGTGCTCCATCTGTATCTGTTCTGACCTCTCTACTCTCTTTCCTCTCCACTCGTTTGTCCCATCTGTCTCTGATCTCGTGTCTCCACTCTGTCTTTAGTACCATTTTCTCTCTGTTCTCTTTTCTTTCCTTTCTATGTCCTCTGCTCTCAATTTCTACACTTTTTCCTCTGCCCTGTTTTCCCCTCTCTTCTTTCCCCTTTATGTTCTCTACTTTCATTCTCTGTTCTCAACACTCTTTTTTCCACTGTTCTTTTCTTTCTCCTTTCCCTTCTATGTTCTCTGCTCTTTTTTCTCTCTTCTTGCCCTTCCCTGTTCTCTGCTCTTGATCTCAAGACTTTTTTCCCCTGCACTCTTTCTACACTCTTTCCTGTCCACTTGTTTGTCCCATCTGTCTCTGCTCTCACATCTCCTCTCTCTCTGTCTTTAGTACCCTTTTCTCTGTTATCTCTTGTCTTTTCTATGTTCTCTGTTCCTCTGCCCTCTCTTTTCTCCTCTCTCTTCTTTCCCCTTTATGTTCTCTCCTATCCCTCTCTCTGTCTTCAGCTCTCTATTTTCTCACTGTTCACTTGTTTTCTCTCTCCTTTCCCTTCTATATTCCTTGCCCTCGATCTCTACTGTTTCATCCTCTCCATTCTCTCTGTCCTCAACACTCTTTTCTCTCCTCCATTCTTTCTCTCTCCTTCCCCTCTATATTCTCTCCTCTCCCTCTGTACTCGCTCTATCCTCTGCCTTCTCTTTTCTCCTCCCTCTTCTTTTCCCTTTATATTCTCTCTTATCCCTCTCTCTGTCCTCAGCACTCTTTTCTCTTCTCCATTCTCTCTCCTTCCCCCGCTATATTCTCTCCTCTCCCTCTGTACTCGCTCTATCCTCTGCCTTCTCTTTTCTCCTCCCTCTTCTTTTCCCTTTATACTCTCTCTTATCCCTCTCTCTGTCCTCAGCACTCTTTTCTCTTCCCCATTCTCTCTCCTTCCCCCTCTATATTCTCTCCTCTCCCTCTGTACTCGCTCTATCCTCTGCCTTCTCTTTTCTCCTCCCTCTTCTATTCCCTTTATATTCTCTCTTATCCCTCTCTCTGTCCTCAGCACTCTCTTTTCTCTTCTCCATTCTCTCTCCTTCCCCTCTATATTCTCTCCTCTCCCTCTGTACTCGCTCTATCCTCTGCCTTCTCTTTTCTCCTCCCTCTTCTTTTCCCTTTATGTTCTCTCTTATCCCTCTCTCTGTCCTCAGCACTCTCTTTTCTCTTCTCCATTCTTTCTCTCCTCTTCCACCTCTTTATTTTCTCCTCTCCCTCTCTACTCACTCTGTTCCCTGCATTCTCTTTTCTCCTCATTCATCTACAGTGGGGCAAAAAAGTATTTAGTCAGTCAGCAATAGTGCAAGTTCCACCACTTAAAAAGATGAGAGGCGTCTGTAATTTACATCATAGGTAGACCTCAACTATGGGAGACAAACTGAGAAAAAAAAATCCAGAAAATCACATTGTCTGTTTTTTTAACATTTTATTTGCATATTATGGTGGAAAATAAGTATTTGGTCAGAAACAAACAATCAAGATTTCTGGCTCTCACAGACCTGTAACTTCTTCTTTAAGAGTCTCCTCTTTCCTCCACTCATTACCTGTAGTAATGGCACCTGTTTAAACTTGTTATCAGTATAAAAAGACACCTGTGCACACCCTCAAACAGTCTGACTCCAAACTCCACTATGGTGAAGACCAAAGAGCTGTCAAAGGACACCAGAAACAAAATTGTAGCCCTGCACCAGGCTGGGAAGACTGAATCTGCAATAGCCAACCAGCTTGGAGTGAAGAAATCAACCGTGGGAGCAATAATTAGAAAATGGAAGACATACAAGACCACTGATAATCTCCCTCGATCTGGGGCTCCACGCAAAATCCCACCCCGTGGGGTCAGAATGATCACAAGAACGGTGAGCAAAAATCCCAGAACCACGCGGGGGGACCTAGTGAATGAACTGCAGAGAGCTGGGACCAATGTAACAAGGCCTACCATAAGTAACACACTATGCCACCATGGACTCAGATCCTGCAGTGCCAGACGTGTCCCACTGCTTAAGCCAGTACATGTCCAGGCCCGTCTGAAGTTTGCTAGAGAGCATTTGGATGATCCAGAGGAGTTTTGGGAGAATGTCCTATGGTCTGATGAAACCAAACTGGAACTGTTTGGTAGAAACACAACTTGTCGTGTTTGGAGGAAAAAGAATACTGAGTTGCATCCAACAAACACCATACCTACTGTAAAGCATGGTGGTGGAAACATCATGCTTTGGGGCTGTTTCTCTGCAAAGGGGCCAGGACGACTGATCCGGGTACATGAAAGAATGAATAGGGCCATGTATCGTGAGATTTTGAGTGCAAACCTCCTTCCATCAGCAAGGGCATTGAAGATGAAACGTGGCTGGGTCTTTCAACATGACAATGAGCCAAAGCAAACCGCCAGGGCAACGAAGGAGTGGCTTCGTAAGAAGCATTTCAAGGTCCTGGAGTGGCCTAGCCAGTCTCCAGATCTCAACCCTATAGAAAACCTTTGGAGGGAGTTGAAAGTCCATGTTGCCAAGCGAAAAGCCAAAAACATCACTGCTCTAGAGGAGATCTGCATGGAGGAATGGGCCAACATACCAACAACAGTGTGTGGCAACCTTGTGAAGACTTACAGAAAACGTTTGACCTCTGTCATTGCCAACAAAGGATATATTACAAAGTATTGAGATGAAATTTTGTTTCTGACCAAATACTTATTTTCCACCATAATATGCAAATAAAATGTTAAAAAAACAGACAATGTGATTTTCTGGATTTTTTTTTCTCAGTTTGTCTCCCATAGTTGAGGTCTACCTATGATGTAAATTACAGACGCCTCTCATCTTTTTAAGTGGTGGAACTTGCACTATTGCTGACTGACTAAATACTTTTTTGCCCCACTGTATCTCTGTCATTTCAACTCTCTGTCCTCCCTTCTCTGTTTTCCCTCTCCATTTTCCAGGAAGTACAATCATTGATCTTCAATTGACTGCCTTATCTTCCATCCCTGAGTCTTGATCAGCCCTGTTCCCTTTATCTCTGTATCATCCCTGGCATTATCCCTTCTTTCTGTTATCTCTGTATCCTCTCCCTACCTTCTCTGCACAACTCTCTTCCCCGTTTGCTCGTGCTTTTCTGCAGAACATATTGCAGATGCAGCACATATTTATGTGTCACATGAGGGTGCAAGGCAATGAAAAACTGAGAATGAGAGAGAGGGGTCTCCGACAAGACCATCAGTCATACCTGGATCCCAGGGGAAAACCCTGTAGTTCACGGGTCCCATATTTATAATCCTGCTGTCTTTTTAGGCTTAGAATAGCATTTGGGATCTCACCATACCTGGGCCTAGGCGGCAATGCTATGAAGGATCCGAGGCTAGAACGTTGACCCGGGGATCCCTTTGAGACGGAAAGAAATTTACTCTAAAGGTGGTCATAGCTCTAAAGATTTTAGGGCAAAACACACATTTTGGTAATATTTGTAGACAATATACTGTCTATGGAGGTTGGGTGCAGGGGCGGACATATCATTGGTGCAACCTATGCAGCCGCACAGGGACCCAAGAGGTAAGAGGGCCCACATCTATCTTCACAGGGGCCATCTTTTGTCTGTGCTCACCAGTGGTGGGGGGCATGGATGATGTAAGGGTAACAGCCCATTAAAAATTGCCATCATGGTCCGAATAGGGGATACTCGCCATACAGTACCGGTCGTGCGGAGAGTTATCCCTTCTTGCCACACATATTAGGCTTGTATGTGCCATTACAATAGAGCAGGGGGGGACAAGGAGCTGCCAGACACATCTGCTGGTGGGATTATTGGCCGGATCTTATCGAAATCTAAAATATTCTGAATTATCGCTTCGGATCAAATCCGAGTTGAGGTCTTTTTTTTTTTTAACCCACTAATTACGTAACGATGATCTGAATGATCTACTAGTGAGTAGTGAGTAATTACGTAACTATGATCTGAATGTAGACATCCCAGGATCCATATTTTTCTGTAGGAACGTATATACGTACGAAGAAATCCTGGTGAGGACCCTTCATCCCCCTCCGCACACACTGTCTGCAGCAGACGCTGACTAAATGCACACACAAGCGAACACAAACAAAAACATGCACACACTCTGAGGAAAGGATAGATGCAGCCTGAGCATCCTCCATCCTTCTGCTCTGAGGGGGAGAGAGACGGGAGGGAGAGAGTGCAGGAAGGTGACCAGCATGCAGGAGGAAGCAATGTGTTTCGCCTGCATCAGCAACACTGCAGTGTGAGGGGACAGCACGCAGGCTGCAGGATGCACAGCAAAGACAGATAGAGGGGAGGCAGCAGAAGAGGTATGTGCTGGGGGATTGCACCTTATGGGATAGAAGCAGGGAGAGAGATGAAGGAGGACAGAGGTATGGTGTAGGACCTGCATCCAGCAGAGGAGAGGGCTATCTGCTGGAATATCTGCAGGCATTGGCCATGAAGATGAGGAACTGAAAGGTGAGAAAACAGGATAGCCTGGCCAGGATGATGGGAGATATAGGCGGATAGCTGAGGTATAATATGTCTGAGGAACAAGCATCACTGCTGGAGGAGGATTGGAGATGGACGGTGATATGTACACAGGCAGAAGGATAGAAGGATGCATGTGGCATGAGCAGGTGGAGAAGAGGATAACGACAGGGCAAATGCACCCAGACGGCAGGGGTACGAGGTAGCGGTTGTCTGAGGAAGAGAAACATAAAATGGGATGATAATGGAACGAGACAGGCTTAAGCACTGCAGTGAATGGGAGACGCTCGTGTGATGGGGAGAAAGATGTTTGCGTCCCACCGGGAACGAGACGTCTGCAGGACGCAGTGTTTGCGGTGTACGCGAAAGGCCAAAATGTTCAGGGCAGGTGTAGAGTTGGGGTGATGTCCGACATTCTAAAACCCAACTTTAGGTCTTCCATCTACATGATGAGCGATACCAAAAAACCCCGTAACGGGTCTGTGTCCGCCAGACGCATGCCGTAGATTTATGTAACGACTCGGTGTTTTTTCTTCTTCACAGATATGGACCAGTCATAAAAGAAGATTCTCTCTCCAAGAGTGTGACTAGACAGAAAGGAAATCCCATTGAACCCCAGCATATTGGTCTTCACGCCAAAGGAATATCTACGAGGTGTAAACGGCAATAATTCGACCCCCTACTTTTGGGGGGGTAGTGGGGGTGTCTCAGGTCCCCATTACTTACCGTGGTTCTTTAAGTTTTCGACCAGGATGGCACAAGCCGCCAAGCAACTCAAAAAGATCAAGGATGTTGAGGCGCAAGCTTTGGCGGAACAGAAAGAGAAAGAGGAATCCGACCGGAAGAGAAGAAGTCGATCCCGTGATCGAAAGAAAAAGGTAAGAAACTATAGTAAGGAGAGAGCAGGGTGCTGAGTACGCAGTAAGTTGGGGATGATGACTACATCAACTCTGCTGAGAGTATTGTGCTTCCTGTGCTTCATGACATCCACCATAAATCATACTTGTCCCATCAAACATTGAGGATCCTTGCCAATAACTTGTAATGGTTGTAATATCAGTGGTAGCGTGGCAAAAGAAAAATTAACAGAAATGCAGATCTGTTGGGATTGCAGTGCAAAAGCGTAAAAACACAAAAGATGCAGCAAGACCCTCCTGTTTTTATTGCATTACTGCCAAATTTTATTATTGAGGTTCTTGGCGCACATTTGAATCAAAACTGTGTGAGCCCACCTGCCAGGACAAGGGGAGGTGAAAGGATGGCAGAGCAGCCCTGGCCTCTCGTTGCCTCTCGCCTGTGTTGTGCATAACAGGATCTAGCGCCGTCGGTGAGGTCTTATTAATGATACGTGATGTAGTATCACAGGAGAGATGTGCTCCTCCTAATATCCTGGCGGCCTTCCCTGCTGACCTGAATGTCTACAATTAATTCACCTGAAATAACTCCTACTTGGTTGCTGCCTCCATTGCTTGTTCACCATGATGAGCACGGTTTGGAAACCTCGTAGAAATAATTGCTGTTGCATATGTACGTGATTACATGTGATGGCATTGCCTGTGGTAGGCAACATCTTTCATGGCCTTCTAGGGATTTTTGTACTAGCAGATGGTGGGGGTTTAATGAGTGATTTGGCCCTGGAGGACCTCAGATGTCAATCGAAAACAGTGGGCATTGTGAAAAGCGTTGTCTCTCCTGGCTTGTTATGGGTACTCTCATCTATACGGACCTCAATGAATGACTGAGGCACCTGCTATCTGAGATGGGTTCATGATCTGGAGGTTATGGAGTTGGTTCCCAGGACTTTGATATTTAGACAGACCATCAAGAGGACATTGAAGGGGGTCCAACTCATGGCACTCCTACTCATTAGCTGACTTTAAGGGTTGTGGCTCCTTTAGTCAGCTGATCAGTGGAGGTGTCAGGGGTCGAACCTCCCTTGATGGGTCAATATCAAATTTTCCAGGAAAAAAAACGCTAATTTTCCCTCTTATATGATATAATTTTTTGGAGCTTTTTCTGGATTAACACTATTGAATAATAGGTTGAACTTTATAGATTTGAGTCTTTCCTCAAGTGATCCCCACACTCGATCGTCCCTTTAAGGGGGCGATCTCGTCCTATCGAAAACACTCATTGGAGGATTGACTTGTTCTTGTATTGATGAGAAATGTCGATGTAAGTGGCATGAAGCAATCGATCGTCCAATGTAACAAACATGTGCTGCAACAAATGTATAATTTATACTGTTATACTGCAGAGAGGCTGTGTTTGTATCATGTCTACCTTTATTGGATCATGTATGTAATCCCAATATGTAGATCAATCATTCCCCCCTATAGGGGATCCTTTACTTCCATTCCTACAATACAGAAGTTTTCTGTTAGGGGGAGAGGTAAATCATTGACCATATCCTGAGGATGTTACCGTAGTAGGTCTCTGGAGGCAGGGGCAGAGGGTGCTATGGATTCCATGCAGTGATATAGCAGGATGGTGGCATGGTGGTGTAAGCGCACTAGATGGAGCCTTGTCATTACACAAATGCATCCGCTACCTTATGCTGCAAATACGTCACCTACATCTTGACGTCAACGTGTACGTTGGTCATGGATGCCATGGATAGTATACATACTGGATTGTATTAATAACATCTCCCTGCAGACACATTTTGGGTTTTTTATAGAGAATAAAATATATGCGTTTTATGGTAAATTAGGGCAAGTTCTGATTAAAGGGTATTCCTATAAAAAGAATAAACCCTCATGTAAAATAAATGCAAATAGTTTGATTTAGCCAAAATGAATGTATCTGTAATAACCCACAAAGTGTTGCGGATTTCAGCTTTCAGCAGAATCATCAGTGGGAGAATGAGCTGTTTTACTTGGGACAGAGAGGAACGATTGTCGACATCATCACAATATGGCGGATTACAGAAAGGAAACAATGACAAAATCAAAACCAGAGAGGTCATACATTCCAGTAGGAACAAACGCTAAAAATCAACACAACGCCGCCTGAGGTCTACTCAACACAGTTATCTTTACTGCATAAGCTTGCAGCTGTTGTATACTCATACACCATGTTAATGTTTTTACCCGGTTAGTGTCGTGTATGTCCGCCAGTAGTTCTTCTTTGTCAGGTCAAGCATGTGTACTGAAATCCACTGACTTTCTAGCACCAATCTCCTTCTTCCGTTGCCAGTGCATGTGTAGTTTTATTTATTTTATGTATATAGAAGAGTTCATCGCATATTTCCCCCAAAAACATTTGTCTGGTAAAATGGCTTCCACCATGACGGAATCGGAATGGACCCCATTATCGCCATTCTGTCCAAGTTCCAGTGCCACCATTATTTTGGGATTTTTGTTCTTACTGTATATCGGTACAGAAATACAGTGCTGAATGAAGCCGTACGGCACAGGGCGCATGTGCGGTATAGACCACATACTGTAGAACGTTGCTTTCAGGGGGTTCCGCTTGGTTGTGATACCAGCTACAATGATACCTGCTCTCAGTGTGTTCCACTAGAACAACCAATAGGAGAAGACCTTATTACATATTTATTATTATGGTCAGGGTTAACCTGGGAGCCGGGAGGAGAAACAGAGGAAATGTTGTTCTAGAACAGTGATCACGCGAGATGCCGTGCCGGAGCACCGCTCAGGAAAGATGGAGAGATGTGGAAATACAGAGAAGAATCTGCAGCGCCCCATGGTCCTGGTCGTTGCAGTAATGTCATTCTTCCACCAGGGGGAGTGATATTACATCTGAAGGCAATAAAAGAGATCTCTTTACCAGGTATCACAAACCACACAACACACTTCACACTCCAGGCTGCCAGGGGGAGCCATGCTTCTATCTATTAGGGCACTCCTCACAATTAGGTAAAACTGGTGGTTTGGACAGGAAAAAAGGCAGAAGTGAGCTGGGCTTCACCCAGTTAGCTGCTATCTGAGCTCCTCTCAGGTAGTGGGTCCCTGACAGGGGTGGGATCCTGTCAGAGGCCTAGACAGAGGGTCCACGGAGCTGCGCCTGCCCCACGTGCGGCAGCATCCTAAGAAAGAGACAGCAGAAGGGAATTGTCTTGTAGTGAGTGAGAAACTAAGTCATAGCAAAAGGAGAGGAAACCAGAAGGAGTTCTGCCCTGTAAAAGGCTGTCTCCTTTATGAGGCGCAGGATTCCGGTAGCCAGAACACCGAGGGAGTAAGGATCTCTACGCTTTACTTCAGAGACTGGCAGGACAGTTAATTCCACGTTGGCTGCCCGACCTTATACCCAGGAGGCACGGTGGCAACTTGTGGGGGCTGGGGCATGATAGGGTCCCTGTAAAAAGCCTCAGGCCATCAGTCATACGGGTTTGTCCTATCCTTTCCATCAGGGGGACAGAGAGAAAGAGATTTAACATCTACAATAGTTGTGAGGACCTCACCGAGAAGCTCAGCAGTGAGGGACTACAGCACTCAGGCGCTAGAGGAAGGCTACTGACTTCCACCTGGATAACGGGACTCTGGATTTGCCTTCAGACCGGCCGGACTCTGCCTACCCTGTGATCCGGTGCTCTGGACTGAGGTCGTTGAAGCCTTCAGTAAAAAGGTAAAGAGACTGCAAACTTGTGTCCTCGTTCTTCACTGCGCCTCACATCATCAACCATCTACACTCTGGGAAGCCCTGGGGACATACTTCACCTGTGGGAAGGTATACCATCTAGCTGCCATCACATCACCCCAGTGGACCCCTAAGCAGTATCGGTCACACTGACCGAATACCACAGGTGGCGTCATGAACACTATCCCTTTAAAGACCTTTCCCCCTTTTTATTAACGGACATCCCCTAGGGCTACGGACCGGGTCAGCCACCGTGACATCCCTGTTGTGAATTCTGCTCTTGGGATCCCTCCGGTGGTTATGAGTGGTAGTGCTGCGGTAGTTGGATCGCAGCATTTATCAGGTGTATCTATTTTTTGCAATTTGGGCTGGGCTATATAGCCTTGCTTGATCCTTTAGTCAGTGCCAGTTGCCCATTGTTTTTGGAGGATTCACATCCCTTCTCGTCTCTCTTGTTTGCTGTGCTTTTCTTCAAAGATAAGTCCTGGCTTTGTTTTTGCTGTCCACCTCCTGTGGACCTTATAGTTCTGTGCATTTTCATGTTTTTGTCTTGTCCAGCTTAGTCTGTGAAGGTTTTTTTGCAGCCTAGCTATTTCTCTGGAGATGCAGATATACCTTCCATGTCTTTAGTCAGATGTGGTGTTTTGTATTTTCTGTGGTGGATATTTTCTAGTAATAATAACCGATATTCACCAATCCAAAAGCAATAGACAAAGCAGGGTGTGATCAATATGAGACTATAAAAATTAACTTTTAATAAATATAATTAAAATGGTATATAACCAAAATACCAAAAGCAAAAAACTGACAAGGACTCACATGAAAATCACATTCGCAGGAATGTCTAATACCACAAACAATCCCCGAGACCTAGGAAGACCAAATAAACATATGTCTCCAGGGAAGGTAGATGCTAACCAAAACTATGTATGTCAGCACAATTTACCAGTTGCATGTTCCATCTTATTCAATATCCATAATCGGACATATTGCATGAACCACGACTGGAATGTAAAAAAAAAAATCAGAACGATCTCACCTCTTTTCCTTTATCTAATGTGGATGAGATCCTTAGTTATTGGCGCTGTATTCGGAGAGGGGGCGCATTCCAGCCACACACAAATCCACGCTACCAATAGCAGGCTTTACCCCAAGATAAACTAAGCATTTCCCTACGCGTTTTGTTTTTTAACTCATCAGGGGAAACTCCATATTGTTTCTCCAACTCCGTGGAGGAAACCAGATGCGGGGGTGTAAATATAGCTCTCATGTAATATTAATATTAATGTAATTAATTAATTTGTGTGTGGCTGGAATGCTCCCCCTCTCCGAATACAGCGCCATTAACTAAGGATCTCATCCACATTAGATAAAGGAAAAGAGGTGAGATCGTTCTGATTTTTTTTTTTACATTCCAGTCGTGGTTCATGCAATATGTCCGATTATGGATATTGAATAAGATGGAACATGCAACTGGTAAATTGTGCTGACATATATAGTTTTGGTTAGCATCTACCTTCCCTGGAGACATATGTTTATTTGGTCTTCCTAGGTCTCGGGGATTGTTTGGGATATTTTCTAGTGTTTTAATACTGACCGCATAGTACTCTGTTCTATTCTTTCTTTTTAGCTAGTATGGCCTCCTATGCTAAATCCTGATTTCATTTCTGCGTGTGTTATTTCCCTCTCCTCTCACAGTCAATATTTGTGGGGGGCTGTCTTTCCTTTGGGGATTTTCTCTGAGGCAAGATAGGTTTCCTGTTTCTGTCTTTAGGGGTAGTTAGTTCTTAGGCTGTGTCGAGGGGTCTAGGGAGTGTTAGGTACCCCCCCACGGCTACTTCTAGTTGCGCTGTTAAGTTCAGGGTTTGCGGTCAGTACAGGTTCCACCTTCTCCAGAGTACGTCTCATGCTGCTCCAAGGCCACCAGATCATAACAGTACAACTGGCCAACAATGAGTTAATTGCATCTCAGAAGAAGGGAGGAAAGATTTTGAGCCATTTTTTTTTCCTTAGCCTGTTTGGTCTGTTCCTCCCTCTTAATCTCTGGGTGGCTGCGGAACCTAGTAATAACATGAGTGTTCAGGAGTTATTTTCTCGTGTGGATCAGCTTGCTGCTAGGGTACAGGGTATTTCAGATTATATTGTTCAGACTCCTGCCTTAGAACCTAGGATTCCCACTCCTGATTTATTCTTTGGTGACAGATCCAAATTTTTGAGTTTCAAAAATAACTGTAAACTGTTTTTTGCATTGAGACCCCGGTCTTCTGGTGATCCCATTCAGCAGGTTAAAATCATCATATCCCTGCTGCGTGGTGACCCACAGGATTGGGCATTTTCCCTGGAAACTGGCAATCCTGCTTTGCTTAATGTTGATTCTTTCTTTCAAGCATTGGGGTTATTGTATGATGAGCCTAATTCTGTGGATCAAGCTGAGAAAATCTTGCTGGACCTGTGTCAAGGTCAAGAAGCGGCAGAATCGTATTGCCAGAAATTTAGAAAATGGTCTGTACTGACTAAATGGAATGAGGATGCCTTGGCGGCAATTTTCAGAAAGGGTCTTTCTGAATCCGTTAGAGATGTTATGGTGGGGTTCCCCACGCCTGCTGGTCTGAGTGATTCTATGTCTCTGGCCATTCAGATTGATCAGCGCTTGCGCGAGCGCAGAGTTGTGCACACTGTGGCGTTGTCCTCTGAGCGGAGCCCTGAGCCTATGCAGTGTGATAGGATTTTGTCTAAAGCTGAACGTCAAAGATTCAGGCGTCAGAATAGGTTGTGTTTTTACTGCGGCAATTCTGCTCATATTATTTTTGATTGCCCTAAGCGTACAAAGAGAATCGCTAGTTCTGTTACCATCAGTACTGTACAACCTAAATTTCTGTTATCTGTGACCTTGATCTGCTCATTATCATCATTTTCTGTTATGGCATTTGTGGATTCAGGCGCCGCTCTGAACTTAATGGACTTAGAATTTGCCAGACGTTGTGGTTTCCCCTTGCAGCCTTTGCAGAACCCTATTCCTTTAAGGGGCATTGATGCTACACCGTTGGCTAAAAATAAACCTCAGTTTTGGACACAGCTGACCATGCGCATGGCGCCAGCCCATCAGGAAGATTGTCGTTTTCTGGTGTTGCATAATTTGCATGATGATATTGTGCTGGGTTTTCCATGGTTACAGGTACATAATCCGGTGTTAGATTGGAGATCTATGTCTGCGACTAGTTGGGGTTGTCAGGGGGTTCATGGTCACGTTCCCTTGATGTCAATTTCCTCTTCCCCCTCTTCTGAAATTCCTGAGTTTTTGTCAGATTTCCAGGATGTATTTGATGAGCCCAAATCCAGTTCCCTTCCACCACATAGGGACTGTGATTGTGCTATTGACTTGATTCCAGGTTGTAAGTTCCCTAAGGGCCGACTTTTCAACCTGTCTGTGCCAGAACATGCCGCCATGCGGAGCTATATTAAGGAGTCTTTGGAGAAGGGGCATATTCGGCCATCTTCTTCACCATTGGGAGCAGGGTTTTTTTTTGTTGCCAAGAAGGATGGCTCCTTGAGACCCTGTATTGATTATCGCCTCTTGAATAATATCACGGTCAAATTTCAATACCCGTTGCCTTTGCTTACTGATTTGTTTGCTAGGATTAAGGGGGCTAGCTGGTTTACTAAGATTGACCTTCGAGGGGCAATTAATCTTATTCGTATTAAGCAGGGTGACGAATGGAAAACTGCATTTAATACGCCCGAAGGCCATTTTGAATACCTTGTGATGCCATTCGGACTCTCTAATGCTCCATCTGTGTTCCAATCCTTCATGCATGATATCTTTCGGAGTTATCTTGATAAATTCATGGTTGTATATTTGGATGATATTTTGATTTTTTCCGATGATTGTGAGTCTCATGTGAAACAGGTCAGGATGGTATATCAGATCCTCCGTAATAATGCTTTATTTGTGAAGGGGTCAAAGTGCCTCTTTGGAGTGCAGAAGGTTTCTTTTTTGGGCTTCACTTTTTCTCCCGCATCTATAGAAATGGATCTGGTTAAGGTTCAGGCCATTCATGATTGGATTCAGCCCACATCTGTGAAGAGCCTTCAGAAATTCTTGGGCTTTGCTAATTTTTATCGTCGTTTCATTGCAAACTTCTCCTGTGTGGTTAAACCTCTGACCGATTTGACGAAGAAAGGCGCTGATGTGACGAATTGGTCCTCCGCGGCTGTTTCTGCCTTTCAGGAGCTTAAACGCCGATTTACTTCTGCCCCTGTGTTGCGTCAGCCGGATGTTTCTCTTCCATTTCAGGTTGAGGTTGACGCGTCTGAGATTGGGGCAGGGGCCGTTTTGTCTCAGAGGAATTCTGATGGTTCCTTGATGAAACCGTGTGCCTTCTTTTCTCGGAAGTTTTCGCCTGCGGAACGCAATTATGATGTCGGCAATCGGGAGTTGTTGGCTATGAAGTGGGCATTTGAGGAGTGGCGACATTGACTTGAGGGGGCCAAGCACCGTATTGTGGTCCTGACCGATCATAAGAATCTGATTTACCTCGAGTCTGCCAAACGGCTGAATCCTAGACAGGCTCGATGGTCCGTTTTTTTCTCCAGTTTTGATTTTGTGGTCTCGTACATTCCTGGTACTATGAATGTTAAGGCGGATGCCCTCTCTAGGAGTTTTTTTCCTGATTCCCCTGGGGTTCTTGAGCCGGTCGGCATTCTGAAGGAAGGGGTGATTCTTTCTGCCATCTCCCCTGATTTACGACGGGTTCTTCAGGAGTTTCAGGTTGATAAACCTGACCGCTGTCCAGTGGGGAAACTGTTTGTTCCTGATAGATGAACTAGTAAAGTGATTTCTGAGGTTCATTGTTCTGTGTTGGCTGGCCATCCTGGGATTTTTGGTACCAGAGGTTTGGTTGGTAGGTCCTTTTGGTGGCCTTCTTTTTCGCGGGATGTGCGTTCTTTTGTGCAGTCCTGTGGGATTTGTGCGCGGGCTAAGCCTTGCTGTTCCCGCACTAGTGGGTTGCTTTTGCCTTTGCCGGTCGCTGAGAGACCTTGGACGCATATTTCTATGGATTTTATTTCAGATCTTCCGGTTTCCCAGAGGATGTCGGTTATCTGGGTGGTTTGTGACCGGTTTTCTAAGATGGTTCATTTGGTACCTTTGCCTATATTGCGTTCCTCTTCTGATTTGGTTCCGTTGTTTTTTCAGCATGTGGTTCATTTGCATGGCATTCCGGAGAATATTGTGTCCGATAGAGGTTCCCAGTTTGTTTCTAGGTTTTGGCGGGCCTTTTGTGCTAGGCTGGGCATTGATTTGTCTTTTTCTTCCGCATTTCATCCTCAGACAAATGGCCAGACCGAGCGAACTAATCAGACTTTGGAAAGTTATTTGAGATGCTTTGTGTCTGCTGATCAGGATGATTGGGTGGCTTTCTTGCCATTGGCCGAGTTTGCCCTTAATAATCGGGCTAGTTCTGCTACCTTGGTTTTGCCTTTTTTTTGTAATTTTGGTTTTCATCCTCGTTTATCTTCAGGGCAGGTTGAGCCTTCTGATTGTCCTGGTGTGGATTCTGTGGTTGACAGGCTGCAGCAGATTTGGGCTCATGTGGTGGACAATTTGGTGTTGTCTCAGGAGGAGGCTCAACGTTTTGCTAACCGTCGTCGGTGGCTTCGGGTTGGGGATTTGGTCTGGTTGTCTTCCCGTCATGTTCCTATGAAGGTTTCTTCCCCTAAGTTCAAGCCTCGGTTTATTGGTCCTTATAGGATTTCTGAGATTATCAATCCAGTGTCTTTTCGTTTGGCCCTTCTAGCCTCTTTTTCCATCCATAATGTGTTCCATAGATCTTTGTTGCGGAAGTATGTAGTGCCCGTTGTTCCCTCTGTTGATCCTCCGGCCCCGGTGTTGATTGATGGGGAGTTGGAGTACGTGGTTGAGAAGATTTTGGATTCTCGTTTTTCGAGGCGGAGGCTTCAGTATCTGGTCAAATGGAAGGGTTATGGCCAGGAGGATAGTTCTTGGGTTGTTGCCTCCAATGTTCATGCTGACGATTTGGTTCGTGCCTTTGATTTGGCTCGTCCTGATCGGCCTGGGGGCTCTGGTGAGGGTTCGGTGACCCCTCCTCAAGGGGGGGGTGAATTCTGCTCTTGGGCTCCCTCCGGTTGTTATGAGTGGTAGTGCTGCGGTAGTTGGATCGCAGTATTTATCAGGTGTATCTATTTTTTGCAATTTGGGCTGGGCTATATAGCCTTGCTTGATCCTTTAGTCAGTGCCAGTTCTCCATTGTTTTTGGAGTATTCACATCCCTTCTCGTCTCTCTTGTTTGCTGTGCTTTTCTTCAAAGATAAGTCCTGGCTTTGTTTTTGCTGTCCACCTGCTGTGGACCTTATAGTTCTGTGCATTTTCATGTTTTTGTCTTGTCCAGCTTAGTCTGTGAAGGATTTTTTGCAGCCTAGCTATTTCTCTGGAGATGCAGATATACCCTCCATGTCTTTAGTCAGATGTGGTGTTTTGTATTTTCTGTGGTGGATATTTTCTACTGTTTCAATACTGACCGCATAGTACTCTGTTCTATTCTTTCTTTTTAGCTAGTATGGCCTCCTATGCTAAATCCTGATTTCATTTCTGCGTGTGTTATTTCCCTCTCCTCTCACAGTCAATATTTGTGGGGGGCTGTCTTTCCTTTGGGGATTTTCTCTGAGGCAAGATAGGTTTCCTGTTTCTGTCTTTAGGGGTAGTTAGTTCTTAGGCTGTGTCGAGGGGTCTAGGGAGTGTTAGGTACCCCCCACGGCTACTTCTAGTTGCGCTGTTAAGTTCAGGGTTTGCGGTCAGTACAGGTTCCACCTTCTCCAGAGTACGTCTCATGCTGCTCCAAGGCCACCAGATCATAACACATCCCCCTTGAAAACCGAAGGGCCCGGATCCGAGTACCCCACTGCCCTAACGGGGGCGCTCCAAATGTTTTCTATGGTTAGGAATAGAATTGGTACGAATCGATTCCCATGACCCAGTCCAGTAGCCAATGTCATTATTCTGTGGGCAACAGTCTGGAGGAGTTCGAACCCCCAACTTCCACCCAGCATCCACGGCTCTAGTTTTGATTAGCTGGTCTGGTGCGACATCACATGTGCGTCACGTCGGATATATATACATATATAAAGTTAAATAAATGTCTTTCTATCTCTTAGACCAGGTTTTCATATGTCCGGGTTATTCATATCAGTTTTTGTGCCTTAGAGGGAATCCGTCAGCAGCTATTTGCTATGTAATCTGACAACAGCATAATGTAGAGGCAGGGACTCCGATTCCAGTGACGTGTTACTTAGTTTATTGGGTGCAGCAGGTGTGATCAAATCACAGTTTTCTCTGCTGTAGATCTAGCACAGCTCAAATGCTGAGCTGTGTATAACCCCGCCCACTCCACTGATTGGCTGCTTTCTGTATACACTGTGTATTGACTAGGGGTGTGGTTGGACCAGGAGGGACGAGAAAGCTAGTCCTGTAGTGATAATCTCCTGCTGATAAAGCACTTATTTTATTGAAACAGCAAAACACAGCCTAGTAAGTGACACATCCCTGGAATCAGGGTCTCTGTCCCTATTTTATGGTGCTCTCATATTACATATCATAGTAACATAGTAACATAGTAACATAGTTAGTAAGGCCGAAAAAAGACATTTGTCCATCCAGTTCAGCCTATATTCCATCATAATAAATCCCCAGATCTACATCCTTCTACAGAACCTAATAATTGTATGATACAATATTGTTCTGCTCCAGGAAGACATCCAGGCCTCTCTTGAACCCCTCGACTGAGTTCGCCATCACCACCTCCTCAGGCAAGCAAATAGTAACATAGATATCAAAAACCTACTGACAGATTCCCTTTAACTGATGACAGCTGATGTCAAAGTAGCATCTATTGTTATAAGACTTTTTCACCAGTTCCTACTAATTACCTGGATTGAAAAACGTAACATTTACCATTTTGTAAGGGGTCCGTTGCAGGAACAGATGCATGAATTTGAAAGATCCTGTAGCAATGGGTATGGTCTCAGTTTTTCCTTTCACTGCCATGTGGTGATGGGGGACGGAATCCGCACGGATATGGCGGTCCTATTGGACACCTCATTATCATGGCCAGATCCAGTCTTGCTCCATCTAATCATCTTGTAGTCTTTCCCGTCCCTCACCCTTGTATATAAATGAATACCCTGGGGATCAGATGAGACGGTGCGTCAGAAGCGCTTTCATGTTTATCCTTTTGCTCCTTCCTATAACATCAGGACTTAATTACACCCCGACATCACATAAGAGCATTAGACACAGCATTTTAGGGTCTGACGCACTGACGCCCATGACAAGGAAGGGAGAAATCCCTTTACCCACCAATCCCTCATGTATAATTTACGCTGACAGCAGGAAACATATTTGGGACTTTGATCTTCCTTATCGAGCAGACGAAAGCCCTGACATTATCTGGAGGGTCTTTATACAGTAATATGCCTGTTTTATAAGGAAGCGTAGATCTATTGAATGGATAAGTCATAAATACAGTTGTGCTCAAAAGTTTACATACCCCGGCAGAATTTTTGCCTTCTTGGCCTTTTTTCAGAGGATATGAATGATAACACCAAAACTTTTTCTCCACTCATGGTTAGTGGTTGGGTGAAGCCATTTATTGTAAAACTACAGTGTTTTCTCTTTTTAAACCATGATGACAACCCAAAACATGCAAATGACCCTGATCAAAAGTTTACACACCTTTTCCTAATACCGTGTATTGCCCCCTCTAACATCAATGACAGCTTGAAGTTTTTGTCGTAGTTGTGGATGAGGTTCTTTATTTTCTCAGATGGTAAAGCTGCTCACTCTTCTTGGCAAAAAGCCTCCAGTTCTTGTAAATTCCTGGTCTGTCTAGCGTGAACTGTGCACTTGAGATCTCCCCAGAGTGGCTCAATGATATTGAGGTCAGGAGACTGAGATGGCCACTCCAGGTCGACTTAGCCTTGTGTTGTCATGGATCGTTGTCATGTTGGAACGTCCACGTTGGTCCCATGCTCAGCTTCCGGGCTGATGATTGCAAATTTGCCTCCAGTGTTTGCTGATAACGTGCTGCATTCATCTTTCCTTCAACTTTGGCCAAGTTTTCTGTGCCTTTGTGGCTCACACATCCTAAAACATCAGCGATCCACCTCCGTGCTTTATAGTAGGAGTGGTGTTCTTTTCATCATAGGCCTTGTTGACCTCTCTCCAAACAACATTTATGGTTGTGGCCAAAAAGTTCAATTTTTCTCTCATCTCTCCAAATTACCTTGTTCCAGAAGTTTTGAGCCTTGTCTCTGTGTTGTTTTGCGTATTGTAGGAGAGATACTTTGTGGCATTTGCACAGTAATGGCTCTGCTACATAGGTACATGTACATACACACACACACAGCTTTGCTACATATGCACATATAGACACACACAGCTCTGCTACATAAGCACATATACATACACTCATAGCACTGCAACATATATACATATAGGCACACAGCTCTGCTACATATGCATACACACACACAGCTCTGCTACATATGCATAAAGACACAAAGCACTGTCATATATAGACACACACAGTTCTGCTCCAGATCCATATATAGACACACAGCTCTGCTACAAGCACATATAGACACACACAGCTCTGCAAAATATGCATATATAGACACACAGTTTTGTTACATATGCACATATAGACACACAGCTCTGCTGCATATGCATATATAGACACACCCAGCTCTGTGACATATGCACATATAGACACACACAGCTCTGCTACCAGCACATATGGACACACACAGCTCTGCTGCATATGCATATATAGACACACCCAGCTCTGTGACATATGCACATATAGACACACACAGCTCTGCTGCCAGCACATATGGACACACACAGCTCTGCTACAGATGCATATATAGACAGACACAGCTCTGCAACATATGCATATATAGAAACATAGCTCTGTTGCATATAAATACATAGACACACACAGCTCTACTACAAGCACATATATATACACACAGTTCTGCTACAGATGCATATATAGACACAGGTTTGTGACATATGCACATATACCTACACATACAGCTCTGCTACATATGCATAAATACACACAGCTCTGCTATGTATGCCTATATAGAAACACACAGCTCTGCTACATATGCATATATCTAATATATAATTGCCTAGAATACTACTTCCTGCAATTTGTGCCAACTTCCTGTCCGGAGCTAATGTCTGGAGCTAATGTCCGGAGCTAATGTCCGGAGCTAATGTCCGGAGCTAATGTCCGGAGATAAGTGACGTCAACAGTGTCCAGTGTCTGATTGGTTGCCGCCTGCTGCGAGCGACCAATCAGAAACGTGCCGTACTGTGACACACTCCGCCCGCCATTTTGGTGTGATTTTTGAATTTTTACCTCACAGCAAGTTTCTACTGCGTGGAGGCGGGCCCAGTGACGTTGCTCTTCAAGCTCCTGCCGAATTTCGTCAAAAAAATGATAATACCATTTACCAAAACTATATATATTTAGTTGTGAAGTGGTTCAGTGACATTTTCACACCAATTTTGAACTTTTGTTTGGTGTTTTCTCCATATACTGCCTATTATTCACTGACTGTTATACTGAGAGACTGCCGTTTATTAACCTCTTCTTTGCCACATTGGGTATATTGCTCTATTATTTGCCACATAAGGACATTGTCCATTATTGCCCAGCAATTTCTCTGCAATATAAACTGCCTATTTATTAATATCTGCATTCCTGCAAAGAACTATTGCCTATTATTAACTGGCTATTTTCCTACTACCTGACACTGCCTCTTATTAACCTGTTGTTTGCCACCACCACGCTTAAAGCTGTTTAGCTTAGCCAACATGAGCTCTAATAGTAAGGATACTAATGACACAGAGCCCAAAGCTGCTGATGGGGCACGTAAGATTAGGTCTGATAGAAAGTATACTAATAATGCAGAGCAAAAAGACGCCGATGCCGCACGTAAGCGCAAACAGCGTGCTAACAAGAGTACAGAGGATAGATGCAAGTGCCTGGATACTGTTAAGTATACTAATGACACAGAGTCCAAAGCTTATGATGGCGCACGTAAGATCAGGTCTGATATAAAGTATGGTAATGATGCAGAGCGAAAAGCCGCCGATGCCGGACGTAAGCGCAAACAGCGTGTTAACAAGAGTACAGAGGATAGATGCAAGTGCCTGGATACTGTTAAGTATACTAATGACACAGAGCCCAAAGCTGCTGATGGCGCACGTAAGAGCAGGTCTGATATAAAGTATGGTAATGATGCAGAAAGTTGTCGTCTGATGTCTTTCATCCCTCCCCTCATAAGCATGTTCATGGATCCTGTGTAACTGTACCTTAAATAACAAGAATTGTCAAGAGCTGGTGAGTGCAGCCATTTTTTGTTCTTTCTTACTATTATTTATTAATTGTATTATTCTTACATTTGAATAAATAAAGTATATATGGATTCTAGACTCCCGATTCTTTAGAATCGGGCTGCCATCTAGTATATATATATATATATATATATATATATACACACAGCTCTGCAATATATGCATATATAGACACATAGCTCTACTACAGATTCATATATATATACGCACACAGCTCTGCGACATATACACATATAGACGCACAGCTCTGCTACATATGGATATATAGACACACACAGCTCTGCTACAAGAATAGCAGTCAATGCTTCGCGTTTGTGATACAGATCAACAAATTCCTTGCATATACATAGGAATTAATAAGTAACATTTTGGCTGACACCAGCTACCACTAGGGGGGAGCCATAAAATATATTGTATTTCATTCAAAATGTTGCACCATTTTGCTTTTACACTGGCTCCTCGTTTCCCTACATCCTCAACCTTGATGTGATTTGTGCTCATAAATCAAGGGAGAGGAGCTCAGAGAAGAACAGATAAAAGAATTACATTAACTCATTCTGCAGACAGCACAACACGGAGGCTATAGAAGGCAACATTTTTAATGAAACCCAATTGCAAAAATCCTTTTTTGACCCAAATACATCCATTTAAATGAGAAAAAAATAACTGTCTCCAAAACAAGACAACCCTTTATGAAAGGATTAGTATAGAAAATCTGCCAAAAATGTAAAAAAGATGCAGCTTTTTGTCTTGTCAAGAATCAATATGGTGCATGATCTGCTGTGCATGTCTGGCTGTCTTTACTGTATAATACACCTATCACTGGGGGACCCTCATCGCAGAGTGCAGCGTCAGCTAGGAGATAGCTGTATATGCGTCATGGCACTGGATATAATGTATATCGCGGTCATGTCGCCGTAGCATGCAGAAGAGGATGACGGTCAGTGAGACGTGTCTGTGGATATCATCAGTTAGAATAGGATGGCCATATCTGGAACAGACGTGGATGTAGCCCGCAGTGTGAGAAGACCCCCATACCTATTTTCACCTTCCTGACCAGGCCAAATTTTACAATTCATTTTATGTGTTAATAACTCTGGAACGCTTCAACGGATCCCACTGATTCTGAGATTATTTTCTCGTGACATGTTGTACTTCATGATAGTGTTAAAATTTTTTCGATATGACTTGCATTTATTTGCAGAAAAAAAAATCAAAAAGTTGGCGAAAATGTATACATTTTCAAACTTTTCATTTTTATGCCCTTAAACCATAGAGATATGCCACACTAAATAGTTAATAAATAACATGTCCCACATGTCGACTTTACATCAGCACAAACATTTTTTTTTTCCGTTAGGAAGTTAGAAGGGTTAAAAGTTGACCAGCGATTTCTAATTTTTCCAACAAAATTTACAAAACCAAATTCTAGGAACCACCTCACCTATAAAATAACTTTGACAGAAAAAACCCTAAAGTAACACCATTCTAAAAACCGCACTCCACAAGGTGATCAAAACCACATTCAAGAAGTTTATAAACCCTTCAGGTTCTTCACGGGAATTAATGGAATGTGGAAGGAAATCCAATTTTTTTTTATGTTCAAAACTGTAATAAAAGAAAATGGACCCCCAAATTTGTTGTGCTATTTCTCTTGAGCACACCGATTCCCCATATGTGGGGAGAACTACCGTTTGGGCGCACGGTAGGGCTCGGAAGGGAAGGAGCGCCGTTTGACTTTTTGAAAGCAAAATTGGCTGGAATCGAGAGCGTCATTTTGCGTTTGGAGAGCCCCTGATGTACCTAAACAGTGGAAACCCCCACAAGTAACCACATTTTGGTTAGACCCCTCAAGGAACTTATCTAGATGTGCGGTGATCACCTTGAACTCTTAGGTGCTTCACAGAAATTTATAACGTTTAGTTGTGAAAATAAAATCAAATTTTTCCCACAAAAATGTTGTTTTAGCCCCAATTTTTTTTATTTTCACTAGGGTAACAGGATAAAATAAACCCCCAAAATTGTTGTGCAATTTATCCTGAGTATGCCGATACACCATATATGGGGGAAAACTACTCTTTGGGCGTATGTCACAGCTTGGAAGGGAAGGAGTACCGTTTTACTTTTTTAACGCAAAATTGTCTGGAATCATTAGTGCACGCAATGTTGCCCCTGTTGTGCCTAAAGAGTGTAAACCAACCACAAGTGACCCCATTTTGGAAACTAGATCCCTTTAATTTAGAGCCAATTTTTTTTATTTTCACAAGGGTAACAGGAGAAGTTGCACCATACAATTTGTTGTGTAATTTCTCCTGAGAATGCCTATACCCCATATGTTGGGGAATACTACTGCACAGTGCAAAGCTCAGAAGGAGAGAAGCGCCATATTGGAGTTCTGATTTTGCTAGAATAGTTTGAGGGTGCCATGTCACATTGGCAGAACCCCTGAGGTGCCAGAAACCCCAATAAGTGACATTATTCCACAAAGTACACCCCAAAACATTCATATACCGATGCAGTGAGCATATTGACACCACATGTGCCTCACAGAATTTTGTACCATTGGGCGGTGAAGAAAGAATAATTACATTTTTGGCGCTAAAATGTTGTTTTAGCCCCAAATTTTTAATTTTCATAAGGGCTAGTAGGAAAAAATGGACCTCAGAGTTTGTTGTGCAATTTCTCCTGAGTGCGCCAATACCCTTCATGTAATCGGGAACTACTTTTCTGGCAGAGTGCAAAGCTCAGAAGGGAAGGAGCTGATTTTAGTGCTATGGTTTGAGGGTGCTTTGACTCACTGGGAGAGCCCCTGAGGTGCCAGAACAGCAGAACCCCCCCATAAGTGACCCCATTTTACAAACTACACGTCTCAGTTAATTCATCTAGGCGTGCAGTGATCATATTGAGACCAGATGTGTGTCACAGAATTTTATACCATTGGGCAGTGAAGAAATAATAATTACATTTTTACCTCAAAAATTTTGGTTTAGCCCCAGATTTTATATTTTCACACTGGGAAATGCATAAAAATGGCATCAAAATGTGTCCCACAATTTCTGCTGAATGTAGAAATACTCCATATGTGGCTGTACAGTACTGCTTAGACTCGGGAGGGACGGAGTGCTAATTGCATCATGGAGCCCACATTTTTTTAGACTAGTTTGCCGACTCCATATAAAGAGGGGCCCTAAGTGCTAGAAGAGCAGAATCCCCCCTCAAGTGACCCAATTTGGGAAATGATTTCCCTTTGAGAATTTATCTGCAGGTGTAGTGAGAATATTGACATCCTGGGTGTTTTCTAGGGACAAGAAGCAGTGGATGTTACTGAGTAAACTGCAAACTGCCATTGTAATGCCCAGTATGTTGTAGTGTCCATTACGTGGTAGTGTCCATTACGTGGTAGTGCCCAGCTCATGCTTCTGGAGACACTCACCTCTAAATTAGACGGCCTCTCATCGCTACAGAAATGCCAAAGATGTGGACTCAAAATGTGGTTTAGGCACACTGGGGCTCAGAACAGAGAAGGGTATTTGTATTTGAGAGTGTAGAATTTGCAGGATTTAGGGGGCGAGGAACCATAGGGCTTTACCAGAGCCTTTGTACTACCAGTAACGTGGAAGCCCCCTTTATTTCCATTAACAGATGACCGACCTGAGTGGAGACTTGCCTTTTTTGTGGATTCAGTTGAAGCTTTTACATAGCATTTAGGGTCACATTTATCCTGTGCTATACGCTGAGCACTTACTTTGGGGTTTCCCTCTAAATCTCTGAATTACGTGACTCAGATGAAACCCCCGAGAAATCCATTCACTATAATGAGGCAGCAGAGTTACTCTGGTCTCCATCTGACCTCTGTTCAGCAGTTTCCTTCATTTCAAAAGTGCACAAAACTGTGGCCGGTGGCATTCTTATGCATGCTTAAAAAGACGGACACCGCCGGATCATAGGACAGATGGTGTCCACAATGCCTCCATCTGCCTCATTGTAGAGAATCTTCTGCTATGGTTTCCTTCTGAACCATGTATTTCAAAGAATTGCACGAAAACCCCGATGTAAGAGCTCAGCGCAGTGTGCAGGATAAATGTGCGCCGAGCCTTACTGTGATCTGTGGGAGGCAGAATGAACAAACCAACAGCAGGTGAAGAATTGGTTTTATTTATTTTTTACATTGTTCCTTGTGCGGTGTAAGTGATTAGGTGACTTTATTCTTTGGGTCGGTGAGATTACAGCGATGCCAGGTTTATATAGTTTTTTATGTATCGCTGCTGTCACACACTAAAAAACACTTTTTATTGCAAAAATTTGTTTTTGCATCATCATAATTTTAGAGTTATAATTTTTTCAACTGAATCATGTGAGGGCTTGTTTGACATTTTTTGATCGCTTTGTATTCCAGTTTTTGGGAGGCAGAAAAAACAAAACCAGCAATTCAGGATTTTTTTTTATGCCTTTCCGTGTGTGGTAAAATTGACAAGGCAGCTATATTCTTTGGGTCAATACAATTACAGAAATATCACGTTTATATTTTTTTATGATTTCTTGCTTTTGCACAATAAAAACTAATAGTAAAAATAATTAGTTTTGCACGGCTTCATTCTGAGAGCTATAACTTGTTTACGTTTTTTCACTGATGGAGCTGTATGGCACCATGTTTTTGTAGGACAAGATGATTTTTTTCAACTGAACCATTTTTTATTTACATTCGTCTTTTTGATCACATTTGATTCCACTGTTTGTTTGGCAATATGATGAAAAGCAATTATTTTTTTTTGCCTCATTTTGATATACTTTTTACGATATTGACTAAAGGGGTTAACTAGTGAGACAGTTTTATAGGCCGGGTCGTTACGGATGCGGTGATGCCAAATATGTGCACTTTTTTTTTTTCACAAAAATACTTATTTATAGGTACAATATAAATTTTTATTCCATTTTTTTTATTATTTTGTGATTTAAAAAAATATATAATTGTACCTTTTTTTTTTTTTTTTTTTTTACTTTTTTACTTAGTCCCACTATCGGACTTTCACTTTTTGCAGTGTGATCACTTTATAAAGCATTTAGGGGATAAACTGCAGGTAGCGGTGCGGGCACCACTCCTGGCAGTGAGTGCTGGGTGTCAACTGAAAAACCGGCGGCGATAACGCATTCACAGCTACTATGCAAGCAAAATCGCCATGACGTATCCATACGTCCAAGGTCAGGAAGTACTACCCAACCTGGACGTATGGATACGTCCAAAGTCATGAAGTGTTTAAAGAGGGCCTGTCAGCAGCTTACAGGTGACCAGTTTTTGCTCTAATTTTATTCCTACTATTCCGCTGAGTTCTCTGTTTTGTTTTTTTAATCCGCCATATGGTTCCAAAGATACGGGCTTTTTTATTTAGGGTTAATCTTTGTGGTCTTCCAAGGGGGCGTGGCTTAAAGGAGAGCAGTCTAGAGACACGCCCCCAGAGTATCCCACAAGCCACACCCCTATAAAAGCCCATTACAATTCGCACTAAATAAAAAGGCCCGTATCTCTAACTATATGGCTGATTTAAAAAAAAAAATGAAAAACAGAATACTCAGGAGAATGGCGAGAATACATAAAGAGAAAAAATGGTCACTTTTGAGCCGGTGACATGTCCTCTTTCAGTGGTTATCCAAACTTTTTTAGTTTTTTTGTAGAAATGACACAATGATAAAAGCCAATCACAAGCTGGTCCTGCTGCCCAAAATCCCAGTGATCAGCCATAATCTCTGGGGATTGTTCCTATATTCTATATTTAATAGCATCACTGACATGTCGTATATGGTGGCTGATAATTGGAATTTCTGAGGATTTTTTATTTCTATTTTCTGTACAGGATTATGTCGGTGAGCTGAGCTTTTGTTTACAGCATTCAAGAGATACGCTTTATAGCAACTACATGGACCATAGCAGTAGCCTGGAGTTCACCCATTAACTTCTATGGGAGAGTGCTGTGGGCATGCTCTGTGACCTGTGCAGAGGTCAGTGGGTAGGGAGAAAGAATCTCTTTTATTGCCTATTACACATGATGGAACCTGTGTTATCTACTGTATATAGAGGTTATCAGTCATTGTACAGGAGGAGGAGGTGAGCTGTGACATCACCTATTGTGAATGGTGGATCCTGTTATCTACTGTATATAGAGGTGTTATCAGTCATTGTACAGGAGAAGGAGGTGAGCTGTGACATCACCTATTGTGAATGGTGGATCCTGTGTAATCTAATGTATATAGAGGTGTTATCAGTCATTGTACAGGAGGAGGAGGTGAGCTGTGACATCACCTATTGTGAATGGTGGATCATGTGTTATCTACTGTATATAGAGGTGTTATCAGTCATTGTACAGGAGGAGGAGGTGAGCTGTGACATCACCTATTGTGAATGGTGGATCCTGTGTTATCTACTGTATATAGAGGTGTTATCAGTCATTGTACAGGAGGAGGAGGTGAGCTGTGACATCACCTATTGTGAATGGTGGATCCTGTGTAATCTAATGTATATAGAGGTGTTATCAGTCATTGTACAGGAGGAGGAGGTGAGCTGTGACATCACCTATTGTGAATGGTGGATCCTGTGTTATCTACTGTATATAGAGGTGTTATCAGTCATTGTACAGGAGAAGGAGGTGAGCTGTGACATCACCTATTGTGAATGGTGGATCATGTGTTATCTACTGTATATAGAGGTGTTATCAGTCATTGTACAGGAGGAGGAGGTGAGCTGTGACATCACCTATTGTGAATGGTGGATCCTGTGTTATCTACTGTATATAGAGGTGTTATCAGTCATTGTACAGGAGGAGGAGGTGAGCTGTGACATCACCTATTGTGAATGGTGGATCCTGTGTAATCTAATGTATATAGAGGTGTTATCAGTCATTGTACAGGAGGAGGAGGTGAGCTGTGACATCACCTATTATGAATGGTGGATCCTGTGTTATCTACTGTATATAGAGGTGTTATCAGTCACTGTACAGGAGGAGGTGAGCTGTAACATCACCTATTGTCAATGGTGGATCCTGTGTAATCTACTGTATATAGAGGTGTTATCAGTCATTGTACAGGAGGAGGAGGTGAGCTGTGACATCACCTATTGTGAATGGTGGATCCAGTGTTATCTACTGTATATAGAGGTGTTATCAATCATTGTTCAGGAGGAGGAGGTGAGCTGTGACATCACCTATTGTGAATGGTGGATCCTGTGTTATCTACTGTATATAGAGGTGTTATCAGTCATTGTACAGGAGGAGGAGGTGAGCTGTGACATCACCTATTGTGAATGGTGGATCCTGTGTTATCTACTGTATATAGAGGTGTTATCAGTCATTGTACAGGAGGAGGAGGTGAGCTGTGACATCACCTATTGTGAATGGTGGATCCTGTGTTATCTACTGTATATAGAGGTGTTATCCGTCATTGTACAGGAGGAGGAGGAGGTGAGCTGTGACATCACCTATTGTGAATGGTGAATCCTGTGTTATTCACTGTATATAGAGGTGTTATCAGTCATTGTACAGGAGGAGGAGGTGAGCTGTGACATCCCCTATTGTGAATGGTGGATTCTGAGTTATCTACATGTATTGGAGAATAACAATGCGACTGCATATTGATCTATACAGAACAAGATGTGTCAGTCCAATATTAATCTCAGAAGCTAAAGTAAAACCTGCAAGATTTCATCCACACATATATATAGATGACAAGTATAATAGAAAAAAATGATTTAATTTCTTTCAGATATATTTAGAATATTTAAAGGGGTTGTCCTGTCAAAACCGATCAATTCCAGCCCGTTCAATGTGTGCTGCGGGGATTCGCCGGATTCAGACCCGGAGCGGAGGGTATATATGTGCGATACATACTCCCGACAAGTTGGCTTCGGCCTCGCTCCGTAGACTTGTATAGAGAGTGAGGCCATACCCACTGGCCAGGTATATATATAATGCATACATACTCTCTGTTCCTGGGTCTGAAACCTGCAAATCCCCGCAGTGCACAGTGCATGCGCTTGGGGGATTCATAAGTCTGCAGTCACGCCTCTCCATTATTAATTTGGCTTAATGTCACCTTACAATAGCAAGGTGACATTAACCCTTCATTACCCCATATCCCACCACTACACGGGAATGGGAAGAAAGTGGCCAAGTGCCAGAATAGGCGCATCTTCCAGATGTGCCTTTTCTGGGGTGGCTGGGGGCAGGTGTTTTTAGCCAGGGGGGGCCAATAACCATGGACCCTCTCCAGGCTATTAATATCTGCCCTCAGTCACTGGCTTTACTACTCTGGCGGAGAAAATTGCGTGGGAGCCCACGCCAATTTTTTCCGCCATATAGCCCTCTAATTTAATAGCTAGAACAGCCAAATTTTGCATATACACACTACTAACATTAGTAGTGTGGATTATGCAAAAAAAATGGTGATATGAGATGGTTTACTGTATGTAAACCAGGTCTCATATCATGTCGGGTTTAGGAAGAAGATAGGAAAAGCCGGCAATTAAATTACCAGCCTTAAAGCTATCTAGCGCTGTATGAAGTAATAATATATATACATATATGTGTCTCACTGACATATATATATATATATATACCTATTCTATGTATACACATTTATTCTACCTATTCTACTGGAAGCTGTCAGTGTGATTTTACTGTACACCGCACTGAATTACCGGCTTTTCTCTCTAACACCGCTGCGTATTTCTCGCAAGTCACACTGCTGGTCCATGTGTAATCCGTATTTTTGGGGCTTCCATAGACTTTCATTGGCGTTTTTTTGCGCAATACGGTGACAAACGCAGCATGCTGCGATTTTCTACGGCCGTAGAAAGCCGTATAATACTGATCAGTAAAATACGGCAGATAGGAGCAGGGGCATAGAGAATAATTGGGACATTTGTTAGGCGAGTTTTACGGACGTATTTTATGCGCTCATACGTCCGTAAAACTCGCTAGTGTGACGCCGGCCTAAAGCTGCGTGTCCAGTCTATGAGATGTGTGTGTGTGTGTGTGTGTGTAAGTAGCTGAGTTGTGAGTTGGTGAAGCAGAGTTATATATATGCGCATGTAGCAGAGTTGTGTGTGTATCAAAACTATGTGTGTTACATAGGTGTGTGTGTATGTAGTCAAGCTGTGTGCGTGCGCATGTAGCAGAGCTGTGTGTGTATATGTTGCAGAGCTGTGTATGCTGCAGAGCTATGTGTTTGTACAGCAGAGTTGAGTCTGCATCTATGGTGTGTGCAGCAGTGTTGTGTATATGTGTGCGCTGCATATATTGCATATATGCAATCCTAGGCCTCTTTTAGTAATAATGTTCCCCATTCTGGTGTAATGTCCCCATCCTTGACCCCTTTCAGTAACAATGTCCCCCATCCTAGTGTAATGTCCTCATCCTGGGCCCCATCCAGTTATAATATCCCCCATCCTAGTGTAATGTACCCATGTTAGGCCTCCTTTAGTAATAATGTCCCCCATTCTGGTGTAATGTTCCCATCCTGGCCCCTTCCAGTAATATATGTGTCCCATTCTGGGCCCATCCTGTAATAATGATCCCAGTTCTGTCACTGTTCTCTAAGATATGTAAAAAAATCTCAAAACGATTCTTCTCGCCTTCCCCCACTCCCACACCGTCCTTTTTCTATAGATGGCACAGAGGACAGTAGCTGAGCTCACCGTGCCTGCTATGGGCGACGCATGACGTCACTGATATGCACCACCTGTAACTGGCCCCTCGATGTCAGCTACAGGCCTCTGATTGGCCGGTAGCGTTTATTGCGGTGCAGGGACCCGGTGAGTCTCTGCGCTGCAATACAGTTTAGCTGAAAGGGATCCTTGGTTGCCCATCCAGCTTAAATAGGTGCTGTGTCGGTGGGTCCCCCTCCTGCATGAGCCAGGTCGCAGTCTCACCCTCTGCTACCACGATCATTGTGCCCCTACACATACCTTAACATTTGTGGTCTACAGCATTATTCTACACAGCAGCGTACAGCTCTGCCCACCATAACCTTTTGGGGATTTTGGTAACAGACTCCAATTTCTCACAACGTACCTTCAGTATAACACCGCAATATACTTGGCAAACGCACGACAGGCTGCAATTCACATCACAGCCACTAGATGTCCACATGTAGACACCTATAACATAAACATCTCCCAGCAGAGTGTCTCAAAGTTTTATTTATTTTTTTTTCAAAGGGGCTCATCTCGGGCTACTCATCTGGAGATATATAAAGGAGAAGTAAAAAAAAAAAAAAAAAAAAAGCGTAAGCGCGTATAACATATTTCTTATCAATGATACGAGATCCAGAGCCTGCAGCCCGCACAGCATGCAGAGCGGTGGCAGCCGACATTTATAAACGCCATGCTGCGTTCCGGCTCTTAGTGTTATCGCTATTCTGTGGGGCGCAGATGACATATTTAGACGATTCCTCGGGGGAACCTCCAGGAGGTGAAATCTGACAATAGATTCCAGGAAGACGTGTGGATAAATCTTTCCCTCTGATTCAGGATACATTAATCACGGCCCTGGAATTGCAGCTACATAGTAATAAGGGAATGGCGCTGGCCGGCACCCAGGACTATTGGGCCGAGATCGATGGGATAACCACATATTATTGGGGGAAGCAGCGCGGCATTATTAATTGACGTTAATTGTGAGAAAGTAGCGCACGGTTACAATTCACTTTAAGGATCGGCAACTGCTAATTGGCGTCCCTGACTGCTACTGTTAACAGGTTGGGGGCTAATTGACTGTAGCGCCCCCTAGAGGATAGCACTGACAGCAGGTCAACCCCTTGGCTGCATGTACGTACAGCACTTAGCTTGTAATATACCGATAAAGCGTGCCAGTATCAATGAGACTGCGCCGCCTTTAATAGGACAGTCCAGGCGGTTAGCGACTCGAGTCTCGAGCGTTACTAATGGATTACTGCGAGCATTCTGCTCAGCTGATGATTACCCCTTCCGAAACGCTCAGCCATCGTGCGGTATCCGATGCTCACACAAGATGGAGCTACAGGAGCCCGAAAACAGCCACAAAGATGGCAATGTGCTAACCCGCCACCAGACAGCTGCGTGAAACCACTGTCATCAATGCCAATATACAGTGAAGCGTTAAATACATACCCCACACGGACCCGTAGACTTACATTGAAGATTTAGATCCGACGCTCAAATCAGTCTCGTACACGTCCCCAAGATTTTGCACAGACTGCAAAAGAAAAATCAAACATGTGAGCAGCCCCATACTGTGCTCGGTACAAATTCTACTAGTTAAAAACATGGATAGTACCTGGACGTGAAAAACGATCAAGCTAATACTGCGATTAAACCTGCACAGCTAAATATAACTGCTATATAGTGTCCCAATAAAACTGCTATATATATCGGAAATAAAACCGCCACACAACGTTCAAATAAAACTGAGCATTGTCTGACAATTTTATTTAAGAACTATATGGCAGTTATATTTGAGCACTATATGGGAGTTTTATTTCAGCACTACATGGCAGGTTTTATTCAAGAACTACATATCAGTTATTTTTAGCACTATATACGAGTTTAATTTCAGCACTATATGGCATCTTTATTCAGGGACTATATGGCAGTTATTTTTGAGCACTCTATGGGAGTTTTATTTCTGCACTATATGGCAGTTTTATTTGAGTATTGTATTTCAGTTTTATTCTGGGACTATATGGCATCTTTATTCAGGAACTATATGGCATCTTTTTTTGAGCACTCTATGGGAGTTTTATTTCTGCACTATATGGCAGTTTTATTTGAGCATTGTACTTCAGTTTTATTCTGGGACTATATGGCAGCTTTATTCAGGCACTATATGGCAGTTATTTTTGAGCACTATATGGGAGTTTTATTTCTACACTATATGGCAGTTTTATTCTGGGACTATATGGCAGTTTTATTATGGGTCTACATGGCAGTATTATTCAGGGGTTATATGGCAGTTTTATTCAGGTACTATATGGCAGTTTTATTTGAGCATAATATGGCAGTTCTATTCAGGGACTATATGGCAGTTTTATTTGAGCAATTATGGCAGTTTTATTCTGTGACGGTAGGGCAGTTTTATTCAGGCTGTATATGACAAATAAAACTGCCATATAGTCCCTGAATAAAACATCCATATTGTGCTCAAATATAGTGCTTAAAAAATGGTCAGAAAGTGCCTGAGTAAAATTGTCATATAGTAACCAAATAAAACAGCCATATAGTGCTCAGATATAGCTGCCATACAGTGCGCAGATATAACTGCCATATAGTGAACAAATAAAACAGCCATATAGTGCTCAGATATAGCTGCCATACAGTGCGCAGATATAACTGCCATATAGTGAACAAATAAAACTGCCATATAGTCCTTGAATAAAGCTGCAATATAGTGCTGAAATACATCTGTCGTATGGTGTCCAAGTAAAACTTCATTATAGCGCTCAAATAAAACTGCCATATAGTGTCACGATTGATCTTGGCATAAGATTTAATTAGGTTGCGTGGGCGAGGGAGATGCAGTTATTCCATGGGCGATCTCCTCGGCACAACGGCTCTGATCACACGATCGTGGTGATGCCATGGTATACTCACCGGATTGCACCGATCATTTTTCGGCAAGAAAGGGTTAGCAGAATCCATCTTTACTGAGCCGTTGCAGAAGATTACATATCACTCATCCTGCGTGAAATACGATATGTACAGTATTTCTGAGTTATCTGTATGAACAGCCCAGAAAATGATTACTGCGCAAAACTCATTATAATAAAAGGTATTTTACGGGGCCGAGAGGTAAAGGGTCGGTGACATAACTAATCGATGGAATTGACCACAGGTCACTTAACCAATCACACTGATCCCCGAGAAAACGATGTCATAAAGATCTTTGTCTAATTAGAATCTGACTCCAATTCGTCACGCCGTTTCCTCCTTCTGATTTATGGTGGCCGGCCCGCTCCCTGCTGGCGGTATTAATAATCCTGACGAACGTTGGGTTCTTCTCTACCATCGTATACTGGCAAATGTAAAAAAACATTGGGCTAGCCAATAAATCCCTGATCCTACAGTTCTGATGAATGAACCCAGCAGCAATTAAGGAATCCCCGATCCCTCAATAGATTGATGAAGAACGCAGCAGCTTTCAGAACAATGCAGTTCAGAAAATTTAGGAAAATTTAGAGTTTTTCCAAAACTATTGAATCTAGTCCACCGATACAAATGTTCCATCATTTACGATGAACCCGTCGTCTAATACCTACATAGATCATTGGTCCGCATGAGAATGCACTCATACAATTCATTGGAGGCATCCACCAACGAAGATTTCGAAACGGACCTAATTTTTTTTTTTTCTTTATGGTAGGGCATACTTTTATAGAATTTTGTAATATGCGTTTGGTAGACATTAGTCGGGTCTTCCTCATCCGTCAGCAGCCTATAGATCCCCTGTAAATGTTCAGTAACCTCCTCAAGTTAACAGAAGCAGTGTAGAGTGATCCGGTATGTAGGGGAGGGGAGGAGGGGGATGCAGCTGCAGCTTCTCTCAATCTTTAAAGTGATTCAATGAAACTCCTTGTTGTGAGAGTGGACAGAGAGCAAAATTAAGGAGGCATATAAGTGTCCCAAACCGGCAGAAAAGATAATAAAAGGAGAAGGCATCTTACTCGTGGAGTGGTTGGAAGGAAAGTAAAGGTGGCGACTGTGATCTACTGTGACAGAGAGTGTTCTAATGTGAGAAAAAGTGATACGCTGTGACAGAGAGTGATCTACTGAGACATAAAGTGATCTAGTGTGACAGAGAGTGAGCTAATGTGACAGAAAAGAATCTACTGAGACAGGGAGTGATGTACTGACAGAGTAATCTACTATGACAGAGAGCGATCTACTGTGACAGGAAGCGATCTACTGAGACATAGAGTGATCTGCTGTGACAGGAAGCGATCTACTGAGACATAGAGTGATCTGCTGTGATAAACGAGTGCTAGAGATGAATGTAATGAGCCATCGCTCTGATGTAGGGCCGTGTGCGCACTCAGTGATGGGACGCTATTACAGTAAGCTTCATACAGCGATATTCTGCTGTCAGCGGCACTGCAGTGTATTAGTAAGGTAGCGCATTAATAAAATATCGCTCTAAAAAGCTCTTACAGTGAGATGGGTTCATCTAATGTGACATGCTACAAAATACTGAGTAAGGTCCTATTATACATGCATCTGCGGCCAACATCATAGGGAAATCAAGTGCAAGTTGTCACCACGAGGTGGTGTATCCTCATCCATCCATCGGGGCTGCTCTGGCATTTGCTGTGTTGGACCTCCACTGTTCTGAGAATGGTGACTTCTCCTGAGGATATCTTCTTCATATCATGCTAGTGGATATCTCCTTTATCTCATGGTAGTGGATATCTCCTTTATCTCATGGAAGTGGATATCTCCTCTATCTCATGGTGGTGGATATCTCCTCTATCTCATGGTAGTGGATATCTCCTTAATCTCATGGTAGTGGATATCTCCTCTATCTCATGGTGGTGGATATCTCCTCTATCTCATGGTAGTGGATATCTCCTTAATCTCATGGTAGCGGATATCTCCTCTATCTCATGGTGGTGGATATCTCCTCTATCTCATGGTGGTGGATATCTCCTCTATCTCATGGTGGTGGATATCTCCTTAATCTCATGGTAGCGGATATCTCCTCTATCTCATGGTAGCGGATATCTCCTCTATCTCATGGTAGCGGATATCTCCTCTATCTCATGGTAGTGGATATCTCCTCTATCTCATGGTAGTGGATATCTCCTCTATCTCATGGTAGTGGATATCTCCTTAATCTCATGGTAGCGGATATCTCCTCTATCTCATGGTAGCGGATATCTCCTCTATCTCATGGTAGTGGATATCTCCTCTATCTCATGGTAGTGGATATCTCCTTAATCTCATGGTAGTGGATATCTCCTCTATCTCATGGTAGTGGATATCTCCTCTATCTCATGGTAGTGGATATCTCCTCTATCTCATGGTAGTGGATATCTCCTCTATCTCATGGTAGTGGATATCTCCTCTATCTCATGGTAGTGGATATCTCCTCTATCTCATGGTAGTGGATATCTCCTCTATCTCATGGTAGTGGATATCTCCTCTATCTCATGGTAGTGGATATCTCCTCTATCTCATGGTGGTGGATATCTCCTCTATCTCATGGTAGTGGATATCTCCTTAATCTCATGGTAGTGGATATCTCCTCTATCTCATGGTGGTGGATATCTCCTCTATCTCATGGTAGTGGATATCTCCTTAATCTCATGGTAGTGGATATCTCCTCTATCTCATGGTGGTGGATATCTCCTCTATCTCATGGTAGTGGATATCTCCTTAATCTCATGGTAGCGGATATCTCCTCTATCTCATGGTGGTGGATATCTCCTCTATCTCATGGTGGTGGATATCTCCTCTATCTCATGGTGGTGGATATCTCCTTAATCTCATGGTAGCGGATATCTCCTCTATCTCATGGTAGCGGATATCTCCTCTATCTCATGGTAGCGGATATCTCCTCTATCTCATGGTAGTGGATATCTCCTCTATCTCATGGTAGTGGATATCTCCTCTATCTCATGGTAGTGGATATCTCCTTAATCTCATGGTAGCGGATATCTCCTCTATCTCATGGTAGCGGATATCTCCTCTATCTCATGGTAGTGGATATCTCCTCTATCTCATGGTAGTGGATATCTCCTTAATCTCATGGTAGTGGATATCTCCTCTATCTCATGGTAGTGGATATCTCCTCTATCTCATGGTAGTGGATATCTCCTCTATCTCATGGTAGTGGATATCTCCTCTATCTCATGGTAGTGGATATCTCCTCTATCTCATGGTAGCGGATATCTCCTCTATCTCATGGTAGTGGATATCTCCTCTATATCATGGTAGTGGATATCTCCTCTATCTGTGATGGTGAAGCCTTTAGCAGTGGCTCAGGCAAGTGCTGTCACTATGCTCAGTGTCCGGAGGAGCCCCATAGTGTTATCCAGGTCCATCTCTATTGAAAGGTCTGTCTGCCACTAGTGCCCATCCAGCTGTAATGTGAACGTGAGCCTTAATCCCGCATTAATACAGAAACTGTGCACTGGTTACTGGTAAGTAAATGTAAGTAATGATTGCGCAAAGTGGATGTGCAATGGCAGCAACAGTTCCCTTATTAGTACTAATGACAAAGCGAGTACAAGACCATCAGCCATCTTCCCATAATACCACCATCCGCCGTTCTCCCCATAATACCACCATCCACAGTTCTCCCCAAAATACCACCATCCGCCGTTCTCCCCATAATACCACCATCTACAGTTCTCCCCAGAATACCACCACCCGCCGTTCTCCCCATAATATCACCATCCACCGTTCTCCCCATAATATCACCATCCGCCGTTCTCCCCATAATACCACCATCCACCGTTCTCCCCATAATATCACCATCCGCCGTTCTCCCCATAATACCACCATCCACCGTTCTCCCCATAATATCACCATCCACCGTTCTCCCCATAATACCACCATCCGCCGTTCTCCCCATAATACCACCATCCGCCGTTCTCCCCATAATACCACCATCCACCGTTCTCCCCATAATATCACCATCCGCCGTTCTCCCCATAATACCACCATCCACCGTTCTCCCCATAATACCACCATGCACCGTTCTCCCAATAATACCACCATCCGCCGTTCTCCCCATAATACCACCATCCACCGTTCTCCCCATAATATCACCATCCGCCGTTCTCCCCATAATACCACCATCCACCGTTCTCCCCATAATATCACCATCCGCCGTTCTCCCCATAATACCACCATCCGCCATTCTCCCCATAATACCACCATCCGCCGTTCTCCCCATAATACCACCATCCACAGTTCTCCCCATAATACCACCATCCACAGTTCTCCCCATAATACCACCATCCACAGTTCTCCCCATAATACCACCATCCACAGTTCTCCCCATAATACCACCATCCACAGTTCTCCCCATAATACCACCACCCGCCGTTCTCCCCATAATACCACCATCCGCCGTTCTCCCCATAATACCACCATCCACAGTTCTCCCCATAATACCACCATCCACAGTTCTCCCCATAATACCACCATCCACAGTTCTCCCCATAATACCACCATCCGCCGTTCTCCCCATAATACCACCATCCACAGTTCTCCCCAAAATACCACCATCCGCCGTTCTCCCCATAATATCACCATCCGCCGTTCTCCCCATAATATCACCATCCGCCGTTCTCCCCATAATACCACCATCCACTGTTCTCCCCATAATACCACCATCCGCCGTTCTCCCCAAAATACCACCATCCGCCGTTCTCCCCATAATACCACCATCCGCCGTTCTCCCCATAATACCACCATCCGCCGTTCTCCCCATAATACCACCATCCGCCGTTCTCCCCAAAATATCACCATCCGCCGTTCTCCCCATAATACCACCATCCGCCGTTCTCCCCATAATACCACCATCCACCGTTCTCCCCATAATACCACCATCCACAGTTCTCCCCATAATACCACCATCTACAGTTCTCCCCATAATACCACCATCCACAGTTCTCCCCATAATACCACCATCCGCCGTTCTCCCCATAATACCACCATCTACAGTTCTCCCCATAATACCACCATCCACAGTTCTCCCCATAATACCACCATCCACCGTTCTCCCCATAATATCACCATCCGCCGTTCTCCCCATGATACCACCATCCGCCGTTGTCCCCATAATACCACCATCCACAGTTCTCCCCAAAATACCACCATCCGCCGTTCTCCCCAAAATATCACCATCCGCCGTTCTCCCCATAATACCACCATCCGCCGTTCTCCCCATAATACCACCATCCACCGTTCTCCCCAAAATACCACCATCCGCCGTTCTCCCTATAATACCACCATCCACAGTTCTCCCCAAAATACCACCATCCGCCGTTCTCCCCATAATACCACCATCCGCCGTTCTCCCCATAATACCACCATCCGCCGTTCTCTCCAAAATACCACCATCCACAGTTCTCCCCATAATACCACCATCCACCGTTCTCCCCATAATACCACCATCCGCCGTTCTCCCCATAATACCACCATCCACCGTTCTCCCGATAATATCACCATCCGCCGTTCTCCCCATAATACCACCATCCGCCGTTCTCCCCATAATACCACCATCCGCCGCTCTCCCCATAATACCACCACCCGCCGCTCTCCCCATAATACCACCACCCGCCGTTCTCCCCATAATACCACCACCCGCCATTCTCCCCATAATACCACCATCCGCCGTTCTCCCCATAATACCACCATCCGCCGTTCTCCCCATAATACCACCATCCGCCGTTCTCCCCATAATACCACCATCCGCCGCTCTCCCCATAATACCACCACCCGCCGTTCTCCCCATAATACCACCACCCGCCGTTCTCCCCATAATACCACCATCCGCCGTTCTCCCCATAATACCACCATCCGCCGTTCTCCCCATAATACCACCATCCACCGTTCTCCCCATAATACCACCATCCGCCGCTCTCCCCATAATACCACCATCCGCCGTTCTCCCCATAATACCACCATCCACAGTTCTCCCCATAATACCACCATCCACAGTTCTCCCCATAATACCACCATCCGCCGTTCTCCCCATAATACCACCATCCGCCGTTCTCCCCATAATACCACCATCCACCGTTCTCCCCATAATACCACCATCCGCCGCTCTCCCCATAATACCACCATCCGCCGTTCTCCCCATAATACCACCATCCACAGTTCTCCCCATAATACCACCATCCACAGTTCTCCCCATAATACCACCATCCGCCGTTCTCCCCATAATACCACCATCCGCCGTTCTCCCCATAATACCACCATCCGCTGTTCTCCCCATAATACCACCATCCACCGTTCTCCCCAAAATACCACCATCCGCCGTTCTCCCTATAATACCACCATCCACCGTTCTCCCGATAATATCACCATCCGCCGTTCTCCCCATAATATCACCATCCGCCATTCTCCCCATAATACCACCATCCGCCGTTCTCCCCATAATACCACCATCTACAGTTCTCCCCATAATATCACCATCCGCCGTTCTCCCCATAATACCACCATCCGCCGTTCTCCCCATAATACCACCATCTACAGTTCTCCCCATAATACCACCATCCGCCGTTCTCCCCATAATACCACCATCCGCTGTTCTCCCCATAATACCACCATCCGCTGTTCTCCCCATAATACCACCATCCACCGTTCTCCCCAAAATACCACCATCCGCCGTTCTCCCTATAATATCACCATCCGCCGTTCTCCCCATAATATCACCATCCGCCGTTCTCCCCATAATACCACCATCCGCCGCTCTCCCCATAATACCACCACCCGCCGTTCTCCCCATAATACCACCACCCGCCGTTCTCCCCATAATACCACCATCCGCCGTTCTCCCCATAATACCACCATCCACCGTTCTCCCCATAATACCACCATCCGCTGTTCTCCCCATAATACCACCCTCCGCCGTTCTCCCCATAAGACCACCAGCCATTGTTCGCCCCATAAAAGTGACAGCCACGACTCCTTTAAGGGTATGTGCACACGTTGCGGATTTTGCAGCAGTTTTCCCTGAGTTTACAGTACCATGTAAATCTATGGAAAACAAAATCCGCAGTGCACATGCTGCGGGAAAAAAACGCCCGGAAACACTGCGTTGTTTATTTCGCAGCATGTTCATTCTTTGTGCGGATTCCGCAGCGGTTTACACCTGCTCCATAATAGGAATCCGCACAAAAACCACATAAAATCTGAGGTAAATCCGCAGGTAAAGCGCAGTGCTTTTTACCTGCGGATTTCTCAAAACAGGTGTGGAAAAATCCGCAGAGGTTCCATCTACGTTTCCATTTGGAAACGTTACAAAACACCTACAGATGATCAGTCCTTGATGTGTACTGATAGAGATAGGAAAATAAAAGTGAACTCACAAATGTTATCAATATCCCTCATGGAGGACAGAAGCTTTAAGTCTTTTCGGTCGATTTAGCAGCAAAATATTTCAAAAAGTGTACATAAATTTTTTTTTTACCATAAATTTAAAAGAAAAACCGTGGAGCTTCAATTTACGGACGGAAAGGAGGCGTTTGCATCGTCTGCTGACAGGTGTTTGATCCTAAGTTTTCAAATGTTGGCAAAGCAAAGCAAACAACCAAAAATGCACACTTAGCACACACTACACTAAGGGGGCGCCTGAGAGAAAAAAATATGTATACTTAACACCCAAGACGTGTTCCAGAAGATTCTTCACCAAAAGACGTTCTTGAACTTTTGCTTAAATCTGACTTGAAAGAAAGTGTCCCCAACCTGGTGGTGGCTCTAAGAATTCTTTTGACTCTGCCTGTGTCCGTGGCCTCAGGAGAGAGAAGTTTCTGAAAACTAAAGCTAATTAAAATATATTTAAGGGCAAATATGACGCAAGAGAGGTTGGTTGGGTTGGCAACAATTTCGATAGAATCTGAAGTTGCTAAACAAATTAATCTCGGTGACTTAGTGTCATCCTTTAAAAAAAAAAAAGGCAAGGAAACAAAAATTTTAATTACCTATGGTCGTTTTTGTTTTGTGTTATTGATTACTTTGTATATATTTGTCCTATACAACTTCTCAGAAGATTAAAGAGTTAGGAGAGAGTTAATTAATCATTGTTGTTGTGGTTTATTTTGCTCCTAAATTTATATCCCAAGTTTTCATTTACTGCCAAGAATAGTAGGGGCGCAACAAAATAGTTTTGCCTAGGGCGCCGTAATATCTCGGGCCGTATGTATGGTATGTATGGATACAGCGGAAATGCTGCGGTATTTATTATCAATGGCACCAAACACTGTCCTCACACAACATCCTACACTAGCACCAGCTGCGATGGGTGGATGTGGTGTCTATACGTCCCGTCGTGGTGTTCTCTATAATAGTCTGTTGTCCTGCAATAAAAGTAACAGTCTCCAAGAAGGGAAAATCCGTAATGATAGTGACCCCATAACCTGCATTGTGACCCCATAACCTACATTGTGACCCCATAACAGTGACAGCCACAACAGCCAATATCAGTGACAGCCATGTGAACCCTAATAGTGACTGCTTCAAGATCCCCATAATTGTAACACTCCCAACATAACCTCAGAACAATGACAGCCGCAGGATCCCATATAAGTGACCCCCACAAGACCCCTATAGCAGTGGCAGCCATAGGACCCATAACAGTGACAGCCACAAGACCCCTATAGCAGTGACAGCCATAGGACCCCATAACAGTGACATTCAGAAGACCCCTATAGCAGTGACACCCACAAGACCCCTATAGCCGTAACAGCCACAAGACCCCTATAACAGTGACAGCCACAAGAGCCCTATATCACTGACATCCATTGGACCTCATAACAGTGACACCCACAAGACCCCTATAGCAGTGACAGCCACTGGACCCCATAACAGTGACAGCCACAAGATCCCTATAGCAGTGACAGCCACAAGAGCCCTATAGTAGTGACAGCCACAAGACCCCTATAGCAGTGACAGCCACAAGACCCCTATAGCAGTGACAGCCACAGGACCCCATAACAGTGACACACACAGGACCCCTATAGCAGTGACACACACAGGACCCCTATAGCAGTGACAGCCACAGGACCCCATAACAGTGACGCACACAGGACCCCTTTAGCAGTGACATCCACAGGACCCCATAACAGTGACACACACAGGACCCCTATAGCAGTGACACACACAGGACCCCTATAGCAGTGACGCCCACAAGACCCCTATAGCAGTGACAGCCACAAGACCCCATAACAGTGACACACACAGGACCCCATAACAGTGACGCACACAGGACCCCTATAGCAGTGACAGCCACTGGACCCCATAACAGTGACAGCCACAAGATCCCTATAGCAGTGACAGCCACAAGAGCCCTATAGTAGTGACAGCCACAAGACCCCTATAGCAGTGACAGCCACAGGACCCCATAACAGTGACACACACAGGACCCCTTTAGCAGTGACATCCACAGGACCCCATAACAGTGACACACACATGATCCCTATAGCAGTGACAGCCACAGGACCCCATAACAGTGACGCACACAGGACCCCTATAGCAGTGATGCCCACAAGACCCCTATAGCAGTGACAGCCACAAGACCCCATAACAGTGACACACACAGGACCCCATAACAGTGACACACACAGGACCCCATAACAGTGACACACACAGGACCCCTTTAGCAGTGACATCCACAGGTCCCCATAACAGTGACACACACAGGATCCCTATAGCAGTGACATCCACAGGACCCCATAACAGTGACACACACAGGACCCCTATAGCAGTGACAGCCACAGGACCCCATAACAGTGACGCACACAGGATCCCTATAGCAGTGACATCCACAGGACCCCATAACAGTGACACACACAGGACCCCTATAGCAGTGACATCCACAGGACCCCATAACAGTGACGCACACAGGATCCCTATAGCAGTGACAGCCACTGGACCCCATAACAGTGACAGCCACAAGATCCCTATAGCAGTGACAGCCACAAGAGCCCTATAGTAGTGACAGCCACAAGACCCCTATAGCAGTGACAGCCACAGGACCCCATAACAGTGACACACACAGGACCCCTTTAGCAGTGACATCCACAGGACCCCATAACAGTGACACACACATGATCCCTATAGCAGTGACAGCCACAGGACCCCATAACAGTGACGCACACAGGACCCCTATAGCAGTGATGCCCACAAGACCCCTATAGCAGTGACAGCCACAAGACCCCATAACAGTGACACACACAGGACCCCATAACAGTGACACACACAGGATCCCTATAGCAGTGACATCCACAGGACCCCATAACAGTGACACACACAGGACCCCTATAGCAGTGACAGCCACAGGACCCCATAACAGTGACGCACACAGGATCCCTATAGCAGTGACATCCACAGGACCCCATAACAGTGACACACACAGGATCCCTATAGCAGTGACATCCACAGGACCCCATAACAGTGACACACACAGGACCCCTATAGCAGTGACATCCACAGGACCCCATAACAGTGACACACACAGGACCCCTATAGCAGTGACAGCCACAGGACCCCATAACAGTGACGCACACAGGATCCCTATAGCAGTGACATCCACAGGACCCCATAACAGTGACGCACACAGGATCCCTATAGCAGTGACATCCACAGGACCCCATAACAGTGACGCACACAGGATCCCTATAGCAGTGACATCCACAGGACCCCTATAGCAGTGACAGCCACAGGACCCCATAACAGTGACGCACACAGGACCCCTATAGCAGTGATGCCCACAAGACCCCTATAGCAGTGACGCCCACAAGACCCCTATAGCAGTGACAGCCACAAGACCCCATAACAGTGACACACACAGGACCCCATAACAGTGACGCACACAGGACCCCATAACAGTGACGCACACAGGACCCCTATAGCAGTGACACACACAGGACCCCTATAGCAGTGATGCCCACAAGACCCCTATAGCAGTGACAGCCACAAGACCCCATAACAGTGACACACACAGGACCCCATAACAGTGACGCACACAGGACCCCTATAGCAGTGACATCCACAGGACCCCTATAGCAGTGACACACACAGGACCCCATAACAGTGACGCCCACAGGACCCCATAACAGTGACACACACAGGACCCCTATAGTAGTGACATCCACAAGACCCCATAACAGTGACATCCACAGGACAGAACCTTCTTATTTTCTGCTCATGGGGGATGGGTCCATTTTCGTAGTTTTGTCTATGGGACCCCATGACCCAATGTACGGTAATTATCAGCCATTGATGTGAATAGTTAATGTGTCCACGCCGCTGACTTCTGCACCAGAAATATGCTGATCCTTACTGACTCCAGGTACAAGGTCGATCTCCATTTTGCTTTATTTGTTATTCTTCAGGTCCCTGGGTCGTGTGGGCTAAAAGCAGTAATGGCTGCAGTGTACAGCACTAGTGCCCAGGAGGTCCGCCTGCCCCAGAGGACAGACCAGCACTATAAATGGTGGGCTATGGTTGGGAGATCACTGACACTTTCTGCTTTGGAGCCCGGGAGCTACAAATTAGGAGAAGTCCCATTAGGCACTGTCGTGAGGCCGGGCTCACACTGAGAAGCAGGACCGATTGTGACTGATGGCGGACAGACATAAAGAGAAAAAATTAGGTTGCTTTCAGGGGCTGCTTGACATCATTACACTCGTGGTCCCGATGGTCTGGTCTCAAAATAGGCTAATGAAGGGGCTGCGGTGCTGTAAGTGCCTCATCCCCCCTATTGTGTACTAAGTCATGGCAGCTTGTCTGTATAGGTGTCTGTGCCTGGTACTGCAGTCCTGTGCAGGTGAATGGGATGGGCGCTACGTTACCACTGAAAAATCCTGACCACGAAGGGTCTAAATTCTGACAAAACAACATTTTACAGGAATTAGAATAGCTGCTTATCTCACTATTTGGGAAGCGAGAGAAAGGAAGTACCGGCTCATAGAGTGCTGGATGAACATCTCACTGTTTGGCACGTGAAGGAAAGGAAGTGCCAGCTCATATAGTGCTGGCAGAATGATGATGAAGAGTGAATGGCAAGTCGCAGAGCATGAGATTTAAGCTGGAGTCACACTAGCGATTTTAAAATCGGTCTGATTTTGATGCAGGGGAGGCGGTCAAGTGTAATGCAAGTGTCATGCGAGTGTCATGCATTTTTTATGCGAATACAATCCGATTTTTCACACCTAGCATCCGATTTACATCTGAGTGCAGTGCGATTGCTATCTGACTGCAATGCGATTTTAACACGAACTTTTACATACAGCAATTCTCTATGTCACTTAGGCACCATTTTCAAAGGAAAATCTAATTTATAAATGAAGGTCTTTATTATTAAGGGAAAAAGAAATTCAAACCTACAGGATCCTGTGTAAAAAAAGTGATTGCGCCCCACCTTAAAACATAAATTAAGTGTGGTTTATCACATGTTTGGTAAGCTTAGTTCAAATTCCCCAGCCACGCCCGGGCCTGATTACTGCCACACTTGTTTTCAATCAAGAAATCACTTAAATAGGACCTGCCTGACAAAATGAAGTATACCAAAAGATCCTCAAAAGCAAGATATCATGCCACGATCCGAATAAATTGTGGAGCAAATGAGAAACAAAGTAATTGAGATCTATCAGTCTGGAAAAGATTATAAGGCTAGGTGCACACTTGCGTTGTTCAGTCCGTTCAACAAATCCGTTAAACGGACTGCACTAACGCAAGTGCCGACTTTGGCACTGCTGTTATGTTTGCTAATGACAGGTGTTATGAAGGCAATCCAGAAACACAGTGTGCTTAGCGATCAGAGCGCACACAGTGATCTGACAAATACCCAAAAATACAAGAACGAGCTCTGAGACGTGGAAACTCTGTAGACTGCACACCTGATCCTATCCTAAACACAACTAAAAGCGGCTGTGGATTGCGCCTAACAACTACCTAGGCAACTCGGCACAGCCTAAGAAACTAGCTAGCCTGAAGATAGAAAAATAGGCCTGACTTGCCCCAGAGAAATTCCCCAAAGGAAAAGGCAGCCCCCCACATATAATGACTGTGAGTAAGATGAAAAGACAAAACGTAGGGATGAAATAGATTCAGCAAAGTGGGGCCCGATATTCTAGGACAGAGCGAGGACAGTAAAGCGAACTTTGCAGTCTACAAAAAACCCTAAAGCAAAACCACGCAAAGGGGGCAAAAAAAACCCACCGTGCCGAACTAACGGCACGGCGGTACACCCTTTGCGTCTCAGAGCTTCCAGCAAAACAAAAGACAAGCTGGACAGAAAAAAAGCAACAAAAAAGCAAAAAGCACTTAGCTATACAGAGCAGCAGGTCACAGGAACAATCAGGAGAAGCTCAGATCCAACACTGAAACATTGACAAGGAGCAAGGATAGCAGCATCAGGCGGAGTTAAGTAATGAAGCAGTTAACGAGCTCACCAGAACACCTGAGGGAGGAAGCTCAGAAGCTGCAGTACCACTTGTGACCACAGGAGTGAATTCAGCCACAGAATTCACAACAGTACCCCCCCCTTGAGGAGGGGTCACCGAACCCTCACCAGAGCCCCCAGGCCGACCAGGATGAGCCGCATGAAAGGCACGAACAAGATCGGAAGCATGAACATCAGAGGCAAAAACCCAGGAATTATCTTCCTGAGCATAACCCTTCCATTTAACCAGATACTGGAGTTTCCGTCTAGAAACACGAGAATCCAAAATCTTCTCCACAATATACTCCAATTCCCCCTCCACCAAAACCGGGGCAGGAGGCTCAACAGATGGAACCATAGGTGCCACGTATCTCCGCAACAACGACCTATGGAATACATTATGTATGGAAAAGGAGTCTGGGAGGGTCAAACGAAAAGACACAGGATTGAGAACCTCAGAAATCCTATACGGACCAATAAAACGAGGTTTAAATTTAGGAGAGGAAACCTTCATAGGAATATGACGAGAAGATAACCAAACCAGATCCCCAACACGAAGTCGGGGACCCACACGGCGTCTGCGATTAGCGAAAAGTTGAGCTTTCTCCTGGGACAAGATCAAATTGTCCACTACCTGAGTCCAGATCTGCTGCAACCTATCCACCACAGAATCCACACCAGGACAGTCCGAAGACTCAACCTGTCCTGAAGAGAAACGAGGATGGAACCCAGAATTGCAAAAAAATGGAGAAACCAAGGTAGCCGAGCTGGCCCGATTATTAAGGGCGAACTCAGCCAACGGCAAAAAGGACACCCAATCATCCTGGTCTGCAGAAACAAAACATCTCAGATATGTTTCCAAGGTCTGATTGGTTCGTTCGGTCTGGCCATTAGTCTGAGGATGGAAAGCCGAGGAAAAGGATAGGTCAATGCCCATCCTACCACAAAAGGCTCGCCAAAACCTTGAAACAAACTGGGAACCTCTGTCAGAAACAATATTCTCAGGAATGCCATGCAACCGAACCACATGCTGAAAGAACAAAGGTACCAAATCAGAGGAGGAAGGCAATTTAGCCAAGGGCACCAGATGGACCATTTTAGAAAAGCGATCACAGACCACCCAAATGACTGACATCTTTTGAGAAACGGGAAGGTCAGAAATGAAATCCATCGAAATATGTGTCCAAGGCCTCTTTGGGACCAGCAAGGGCAAAAGCAACCCACTGGCACGAGAACAGCAGGGCTTAGCCCTAGCACAAATCCCACAGGACTGCACAAAAGTACGTACATCCCGTGACAGAGATGGCCACCAGAAGGATCTAGCCACTAACTCTCTGGTACCAAAGATTCCAGGATGACCAGCCAACACCGAACAATGAAGTTCAGAGATAAGTTTATTAGTCCACCTATCAGGGACGAACAGTTTCTCTGCTGGACAACGATCAGGTTTATTCGCCTGAAATTTTTGCAGCACCCGCCGCAAATCAGGGGAGATGGCAGACACAATGACTCCTTCCTTGAGGATACCCGCTGGCTCAGATAAACCTGGAGAGTCGGGCACAAAACTCCTAGACAGAGCATCCGCCTTCACATTTTTAGAGCCCGGAAGGTACGAAATCACAAAGTCGAAGCGGGCAAAAAATAACGACCAACGGGCCTGTCTAGGATTCAAGCGCTTGGCAGACTCGAGATAAGTCAATTTCTTATGATCAGTCAATACCACCACGCGATGCTTAGCTCCTTCAAGCCAATGACGCCACTCCTCGAATGCCCACTTCATGGCCAGCAACTCTCGATTGCCCACATCATAATTACGCTCAGCGGGCGAAAACTTCCTGGAAAAGAAAGCACATGGTTTCATCACTGAGCAATCAGAACCTCTCTGTGACAAAACCGCCCCTGCTCCAATCTCAGAAGCATCAACCTCGACCTGGAACGGAAGAGAAACATCTGGCTGACACAACACAGGGGCAGAACAAAAACGACGCTTCAACTCCTGAAAAGCTTCCACAGCAGCAGAAGACCGATTAACCAAATCAGCACCCTTCTTGGTCAAATCGGTCAATGGTTTGGCAATGCTAGAAAAATTACAGATGAAGCGACGATAAAAATTAGCAAAGCCCAGGAACTTTTGCAGACTTTTCAGAGATATCGGCTGAATCCAATCCTGGATGGCTTGGACCTTAACTGGATCCATCTCGATAGTAGAAGGGGTAAAGATGAACCCCAAAAATGAAACTTTCTGCACACCGAAGAGACACTTTGATCCCTTCACAAAGAGTTAGCACGCAGGACCTGAAAAACCATTCTGACCTGCTTCACATGAGACTCCCAATCATCTGAGAAGATCAAAATGTCATCCAAGTAAACAATCAGGAATTTATCCAGATACTTACGGAAGATGTCATGCATAAAAGACTGAAACACAGATGGAGCATTGGCAAGTCCGAACGGCATCACTAGATACTCAAAATGACCCTCGGGCGTATTGAATGCAGTTTTCCATTCATCTCCTTGCCTGATTCTCACCAGATTATACGCACCACGAAGATCTATCTTAGTGAACCAACTAGCCCCCTTAATCCGAGAAAACAAGTCAGATAACAATGGCAAGGGATACTGAAATTTAACAGTGATCTTATTAAGAAGGCGGTAATCAATACACGGTCTCAGCGAACCATCCTTCTTGGCTACAAAGAAGAACCCTGCTCCCAGTGGTGATGACGATGGGCGAATATGTCCCTTCTCCAGGGATTCCTTCACATAACTGCGCATAGCGGCGTGTTCGGGCACGGATAAATTAAATAATCGACCTTTAGGGAATTTACTACCAGGAATCAAATTGATAGCACAATCAGAATCCCTATGCGGAGGTAGAGCATCGGACTTGGGCTCTTCAAATACATCCTGATAATCAGACAAGAACTCTGGGACCTCAGAAGGGGTGGATGACGAAATCGACAAAAATGGAACATCACTATGTACCCCCTGACAACCCCAGCTGGATACCGACATGGAATTCCAATCCAATACTGGATTATGGGTTTGTAGCCATGGCAACCCCAACACGACCACATCATGCAGATTATGCAACACCAGAAAGCGAATAACTTCCTGATGTGCAGGAGCCATGCACATGGTCAGCTGGGCCCAATAACATAGTAACATAGTTAGTAAGGCCGAAAAAAGACATTTGTCCATCCAGTTCAGCCTATATTCCATTATAATAAATACCCAGATCTACGTCCTTCTACAGAACCTAATAATTGTATGATACAATATTGTTCTGCTCCAGGAAGACATCCAGGCCTCTCTTGAACCCCTCGACTGAGTTCGCCATCACCACCTCCTCAGGCAAGCAATTCCAGATTCTCACTGCCCTAACAGTAAAGAATCCTCTTCTATGTTGGTGGAAAAACCTTCTCTCCTCCAGACGCAAAGAATGCCCCCTTGTGCCCGTCACCTTCCTTGGTATAAACAGATCCTCAGCGAGATATTTGTATTGTCCCCTTATATACTTATACATGGTTATTAGATCGCCCCTCAGTCGTCTTTTTTCTAGACTAAATAATCCTAATTTCGCTAATCTATCTGGGTATTGTAGTTCTCCCATCCCCTTTATTAATTTTGTTGCCCTCCTTTGTACTCTCTCTAGTTCCATTATATCCTTCCTGAGCACCGGTGCCCAAAACTGGACACAGTACTCCATGTGCGGTCTAACTAGGGATTTGTACAGAGGCAGTATAATGCTCTCATCATGTGTATCCAGACCTCTTTTAATGCACCCCATGATCCTGTTTGCCTTGGCAGCTGCTGCCTGGCACTGGCTGCTCCAGGTAAGTTTATCATTAACTAGGATCCCCAAGTCCTTCTCCCTGTCAGATTTACCCAGTGGTTTCCCGTTCAGTGTGTAATGGTGATATTGATTCCCTCTTCCCATGTGTATAACCTTACATTTATCATTGTTAAACCTCATCTGCCACCTTTCAGCCCAAGTTTCCAACTTATCCAGATCCATCTGTAGCAGAATACTATCTTCTCTTGTATTAACTGCTTTACATAGTTTTGTATCATCTGCAAATATCGATATTTTACTGTGTAAACCTTCTACCAGATCATTAATTAATATGTTGAAGAGAACAGGTCCCAATACCGACCCCTGCGGTACCCCACTGGTCACAGCGACCCAGTTAGAGACTATACCATTTATAACCACCCTCTGCTTTCTATCACTAAGCCAGTTACTAACCCATTTACACACATTTTCCCCCAGACCAAGCATTCTCATTTTGTGTACCAACCTCTTGTGCGGCACGGTATCAAACGCTTTGGAAAAATCGAGATATACCACGTCCAATGACTCACCGTGGTCCAGCCTATAGCTTACCTCTTCATAAAAACTGATTAGATTGGTTTGACAGGAGCGATTTCTCATAAACCCATGCTGATATGGAGTTAAACAGTTATTCTCATTGAGATAATCCAGAATAACATCCCTCAGAAACCCTTCAAATATTTTACCAACAATAGAGGTTAGACTTACTGGCCTATAATTTCCAGGTTCACTTTTAGAGCCCTTTTTGAATATTGGCACCACATTTGCTATGCGCCAGTCCTGCGGAACAGACCCTGTCGCTATAGAGTCCCTAAAAATAAGAAATAATGGTTTATCTATTACATTACTTAGTTCTCTTAGTACTCGTGGGTGTATGCCATCCGGACCCGGAGATTTATCTATTTTAATCTTATTTAGCCGGTTTCGCACCTCTTCTTGGGTTAGATTGGCGACCCTTAATATAGGGTTTTCATTGTTTCTTGGGATTTCACCTAGCATTTCATTTTCCACCGTGAATACCGTGGAGAAGAAGGTGTTTAATATGTTAGCTTTTTCCTCGTCATCTACAACCATTCTTTCCTCACTATTTTTTAAGGGGCCTACATTTTCAGTTTTTATTCTTTTACTATTGATATAGTTGAAGAACAGTTTGGGATTAGTTTTACTCTCCTTAGCAATGTGCTTCTCTGTTTCCTTTTTGGCAGCTTTAATTAGTTTTTTAGATAAAGTATTTTTCTCCATAGTATTGAGGTTTATTCTTGGCCAAAGTTGTAGCATCAATTCCTCTCAATGGAATAGGACACCGCAAAGGCTCCAAGAAAAACCCACAACGTTTAGCATAATCCAAATCCATCAGATTCAGGGCAGCGCCCGAATCCACAAACGCCATGACAGAAAACGACGACAAAGAGCATATCAAGGTAATGGACAGAAGGAATTTGGACTGTACAGTACCAATGACGGCAGACCTAGCGGACCGCTTAGTGCGCTTAGGACAATCAGAAATAGCATGAGTGGAATCACCACAGTAGAAACACAGACCATTCAGACGTCTGTATTCCTGCCGTTCAACTCTAGTCATAGTCCTATCGCACTGCATAGGCTCAGGTTTAACCTCAGGCAGTACCGCCAAATGGTGCACAGATTTACGCTCGCGCAAGCGTCGACCGATCTGAATGGCCAAAGACAAAGACTCATTCAAACCAGCAGGCATAGGAAATCCCACCATGACATCCTTAAGAGCCTCAGAGAGACCCTTTCTGAACAAAGCTGCCAGCGCAGATTCATTCCACTGAGTGAGTACTGACCATTTCCTAAATTTCTGACAATATACTTCTATATCATCCTGACCCTGGCACAAAGCCAGCAAATTTTTCTCAGCCTGATCCACTGAATTAGGCTCATCGTACAGCAATCCGAGTGCCAGGAAAAACGCATCGACACTACTCAATGCAGGGTCTCCTGGCGCAAGAGAAAATGCCCAGTCTTGAGGGTCGCCGCGCAAAAAAGAAATAATAATCAAAACCTGTTGAATAGGATTACCAGAAGAATGAGGTTTCAAGGCCAGAAATAGCTTACAATTATTTTTGAAACTTAGAAACTTAGTTCTATCTCCAAAAAACAAATCAGGAATAGGAATTCTTGGTTCTAACATAGATTTCTGATCAATAGTATCTTGAATTTTTTGTACATTTATAACGAGATTATCCATTGAAGAGCACAGACCTGAATATCCATGTCCACACCTGTGTCCAGAATCACCCAAATGTCTAGGGGAAAAAAAAAAGTGAACACAGAGCAGAAAAAAAAAAAAAATGATGTCAGAACTTTTTCTTTCCCTCTATTGAGAATCATTAGTTTTGGCTCCTTGTACTGTTATGTTTGCTAATGACAGGTGTTATGAAGGCAATCCAGAAACACAGTGTGCTTAGCGATCAGAGCGCACACAGTGATCTGACAAATACCCAAAAATACAAGAACGAGCTCTGAGACGTGGAAACTCTGTAGACTGCACACCTGATCCTATCCTAAACACAACTAAAAGCGGCTGTGGATTGCGCCTAACAACTACCTAGGCAACTCGGCACAGCCTAAGAAACTAGCTAGCCTGAAGATAGAAAAATAGGCCTGACTTGCCCCAGAGAAATTCCCCAAAGGAAAAGGCAGCCCCCCACATATAATGACTGTGAGTAAGATGAAAAGACAAAACGTAGGGATGAAATAGATTTAGCAAAGTGGGGCCCGATATTCTAGGACAGAGCGAGGACAGTAAAGCGAACTTTGCAGTCTACAAAAAACCCTAAAGCAAAACCACGCAAAGGGGGCAAAAAAAACCCACCGTGCCGAACTAACGGCACGGCGGTACACCCTTTGCGTCTCAGAGCTTCCAGCAAAACAAAAGACAAGCTGGACAGAAAAAAAGCAACAAAAAAGCAAAAAGCACTTAGCTATACAGAGCAGCAGGTCACAGGAACAATCAGGAGAAGCTCAGATCCAACACTGAAACATTGACAAGGAGCAAGGATAGCAGCATCAGGCGGAGTTAAGTAATGAAGCAGTTAACGAGCTCACCAGAACACCTGAGGGAGGAAGCTCAGAAGCTGCAGTACCACTTGTGACCACAGGAGTGAATTCAGCCACAGAATTCACAACACACTGCGCTAGCGCAGATGGAGCATCTGCTAGCTCCATCTGCGCTAGCAGTGCGCTCGCAGTGACGGACCCAGAAACGCTGCAGCCCGTGTCTCGGGTCCGTCACTCAATGACGGCACATCGCTAGCACACGCCCATTGTGGCCGTGCGCTAGCGATGCGTCCGCCATTGACAGTAATGGCGGCGTTAACAGACTATGTTACACCATGTTATGCCGCGGTGTAACGTAGTCCATTAAATGGGTTCACACAACGCAGTGTGAACCCAAAGATACCAGATGGTGGCCTGATTCTAATTCATCGGGTATTCTAGAATATGTGTGTAGTTTATTCATGAAGATTTCAGAATAATGCAATGAATACACAGGATTCGGCCAGACGGGCGCGACCAATTAGCGAAGCGTGGTTCAAATCCAGCGTCAATTCGTGGCCAGATTGCGTCTGTCGCTGATTGGTCGCGCCCGGCCGGCTGCAAACAATTAGTGAAGCCTTATTATTTCGCTTTAATTATTGTATTGTTAACGTTGTTACTTATGACTTTTGTGTTTGAAACTGTAAAGCGCTGCGGAATATGTTGGCGCTATATAAATAAAGATTATTATTATTATTATTATTATTATTATTATTATTAAGCCAGGGCCAGCTGCAGGTTTTTGAGGGCCTCGGGCGAAAGAGTCTCACAGCACAAGTAGCATATAACACAGCCTGCGTAGTATATAGCACAGCCACGTAGTATATAGCATAGCCACATAGTATATAGCACAGCCCACGCAATATATAACACAGCCCACGTAGTATATAGCACAGCCCACGTAGTATATAGCACAGCCCACGTAGTATATAGCACAGCCCACGCAGTATATAACAGCGTGCTAGGCTGGGCATTGATTTGTCTTTTTCTTCTGCGTTTCATCCTCAGACAAATGGCCAGACCGAGCGAACTAATCAGACCTTGGAGACTTATTTGAGATGCTTTGTGTCTGCTGATCAGGATGATTGGGTGGCCTTCTTGCCATTGGCCGAGTTTGCCCTTACTAATCGGGCTAGTTCTGCTACCTTGGTTTCGCCTTTCTTTTATAATTTTGGTTTTCATCCTCGTTTTTCTTCTGGGCAGGTTGAGCCTTCTGACTGTCCTGGTGTGGATTCTGTGGTGGACAGGTTGCAGCAGATTTGGGCTCATGTGGTGGACAAGTTGGTGTTGTCTCAAGAGGAGGCTCAACGTTTTGCTAATCGTCGTTGGTGTGTTGGTTCCCGGCTTCGGGTTGGGGATCTGGTCTGGTTGTCTTCCCATCATGTTCTTATGAAGGTTTCTTCTCCTAAGTTTAAGCCTCGGTTTATTGGTCCTTATAGGATTTCTGAGATTATTAATCCGGTGTCTTTTCGACTGGCGCTTCCGGCCTCTTTTGCTATCCATAATGTCTTCCATAGATCTTTGTTGCGGAAATATGTGGAGCCCGTTGTTCCCTCTGTTGATCCTCCGGCCCCTGTGTTGGTTGATGGGGAGTTGGAATATGTTGTTGAGAAGATTTTGGATTCCCGTTTTTCGAGGCGGAAGCTCCAGTACCTGGTCAAATGGAAGGGTTATGGCCAGGAGGATAATTCTTGGGTTTTTGCCTCTGATGTCCATGCTGCTGATTTGGTCCGTGCCTTTCATCTGGCTCGTCCTGATCGTCCTGGGGGCCCTGGTGAGGGTTCGGTGACCCCTCCTCAAGGGGGGGGGGGGTACTGTTGTGAATTCTGCTCTTGGGTTCCCTCCAGTGGTTGTAGGTGGGAATGCAGTTGTCTCTGAGTCACAGACCTGGCCAGGTGTATCGGATGATTACAATTCTGACTGGGATATTTAAGTGGGCAGGATCCTTTAGCCCTTGCCAGTAGTCAATGTTCCTTGTGAAGTGTTGGATCACTTTCTGGCTTCTCCTGCTCGCTGCCTATTTCAGCAAAGATAAGTGTTTGGTTTTTGTTTCTGTGGCACACTGCCAGTGTGCTTGTTTCAGTTTTATTCCTGCTCTGATTGTAGGATTCACTGGAGTTGCAGATTTACGCTCCTACATCTTTTAGTAAAGATGTAGGAAGTTTTTGTATATTCTGCTGTGGATGTTTTGAAGGGTTTTTTATACTGACCGCACAGAACTCTGTCCTATCCTGTCCTATCTAGCTAGAGTGGCCTCCTGTGCTAATCCTGTTTTTCTGCCTGTGTATGTTTTTTCCTCTCCGACTCACCGCCAATATATGTGGGGGGCTGTCTATCCTTTGGGGATTTTCTCTGAGGCAAGATAGTATTCCTATTTCCATCTTTAGGGGTATTTAGTTCTCCGGCTGTGACGAGGTGTCTAGGTGTGTTAGGTACACTCCACGGCTACTTCTAGTTGCGGTGTTAAGTTCAGGATTGCGGTCAGTACAGTGGCCACTTTCTCCAGTGAATGTTCTCATGCAGCTCCTAGGTCACCGGATCATAACAGGCCACGTAGTATATAGCACAGCCCACGCAATATATAACAAAACCCACGCAGTATATAACACAGGCCACGTAGTATATAGCACAGCCACATAGTATTTAGCACAGCCTACGTAGTATATAGCACAGCCACGTAGTATATAGCACAGCTCACATAGTATATAGCACAGCCCACATAGTATATAGCACAGCCCATGTAGTATATAGCACAGCCCACGTAGTATATAGCACAGCGACGTAGTATATAACACAGCCCACACAGTATATAACACAGGCCATGCAGAATATAACACAGGCCACGCAGTATATAACACAGCCCACGTAGTATATAACACAGCCCACGTAGTATATAGCACAGCCCACGTAGTATATAGCACAGCCCACGTACTATATAGCACAGCCCACATAGTATATAGCACAGCTCACGTAGTATATAAGACAGCCCACGTAGTATATAGCACAGCCCACGTAGTATATAGCACAGCGACGTAGTATGTAACAGAGTAATACAGCCTATGCAGTATATAGCACAGCCCACGCAGTATATACCACAGGCCACGCAGTATATAACACAGGCCACGCAGTATATAACACAGCCCACATAGTATATAGCACAGCCACGTAGTATATAGCACAGCCCACGTACTATATAGCACAGCCCACATAGTATATAGCACAGCTCACGTAGTATATAAGACAGCCCACGTAGTATATAGCACAGCCCACGTAGTATATAGCACAACCCACATAGTATATAGCACAGGCCACATAGTATATAGCACAGCCCACGTAGTATATAACAGCCCACGTAGTATATAACACAGCCACGTAGTATATAGCACAGCCCACGTAGTATATAGCACAGCGACGTAGTATATAACACAGTAACACAGCCCACGCAGTATATACCACAGCCCATGCAGTATATACCACAGGCCACGCAGTATATAACACAGGCCACGCAGTATATAACACAGCCCATGTAGTATATAACACAGCCCACATAGTATATGTATAACACAGCCAACGTAGTATATAGCAATGTTGGCACCCTATCCCTGTTAAAAAAAATTAAATAAAAAATAGTTATATACTCACCTTCCGGCGGCCCCGGATCTAGCCCAGGCCTTTACCGATGCTCCTCGCGACGCTCCGTTCCCAGTAATGCCTTGCGGCAATAACACGTGATGATGTAGCGGTCTTGCAAGACCGCTACGTCATCTCCGGTCATTGCCGCAATGCATTCTTGGGACCGGAGCGTCGCGAGGAGCGAGTAAGGCTGGCGCGAACGGCGGCGGAAGGTGAGAATATAATAATTTTTTTATTATTATTAGTTTTAACATTATATGTTTTTACTATTGATGCTGCATAGGCAGCATTAATAGTAAAAAGTTGGGCACGCTTACAGGGTTATTGGCAGTGTTAACGGACTGCGTTATGTCGTGGTGTAACGCAGTCCTAAAACGCTATGTGGGCGCTGACTGGAGGGGAGTTTGGAGGGGCACTGACTGGAGGTGAGTCGGGAGGGACCAATTCGTGGCCAGACTGTGCCTGTCACTGATTGGTCGCGGCCGGCTGGCTGCGACCAATCAGCGACCTGGGATTTTAGTGATAGACAAACAGAAGGAAGTACCCCTTAGACAATTATATATATAGATTTCTAAAGCTATGGGACTCCAGTGAAACACAGTGAGAAGCATTATCCACAAATGGCAAAAACACGGAACAGTGCTGAACCTTCCCAGGAGTGGCCTGCCAACCAAAATTACTTCAATAACGCAGCGACGAATCTTCCAAGAGGTCACAAAAGACCCCACAACAACATCCAAAGAACTGCAGGCCTCACTTGCCTCCGTTAAGGTTAGTGTTCAAGACTCCACCATAAGAAAGAGACTGGGCACAAATGGCCTACATGGCATAGCTCCAAGACAAAAACCACTGCTGAGCAGTAAGAACATAAAGGCTCATCTCAGTTTGCCCAGAAAGCATCTCGAATTCTTGATGATCCCCGAGACTATTTGGAGAATACTCTGTGGACTGACGAGACAAAATGTGGACTTTCGAAAGGTGTATGTTCCATTATGTCTGGGGTAGCAACAACACAGCATTTCAGAAAAGGAGCAATATACCAGCAGTAAAATGTGGTGGTAGAGTGATGGTCTGGGGCTGTTTTGCTGCTTCACGACCTGGAAGACTACCTGGCCATCTGTTCATGACCTCAAGCTGAAGTGCACTTAGGTTACGCAGCAGGATAATGATCCAAAATACACCAGCATGTCAACCTCCGAATGGCTTAAGAAAAACAAAAATAAAGCTTTGGAGTGGCCTAGTCAAAGTCCTGACCTTAATCCAATTGGGATGCTGTGGTATGACCTTAACAAGGCGGTTCATGCTCAGAAACCATCCAATGTGGCTGAATTACAACAATTCTGCAAAGGCGAGTGGACCAAAATGCCTCCAGAGCGTTGTAAAAGACTCTTTGCCAGTTACCGCAATTGCTTGATAGTTTAGGGGCAATCACTTTTTACACAGGGCCCTGTTGGTTTGGATTTCGTTTTCCTTTAATAATAAAGACCTTTAGTTATAAACTGCATTTTGTGATTACTTGTGTTATCTTTGTCTAATATTTACATTTGTTTGGTGATCTGGAACATTTAAGTGTGACAAAGATGCAAAAGAATAGGAAATCAGGAAGGGGGCAAACACTTTTTCACACAACTGTATGTATACTGTGAGTGTTGCAGTTGGCCTCTAGGTGCTGCGTGACACTGTCACACTGCGGACGACTGATGTGCTGGCAGAGGACTGGGGTATAATACATTCATGGAGTGACTGCAGAGCTACAACATGAAGTGATTCTTTAGTGCGATAGTGACACATTGCTTCAAACACCAGGCGAGGATAAAGAATAGTGACAGCTCCTGGGACAATCACAACCTTTATGGATATCTTGTCACGTCTATGCGGAATTGACACAAGAGCGGCCAGCACTGCACTGACTGAGAGCAACCCGGCTGGACTGGAATAATATATGGAGAAATACACAGCACTCCTATTCTGTGTGGTGGTGCCCAAGTAGGGTTCCAACCCATAAATAATGTAGAAAATTACTTCAGAAGGGTTGCAGTGAACAAAAAGGTTTATTCGTTAATCTTTGTAATTAACGTTTCGGTCTTCAACTTGGACCATCGTCAGAACTGATTACCACTGGAAAAGGGAGAATACTGCTGCTGTAGCGTTGATGTATGTAACGCAGGTCGCTGAAGAATAATCCCAATTGGATTAAGGTCAGGACTTTGACTAGGCGACTCCAAAGCTTTATTTTGTTTTTCTTAAAAGCCATTCAGAGGTGGACTTGCTGGTGTACTGCTTCGACCAAGTAAAAGAGTACAACCCTGCAAGGGAAGAACTCCACAACACTCCAGGGGAAGAGCTGTACGCTACTGCAGGAGAATAGCTGTACACTACTGCAGGGGAAGAGCTGTACATCACTGCAGGGGAAGAGCTGTACACCACTGCAGGGGAAGAGCTGTACACCACTGCACGAGAAGAACTGTACACCACTGCAGGAGAAGAACTGTATACCACTGCTGGGGAAGAGCTGTACACCACTGCGCGAGAAGAACTGTACACCTCTACAGGAGAAGAGATGTACACCACTGCAGGAGAATAGCTGTATACCACTGCAGGGGAAGAACTGTACACTACTGCAGGAGAATAGCTGTACACCACTACAGGAGAAGAGCTGTACACCACTGCAGGAGAATAGCTGTACACCACTGCAGGAGAATAGCTGTATACCACTGCAGGGGAAGAACTGTACACCTCTACAGGAGAAGAGCTGTACACCACTGCAGGAGAATAGCTGTACAGCACTGCAGGAGAAGAGCTGTACACCACTGCAAGAGAAGAGCTATACACCACTGCAGGAGAAGAGCTGTACACCACTGCAGGAGAATAGCAGTACACCACAGCAGGAGAATAGCTGTATACCACTGCAGGGGAAGAACTGTACACCTCTACAGGAGAAGAGCTGTACACCACTGCAGGAGAATAGCTGTACAGCACTGCAGGAGAAGAGCTGTACACCACTGCAAGAGAAGAGCTGTACACCACTGCAGGAGAATAGCTGTACACCACTGCAGGAGAATAGCAGTACACCACTGCAGGAGAATAGCTGTATACCACTGCAGGGGAAGAACTGTACACCTCTACAGGAGAAGAGCTGTACACCACTGCAGGAGAATAGCTGTACAGCACTGCAGGGGAATAGCTGTACACCACTGTAGGGGAAGAACTGTACACCACTGCAGGGGAAGAGCTGTACACCACTACAGGAGAAGAGCTGTACACCACTGCAGGGGAAGAACTGTACACCACTACAGGGGAAGAGCTGTACACCACTACAGGAGAAGAGCTGTACACCACTGCACGAGAAGAACTGTACACCACTACAGGAGAAGAGCTGTCTACCACTGCAGGAGAAGAGCTGTATACCACTGCAGGAGAATAGCTGTACAGCACTGCAGGAGAATAGCTGTACAGCACTGCAGGAGAAGAGCTGTACAGCACTGCAGTTGAAGAGCTGTACACCACTACAGGAGAAGAGCTGTACACCACTGCACGAGAAGAACTGTACACCACTACAGGAGAAGAGCTGTATACCACTGCAGGAGAAGAGCTGTATACCACTGCAGGAGAATAGCTGTACACCACTGCAGGAGAATAGCTGTACACCACTGCAGGAGAATAGCTGTACAGCACTGCAGGAGAATAGCTGTACAGCACTGCAGGAGAAGAGCTGTACAGCACTGCAGGAGAAGAGCTGTACACCACTGCAGGGGAAGAGCTGTACACCACTGCAGGGGAAGAGCTGTACACCACTGCAGGAGAAGAGATGTACACCTCTGCAGCAGAATAGCTGTATACCACTGCAGGAGAATAGCTGTACACCACTGCAGGAGAATAGCTGTACACCACTGCAGGAGAATAGCTGTACACCACTGCAGGAGAATAGCTGTACACCACTGCAGGAGAATAGCTGTACACCACTGCAGGAGAATAGCTGTACACCACTGCAGGAGAATAGCTGTACACCACTGCAGGGGAAGAGCTGTACGCCACTGCAGGAGAAGAGCTGTACGCCACTGCAGGAGAAGAGCTGTACGCCACTGCAGGAGAAGAGCTGTACACTACTGCAGGGACAGAACTGTACACCACTGCAGGAGAAGAACTGTACACCACTACAGGAGAAGAGCTGTACACCACTGCAGGAGAAGAACTGTACACAACTACAAGGGAAGGGCTGTACACCACAGCAGGAGAAGAACTGTACACAACTACAGGGGAAGGGCTGTACACCACTTCATGAGAAGAGCTGTACACCACTACAGGAGAAGAACTGTACACCACTGCAGGAGAATAGCTGTACAGCACTGCAGGAGAAGAGCTATACACCACTGCAGGAGAAGAGCTGTATACCACTGCAGGAGAAGAACTGTACACCACTGCTGGGGAAGAGCTGTACACCACTGCATGAGAAGAACTGTACACCACTGCAGGAGAAGAACTGTATACCACTGCTGGGGAAGGGCTGTACACCACTGCATGAGAAGAGCTGTAAACCACTACAGGAGAAGAGATGTACACCACTACAGGAGAAGAGATGTACACCACTGCAGGAGAATAGCTGTACACCACTGCAGGAGAATAGCTGTACACCACTGCAGGAGAATAGCTGTATACCACTGCAGGGGAAGAACTGTACACCTCTACAGGAGAAGAGCTGTACACCACTGCAGGAGAATAGCTGTACAGCACTGCAGGAGAAGAGCTGTACACCACTGCAAGAGAAGAGCTATACACCACTGCAGGAGAAGAGCTGTACACCACTGCAGGAGAATAGCAGTACACCACTGCAGGAGAATAGCTGTATACCACTGCAGGGGAAGAACTGTACACCTCTACAGGAGAAGAGCTGTACACCACTGCAGGAGAATAGCTGTACAGCACTGCAGGAGAAGAGCTGTACACCACTGCAAGAGAAGAGCTGTACACCACTGCAAGAGAAGAGCTGTACACCACTGCAGGAGAATAGCTTTACACCACTGCAGGAGAATAGCAGTACACCACTGCAGGAGAATAGCTGTATACCACTGCAGGGGAAGAACTGTACACCTTGTAAGACTCATGCTGGTGTGGTAGATGGAGGCAGGTATATCTCGCCCAGGTGTTTGTCCTATGTGAATTAGGCCACTCAGTATCTTCAGGGTGCTAATGGGTTAATGATTGCAGGAATAAAAGATGACCAGCTGGGTGTTTCCAGTGTCTGCCTGGGGCACACAGATTGCCTGCCTGTGTGAGACAAACGTGAGTGAAGAGCTCTGCTCAAGATCTGTATGATGTTAGCTGGGTGGGAGAAGCCCCCCCAGTTGTTGAGATAGCAACGTATTTGTTTAGTTAGTGCCGGACAGGCTAGGGTTTATTTTTATGTTTTGTTTTTTGTGTTGCTTTCACGTTAATAAATCTAACCTGAGGTCAGCCTGCTCAGAAACCTGCTGTACGCCTCAGATTCAATGCACAAACCACGTGTCCTTTGACCCCAGCAAAGGCGATCCCAGAGTGTTTTGTCACATTGTGGTGGAGAACGCGGGCATACCGTGGCACAGGCGACAGCATGGAAGACGTGGTGAAAGCCTTAGTACAGTCCACTGCCGTACAGCAGCAGGCCACTGCCGCACAGCACGAAGCTAATCGCTTGATGGCCGCACAGCTGAAGGAGTTACTGGACATGACGGTTGCAGACCGCCAACTTCTCCAACAGGTGGCGCAGCGCCTGGTGAGCATGCCTGACGCTGACCCGGAAGCAGAGTCCAGAAGGATCCATGTGAGTCGATACTGGCAAAAGCTGACTGCAGAAGATGACGTCGAGGCATATCTGACAACTTTTGAGCGGACGGCATTGAGAGAGAAGTGGCCGAAGGCACGATGGGCCGATTTGATTGCCCCGTTTCTCTCCGGCGAGGCCCAAAAAGCTTACCATGATTTGGACCCGGAGGTCGCTCAGGACTTTGAGAAGCTGAAAGCTGAGATCCTGGCCCGGCTGGGTGTGACGACGGCTGTCCGTGCACAGAGGGTACATCAGTGGACATACCAGCAAGATAAACCAGCGCGGTCTCAGATGTTCGACCTGATCTACTTGACAAAGAAATGGCTGCAACCCGAGGTACCGACAATACCCGAAATAATCCAGCGGGTTGTCCTGGACAAGTACCTGAGAGTACTACCCCCAGCGCTGAAAAGGTGGGTAAGCCAAGGAAATCCCACGACAGCGGATCAACTTGTGGAGTTGGTCGAGCGTTATTCCGTGGCAGAAGGACTTCCCGACGACACCGCCAAACCCCGGACTGTGCCTCCTCCTCGTGGAACCGGTAAGACTGTTCCAGGGACCACGGGTGAAGGAAAATCGCTTAAAACTGTGGGGGAGGAGTCCGGGACTGCTCGCACTCCGAGACCAAGAGTATTGGACGGTGGTCTCAGTAGGGGACCTGTTAGGTGTTTCCGCTGCCATGAGAAGGGTCATGTTTCTGCGAACTGTCCTGTTACCGCTGAACCCATGCAGTGCGACGTTATAGACTCTAGAAAACGCATGTCTTTGGTTACACAGCTAGTGAGTGTGAATGCGGGTCAAAATGATACAGTGAAACACCTGTGTGAATTATCTGTTGATGGGAAAAATGTTGTGGCATTACTAGACTCTGGAAGTGTGGTGACTCTGGTGAAAGCTAGTCTGGTGGCACTTCCGTCTGGTCCGTCTGACAAGTTTTCTGTGACGTGTGTGCATGGTGACACCCGCTCGTACTTAACAGCGGTCATATGGATTTCTACTCCCTATGGGTCAGTGCAGCACAAAGTGGGACTCGTTCCCGCATTGTTACATGATGTAATCCTGGGCAGGGATTTTCCCTATTTCTGGCAGTTGTGGGAGAATCAGTTACTCCTTCACGGTAGCTGTACCCGTGAATCTTCTCCCATGCCATCTGGAGGTCCCGAGTCCCTAGAGGAGACCCCACAGGAAGATGTTGCTGGGGAGGTTAGTGAATCTAACCTTCAGTACCCCTTCTCCGTCATGGCGGGGGAAACAGAGGAAACTGAGGAACCTCAGCGAGAGGCGGAGGCAGACAGCCATCCGGCACCCTGCCTGCCAGATTTGGGAGTCCAGGTGGATGACTTCCACAGCGAGCAAATGAAAGATCCTACCCTGACTCCGGCTAGGAAAAATGTAAAAATGATAGATGGGGTACCCGTAGAACCTGACACTAGGCTAGCGTACCCGTATATGGTTCTTGAAAATGATTTGCTCTACCAGGTAGAAAAAAAAGGGGAAGACACAGTGCAACGGTTAGTGGTACCCAAACCTTATCGGCGGAAGGTACTGGATTTGGCCCACGGACATATAATGGGGGGACATCTGGGGGTACAGAAAACCACAGAAAGGATATTGCATTGTTTTGTGTGGCCTGGAATACATTGTGATGTGCGTAACTATTGTGAGTCCTGTCCAGAGTGCCAAATCGCGGCCCCTAAATCTCAGTTCCGTAGCCCTTTGGTACCCCTTCCTATCATCGGGGTCCCTTTTGAGAGAATTGGGATGGATTTGGTTGGGCCCCTTCCCCGATCCGCACGTGGGCACCAACATATCCTCGTCATCGTGGACTATGCCACTCGTTACCCGGAAGCCGTCCCTTTGCGTAACACAGCTACCAAGACGATCGCCAAGGAATTGGTACAAGTGTTTAGTCGGGTGGGAATTCCAAAACAGATACTCACCGACCAGGGGACTCCCTTTATGTCGAGGGTAATGAAGGAGCTCTGCAGGCTCTTACAAATAGACCCGTTGCGTACGTCTGTCTATCACCCTCAAACAGATGGCCTGGTTGAGCGCTTCAACAAAACCTTAAAACAGATGCTCCGGAAGGCGATAGACAAAGATGGGAAGAACTGGGATTACTTGTTACCCTATTTGCTGTTTGCCATTAGGGAAGTTCCCCAGTCTTCCACAGGATTTTCGCCTTTCGAACTGTTGTACGCCCGTCGTCCCCGGGGACTGCTGGACGTCGCAAAAGAAACCTGGGAAGGTCAAGTCACTCCCTTTAAAACGGTGATCGACCATGTAACACAAATGCAGGATCGTATTGCCGCTGTCATGCCCATTGTTAGGGACCATATGTTACAGGCCCAGGGAGCCCAGAGGCAAAGTTATGATAGAGGCGCTAAGGTCCGTACATTTGCACCCGGCGATAGGGTGTTGGTCCTAATCCCTACGGTGGATAGTAAATTCCTGGCGAAATGGCAGGGCCCATTTGAGGTCCGAGAAAGAGTTGGTGAAGTGAACTATAAAGTGTACCAGCCGGGTAAGAGAAAACCGGAACAGATTTATCATGTGAATCTGATCAAATCCTGGAAAGACCGCTCTGCCCTAACGGCGGATCTGCCCCGTCCGGTTTGTTCACCTACTGTACCAGAGGTGCAGGTTGCTGAGACTCTCTCAGAACGACAAAAATCTGAGGTTAAGCAATTTTTGTTACAGAACCGACAGTTTTTCTCCGAAAAACCTGGCCGGACAAAGTTGGTGAAACATGAGATTGTCACAGAGCCTGGCGTCACTGTTCATGTGAAACCCTACCGGATTCCGGAAGCCCGCCGTGAAGCCGTCTTCCGGGAAGTGATGGCAATGTTGGACTTAGGAGTCATTGAGGAGTCACACAGCGCCTGGTCCAGTCCAATTGTGTTGATACCTAAACCGGATGGCTCCATCCGGTTTTGTAATGACTTTAGGAAACTGAATGCAGTTTCTAAATTTGATGCGTACCCTATGCCCCGGGTCGATGAGTTGATCGACCGGCTTGGTAAAGCCCGATACATTACGACCCTGGATTTAACAAAGGGGTACTGGCAGATTCCTCTGGCCGAGGCGGCCAGAGAGAAGACGGCATTTGCTACACCGAAAGATCTGTTCCAGTATGTCTATATGCCGTTTGGACTTCACGGAGCTCCCGCAACGTTCCAGAGATTGATGGATCGAGTCTTGAGGCCTCACAGACAGTACGCTTCTGCCTACCTGGATGACATCGTAATTTACAGCATGGACTGGGAAACTCATCTCCAGAAGGTACAAGCCGTGATTGATGACCTGCGAGATGCAGGTTTAACGGCAAACCCCAAGAAATGCCACATCGGGCTTGAAGAAGCCCGATACTTGGGCTACGTGATTGGCCGAGGAGTGGTTAAACCCCAGATCGACAAAATACAGGCAATTCAGGGCTGGCCACAACCAGTGAACAAGAAACAAGTGCAGGCTTTCCTGGGGATTGCCGGCTATTATCGCCGGTTCATACCCAATTTTGCAGCCATGGCTACTCCCTTGACGGATCTTACCAAGGGGAAGAGTTACGTCATGGTAAAATGGACCTCAGCTGCTGAAGAGGCCTTCCACAGCCTGAAACAGGCTTTGTGCTCTCAGCCCGTACTAGTGACTCCTGATTTCAGCAGCGAGTTTGTGGTACAAACTGATGCCTCTGATACTGGTGTCGGAGCTGTACTTTCCCAGGTGAGGGACGGAGTCGAACACCCGGTCCTCTATCTCAGTCGGAAACTGAATGTACATGAGCAGAGGTATGCCGTGGTTGAAAAAGAGTGCCTAGCCATTAAATGGGCTCTCGACTCCCTCAAGTATTACCTGGCTGGTAGGAAGTTTAGGCTGGTCACAGACCATGCCCCTCTCAAGTGGATGCACCTCCACAAGGACCGTAATAGTCGGGTAACCAGGTGGTTCCTTGCCCTGCAGGCTTACTCTTTTACGGTGGAGCACCGACCTGGGGTGCAGATGGGGAACGCCGATGCCCTATCCCGAGTGCACTGTTTCAAAAGTGTTCTTGCTCGACCGGAGTGGTCTGAGCAAGGGGGGGGGATATGTAAGACTCATGCTGGTGTGGTAGATGGAGGCAGGTATATCTCGCCCAGGTGTTTGTCCTATGTGAATTAGGCCACTCAGTATCTTCAGGGTGCTAATGGGTTAATGATTGCAGGAATAAAAGATGACCAGCTGGGTGTTTCCAGTGTCTGCCCGGGGCACACAGATTGCCTGCCTGTGTGAGACAAACGTGAGTGAAGAGCTCTGCTCAAGATCTGTATGATGTTAGCTGGGTGGGAAAAGCCCCCCCAGTTGTTGAGATAGCAACGTATTTGTTTAGTTAGTGCCGGACAGGCTAGGATTTATTTTTATGTTTTGTTTTTTGTGTTGCTTTCACGTTAATAAATCTGACCTGAGGTCAGCCTGCTCAGAAACCTGCTGTACGCCTCAGATTCAATGCACAAACCACGTGTCCTTTGACCCCAGCAAAGGCGATCCCAGAGTGTTTTGTCACAACCTCTACAGGAGAAGAGCTGTACACCACTGCAGGAGAATAGCTGTACAGCACTGCAGGAGAATAGCTGTACACCACTGTAGGGGAAGAACTGTACACCACTGCAGGGGAAGAGCTGTACACCACTACAGGAGAAGAGCTGTACACCACTACAGGAGAAGAGCTGTACACCACTGCACGAGAAGAACTGTACACCACTACAGGAGAAGAGCTGTATACCACTGCAGGAGAAGAGCTGTATACCACTGCTGGAGAATAGCTGTACACCACTGCTGGAGAATAGCTGTACACCACTGCAGGAGAATAGCTGTACAGCACTGCAGGAGAATAGCTGTACAGCACTGCAGGAGAAGAGCTGTACAGCACTGCAGTTGAAGAGCTGTACAGCACTGCAGGAGAATAGCTGTACACCACTGCAGGAGAATAGCTGTACAGCACTGCAGGAGAATAGCTGTACAGCACTGCAGGAGAATAGCTGTACAGCACTGCAGGAGAAGAGCTGTACAGCACTGCAGGAGAAGAGCTGTATACCACTGCAGGGGAAGAACTGTACACCTCTACAGGAGAAGAGCTGTACACCACTGCAGGAGAATAGCTGTACAGCACTGCATGAGAAGAGCTGTACACCACTGCAAGAGAAGAGCTGTACACCACTGCAGGAGAATAGCTGTACACCACTGCAGGAGAATAGCAGTACACCACTGCAGGAGAATAGCTGTATACCACTGCAGGGGAAGAACTGTACACCTCTACAGGAGAAGAGCTGTACACCACTGCAGGAGAATAGCTGTACAGCACTGCAGGAGAATAGCTGTACACCACTGTAGGGGAAGAGCTGTACACCACTACAGGAGAAGAGCTGTACACCACTGCAGGGGAAGAGCTGTACACCACTACAGGAGAAGAGCTGTACACCACTGCAGGGGAAGAACTGTACACCACTACAGGGGAAGAGCTGTACACCACTACAGGAGAAGAGCTGTACACCACTGCACGAGAAGAACTGTACACCACTACAGGAGAAGAGCTGTATACCACTGCAGGAGAAGAGCTGTATACCACTGCAGGAGAATAGCTGTACACCACTGCAGGAGAATAGCTGTACACCACTGCAGGAGAATAGCTGTACAGCACTGCAGGAGAATAGCTGTACAGCACTGCAGGAGAAGAGCTGTACAGCACTGCAGTTGAAGAGCTGTACACCACTACAGGAGAAGAGCTGTACACCACTGCACGAGAAGAACTGTACACCACTACAGGAGAAGAGCTGTATACCACTGCAGGAGAAGAGCTGTATACCACTGCAGGAGAATAGCTGTACACCACTGCAGGAGAATAGCTGTACACCACTGCAGGAGAATAGCTGTACACCACTGCAGGAGAATAGCTGTACAGCACTGCAGAAGAATAGCTGTACAGCACTGCAGGAGAAGAGCTGTACACCACTGCAGGGGAAGAGCTGTACACCACTGCAGGGGAAGAGCTGTACACCACTGCAGGGGAAGAGCTGTACACCACTGCAGGGGAAGAGCTGTACACCACTGCAGGAGAAGAGATGTACACCTCTGCAGCAGAATAGCTGTACACCACTGCAGGAGAATAGCTGTACACCACTGCAGGAGAATAGCTGTATACCACTGCAGGAGAATAGCTGTACAGCGAGGCAGAAGAGCTGTACAGCACTGCAGGAGAATAGCTGTACACCACTGCAGGAGAATAGCTGTACAGCACTGCAGAAGAATAGCTGTACAGCACTGCAGGAGAAGAGCTGTACACCACTGCAGGGGAAGAGCTGTACACCACTGCAGGGGAAGAGCTGTACACCACTGCAGGGGAAGAGCTGTACACCACTGCAGGGGAAGAGCTGTACACCACTGGAGGAGAAGAGATGTACACCTCTGCAGCAGAATAGCTGTACACCACTGCAGGAGAATAGCTGTACACCACTGCAGGAGAATAGCTGTATACCACTGCAGGAGAATAGCTGTACAGCGAGGCAGAAGAGCTGTACAGCACTGCAGGAGAATAGCTGTACACCACTGCAGGAGAATAGCTGTACACCACTGCAGGAGAATAGCTGTACACCACTGCAGAAGAATAGCTGTACAGCACTGCAGGAGAAGAGCTGTACACCACTGCAGGGGAAGAGCTGTACACCACTGCAGGGGAAGAGCTGTACACCACTGCAGGGGAAGAGCTGTACACCACTGCAGGGGAAGAGCTGTACACCACGGCAGGAGAAGAGATGTACACCTCTGCAGCAGAATAGCTGTACACCACTGCAGGAGAATAGCTGTACACCACTGCAGGAGAATAGCTGTACACCACTGCAGGAGAATAGCTGTATACCACTGCAGGAGAATAGCTGTATACCACTGCAGGAGAATAGCTGTACAGCGAGGCAGAAGAGCTGTATACCACTGCAGGGGAAGAACTGCACATGAAAGCAAAGGAAGGACTGTACCCCACTGCAACAGAAGAACTATATACCACTGCAGAGGCGGAACTGTATACTACTGCAGAGTAGTAGGAAAAACACTGTAATGGAAAAATCTGTAATCACTGCAGAGGAAGCAGTGTACAACACACATATGAAACAACTGTGCAAAACTGCAATGGGAGATCTGGGTAACACTGCAGCCAGATAGGGAATCATCGGCACCGCAGTGTGTGACTGCAGCAACATAATGTATCGCTGCAGTCAGCAATATATGGTGTGTCTACAGCTACATAGTATATCATGGCAGTGACTGACACAGTGTATGACTGCAGAAACACAGTATGTAAATATATAACCACACTGTATATATTCATCCAGCAACATAGTATATGACTGCAGCAGTGGACGCAGAGTATAGCCGCGGTGTCGGTGTGTATGACTGCAGTCGTCGTATTACATGTCGGAAGCAGCATAGTATAAAACTGCAGCAACGCTGTATATGACTATACATATGAATGATGAGACTGACGGCGAATATAACCACGGTGACGCTGTATATGATTGTCATACATTGTAGGACTCCATCCAAACTCTTCAGAGCTGTGATCTGCAAATCAGTCCCCATGGGTGTGAAGGGTTAAACTGGAGCAGGTGCAGTAGAATAGTATAATACAAGATGATGTAATACCGCACCCGATGCAAAGCAGTGCGGTCATATAACGCTACAGCGACTGAATGGAGCGCCACTGCAGCAACAAGAAACCACGAGGAACACAGAAGGACAGCACCGGCTGTAGTAAATGAGCAACACAGGATGAGGGGGGGAGTAGTGCCGTCCTGCAGAGACTTCAGATGTACGGCTGCCTGGGTTATGTTCTCATGGACATTTTTTTTTTTTTTTTGCGTTTCCTCCACTGCAGTATTTTTCCTCCACGTCCGGATGCAGCATAGAAAAAAATGAAGAAAATTTAAAAAAATAAAAATAAAAAAAATTCACATTCAGTTAGATTTGCTACTGTTATAAGGATTTCCTAGAATTGCTTCTTTAAGAAAAAAAAATCCTTTAAAGAGACCGGAAGCATTATTATAGAAAATGACGTCCAGGGCACAATAACTTTTAATTTCAAGTAGTAGTATAAATATATATCCCATAATAAATTAAAAAAAAAAAAGTTAAATAAAGGCTCATTCAATACGTATGTTGGAATCGTGGTGCAAAATAAATAAATTCCACTCATCCTGCAGAAATAAAAATATTATCCCACTGGAAAAAAAAAAGTTTTGGTTGTCAGGAGGGCATTAATTGCCTATGTCTTTTAAGAGTTAAAAAATGTTATCTGCGCTCCATTCAGACAGGACCCGTTTTTTGGGAGTCAGTATTTTAATCACTTATCCTATATCAAATTTACTTTATATAGTGTTTTTCACATTATTTTCCCCCCACTTTATCCGGCAGTCCCGTAGAAAATGAATGCAGCGGTGGTAGAGCATGGACACTGCTGCTGCATTCAAGATGGGACAAAAGTGCCCCATTTCTATCAGTCGGTGGGTGTCTCAAAGGTCGGACCCCCTCTAATCTAAAATATATCACCTACTCTATGGAAAGGGTATAATACTAATATGTAATCCTTAGTGATGAGCAAACGTGCTCGGATAAGGTGTTATCTCAGCATGCTCAGGTGATAACAGAGTGTCTTCGGTGTGCTTGAAAAATATGTTTGAGTCCCCGCGGCTGCATGCCTCACGGCTGTTTGACAGCTGCAGGAAATCCCTGCATGTGTTGCACCTGTCGAACAGCCGTCAACCCTGCAGCCGCAGGGACTCGAACATATTTTTTGAGCACTCTGAAGTCACTCTGTCAGCACCCGAGCATGATAACGCCTTACTAGGGCACGTTCGCTCATCACTAGTAATCCTCCTTTGAAATACACTGTTATAGAAGTAATCAGTAATACGTAATGGGGAAAACGGTAACATAGTGTTGTAAAACAACTATTATTCATGTCACTCAGCGCTCGTTTACCGCCATCTTTACAGTCCGAAGAAGAATGACAGGGGCAGAATGATCTCTTATACAATTGTTCTGCCCCATATACAGCCATGGCCGAATGTCGTGTCACTCTTGAAATTGTTCCAGAAAAATGAAGTATTTCTCTCAGAAAATTATTGTAATTACACGTTTTTTATGCACATATTTATTTCCTTTGTTTGTATTGGAACAACACAAAAAGTAGAAAAAAAGGTAAATTGGACATAATTTCACACAAACCCAAAAATGGGCAGGACAAACTTGTTGGCATCTTTCCAAAATTGTGAGTAAACAACTTTGTTTCAAGCATGTGATGTTCATTCAAACTCACCGATGGCAAGTAACCTGGTGTCTCCATTGATCTTTTCCCTCATGGGACATGTGCTTCGCTCTTAAGTTCCTACTATTGCCATTGTCTCCGTTTCTCTATTCTTATCATCTTTGGTCAGCAGATGGCGATGTTTACTTGCAGACACCCAGCTTCAGCAGTATGGTGTGTCTCTTCAGGTCTTCATCACCTTACAGTTACACATATACATCGCATGTTACGCACACTCCATTTTACACACATGCTGTACATTACACACACTCAACGCTATACACACACACTGTATGCTACACACAAACTGCATTTTGCGCACAGTAGGTTACACACACATAAACATGTTAGACAAACTGTATGGTACACACATTACACAGTGTATATATTACAGACACTCAATGCTACACACACACACACACACACACACACACACACACACACTGCATGTTTCATACACTCACTCTCTCACACACTGCCAGTTACACATATACACATTGCATATTACATACACACATACACACAATGCATATTACACACACTCATGTACTGTATGCCTCTCACACACAAGTAGTGGCGGATTATAATTAGGTCAATCTGGGCGGTAGCCCAGGGCCCAGTGGTGTGTGGGGGCCCTTGGCAACCGCTCAGATTGACCGCCGCCATCAGGGCACATTGACCTCCGCCATCAGGGCCCCTACCGGCGCCGCAGCAGTTTAACGCTATTGACGCATATCAATAGTTAACAGCCGCCAGCCAATTGGAGGCTGGCAGCTGAAGTCAGCCGCAGCACGCACGTTGCCGGCGTTTGATGTCATTGTCAGTCGCCGGCGAGTGCGCGTTGCTGGAGGGAGCATCGCCGAAGGAGCGAGGACAGGTGAGGAGAACTAGGTTTGTTTGTGTTTTTATTGCTAACGGCAATCGGGGGGGCACGTGCCAGAATGCTGGACACACTGTGGGCAATATGCTGGACACACTGGAGGCAATATGCTGGACACACTGGAGGCAATATGCTGGACACACTGGAGGCAATATGCTGGACACACTGGGGGCAATATGCTGGACACACTGGGGGCAATATGCTGGACACACTGGAGGCAATATGCTGGACACACTGGAGGCAATATGCTGGACACACTGGAGGCAATATGCTGGACACACTGGGGGCAATATGCTGGACACACTGGGGGCAATATGCTGGACACACTGGGGGCAATATGCTGGACACACTGGAGGCAATATGCTGGACACACTGGAGGCAATATGCTGGACACACTGGGGGCAATATGCTGGACACACTGGGGGCAATATGCTGGACACACTGGGGGCAATATGCTGGACACACTGGGGGCAATATGCTGGACACACTGGAGGCAATATGCTGGACACACTGGGGGCAATATGCTGGACACACTGGGGGCAGGATGCTGGACACACTGGGGGCAATATGCTGGACACACTGGGGGCAATATGCTGGACACACTGGAGGCAATATGCTGGACACACTGGGGGCAATATGCTGGACACACTGGGGGCAGGATGCTGGACACACTGGGGGCAGAATGCTGGAAACACTGGGGGCTGAATGCTGGACACACTGGAGGCAATATGCTGGACACACTGGGGGCAATATGCTGGACACACTGGAGGCAATATGCTGGACACACTGGAGGCAATATGCTGGACACACTGGGGGCAGGATGCTGGACACACTGGGGGCAATATGCTGGACACACTGTGGGCAATATGCTGGACACACTGGAGGCAATATGCTGGACACACTGGAGGCAATATGCTGGACACACTGGGGGCAATATGCTGGACACACTGGGGGCAATATGCTGGACACACTGGAGGCAATATGCTGGACACACTGGGGGCAATATGCTGGACACACTGGGGGCAGGATGCTGGACACACTGGGGGCAATATGCTGGACACACTGGGGGCAATATGCTGGACACACTGGAGGCAATATGCTGGACACACTGGGGGCAATATGCTGGACACACTGGGGGCAGGATGCTGGACACACTGGGGGCAGAATGCTGGAAACACTGGGGGCTGAATGCTGGACACACTGGGGGCAATATGCTGGACACACTGGGGGCAATATGCTGGACACACTGGAGGCAATATGCTGGACACACTGGAGGCAATATGATGGACACACTGGGGGCAGGATGCTGGACACACTGGGGGCAATATGCTGGACACACTGGAGGCAATATGCTGGACACACTGGGGGCAGGATGCTGGACACACTGGGGGCAATATGCTGGACACACTGGAGGTAATATGCTGGACACACTGGGGGCAGGATGCTGGACACACTGGGGGCAGAATGCTGGAAACACTGGGGGCTGAATGCTGGACACACTGGGGGCAGGATGCTGGACACACTGGGGGCAATATGCTGGACACACTGGGGGCAATATGCTGGACACACTGGGGCAGAATGCTGGACACACTGGGGGCAATATGCTGGAGACACTGGGGCAGATTGCTGGACACACTGGGGGGCAATATGCTGGAGACACTGGGGCAGATTGCTGGACACACTGGGGGCAATATGCTGGACACACTGCGGCAATATGCTGGACACGCTGGGGGCAATATGCTGGACACACTGGGGGCAGAGATGCTGGACACACTGGGGGCAGGATGCTGGACACACTGGGGGCAGGATGCTGGAGACATTGGGGGCAGAGATGCTGGACATTGGGGGCAGGATGCTGGACACATTGGGGGCAGGATGCTGGACACATTGGGGGCAGAGATGCTGGACACTGGGGGCAGAGATGCTGGACACTGGGGGCAGAGATGCTAAACACACTGGGGGCAGGATGCTGGACACACTGGGGGCAGAGATGCTGGACACTGGGGGCAGAGATGCTGGACACTGGGGGCAGAGATGCTGGACATTGGGGGCAGAGATGCATGGCACACTGGGGGCAGGACTGGAGACAGATGGGGCAGGACTGGAGACATTGGCAGAATGTAGATACGGGACATGATTGGAGACACGGGGCAGTATGAAAGACACGGGGCAGGATTGGAGACAGATCGTGCAGAATCATGGGGCAGGATGGATACGATGGAGACTGATGGGGCAGGATGGGGAGATCATATGGGGCAGAATGGATACTCATGAGGGCAGGATGGGAGAACATATGGCTGAAGCCAGGAATGAGATACACGGGGCCAGGATGGGGGATATTATTATTACCATAGGGGCTAATTAAGGGATATTATTACTGCAGTGATGTATTTATTTTATTTTTTTAGTATACTGTTTTAAATGAGGGGTGGTCCTGTTACTGTGTAGAGTGACACTATGTCGCCTCTTTTTCTTCATGTGGTGTAATGTAGAAGTTGGGAAAAAATTAAGTAATGTGTTCTGCAAGAGGAGCTCGAGATAACTGCTATTTCCTGCAGAGACGAGTCCTGGCTGGATGAAGTGATGGCGGTCTGTGCTGGATGAATGAAGGACTTCACCTAGAGATGTCACTGGTGAGTCAGTGGTACCTAAACACTGACACTATACACTGTATACTATATACAGAGGTCCTGTGTATAATGTCACCGGTGATCACTGTATTACCTCTACACAGACACTGCATACTAAGTACAGATCTCCTGTGAATACTGGTACTTAGGCCGGGGACACACACAATGTATAAAAATACGGTCCGTTTTACACGGATGAGAATCGCACAAATGTTTACAAAACAGTGATCTGTGTGCAGGGCGAGGATGCGATTTACTCGCATCAAATTATCCGTGTGACATCCGTATGGCATCCGAATGGCGAGATTTTCTCGCAGGCTTGCAAAATGGACATATAACGGTTTTCTTACCTGAAAATAATTTAAATCATCATCAAGAACACTATTTAATGGCCCTAAAACAGGTGGCAGCCACCAATCTATGCAGTAGAGTCCCTGCTTGTGTTGGTTGATTTCTTCTCGCTGACCAATATGTCTGATCTACTGACTTTTAACACCACAGAGCATGTGCTTTACAACTGGGTACTTTCCCAACATTTGGGGAGCCATACCCAGTTATTGTAGATCCGAGGAGGCGGAGACGGATGTGGGTACATCCACTTCTGAAGCAGCGGATCAATAAAGGCCATTTCAACCGTCTGTATGCTGCTCTGAGGACAAATCCGGACAAGTTCTTCAACTATTGTCGGATGAGGATACAAACATTTGATATGATGTTGGAGGGATCACCAAGAAGGACACCAGGATGCGCAAATCTATTTCTGCGGAGGAGCTCCTTATCCTTACCTTACGGAATGTATAAATCCTCTTTTCAGAAATTATGTTTTTACTTACATGGTCTTACCCCTTTTTATAAGTAGATCATTAAATTTTTATGTAGCTTCAACATCATTTGTGCTTTTATAATATTTTAGTTTATAGGACATCAAAGCCATTGCATGATTAAACATGGCTTCTTAGTTATCTAATTGTAGTTTTTGGCCGTATAACACTGTAATGTGTTCCTTTTTAAAAAAAAAAAAAAAAAAAAAAGAACATACTCTGTTTTCTTTTAGATTCATTGCCACTGGACTTTCATATGCAGCACTGCATTTAGAGTTTTTACTGGGCAAAGCCACAATTTCTGGAAATGTGCGGGATACATGTTCGGAAATCTGGAGAAGACTCCATCAAGAGGTGATGCCTGAGCCTAAAATGGCAGACTGGTTACGTATTGCACAAGGATTTCAGGACACGTGCCAGTTTCCGCACTGTATTGGGGCTCTGGACGGAAAGCACATCCGTGTGCGTAAGCCGCTGGGATCAGGGACCCAATTCTATAATTATAAACAGTTTTTCTCTGTAGTGCTGTTGGCCCTAGTTGACCGCAGCTACAGGTTTATAATTGTAGATATTGGAGCCTATGGGAGAACTGGAGACTCTAGAGTCTTCAGTTCTTCCATTATGGGTCGGCGGCTGCGCAACGATTTGGATCTCCCGCCCCCAAGTCACCTACCAGGGGCTAATTTGGATGCGGTGCCTTACATGATGGTAGCAGATGAGGCGTTTCAATTATCAAGGAACGTCATGAGGCCCTATCCACGGAGAGGCCTGGACTACCGGCGGCAAATTTTTAATTTGCGTCTTTCCCGGGCCTGCCGTCTGGTCGAGTGCTCATTCGGCATTCTCACTGCAAAATGGCGGGTACTTCAGTCCGCAATTCAACTGAGTGAAGGCAATGTCAATGGCGTGATAAAAGCATGTGTTGTTCTCCAGAACTTTACAAGACACCATGATTGCCCATCATCTGCTGATGATGAAGTTGATTATGCAAATACTGTCTTGTCTACTACACGTGTTCTTCCTTCACGTCGTCAGCCCTCAGGCCTAAAAGTTCGTGATGTGTTAACAAATTATTTTGTGTCACCAGAGGGATCGACGGTCTGGCAAGACAATGCTGTTTTGCTTTAATCTTTAGTTATATTCTAACTTAATAAATATCATAATGTTCCTGTTTAAATTGTGTAGTATGTTTGTCCTTACAAAATAATTATTTGGTAAGTAGTCATATCATGTATGTAGTCATTACAATACATAACACTCATATTTGTAAAACCATTTTTACTGCTCAAAGCATATATCTAGTAGCCAACAACATATTCACATCATATGTAATTGTAGGCATATTAACCTGAGCAAACAAGAAAGCAGAACATGCCAAGGGCACAAATAACATTACACCAAAAACAGCGTAAATGACAGGCAAAAAACTTGTTTCCAAAAATTACAGATTCTGGTAGGTTGGGGGTGGTGATGAGATGATGATGGCGGGTGTCCAGCATGTGCGGAACTTGGCTTAGGTGGATGACCAACCTGACTGTCAACCTGTGGTATGCCAGATATATATGGAGGGTGGTGTTGCAAGGATCTATCCTGTGTCTGAGGTAAAACTTGTTGTTGAGGGTAGAAGTGCATTAACTCCTGTGTACTGGATTGTCTCATTTGGTCATACCCCCCAATATGGCCATGTCGAGCAGACACATGTTGGGACCAGCCTCCAAACGTGTGTCTGTTCAAGTGGTCAGATTGGGCAGTTGCTGGATAATCATAAATTGTCCTAAGTAGTGTTTGTTGGTTGCTTTGGGCAGGCTGTTGTTGTGGTGCTATACATGGCGGGGGTGGTGCTGCGACTGGTTGTGTTTGTTCCTGTGGAAGGTCTTGCACCACCAGAAGGTTTGTAGATTACATTTGCCAAGTTTCTAGGTAGTTAAACACAGGAGTAGGGTTGTTTGGGGGTGTTGCCGCATCTATGACTATTTGCAACCTCTGGTCCGCAGCCTGAGCGAGCGTGGAATGGGACGTAAGTAGCGGGCAAGGCTGCGGAAGTACGCTTCCTCCCCATAGTCATGGGCAGCCCTGGACAAATAGTCCAACACCCCTGTATCCACTTGCCTCCTGGTGCCAGTGGTAGAAGCTACCCTTCTGCGCCGACCACGATGTGGTCTTGTAGTAGGCTGTGGTGATGTATCCAGAGCCAAGGTTGGACTGCTGCTGTGGGCGCCTTCCTCCACCTTTGGATTGGCCTCCTGTGTGGCAGAAGACGCTGCTGCTGGTTGTGCTGGTGGTGGTTGGATGCTGCTTGTTGGTTGTCCAGATGGTCCAGCCATTTCGGCACCGTCACCAACGGGGTCAATCACCACCTCAGAGTCAGATGCAGTCTCCCTTTCTGTCAGATTTGACTCTGTTCTGGATTTTAAAAAATTTTTATAAAAAAAAATTTAAAAACATATTGACGTTATAACATGTGTTCAAAATTTTGTGACATGCATGCACTTACGGTCTGAGCTCCATCACCGGTGCAAGAAAATTAAGAAGCTCAAAATAAAGATATTTTCTTTTTGGGGGGGCTGCATCACACTAAGCCCAAAAAGTTGACGTTCACGCCGGTATTGGTCCCTGCAACTCCGCCAGCGTCTATTGACATCATTCACTGCAAAGAAACACAAGAATTGTTTTAACTATCAAGCAGGTAACTCCAACAGGTACAGGGTTTGCAATCGCACACGGGCCCTGGAGCCTAGGGGGACATAAAAGTCCCTTTGTCCTATATAAAAGGACTATTGCTATGACATTTAAAGGGACACTGTCACCTGGATTTGGAGGGAACAATCTTCAGCCATGGAGGCGGGGGTTTTGGGTTTTTGATTCACCCTTTCCTTACCCGCTGGCTGCATGCTGGCTGCAATATTGGATTGAAGTTCATTCTCTGTCCTCCATAGTACATGCCTGCACAAGGCAAGATTGCACCTTGTGCAGGCGTGTACTATGGAGGACAGAGAATGAACTTCAATCCAATATTGCAGCCAGCATGCAGCCAGCGGGTAAGGAAAGGGTGAATCAAAAACCCCAAAACCCCGCCTCCATGGCTGAAGATTTTTCCCTCCAAATTCATGTGACGGTGTCCCTTTAAATAATATTTGTGAGATGTTAACATTAACCTCACTAATCAACACACCACATATGATGTGTTCATGGTTAGTTAGCTGTATACACTGTGAACTGTAAAATTAACAAGAACTTGGGTGACATGACCATGAGGTCACCAAAGGTCTTTCTATATTTTTAACCTGGAAACTGCACTGATAATGAAGGACTGACATTATCGGTGCAGTTTCTGGCTTACATAGAAAAATTGGCCCTTTTAAGAATTGAGGTCCAGGACAATTGCTCAGTTTGCCCCACACCTTCCCCCATCCAACACCAGCCCGATCTATAGCATAAAGCTAACTTGCTATCCTAATATTTCAGGAACCGGAAAAAACAGTACCGGATATATCAGTGTCCATGTGTAATACTTGTGGCATACGTGTGACAACCATGTGCCACATCAGTACCACACGCACTGGCGCCTGGGAAGCAGCAGTACAGTAAGCGCTGTTCCCTGGTTCCGGGTGCTGAAGACGGCTCTCATCATTATCCCGTGCTCTGCCAACGATCAGCGCGAGCAGGGTAGAATGATGAGAGTTATATTCAAATGATAACAGCAAGAGCAGGCGGTGGCTGATGAGACTCCCATCAGCCTACACCTGCTGCCGCTAATAACAGTGAGAGCAGGTGGCGGCTGATGGGAGTATTCATCAGCCGCTGCCTGCAGCTATACATAAATAAATAAAAAAAGGAGTGGGTTGCAACCCACAGCTGTCAGTTTTGCCTGGCTGCTTATCAAAAATACAGGGGAACCCACACTGTTTTTTTTTGTTTATTTATATATAGCACAGGCGGTGGCTGATGAATACTGATGATGCGAGTAGTAGTCCTATCAGTACCCGCCGGCTCTCGCTGTTATCAGTTGAATATAACACTCAACATTCTGCCCTGCTCGCACTGATCTCCGGCAGAGCAGGTGAGAATGATGAGAGCGGTCTTCAGCACCCGGCGCCGGGGAACAGCTCCAACTGTACAGCTGCTTCCCAGCATTTCACACTGATGATGCACAGATGTGTGATGACTGTGCTGCTGTTCAAAAAAACGGACATGTCAGCGTATTTTGCCCACGAACACCCAGTCCTTGGAAACACACTGAAATGTGCACAGATCCATTCACTTGAATGGATCTACGTGTGTATGTTTCTCAGGTACATGTGAAAACTGTCACCACATGTACCGGACACACTGACGTCTGAAAGAGCCCTTAGGCCTCATTTACATGTCAGTAAATCTAGGATTGCCTCCAAACTACATGACAAGTGTCAATCTTTTAATTAGAATTCTTCTCTGTAAGTTCCACTCCTGTCTTTGGAACACAAATACTGATTCAAAAATACTGTAGTGTGAATGAGGCGTTAAACCTCATACAAACGTCCATTTATATTATATTATAATTCCCTTTTGACAATCTTTTCAACCCTAATTATTTAATCCTTGCCAAAAAGGATATACAGTTAGTCCTCGGGATACAACGGTCTCGAGTTACATCGTTTCGTGGTTACAACGCTTTATACGACGCCTCATTCCGACTTACACGGTTCTGCATCGTAAGTCGAACTACATGCAACTACGTGCAGCGGCGGAAGAATAGAGTCCAGAACTGTACACTGTACCCGGTTACACGAGGAAAACGAGTCTCCTGCACGCCATAACACCCTAATTATGTGTTAGGATAGGTGTTTGGATAGGCTAAGTGTTTGCAGTACTGTACTGTTATTATGGTACAGTACTGTATGAATGTATGGTCCGACTTACATCGAAATTCGGTTTACAACGCCGTGTAAGAACGTATCAACGTCGTAAGTCGAGGACTACCTGTAATAAGAAATGCTTGGCAGGTAGGTACACCTACAGAAAGCAAAATGTAACAGCCGGCTGTGGTATAGGTGTGGCGTGTAGGATTATCAAATTGGAGTAGTAAAACAGTTAGGCCGGGGTCACACCTAACGTATAATAACACGGTCCGTTTTTTACGGCCGAGATACGCAGAAAAGTTCCTGAACACAGTGATCTGTATTCAATGCAAGGATGCGATTTTTTTCTCCAAAAAACATCCATGTGATCATCCGTATGGCATCTGTACGGCAAGATTTTCTCGCCGGCTTGAAAAATGGACATAGAATGGATCCATGGGCTCAAATATTCATAAAGACATATATACTATGTGTAGACATTTATTCTATCTATTCTTTTCTAACCTGTCAGTGTGATTTTTATGTACACCGCACTGAATTGCCGGCTTTTGTATAGAACACCGGTGCGTATTTCTCACAAGGCAGACGTGTGGTCGTCCGTGTGTAATCTGTATTTTCTCGCCCCCATAGACTTGCATTGCCGTATTTGTGGAGGAATACGCTGACAATCGTAGCATGCTGCGATTTTCTCAGCCTGTAAAATACGGCCGAGAAATATACGGCTGATGGAAGCTGCCCCATAGAGAAACATTGGTTCGAGGGCAATGCGTTGTTTTTGCACCCAGAGTCGGACTGGAGCACCTTGGGCCCACCAGAGAAAACCATTCTTGGGGCCCACTATGTAGCTATATAAAAATAAATACAAGACCACCAATTGTGTGGTAAAACGCGATAATATCAGGGTATAATATAAGGTGGTACATGTTTTAATTATGTAGCTGGGTTGGGGTAGCCCCCTCAAAGAATATAAAGTAGCCCCCTCATAGAATATAATGCAGCCCTCATATAGTATAATGCAGCCCCCTCACAGAATATAATGTAGCCCCCTCATAGAATATAATGTAGCCCCCATAGAATATAATGTAGCCCCCTCATAGAATATAATGTAGCCCCCATAGAATATAATGCAGCCCCCTCATAGGGTATAATGCAGCTCCCCTCATGGGGTATAATGCAGATCCCCTCATAAGATATAATACAGCCCCTCTCATAGGGTATATTGCAGCCCCCCCACAGAATATAATGCGACCTCCCCTCATAGGGTATAATGCAGCTCCCCTCATAGGGTATAATGCAGCCACCCCCTCACACACACAGAATATAATACAACCTCCCCTCATAGGGTATAATGTAACTCCTCTCATAGTGTATAATGCAGCCTGCCCCCTCGCACACAGAATATAATGCATAACTCTATATGTAACCCCCTTTCTCATGTACAGCACCATGGAATTAATGGCGCTATATAAATAAATAATAATAATAATAATAACCTCCCCTCATAGGGCATAATGCAACTCCCCTCATAGGGTATAATGCAGCCTCCCCCCACACACAGAATATAATGCTGCCTCCCCTCACAGGGTATAATGCAGCCTCCCCCCACAGAATATAATGCAGCCTCCCCTCATAGGGTATAATGCAGCCCCCCACAGAATATAATGCAGTCTCCCCTCATAGGGTATAATACAGCCTCCCCCCATAGAATATAATGCAACCAGGACTCAGTGATATATAAAAAAAAATCAAACACAATATTCACCTCTCCTCCTCACTCCCACACTGATTCCAGCTCTGTTCCGGTATCAGCAGCTGCACTGCCATCTGCTCAGCAAACAGCCGGTATGCGATGAAGTGATGTCACCGAGGGAGCGTCACCTATGATGTTGATACAGTTGAATACGGTGTGCACTGGGGGGCAGCACAGGCGTCGGGCCCCCCTGACTTACGGCCCCATAGCAGCCGCATGGGCTGAAGGCCCCTGGGGGAGTGGGGGCCTTTGTCTGCCGGCCCTGATAGCGGACAGTGTTAGATGCAGCTTGTGGCTAACACTGCTCGCTATTTATTAAAGTGAAATGAATATTCACCCCTCTCCACGCCCATGAGGGTGTGGCGAAGGGTTAAATATTAATTTCTCTTTAGCAGCGAGGACAGGCTTTAGCCGCAGCAGCCGGGTTTTGCCTTCTGTCACCCGATGCTGCTCCGCTGTCACCGGGGCCCCCATAGTCACTGTGTGTTGTGCCGCTATTAGTGACACGCCAATAGCAAGGGGGCCCTAGGCAGCTGCTGGCCCTGTATGCCAGCAGGTGTCAGTGCCTGGGCCCACCGGAGTTCTCCGATGGGCCAGTCTGACCCTGTTTGCGCCTCTCATATGTCCGTATTTCTCTCTAGTGTGAACCCGGCCTTATGCAAATACAGACATACACAGTTAAATAAAAGGAAATTCCCTTTCCCTTCCAATCTCAGTTGCTAAATTTAAATAATCACCCTAAAAATTATACTGCATTCCCTACCTATGCTTTTATACTGACTATGACAGTCCTTCCTGATTGGCTGTGCTATGCAATGGGATATTATAGCTGCAAAGTGGTACTTTGCAGTGTATAGATACAGAATAATACAGATGCTGAGAATCACATACAGTATGCAGGATAGGAGAAGTGCATATCTTCGTATCATTTCTCCCGTTATCGACCCAGCCTGCTTACCAACTCAGTTTGACTTCTCCATCCCTGATTCCGGCTTTGTATTGCCTTCTCCAACCTCGGACCGTCTGTCTATTCTTTTGTCTCACCCTCCTGAACCTTGTACCCGCGCCTCTGACACTCCGGTCAGCTGCTGCAGTCCCAGGGACTGCCTTGGTGTGGTACCTGGTGTCTAAGTGTAAGCAGATTGCAAGATGCAGTAACGGGTCGGAGGCAGAGCAAGGGTTAGCGTGGGGTTTACTTTAACAGATATACTCCTCGCAGCAGGGAGAAAATAGAGGAAACCGCATAAATGAACAAGGGGTATAGAACTCAGGGTAATCAGGTGTAGGGGATAGGATAAACAGTTCAAGTATGGCAAAACTTATAAGTCTGACGACTTTAGAATGCAGTCTTCAACCGGTGAACGTTGGCACCAAGGCCCTGGCACATGAGGGGTCCGGTGTAGTCCTGGAGGAGATGGCATCCTGGATCCTGGCGGCGGCGGTGAATCCTTGTTGTCCGGTCCGCAATCGAACGGTCTAGGAGCGGTGAGCAGGAAAGAACACGGTAATTTGTCTTGTCAGAGTCCAGAGACAGTAACTGGTTGAAAGCAGGTGTAGTGGAAATCCACTCACGGCGGGTGTCCCGACTTCCCCAAAGATAAGTGCGCGCGTCAACGCCCTAACTACGGGGCTCGTCACTTATGGTCAAAGCGGTCAGAGGAGACCGGATATGTCTTTGTCGGCAGTGTCTGGTCACGGCTCGCAGACACATCTGACTGTGGTATGCTTTGTCTGGAGGTCCAACAGTAGAAGCCCTGACACTGCCCTCCTATGCGCTGTGCGTTCCCACTCTGACTGTCTGATTTGCCACGCGCTGCAGCTCTTTTAACTTAGCTGTGCCCCCTACACCCAGATGCAAAGGTCGGACCAGGGCCGAGGCATTACCCTGTGCAACCTGGGTGACAGCCCCGACAGTTCCGGATCCGTCACAGAGTAGGTACACCTGATCCGGGTCTTCTCCTTACATTACGGCAGTCGAACCTATCCTCATCATCAGAGGCCCGAGTGAAAACCTGTGAGACACTTAGTCACGCCTCTCCAGGGTAAGCCCAGCCTTGGGCGCAGTGGGTCAACACCCACCAGCACTACTTTATGTTCAAGCCATGGACCCTGCTGACAAATCCGGATCCAGGGATCCCAAGTGAAGTGTACAAGTACTGTACAAGGAGGTCCGCTCTCAGCGTGAGCATCAGAACCAGCTGATGCAGGCCATCAATGTGGTGGCTACCCAGTTGCAGGAGCTGTCCACCGCAATGTCCACCCTGCCTTCTTTCTCTACCATGTCTGGCCAACTCTCCTCTACACAGTCAACCTCTACGAGGGAACTGCCTAATGCTCCAGTTTCTGGTGTAACTGCTAAGCTCCAGCTTCCACTTCTGTCCCGCTACGATGGAGACACCAAGGAGAGCCACGACTTCATTAATCAGTGTAAGATCCACTTCTGTTGTGAATTCTGCTTTTGGGCTCCCTCCGGTGGTTGTAGGTGGTAATGCAGTTGTCCCTGGGTTTCAGTCCTGGTCAGGTGTATCTGCTGATTGCAGTTCTGACTGGGGTATTTAGGTGTGCAGGATTCATTAGTCCTTGCCAGTTGTCCATGGTTGTTGGGAGGTGTTGGACCTCTGTCTGGTTCCTCCTGCCTTGCTGCCAAATCAGCAAAGATAAGTGTCTTGTTTTGTTTCTGTGGCACACATGCTGTGTGCTTGAGAATTCAGTGCTATTCATTTGTTTTTTCTTGTCCAGCTTAGATTGTGTCAGTATTTTCTCAGTCTTGTTGGATTCTCAGGAGTTGCAGATATACGTTCCATGTCTTTAGTTAGATGGTGGAATTTTTTGTATTATCTGCTGTGGATATTTTTGGAAGGGTTTTAATACTGACCGCTTAGTATTCTGTCCTATCCTTTCCTATTTAGCCAGAGTGGCCTCTTTTGCTAAATCCTGTTTTCTGCCTGCGTGTGTCTTCCCTCTCTTACTCACAGTCAATATTTGTGGGGGGCTGCCTATCCTTTGGGGTTCTGCTCTGAGGCAAGGTAGAATTCCTATTTCCATCTATAGGGGTATTTAGTCCTCCGGCTGTGTTGAGGTGTCTAGAGTTTGTTAGGCACACCCCACGGCTACTTCTAGTTGCGGTGTTAGCTTAGGTTTTGCGGTCAGTACAGTTTTCACCTTCTCCAGAGAAAGTTTCATGCGGCTCCAAGGTCACCGGATCATAACACACTTCACAATCCACGTTCACCTCTTTCCTTTAAACCAGACCAAGATATGGTCTCTCTTCATTCTGGACAAGCCTTGGCCTGAGTGAGCACCCATGATGTTGGGAAGTTTAGATTTTTGAGGTTTCAAGACGTAAGTGCGGCGCCCCAGGGTCCTTGTCGTTGCAGTGGTATTGCTTTCTTCTCAGGGAGAGTGATACTTCGTTTGGAGGCAATGAAGGATAACTGCATCCAGGTATCACAAACATGCAACACATTTCACACTCCAGGTCACCAGGGGGAGTTTCTGCTCCTATTTATTGGGTCACTCCTCATATATATAACTGGTAGTCTGTAGGGAAAGTTAGAACGTTCCAGACCAGAGTCTGAGGAGGATGGAGGGTTAAAGGAGCTGTGCATGCCCTCAGAGCTGCAGCTCCCAGAATGAGACTGTTGTGAATTCTGTTGTCGGGCTCCCTCCTGTGGTCATGAATGGTACTTCGGCTGGTTCTGTCCATGGACTTCCTCTGGTGGGAGTTTCTGAGTTTCCTTCTACAGGTGACGAGGTTAATTCGTTAGCTGCTGCTCTATTTAACTCCACTTAGATCTTTGCTTCATGCCACCTGTCAATGTTCCAGTATTGGTCTAGTTCTCTCCTAGATCGTTCTTGTGACCTGTCTTCCCAGCAGAAGCTAAGTTCCAGCTTGTATTTCTTTGGTTTGCTATTTTTCTGTCCAGCTTGCTATTTTTATTGTTGTCTTGCTTGCTGGAAGCTCTGGGACGCAGAGGGAGCGCCTCCGCACCGTGAGTCGGTGCGGAGGGTCTTTTTGCGCCCTCTGCGTGGTCTTTTTGTAGGTTTTTGTGCTGACCGCAAAGTAACCTTTCCTATCCTTGGTCTGTTCAGTAAGTCGGGCCTCACTTTGCTAAATCTATTTCATCTCTATGTTTGTATTTTCATCTTTACTCACAGTCATTATATGTGGGGGGCTGCCTTTTCCTTTGGGGAATTTCTCTGAGGCAAGGTAGGCTTTATTTTTCTATCTTCAGGGCTAGCTAGTTCCTTAGGCTGTGCCGAGTTGCATAGGGAGCGTTAGGCGCAATCCACGGCTATTTCTATTGTGTTTGATAGGATTAGGGATTGCGGTCAGCAGAGTTCCCACGTCCCAGAGCTCGTCCTTATTATCAGAAACTATCAAGTCATTCCGTGTGCTCTTAACCACTAGGTCCATTGTTGTCCTGACCACTAACACACAACAGTACAGGTGGCCCAAAGTACTAATGCATCTCAATAGAGGGATAAGAGAAGTTCTGAGACCATTTTTTTTTCTTTGCAGTGTTTTTTGTCTCTCTTTTCCCCTTTACATCTGGGTGGTTCAGAACACAGGTGTAGACATGGACATTCAAGGTCTGTCCTCTTTGATGGATAATCTCACTGTAAGTGTACAAAACATTCAAGATTTTGTGGTTCAGAATCCGATGTCAGAGCCTAGGATTCCAATTCCTGATTTGTTTTTTGGTGATAGATCTAAGTTCTTGAATTTCAAAAATAATTGTAAATTGTTTCTTGCCTTGAAACCTCGCTCCTCAGGTGACCCTGTTCAACAAGTAAAGATCATTATTTCTTTGTTATGTGGTGACCCTCAAGACTGGGCATTTTCCCTTGCGCCAGGAGATCCGGCATTGCGTGATGTTGATGCGTTTTTCCTGGCGCTTGGATTGCTTTATGACGAACCTAATTCAGTGGATCAGGCAGAGAAAATCTTGCTGGCTTTGTGTCAGGGTCAGGATGAAGCGGAGATATATTGTCAGAAGTTTAGAAAGTGGTCTGTGCTCACTCAGTGGAATGAATGTGCCCTGGCAGCAATCTTCAGAAAGGGTCTCTCTGAAGCCCTTAAGGATGTCATGGTGGGGTTTCCCATGCCTGCTGGTCTGAATGAGTCTATGTCCTTGGCCATTCAGATCGATCGACGCTTGCGTGAACGTAAAGCTGTGCACCATTTGGCGGTACTATCTGAGCATGGGCGTGAGCCTATGCAATGTGATAGGACTTTGACCAGAGCTGAACGGCAAGAACACAGACGTCGGAATGGGCTATGTTTTTACTGTGGTGATTCCACTCATGCTATCTCCGATTGTCCTAAGCGCACTAGGCGGTTCGCTAGGTCTGCCACCATTGGTACGGTACAGTCTAAATTTCTATTGTCTGTTACTCTGATTTGCTCTTTGTCATCCTATTCTGTTATGGCATTTGTGGATTCGGGCGCTGCCCTGAATTTGATGGACTTGGAGTATGCTAGGCGCTGTGGTTTTTTCTTGGAGCCCTTGCAGTATCCTATTCCATTGAGAGGAATTGATGCTACGCCTTTGGCCAAGAATAAGCCTCAGTACTGGACCCAATTGACCATGTGCATGGCTCCTGCACATCAGGAGGATATCCGCTTTCTGGTGTTGCATAATCTGCATGATGTGGTCGTTTTGGGGTTGCCATGGCTACAGGTTCATAATCCCATATTGGACTGGAAATCTATGTCTGTGTCCAGCTGGGGTTGCCAGGGGGTACATGGTGATGTTCCATTTTTGTCTATTTCGTCTTCCACTCCTTCTGAAGTTCCAAAGTTTTTGTCGGATTATCGGGATGTATTTGATGAGCCCAAAGCCAGTGCCCTACCTCCTCATAGGGATTGCGATTGTGCAATTAATTTGATTCCTGGTAGTAAGTTTCCTAAGGGCCGATTGTTCAATTTATCTGTGCCAGAACACGCCGCTATGCGGAGTTATATAAAGGAATCCTTGGAGAAAGGCCATATTCGCCCGTCGTCATCACCGTTAGGAGCAGGGTTCTTTTTTGTGGCCAAGAAGGATGGTTCTTTGAGACCTTGTATTGATTACCGCCTTCTTAATAAAATTACAGTCAAATTTCAGTATCCTTTACCGTTGCTGTCTGATTTGTTTGCTCGTATTAAAGGGGCTAGTTGGTTTACCAAGATAGATCTTCGAGGGGCGTATAATCTTGTGCGTATTAAACAAGGCGATGAATGGAAAACAGCATTTAATACGCCCGAGGGCCATTTTGAGTACCTGGTTATGCCATTCGGGCTTTCCAATGCTCCATCAGTATTTCAGTCCTTTATGCATGACATCTTCCGAGAGTACCTGGATAAATTCCTGATTGTGTATTTGGATGATATTTTGGTCTTTTCGGATGATTGGGAGTCTCATGTAAAGCAGGTCAGAATGGTGTTCCAGGTCCTTCGTGCGAATTCCTTGTTTGTGAAGGGGTCAAAGTGTCTCTTTGGAGTTCAGAAGGTTTCATTTTTGGGGTTCATTTTTTCCCCTTCTACTATCGAGATGGACCCTGTTAAAGTCCAGGCCATTTACGATTGGACTCAGCCGACATCTGTGAAGAGCCTGCAAAAGTTCCTGGGCTTTGCTAATTTTTATCGGCGCTTCATCGCTAATTTTTCTACTGTTGCTAAACCATTGACTGATTTGACCAAGAAGGGTGCTGATGTGGTCAATTGGTCTTCTGCAGCTGTGGAGGCTTTTCAGGAGTTGAAGCGTCGTTTTTCTTCTGCCCCTGTGTTGTGCCAGCCAGATGTTTCGCTTCCGTTTCAGGTTGAGGTTGATGCTTCTGAGTTTGGAGCAGGGGCTGTTTTGTCGCAAAGAAGTTCTAATGGCTCGGTGATGAAGCCATGTGCTTTCTTTTCCAGAAAGTTTTCGCCTGCTGAGCGTAACTATAATGTTGGTAATCGTGAGTTGTTGGCCATGAAGTGGGCATTCGAGGATTGGCGTCATTGGCTGGAAGGAGCCAAGCATCGCGTGGTGGTCTTGACAGATCACAAGAATTTGACTTATCTTGAGTCTGCCAAACGGTTGAATCCGAGACAGGCTCGATGGTCGTTATTTTTCTCCCATTTTGATTTTGTGGTTTCGTACCTTCCGGGCTCTAAGAATGTGAAGGCTGATGCCCTGTCAAGGAGTTTTGTGCCTGACTCTCCGGGTGTTCCTGAGCCGGCGGGTATTCTCAAAGAGGGGGTAATTTTGTCTGCCATCTCCCCTGATTTGCGGCGGGTGCTGCAAAAATTTCAGGCTGATAGACCTGACCGTTGCCCAGCGGAGAAACTGTTTGTCCCTGATAGATGGACTAGTAGAGTTATCTCTGAGATTCATTGTTCGGTGTTGGCTGGGCATCCTGGAATCTTTGGTACCAGAGATTTGGTGGCTAGATCCTTCTGGTGGCCGTCTTTGTCACGGGATGTGCGTTCTTTTGTGCAGTCCTGTGGGACTTGTGCTCGGGCTAAGCCCTGCTGTTCTCGTGCCAGTGGGTTGCTTTTGCCCTTGCCAGTCCCGAAGAGGCCCTGGACGCATATTTCTATGGATTTTATTTCGGATCTCCCCATCTCTCAAAAGATGTCGGTCATTTGGGTGGTTTGTGATCGCTTTTCTAGGATGGTCCATTTAGTACCTTTGTCTAAATTGCCTTCCTCCTCTGATTTGGTGCCATTATTTATTATTTTTCCAGCATGTGGTTCGTTTACATGGTATCTCGGAGAACATCGTTTCTGACAGAGGTTCCCAGTTTGTTTCGAAGTTTTGGCGATCCTTTTGTGCTAGGATGGGCATTGATTTGTCTTTTTCCTCGGCTTTCCATCCTCAGACAAATGGCCAAACCGAACGTACTAATCAAACTTTGGAAACATATCTGAGATGCTTTGTTTCTGCTGATCAGGATGATTGGGTGTCCTTTTTGCCGTTGGCTGAGTTCGCCCTTAATAATCGGGCCAGCTCGGCTACTTTGGTTTCGCCGTTTTTCTGAAATTCTGGTTTCCATCCTCGTTTCTCTTCAGGGCAGGTTGAGTCTTCGGACTGTCCTGGTGTGGATACTGTGGTGGATAGGTTGCAGCAGATTTGGACTCATGTGGTGGACAATTTGACATTGTCCCAGGAGAAGGCTCAACGTTTCGCTAACCGCCGGCGCTGTGTGGGTCCCCGACTTCATGTTGGGGATTTGGTTTGGTTGTCGTCTCGTTATGTTCCTATGAAGGTTTCCTCCCCTAAGTTTAAGCCTCGTTTCATTGGTCCGTATAAGATTTCTAAGGTTATCAATCCTGTGTCATTTCGTTTGGCCCTTCCTGCTTCTTTTGCCATCCATAATGTGTTCCATAGGTCGTTGTTGCGGAGATACGTGGCGCCTGTGGTTCCATCCGTTGATCCTCCTGCCCTGGTGTTGGTTGAGGGGGAGTTGGAGTATGTGGTGGAGAAGATTTTGGATTCTCGTGTTTCGAGACGGAAACTCCAGTATCTGGTCAAGTGGAAGGGTTATGGTCAGGAAGATAATTCCTGGGTTTTTGCCTCTGATGTTCATGCTGCCGATCTGGTTCGTGCCTTTCATTTGGCTCATCCTGGTCGGCCTGGGGGCTCTGGTGAGGGTTCGGTGACCCCTCCTCAAGGGGGGGTACTGTTGTGAATTCTGTTGTCGGGCTCCCTCCTGTGGTCATGAATGGTACTTCGGCTGGTTCTGTCCATGGACTTCCTCTGGTGGGAGTTTCTGAGTTTCCTTCTACAGGTGACGAGGTTAATTCGTTAGCTGCTGCTCTATTTAACTCCACTTAGATCTTTGCCCCATGCCACCTGTCAATGTTCCAGTATTGGTCTAGTTCTCTCTTGGATCGTTCTTGTGACCTGTCTTCCCAGCAGAAGCTAAGTTCCAGCTTGTATTTCTCTGGTTTGCTATTTTTCTGTCCAGCTTGCTATTTTTATTGTTGTCTTGCTTGCTGGAAGCTCTGGGACGCAGAGGGAGCGCCTCCGCACCGTGAGTCGGTGCGGAGGGTCTTTTTGCGCCCTCTGCGTGGTCTTTTTGTAGGTTTTTGTGCTGACCGCAAAGTAACCTTTCCTATCCTCGGTCTGTTCAGTAAGTCGGGCCTCACTTTGCTAAATCTATTTCATCTCTATGTTTGTATTTTCATCTTTACTCACAGTCATTATATGTGGGGGGCTGCCTTTTCCTTTGGGGAATTTCTCTGAGGCAAGGTAGGCTTTATTTTTCTATCTTCAGGGCTAGCTAGTTCCTTAGGCTGTGCCGAGTTGCATAGGGAGCGTTAGGCGCAATCCACGGCTATTTCTAGTGTGTTTGATAGGATTAGGGATTGCGGTCAGCAGAGTTCCCACGTCCCAGAGCTCGTCCTTATTATCAGAAACTATCAGGTCATTCCGTGTGCTCTTAACCACTAGGTCCATTGTTGTCCTGACCACTAACACATAACAGAGACATTCAGAAGGCAGAACTCTATGGCAGCAAGCGTGCAAGGAGAGGAAGCAAAGGAGAGGATACTAGAAGGGGACCAGCCCTGCACAGGCTGCCTCCTTCTGAGGCGCAAGATCCCGGGAGCCGGAACACTGAGGGAGTAAGGACCTTTATGCTTTACTCCAGAAACCGGCAGGACAGCTAATTGCAAGTTACCTGTCCGCCCCTACACCCAGGAGGCACAGTGGCACCCCTTAGAGGCTGGGGCATGCTAGAGTCCCTATAAACTGCCTCAAGCCACCAGTCTTACGGGTTTGTCCTATCCTATCTGGGGGACAGAGAAAGACAGAACATCTACAACAGTTGTGAGGACCTTATGAGAAGCTTAGCAGTAAGGGATTACAAGACCACGGCGCTAGAGGAAGGCTTTTATTTCCACTTGGACAAGGGGACTCTGGACTTGCCTCCAAACCGGCCGGACTCTGCCTGCCCTGTGATCTGGTGCCCTGGACTGTGGTTGCTGAAGTCTGCAGTAAAGGTAAAGAGACTGCAACCTTGTGTCCGCGTTCTTCTCTGAGCCTCTCATCAATCACCATCTACACACCGGGAAGCCCTGGGGACATATTTCACCTGTGGGAAGGTATACCATCTGTCTGCCATAACATCACCCCAGCGGACCCCTTAAAGCAGCGTCGGTCACCCTGACTGAATACCACAGGTGGCGTCATGAACACAAACTTTATCCCTTTTAAAGACCTTTACCTTTTACATGGATGTCCCAGGGCCACGGACCGGGTCAGCCACCGCAGGACCCGGTACCGAGTACCCCACGGCCTCATGGGGGCGATCCATATCTCCTCTGTTGCTTTGTCCCTGTTGTCTCTAAGCAGAGCTCGGATACCATGGCCCAATATGCCTAATGCTTCCGTAGCTTGCTGAATGATCTAACATGGAACGAAGAAGCCCTGGTAGCGACCTTCTGGCAGGGTCTGTCTGTTTGAATCAAAAATGAGTTGGCAGGCAGGGATCTACCATCCTCTCTGGATGCCCTTATACACCTGGCCACTAGGATAGATCTCCGCTTCCATTAGCAAGTTCAGGAACAAGCTTCGGTGTCTCCTTGTGCCAGAGGACCACCCAGACTGGCTCCAAACTTCCAGTTCCCTTTGTTACCCCCAGTCACTGAGTAAATGCATGTTGAGCCGGCCATACTCTGTACAGGAACGACAGCAAAGGTACAGAGAGAACGTTTGTATGTACTGTGGAGGTAAGGGATATTTTGTTCGCCAGTGCCATGTGAGACCAGGAAACTCCAGCACCTAGGGTTGGCCGGAGAGATGACCCTAGGTTACAGTGTTTGCTCTCCAAAACTATTGTCTGTGGTTACCTTAACCTGCCAGGAGAAGTCCCTCTCCGATGCTGCCCATCTAGACCTCGGCTCCGTGGGCAATTTAATTCATCTAGATCTGGTCCGTCAACTTCAGCTCCCTTCCCAACAGCTGGATCATCCCCTAACTGTTGCCTCTATTGACTGACAACTCTTGACAGAACCTGTTCGATTCATCATGCTGCCAGTCACACTGCGGATTGGAGTCTTGCATACTGAGAGGATGTACTTCTATGTACTATCCAGATCTGTGAATTCTGTTCTTCTGGGCCTTCCATGGCTGCATCTACATGTTTCAGTTATTGACTGGTCTTCCAGTCAGGTACTTCATTGGAGACCGCACTGTGTTTCCAACTGCCTAGCCAAGGTTATGCCCAAGACTCCACCTCCTATGACTTTGAACCTTGCATCGCTGCCATCCATTATTGTGCTTTTGCAGATGTCTTCTGTGAAAAGATGGAGGAGGTCCTTTGGACCATATGATTGTCCCGTCAATCTTCTTCCTGGCACTTCACCACCCCGAAAGCTGGTGTATCACCTATCTTTACCTGAGATTCCAGACATGTCTGAATACATCCAAAAGAATTTAGCAAAGGGATTCATCTGTAAGTCCTCTTCTTCTGCCAGTACCTGCTTCTTCTTCGTAACTAAAAAAGATAGTTCCTTACATCCCCGTTTAGACTATCGAGGTCTTAACAAAATCAATATAAAGAACAAGTACCCACTGCCTTTGATTTCTGAGCTATTAGGCAGAATCTGTGGAGATAAGATCTTCTCTAAATTGGATCTGTGAGGGGCTTTCAACTTCATTCGTATTCATAAGGGCTTTGAATGGAAAACGGCCTTTAATACCCGTGATGGTCACTACGAGTATCACGTCATGCCCTTCTGGCTGTGTAATGCACCTGCCGTGTTTCAGGAATTCGTTAACTACATCTTCCGGGATATCCTCTATGTTTCCGTGGTTGTGTATTTGGACAATATCCTTATATTCTTCACTGATCTACATTCCCACTGAAAATATGTCTGTCAAGTTCTGCAGCGTATACAGGGGAACAATTTGCCAAATCGTCCAGATGTGTCTTTGAAAAAAAACTTATTTTCTTTCCTCAGCTACATTATCTCAAACCAAGGTCTCGAAATGGATCCAGAGAAGGTTTTTGCTGTTCTATCCTGACCCCGTCCTCAAGTTCTTTGTGCCGTTCATCACTTCATGGGTTTTGCCAACTTCTGCAGACAATTTATCCCTCACTTCTCGTCCCTTATGGCACCTACGTCCACCTTAAATAGAACCTGTCTGCAGGACTATGCTGAGAACCTATAGATCTCCAAAAGATGGTACTGCGCAGGCGCCGCTAACGCCATCTTGGTGGAGCCAATTTTCGTTTTCCTCTAACAAAATGTCACCAGCAGCACCTGCACAGTAGTGTTGATAGATGGTACTGCGCAGGCGCGGCCGGCGCCATTTTGAGAAAGATTTTTTTTTGTTTCAGAATAAATGTATGCGACTAAATAAAACAATTTAATTCATATTATAGATGCTATCATGCTGCAAGGCAGACGCCGCTGAATCTGATTTTTTTTTTTCAATACATATAATGTAATCAGTATGTAAAATAGGGGGCAGGTCACTGAGGGATCAGTGACCTGTCATAAACCATACAGATGACTATGTACGTAGAGCACCACATAAGGACCCCACCACAGGCCACCCCGGAGCACGAGCATATCATTAGCTGAAAATAAAGATTAAACAACAAGACGGATTTCATCACCAGGTATCATTTTAATCAGTATAACGGCACCGACCTGACAATATAGGTTACTATGCACAATCCTGCTGACAGGTTCCCTTTAACCAAGAAAGGGGCCAATGCCAGAGACTGAGCTGAGTCGGTTTTGTCGGCCATCCAGCATTTGAAAGAGCCCTTTGCGAGTCCTCTGATGCTGCATCACTCCAATCCCAACAAGCAGTATTCCTTGTAGGTAGATGCCACATCTATCGGTGCTGAGGCACTGCTCCTGCAAAGAACTTCTTTGGGGAAATGTGTCTCTTGCAATTTTTTCTCCAAACTGTTTTCGGCCGGCCGAGCAAATTTATACTATTGGGGATCATGAACTTCTAGCTATCAAGGTGGTACTTGAGGAATGGACACATCTACTGGAGGGTGCCAGCTTTCCAGTAATAGTATACATGAACCATATATCTCTGATCTTCCGGCAGTCCACCCAGTAGTTGAATCCTCATCAAGCCAGGTGGGCACTCTTCTTCACCCATTTTAACTTTGAATTACACTTCTGTTCGGCGAAGAAGAATGTCAAAGAAGATACCCTGTCTCTATCCTTTTATGTGACCAATTTGGAGACATGGAGGAGCATCAGCAAATCATTGACCTGGCCAGAATTATTGAAGCAGCCCCTGTCCTTTTTAAAAACATTTATTTGGTTAAAACCTTTGTCCCCACTGCTTCAAGAATGAGAGTTATGTCCTTGGTACACAAATCCAAGTTGGCTGGTCATATGCAAATCCACTGAGCTGATTTCTCGCCACTTCTGGTGGCTCTTGCTGGTCAAGGATTTCCGGGACTTCATAACTGCTTTTTCACAGTGCGACAGAAACAAGGCTTCCAGAGATAAGTCTGCTGGCCTCCTGCAGCCTCTGTCGGTTCCTTCTGCTCCCTAGCAACATATTGCTATAGGTTTCATCATGGACCTGCCTTTTTCCGAGGGTTACGACACCATCTGGGTTGTGGTGGATCGCTTCTCTAAGATGGCTTATTTCGTACCCCTGGCTAGTCTACCCTCCGCTCCTAGGCTCGCCACGCAGTTTTCATCTTCGTGGTCTTCCTCTCCACATATTCTCTGATCATATAGTCGAATTCACATAAATGTTTTGGAGAGCTGTGTGTAAGCTACTGAATGTCCAGCTGATCTTATACGCCACGTACCATCCGCAGACCAATGGGCAAGTGGAACGGGTAAATCAGATTCTCGAGAGCTACCTTCGCCACTCTATCTCTGTCTGTCAGGATGACTGGGTGCAATTACTCCCCAGGGTGGAGTTTTCCTACAACAACCATGTTGGGGAGTCTTCCAGAGCATTTCCATCCTTCATGGTATACTCCTAGCATGCTCAAAAGCCCTCTCCAATATATGCTTCTTACGGGGTACCAGCATCTAATGCCTCTTACTGCGACTTCCTCCAGATCTGGCAGCAAACTCAGGTTTCCCTACTTAAGATCGCGCTGCAGATTAAGACTCATGCGGATAAGAGAAATAAGTTTGGCTGTCATCCTGGAATATTCATCTCCCGAAGAAGCATTGCGAAACGCGTGTTGGGGCAGACGGACGCCGAGGAATTTGTCACGTGGCTTGTTGTGAGGTACATGACAAATTATCTTTTACCCACTTTATGAATGCTATCTCTTTATTGTTTGTTATACATTAGGTCACAACGTGGATAAGAGCTGACTTACCCAAATATTATCTCAGAGTGACACCTATGTTTGGGAAACATGTATGCATTTTGGCAGGAATAATATGTACCGGTATATTTACTATGTATTGGGGCATTTCATTAGTGGTAATTAGTGGCTATTGTTCAGCCTTGTTTTTATGAAGAATCCTATGGAAGTATAGTCCCTCGTCTTTGGATTATGTACCCTTCTTGTTATGTATAATTTAAAAATATTTTTTATCTGGTTTATATCAATAAAATATTGATTTTATACAAGCACCATAGTGGAGATCATTACATGTTTGGTCACCCTGAGTGTGAGATATCCTGGAATATTCTCCTGAAGGTGCCTTCGTACAAGGTCCACTGTACTTTGTTCCTTACCAAATACTCAGGCAACTTTATCCGGGGACCTACCGTCTTCAACTTTCTGCAAATTTGCAGATCCCAAACACCTTTCATGTTTTGGTACTGAAGCTGGTGTTCTTGAATCGCTTCCTGAAGCCTTAAGCTACTTCTGCTACCGCTGTTCCTGAGGATCCCTTGGATGTCTTCGAGGTGAAGAACATTCTGGATACAAAAAAAGGTTCGGGCAACCACCATCTATCTGGTGAACTGGAAGGGCTTTGGACCTGAGGAGAGATCCCAGGAACCTGCAGAAAATGTCTGTGTCCCTGTCCTATTTGAAAGGTTTCTCCGTCGGTCTGGCCAAGAAAGTGGTTGTTGTGCCCCATGAATGGGAACAGCTTGTTGTGTATTTTCTGTGTTACGCATTTTATTCTGCGGTTGCTAGGTAGAAGCTCTGTCTTTTGAAGTGTGTCCCTTCATCCCTTTTGTAGTTGATGATGTTAGCCCTTGCTTCTCCCTTCTTCATTATCGGTTTGCTGTAGCCATCTTTGGATGCACATGTATACTTCTCTGTTTGGTATTACTCTTTCTACCTGCTGCATTGTACTTAATACAAGATTTCAGAGAATATCAACTCTGTTTCTCCTGGACTCTTATTACAAGTCAGTACAGCTGAGTTGGCACTATCTGAGGACACCTGGCATGTGAGTACAACAGTCATATAGTTATCAAAGGGATTGATAGCTAAGGATTTAGAGACTCATACTGCCTTGAAGAGTCAGAATAGTGGTGGTCTAAGAGGGGGGTTGACACAGTCATGACAGTAACTTGCATGCCTCCTCATCGCCACCCTACTCACCGTGGTAACCATGCAGTCCTGGAGACTGCCCTAAGGTGGTACCTGGTATCTACCAGCAGCGCAGCCTATTCTCACCATCAGAGGCCCTTTTGAAGACCTGGAAGTCATAGCCCTCCAGGGTAAGCCTGGCCTGTGATGTAGTGGATAAACACCCATCAGCATTATAACAACGGCTGTTTCGCATAGTACAATGCTTCTGCAGGTCCCAATTGCGAAACGGCCGCATTGCTTTCTAAGGGAAAGTGTTATGGGCATGCTTTGTGACATGTGCAGATAGAGGGAGCAGGAGGCGAACTGCTTCCATTACCTTTTGTCAATAGCATATGTTCTTTGCCCCAAGCATTGTAATAGAGACTCTACTATATATATATATATATATATATATATAAATATATATATATATATATATATATATATATTGTGCCTGAAGTGATAATGAGATGAACACAACTCATTGATTTTCAAGGAGAAGAGTTGTGGACATGCTCTTTGAAATGAGCAGAGAGAGGAAGGAAGAAGTGAGCTGTGTCCATCAACTATTGTAAATGTTGGATCCTAATGTTATTTACATACAGCTTTATAATAAGAGATGTTACCCTTTATTGTAATTGTGCCTGTAACGATAATGAGATGACTGTGACTCATTGATTTCTAAGGCTAAAGTGTTGTGGGCATGCTCTGTGACATGTGCAGAGAGGAGGAGCTGAGCTTTCTCTACCACTTATTGAGGGCCGTATTTAGAGTTTATGCTGCCCTAGGCACTTTTAGTGCTGCCTCCCCATTGGTGAGTATGACACTAACGGCAGTGACTTTGGCAAAAATCTCTTATGTGAAAGTCGCCTTTTGCAGCAGATCCGGCAGTTTTTCCGCATCTGCCGCGTAACCGATCACTTACGGCAACACTGCGATCGGCCTTATTCATTCCCTATGGGACTTGCGGACATGTGCGGCACTCGCGGTTTTGCCGCGATCCGGCAAATGCGGTATTTGAAGCAGTGGGGAAAAAAACGCTGCTAGCAGTGTTTTTTTGTCTCACCGCAACTTGTCAATGGTGGATCCTGTGTTATCGGATTCCAGCTTTACAGTTGAGATGTTATCTTTCATTGAAGCCCTACTCCTAATGATAATGAGACGCCTGCCCTGACTCTCGCATTACTGTACACAGCACAAGATGAAAAATGACAGAAAATGTTATCTGATTGGAGAGTGTAAAAACTTGCAATATTTCGGATTCTTTTTTTTTTTTTAAATAGTAACATGAAAAATCACAAATATGTTTCCCCCCAAAAAAGCCTTTTAACTTTCTGAAAATACATTCCTTTTAATAACTCTACCAATAGATTCTGTTGGATGATGTGAAAGTCTATTTTTTTTGCCATGATCTTATTTTTTTCTTACAAAAATGTCACAATTTTTGCAACAATCTCATCCTTCATTTGTCATTTCCAGATGGACAAATAAGTGCGTAACGTTTCTTGTGGAGGTCCTCAAGGAAGGATTGTCTCCAAGATAAATGTAAGAACCGAATGTGAGAACGAGAGGTGATAAAAAGCTGCGTGTAACAGAAAATCATTATCTGCAGATACTAGACTTATCTTTCAGAGAAAGTGGCTCATTTTTTTTATACTAACACCAGCAACAATAAAATCCATGTTACTAGATAGAATATTTCCAACTATGCAAAGGCATCAAATGGCAAATAAAAAAAAACAATTATATATATATTGCATTGTGTAGAAGTGTTGTCCTGTCTACTGGTTTTGTACAGTGAGCTAGTAAAGGAAGTTATGGGTAAAATTGGGTAAAAATTACTATGGGTAAAAAGTTTCAGAAACTTTGATAAATTAGAATCCACCCTAACAAAACCATTAGCATCCACACTGTATAATGACCTATACACATGATAATGGCCTCCACTAGCCTACCAAACAGTATAATGCCCTACACATATCCCTCCAGACAGTATACTGGCCCTCGCACGATCCTGAGTTTCCATTTGTTAATCAGTTTGAACACTGCCGACTGGCATTATCAATTCCTTGGATACAGTATCTTTTTGTATCCCTTTCCTGTTCTATACAGTTCAACTACCTTTTCCCGTAGATCCATTGACAATTCTTTTGCTTTCCCCATGACATAGGGTATACGTGAGTTCCGTGACCTGGAAAAAATTACCCCAACCCCCTTAAACAGATCTCTTAACAATCTAAAGAATAAACTTCTAACGTACTCAAAACAGCAGACGGAGACATATGTTGGATTTAATTGGCCACAGCAGCCATTTTATTAAATAAAAGATAACAGAACTTTTATGACAACCCAGAATAGGAGGGGCGGTCCTCGAAGCCCCAAAGTTATAAAAAACTCAGTATCCCAAAAACTCCACAATGTTCAGCCCAGGATGAGTCTTACCCCCAGCCGTAAAGCACCAGCTCAGGGATAGATAACAACCAATCCTGGTCCACCGAACCCACCCCCATGCCAGGGGTCCATAAATCCACCTCACGCGGAATAACCGTACCGCGCCTTGTTAAATTCTCTCATGGGGTGTCCAGGACCTCTCAAGATCCCCACCCCATTGACCACGATTTACCATTTCCACCGACTTCGAGGACCTCCACCCCCGCCAACTGCCGTGACAATACCCTGACAGCATTCACATAACAAAATAAATACATTTAGACGCCTCTTAAAACAATACTCCAAAAGCCCACATATGCCGACTTCACCCCCCCCATTACCCTAACCAAAAAAGGGAGGGTGGGCGGGAGATTCCTCACTTGTCACGCAGGCACCTAAAATGGATGCCTGCGTGAGGAGCGTGCCCCTTTTTATGTGCCCCCTCCCCACAGTCCCCTAGTTCCACCCCTTATTTTCAAAAAATGCCCCTAAAGCCACCCCTCAAGTTCCCAGTTAACCCCTTACCACCGTATCCCTTCTAACTGCTCCAGCTCCCCAGGTCCCACGTAACCCCGTCATGGCGGCCTCCCTTTACGTGCCGTGGGCCCCCAGTACGGCCTTTCTTGACATAGGGTATACGTGAGTTCCGTGACCTGGAAAAAATTACCCCAACCCCCTTAAACAGATCTCTTAACAATCTAAAGAATAAACTTCTAACGTACTCAAAACAGCAGACGGAGACATATGTTGGATTTAATTGGCCACAGCAGCCATTTTATTAAATAAAAGATAACAGAACTTTTATGACAACCCAGAATAGGAGGGGCGGTCCTCGAAGCCCCAAAGTTATAAAAAACTCAGTATCCCAAAAACTCCACAATGTTCAGCCCAGGATGAGTCTTACCCCCAGCCGTAAAGCACCAGCTCAGGGATAGATAACAACCAATCCTGGTCCACCGAACCCACCCCCATGCCAGGGGTCCATAAATCCACCTCACGCGGAATAACCGTACCGCGCCTTGTTAAATTCTCTCATGGGGTGTCCAGGACCTCTCAAGATCCCCACCCCATTGAACCACGATTTACCATTTCCACCGACTTCGAGGACCTCCACCCCCGCCACGAACACGAATGGCCTGACACCTTAGCCATTCATGTCCCTCCACACCTTCAAGCTTAATTCAATGCCACTACGGATAGCCAAACACCACATATCATTACCCACCGCGTTCAGGTGCACGCCATCAGCTCTCCAGTAAGCTCCTTGACCCGATTCCAAGTCCACATGTCTCACGGCCAACGCGCCATTCCTCACCATAAACCGAGATATGGCCCTGTTTATTTTAATCCGGGCCCTGTTCACCCCCTCGTGTGATCTAGCACCTCTCCATCTTTTACGGGGAATGATGTCGGACCACACCAACAACACTTTTGGAAACATGACCCAGAACCTCAGGATATCGAATTTGATATCCTTAATCAGCTCCCTACAAGACCGTTTAGCCAAATCATTCCCCCCTAAATGTATCACCACGATCTCCGGCACTCTATCCAGTCTAACAAAACGATGAAATTCAGGTAACCATTCCTTCCACACCATCCCCCTTTTACCGATCCATCGTAAAGTCACTGTCTCTCGAGAAAGACCCAACTGACGACCGTCCGGACGAACCGCAGCACGCAACGCAGCCCATACAACATACGAATGCCCCATGATCCAGACGAGCATCGGATCAGGCCCTGCAACACAGAAAGAAAGGCAACAAACAATTAACTTAACACAGCTTCTAACTCACAATAGGTTTGGGCGAACATACGACTGGAATCTTGAAGATTCCCACCTCCCAATTCTCCGAACCACATCCTCACCAAGGCCCCACCTAGCGGCCTCAGTCGCTGCCCCGATCCTGAAGGAGTGACCACTATATTGTGTTGCAGGTAAGCCCGCTGCCGCCAAACATTTCCTAAAAACAGAAATAAACTGAAAACGGGACAAGAAAGACCCATTTTCGTGCACCAAGAATGGCTCGTCTAACACCCCGCCCTTTGCCATGTACTTCTTCACGGATGCCACCGGGCACACCGGGGATCCTTCAACATTGAACAACACCACTTTGCACCCTTTCCCATACACGTCCGTTTTGGAAGCCTTAATAAACACTACCACCTTATTCCCTTCGACATCCACGTTTTCTCTTAACAAAATACCTTTTTTACTAACGGACGGGCTAACCAACTCACCTAACCGAAATGCCCCAAAGAAGGCCAAAGAAAAGGCAGCACGGAACAGAACCACTTCCCATTCGGAAAAACACACCTCTTGCAACTTCCGCTCAATGGCTGAGAGCACCTCATAAGATACGGGTCGGCGACCGTCCGAAGCCTTCCAGCCTTTCTTCCAACCCCGAACAACTTGCCGAACCAAGAAGGATTTCGTTATATCCTTACCCCCCTCCATTTAAGGTTGAAGGCTAGCCCCGCCAGAAACTTATTCAAACGTGTCACAGACCAACCTGCCTCCCAATGATGACCTAAGAACAACAACAAACCATACTCCTCCTCCATATCCTGGTCCATACTTGACATCCAGGATTCCCACAAGCTCCAAGCCTGATTATAATGAGACCAAGATGAATCCGCGAGCGATTTGGTAAATAACTCTGTTACGGCCCTCGCGGCAGGTTCCACAACTCCACTGGACAATCCCGGCCCGCGCTCTCCGCCTGTGGTGCCAAATCCCGGAAAAGCTGCCACTGAAATTGAGAAAGAGCAACAACTATTGGATCAGGCGCTGACAAGCTAACTTCAGATACAATCCATAAGTTAAACTTAAGACCCAGGAAAACCAAGTGCTGCAAGACCTTCACTACTGCAGGCGTAGCCGCTGACAACGAGTTTACCGCCGTCACCGTTCCAACATGCTCACAATGAAAAGAAATCTTCAAATTCCTCAATTTGTCACCCCACAGGGCCAACGCAACTACCCTGGGGAACAAATGCAACAGTAGCCGGGTGTTTGTTAACCCCTCCTCCTTCCATTCTTCCGGCCAAGCCGCTGCTGACCAGCTACCATGAAAGAAAAGACCAAAGCCACTCATTTCAACGACATGCACCAAAATGCCCAAGGAGGTAGCATCTGCCACCGGCTGAATCCACAGAGATCTGCCATTGTACTCGTCCAGAAAATCCGCCCACATCTTCAAATCGTCCCGAAACTCTTTCTTTATCCTGATGAAATGCAAAGGGGACTTTACCCCTACTGTTGCCAAGGATAGGCGGCGGCAGAACGCTCGACCCATCGGCATGATCCTACATGCAAAGTTCAGTTTCCCTAACAACGATTGCAAACTGCGCAAATTTATCTTCTTCAAACCAATCGTATTAACCACATCTTGGCGCAACGCGGTAACCTTGTCTGCAGGTAGCCTACATTCCATTGCTACCGTGTCGATTTCAATGCCTAGGAAGCTCAACACTGTCACCGGACCAACTGTTTTGTCCTCCGCCAAAGGCACCCCGAAGTTTTTTGTCACACTCTCCATTGTATGCAACAAAATCGAACAATCTGCTGATTCCGCTGGCCCTATAAACAGAAAGTCATCCAGATGGTGCGAACATGAGCGTATCCCAGACACATCTTTCACCACCCATTCTAGGAACGTGCTGAAGGCCTCAAAGTAAGCACATGAAATCGAGCAACCCATGGGAAGACAACGATCAACAAAGAAGCCGCCATCCCAAAAACAACCCAATAAATGCAAACTGTCAGGATGAACTGGCAACAAACGAAAGGCCGCTTCGATGTCGGTCTTAGCCAGCTTAGCCCCCTTTCCACATGCTCTAACCCACTCCATCGCTGAATCGAATGATAAGTACGACACCGAACTCAACTCGGGATCAATACCATCATTAACCGAAGATCCCTTCGGAAATGACAGGTGATGGATTAACCTAAATTTATTAGGTTCTTTCTTAGGGACCACGCCAAGAGGTGACACCCTCAGATTTGCAATCGGAGGGGCGACAAACGGGCCTGCCATTCTTCCCAGAGCAACTTCCTTATTCAACTTCTCCGACACGACCTCCGGGAATTGTAACGCCGATTTCAAATTTTTTCTTTTTAAACTAACATCCTGCTCAACATAAGGGATTTTGAAACCCTCCTTAAAACCGTCGCGCAATAAAACTGCAGCTGACCTATCAGGGTATCTACTTAGAAAGGCCTCCATCACGACCCACTGCACCGGAGTCACCCCTTTTGTCAGCTGAATCTCCAACTTTTTGCCTGTTACCCCTGAAACATTTTGAAGCGCTATGCACCCCCCCGCAGGTTGAACACTCGTGCCTATATTTACACTTGCTCCCGAATCTGCATATGCCATCATTGAAGGCGAAACACAGTCCCTTCTGCAAAGCCGCCGAGTGTCCTGACTGCCCTGAACTCCCGGCGCCCCCGTGAAAAGGCTGGCTAGTCTGACCTAAACGGGACGGGACCATAACTCTCATCCACAACGCTATGTCCTTGTGATCCCACCTGATACTTGGCCTAAAAGCCTTACGCTGACGAAACTGTTCGTCATAGCGTAACCAACCCTGTCCCCCATAGGTCCTGTAAGCCTCCCCTATGGCATCTAAGTAACAAAATAATGCCGAGCAATTTTCCGGGGCCTTCTCCCCGATTACGCTAGCCATAATAGCGAAAGCTTGCAGCCAATTTGAAAATGATCTGGGAATCAGCCTATATCTCCGTTTCTCCTCATCTTCTTTTTTAGAGTCCTCCCTTCTAGGTCTATCCAAATTAAATCTCTCTAGGGGTAAAAGAGAAAATATTTCTATGTACTCCCCTTTCCAGATTTTTTCCCTAACCTCTTGTTTTAAATGTGCCCCTAACGGGCCCTCGAAGCAGACATAGACCTCCCCCCTAGCCGCATCGTCTAGTTGCGGTACATCCTCCTTTTCCTTATCCTGCAAAGCTCCCTCACCTGGTGCATCAATTCCTGACCCAGGCCCTGGTGCTGTTCCGTCCTTCTCCCTTGATGAGCTCCCCGTGTCTGCCGCAGGACCCGCACTGCTGGATGTACCCGTAACTTCAGACAACTGTCTAGACCCCTCAAACGACCCCGTATTTCCCAACCAAGCAGCTGACGGCAAAGACCCCCTGCTAAGACCGGACCCCCACAAGCCCGCTAGCTCCCCTAAACCTCTAAGGATTAAACCCATACCCCCGCTAGCAACTCCCGAAGTAATGTCACTATTCCTAGCCTCAGGGGAAACTATGCCTGGCAAATTAAAGATAGGGAAAATGTTCTCACCTAGCTGCCTGGGTGCTGTGAGCCCAGCAGCCGAAGATCCAGCTCCCAGCCGAAGGTGTCCTGCATCCCGACCGGCTTGATCCGCGATGTTGCCCGCCGAACTCCTGGCGGCCGTATCCGTGTCCTGGCGACTCGGTGATGCCGTCGACTGCCCTGGTGCTGCGGAAAGGGAAAAGGCCGAGCCAGCATCCTGCCGCCCGATGGAAGATGTGCGGCTCCTTGCCACGGATACGTCCCCGGCACTGCGTACCGAAGCGACGGAATGTCGCCTGCCGGAATCCGGAAAATTTCCGCCACCACCAGCAGAGGACGCAGATCCAGGAAAGTTCCGGCCATCACCAGCAGAGGGCGCAGATCCAGGAAAATCCCGGGCATCACCAGCAGAGGGCGCAGCTGCAGGAAAATCCCGGCCAACACCAGCAGAGGGCGCAGAACTTGCAATATCCAGGCCACCACCAGCAGAGGGCGCTGCTGCGTTGAAGACTCCAGAGCTGTGCACTGCAGAAGGCCGCACGCTGATGCCAGGGCCAGCCGACTGCCGCCCGCATAATCCTCGGCGCTGAGGGGCCACCGCACCTGACCCCCGTCTCCTCGGTTGTCGCTGCCTCCCACGCTGAGCGGCGCCAGCGGGCATGCTGGCGGCCGCCGTACCGGCTCCTGCTCCTGCCGCCCCACGTCGCCCGGACACTGAAGGAGGGGAGGAAGGATCCACCCCCCGTTGTAGGCCCCGCCGCACTGGAGGATTCCTCCCGGCGCCGCGCTGTGAGGTGGAGGGAACAGCGCTGCTTACCGGAGGGTCCGCAGAGGGGCTCCTATTTCGGCGCCGGGCCCTGGGGATGATGTCCGGGCTTAGGCGCGCCGGAGGCCTAGTCCTCCGCGGCCGGCGCCCGTCCTGCGGTGCCTGCGATGGTGCTCCCGATGTCCCCTGGAGAAGGCTGTTAACGGATGCATTCAGCCAATCTGTCCCCTGGGAGCTGGCTGCCGTCCGGAGACGCTGGAGGATCGCTTCAACGTCCATTCTGGTAAGTGTGACAGAGATTCCTCACTTGTCACGCAGGCACCTAAAATGGATGCCTGCGTGAGGAGCGTGCCCCTTTTTATGTGCCCCCTCCCCACAGTCCCCTAGTTCCACCCCTTATTTTCAAAAAATGCCCCTAAAGCCACCCCTCAAGTTCCCAGTTAACCCCTTACCACTGTATCCCTTCTAACTGCTCCAGCTCCCCAGGTCCCACGTAACCCCGTCATGGCGGCCTCCCTTTACGTGCCGTGGGCCCCCAGTACGGCCTTTCTTGACTCACAATCCAGAAACGTAAGTGGCTGGATGAAAGATGCAAGAGTCTGTCTGGATCTCAGCAACTCACTCAACTTTTATGCACACACACTGATTACAAGCAAACCGGTCACAGGTGAGGATGATACCTTTAGTAGCCATTCAAATCCATTTGTGTCACCTTCTGTGCATGTTATCAGGCAAAAATCACCAGGATATGTGAACTTTTGATCAAGGGCATTTGGATGTTTTGTGTTGTCATTATGATTTAAAAAGAAAACATAGTAGTTTGACAATAAATTGCTTCACCAAACCACTAACCATGAGTGGAGAAAAAGTTTTGGTTTTATCATTTATATTCTCTGTCTCTGAAAAAAGGCCAAGAAAACAAAAATTCTAACTTTTCCATTTGCAATAGAGTTTGGAATATACTCGCCGTATCAGTCAGGGGTCATCTTATACGCCAAGTGTCGTCTTATATGGCGTGTGCGGAGCTCTGAGGTCGCCGCATATGGTGCAGGGAGCGGTCCCGGAAGGTTCCCAGAGTCTGGAGGAGAGGAGACTCCTTCAGGCCCTGGGTACAATATTCATGTTAAAAAAAAGAATTAAAATAAAAAATAGGGATATACGTACCTTCCGATGGCCCCCGGAGTTCTCCCGGCTCTCAGCGGTGCACGCGGCGGTTTCCGTTCCCAGGGATGCATTGCGCGAAAGACCTTTGTGACGTCACGGTCTTGTGACCGCGACGTCATCTCAGGTCCTTCACACAAGTAGTCTGAGGTGGACAGAGGGTCCAAAGGAGCTGTGCATGCCCTCAGAGCTGCAGCTCCCAAAAAGAGACATTCAGAAGGCAGAACTGTCGTAGCAAAGGAGAGGATACCAGAAGGGGACCAGCCCTGCACAGGCTGCCTCCTTGTGAGGCGCAGAATTCCAGTAGCCGGAACACCGAGGGAGTAAGGACCTTTATGCTTTGCTCCAGAGACGGGCAGGACAGCTAATTGCAAGTTACCTGCCGCCCTACACCCAGGAGGCACGGTGGCAACCCATGGAGGCCGGGGCGTGCTGGAGTCCCTATAAACAGCCTCAAGCCACCAGTCATACGGGTTTGTTCTATCCTACATGGGGGACAGAGAGAAAGACACTACATCTGTGAGACCCTTATGTGAAGCCATAGGCAGTAAGGGACTGCACCACTGCAGCGCAAGGGAAGGCTATTGATTTCCACCTGGACAAGGGGACTCTGGACTTGCCTCCAAACTGGCTGGACTCTGCCTGCCCTGTGATCTGGTGTCCTGGACTGTGGATGCTGAAGCCTCATTCTTCACTGCTCCTCTCACCATCCACCATCTACACACTGGGAAGCCCTGGGGACACACTTCACCTGTGGGAAGGTATACCATCTAGCTGCCATAACATCACCCCAGCGGACCCCTTAAAGCAGCGTCGATCACCCTGACCGAATACCACAGGTGGCGTCACGAGCATATCCCTTTAAAGACCTTTCCCTTTTACACAGACGTCCCAGGGCCACGGACTGGGTCAGCCACCGTGACATCCCCCTGTGAACTGAAGGACCCGGTACCGAGTACCCCGCTGCCCTTGGGGGCGATCCAGAGGGCTATCATACTGCATGGATGGCTGTGTGTAGGTCATCATATTGTGTGGAGGGCTGTATTAGGGCCATCATACTGTGTGTGGAAGACTATCGGTGCCATAATACTGTGTTGGGGTCATTGTGGGGGTATCATACTTTGTGGGGGGTACTGTAGGGTTATCATACTGCGCGTGTGGAGGGTAGTTTAGAGCAATTAACTGTGGGGGTATCTTACTGTGTTTGGGGGTCACATTTGTTGACATCACACTTTATGAGAGCCATGAAAGATGTATCTTAGTGTGTGGGAACACCAAAGAGCTTCGATAGGGGCACAACTACTTTGTAAGGGCTGCAAAGTTGTGGGATATGCTCTTCTGTGACAATGCTGAATATTGTGTTGTTGTTTTTTTTTTTTTTTTTGGGGGGGGGCTATTAGGCCTTCTGCTATGGGCCTCCATGATTTCTATGAACGCCCCTGCCATTAGTGATAGCAAGAAAAAAAAATGGATGAAGAGTGACTGAGTGGATTGATAAGGCAAGGAGAGAAAGAGAACGCTGGTGGCTAAGAATTTACATGAAGTGCAGAAAGGGAGCAGGTTTACAAGTGTACAGAGCCAGGTGTCTGAATAGATACTGCTGTCGATTAGTGGGGACCCGACAGCAAGGAGGCAAAGTGTAGGTCAGATTCTGGAAGTTTATCTGAAGAAATACCAAGCTAGTTAGGCTGGTGAACTAAGGTACTACAGTGCTGAAGTCCAGCCGCACCAAGAAAGCAAGTTATAATAACAATGAAGGGACCAAGTGTTCTGTGTCATAGAGCAGTAACGTTACCCTCAGGTATTGTGCTGCCATTGAAAACTGTAAAGCATGAAGCTCTGTTAATGACAGAAGATGAATCTGTTATGCAGTGGGCCTGTTATCATCCGAATGTACTAAAAGTCGAGTTCTACAGTAAAGAAACATTAATTTTTATAGCATGGAGCCTCTTCCTTCCTGAAGTATTTGAGGGTTCCCACGTTCAGTGTTAGGCTGGTTTCACATTTGCGTTTTTTGCCGCTGCGTTTTAATGCAAAAAAAGCATGCGTTTTTTTTCCTATATTTAGCATTAAAAACGCATGCGTTTTTTTTGTATGCATTTTGCCACGTTTGACGACACATGCGTCGTTTCTATGCTTGCGTTTTGTTGTGGAAATGCAACATGTAGTAATTTCTAGAGGCGTTTGCGCATGCGGCAAAAAAACGTATTGCTGTCTATGTAAACGCATGCGTTTTTCAGCACATGCGTTTGGTTGTGTTTTTTAACGCATGCGTTTCCATAGAGAAAAACAAGTCTACACACTGATAAGCCACCCTCCACCATCAAGGTGATAAAGGGATCCAAACCCTAACCCACCACCATCAAGGTGATAAAGGGATCCAAACCCTAACCCTAGCCCTAACCCTAACCCATCAAGGTGATAAAGGGATCCAAACCCTAACCCACCACCATCAAGGTGATAAAGGGATCCAAACCCTAACCCTAGCCCTAACCCTAACCCATCAAGGTGATAAAGGGATCCAAACCCTAACCCTAACCCATCAAGGTGATAAAGGGATCCAAACCCTAACCCTAACCCATGAAGGTGATAAAGGGATCCAAACCCTAACCCTAACCCATCAAGGTGATAAAGGGATCCAAATCCTAACTCTAACCCATCAAGGTGATAAAGCGATCCAAACACTAACCCTAACCCATCAAGGTGATAAAGGGATCCAAACCCTAACCCTACCCCTAGGGATCCAAACCCTAACCCTAACCCTAGCCATTTCTATTTATAGTTGATTTTTATGATTGGCAGCTGTCACACACTAAAGACGCTTTTTATTCCAAAAAATATTTTTTGCATTACCACATTTTGAGAGCTACAATTTTTCCATATTTTGGTCCACAGAGTCAAGTCACACGCCCTCTGTAGTCCCATTGGCGGTGTCTGGATCTTGATTTTTCTCTTGTGAAATTTCTCATCATGCTTTTAAAAAACGCAAACGCGGTAAAAAATGCATGTAAATGCGTAAAAACGCTGCGTTTTTTTACCGCATACGAAAACGCATGCGTCTAAAAAACGCAGCGTTTGAACGCGTTTTTAACCCCTTTCTGCCAGCTGACGGGATAGTACGTCAGCTGGCAGATCCCCTGCTTTGAGGTGGGCTCCGGCGGTGAGCCCACCTCAAAGCCGCGACATGTCAGCTGTTTTGTACAGCTGACATGTGCGCGCAATGAGCGTGAGCGGAATCGCGATCCGCCCGCGCCCATTAACTAGTTAAATGCCGCCGTCAAGCGCTGACAGCGGCATTTAACTAGCGCTCCTGGCCGCGCGGCCGGAAGTGCTCGCACTGCTGACCCCCATCACATGATCGGGGGTCAGCAGTGCATCGCCATAACAACCAGAGGTCTCCTTGAGACCTCTATGGCTGTTGATGGCCGATTGCTTTGAGCGCCACCCTGTGGTCGGCGTTCAAAGCAACCCTGCATTTCTGCTACATAGAGGTGATCTGTACTTCACCTCTATGTAGCAGAGGCTATCGAGTTATGCATGCTTCTAGCCTCCCATGGAGGCTATTGAAGCATGCCAAAATTTAAAAAAAAAAAGGGATTAAAAATATAAAAAAAATAAAAAATATATAAAAGTTCAAATCACCCCCCTTTCGCCCCAATCAAAATAAAACAATTAAAAAAAATCAAACATACACATATTTGGTATCGCCGCGTTCAGAATCGCCCGATCTATCAATAAAAACAAAGGATTAACCTGACCGCTAAATGACGTAGCGAGAAAAAAAATAAAAACGCCAAAATTACGTTTTTTTGGTCGCCGCGACATTGCATTAAAATGCAATAACGGGCGATCAAAAGAACGTATCTACACCAAAATGGTATCATTAAAAACGCCAGCTCGGCACACAAAAAATAAGCCCTCACCTGACCCCAGATCACGAAAATTGGAGACGCTACGGGTATCGGAAAATCGCGCATTTTTTTTTTTTTTTTAGCAAAATTTGGAATTTTTTTTCACCACTTAGATAAAAAATAACCTAGACATGTTTGGTGTCTATGAACTCGTAATGACCTGGAGAATCATAATGGCAGGTTAGTTTTAGCAATTAGTGAACCTGGCAAAAAAGCCAAACAAAAAACAAGTGTGAGATTGCACTTTTTTGCAATTTCATCACACTTGGAATTTTTTTCCCGTTTTCTGTTACATGGCATGGTAAAATCAATGGTATCGTTCAAAAGTACATCTCGTCCCGCAAAAAATAAGCCCTCACATGGCCATATTGACGGAAAAACAAAAAAGTTATGGCTCTGGGAAGGAGGGGAGCAAAAAACGAAAATGAAAAAGCGGAAAAAGCTCCGGGGGTGAAGGGGTTATTAATGCTGCGTTTAACGCAAATGTGAAACTAGCCTTAGCTGGAAGTAAACATCTGTGTGAGCAAGTGTGAGGAAGTTGTAAGATCACATGCATAGATGGGAACCGTTTTCACTGGTGTTTGGAATTCTCCGAAATAAAAAAAAAAAGACAGATTCATACATTTTGTTTTTTTACTATTTTTTCACTAAAAATGTATTTGAATTAAACTAGTAACAACCATTTTGCGTTAGTCATCGATGTTCATTATTTTCTTGACTTCATGTTGAATCTTACCTCAGAGTGAAATAGTCTCGTCAGGGTTTCTATAGGAAATTCCACTGGAGAAGTTTTTAGGTAGGAAAAGATTTACAAAGCTGTCTGAGAGAGTCTTAGAAAAAGGGTCAACCAAACAGACTCAAAGGTCTGGTCTGAGGACTCAATTTGTTAAAAAAAAATGGTGGAATTTATTTTTTTTTGCAACCAAAAAAAGTGTAGAAATGCAATAAAAAGATAAAATAACCATTACACTATCCAACAAAACTACAAAAGATCTCAAATTAAAAAAAAAACTCTGCAAAAGAGTAAAAAAAAATAAAAATTTAGAAAGCAGTAAAGCTACAATTTGTTTAGGGGGACTGGTCTGAGATTGCTTTTTTTTTTAGGGGGTCTCGTCTAGGGTCCCTGGTCTAGGGTCTGTATTATATTAGGCAGTCAGATCTGGGGTCTCGTTTTGTTAGCTTGGCGGGTCTGTTTCGTTTTATTAGTTAGGGGGTTATGTACTAGTTTAGGAGGTTTGGTCTGGAGTCTGTATTAGGAAAAAAAAAAAAAGAAAAAGGTGGCATGTTTGGGTTCTTTATTAATTTAGGGGGTTGATCTGGGGTCTGTACTAGTTTAGGGGTTTTGACCTGTGAGTCTATATTTTTTTAGGGCATCTAGTTTCGAGTCTGCATTTGCTTAGGTGGTCTGGTCTGTGGTCTCTATTGATTTTTTTGAGGGGGTGATAAAGGAGGGTCATATGCCCTATTTGTTATTTAAATGCCGTACATTTTTTATAATTATTAACCCATTAATTGTAAAACCTTTCTGAGGTTTTATGACCAGAACAAAATGTTACCTATTGAAATGACCTTGTATGCTACATATACAGGAAGCCTGTGGTTCTAGACTATACGCCCATGGCATTGCAAGTGTCTGGTGTAAGCTTAAAGCCTCTGCTCATACAGGAACATTTTGGGTGCTCCGAGACTTGGAGAGTAGCCAGAATTGGTTCATTACAGCTTCTGTCTTCTCCATTTCTGCAAACACAGTGCTTAATAAGTGCTCTTTATTGAAAAAAGTCTGGGACGGTGCCGCTGCCTCTATTGAACTCAGTGATCACATCCTCATCAGGTGCCTTTTGTTTGCCAGAGCTTTTGGGCTTCGGCAGACCCAGATCAGTCCTTCCTATGACTAATGTCACTACCAGGGGCTGTTATAACTTGCACCTGGGGATCTTATAGAAAGTTATAGTGGAAAACTTCAATAATAAAAAATATATAAAGTTTGGAAATCTATGGCTGGAGTCACACTCAGCGTAAGACAATACGGTCCGTATATTACGGCCGTAATATGCTGGAGGCTGGAGTCACACTTGCGAGTTTTACAGACGTAAGAGCGCAGAAAATACGTCCGTAAAACTCGCCAAACAAACGGCACAATTATTCTCTATGCCCCTGCTCCTATCTGCCGTATTTTACTGATCCGTATTATACTGGCTTGTACGGGCGTAGAAAATCGCAGCATGCTGCGTTTGTCACCGTACTGCGCAAAAAATATGCCAATGAAAGTCTATGGCCGGCCTCACACTCAGCGTAAGATAATACGGTCCGTATATTACGGCCGTAATACGCTGAAAAGTCCCCAAAATAGTGGTCCGTAGCTCCTCCGTAGGCAGGGTGTGTCAGCGTTTTTTGCGCATGGCATCCTCCGTATGTAATCCGCATGGCATCCGTACTGCGTGTTTTTCTCGCAGGCTTGCCAAACCGACATACGGCTATACAAGGGATCCATGTGTAAAAAAAAAAGAAAAAACATATATACTGTCTATATATATATATATATATATATATATATATATATATATATATATGTCAGTAGACACATATATGTATATATATTATTACTTCATACAGCGCTAGATAGCTTTAAAGCCGGTAATTCAATTGCCGGCTTTTGCTATCTCCTTCCTAAACCCGACATGATATGAGACATGGTTTACATACAGTAAACCATCTCATATCACCATTTTTTTTGCATATTCCACACTACTAATGTTAGTAGTGTGTATGTGCAAAATTTGTCCGTTCTAGCTATTAAATTAAAGGGTTAAATGGCGGAAAAAATTGGCGTGGGCTCCCGCGCAATTTTCTCCGCCAGAGTAGTAAAGTCAGTGACTGAGGGCAGATATTATTCCTAGAAAGCTCCCAGGCTCGAGTTCATATGAGGACAACCAGCAGAGGGCGCCCTCTTATGAACTCGAGCCTGGGAGCTTTCTAGGAATGTTCCCACGATCTAGGGACAACCAGCAGGGGGCGCCTCACCGCAAATGCAGGTAAATATAGGTCATTGACCTACTTTACCTTCATTCTCCGGGGTTTTGCAGCAAGGAGCATCGCTGCATTAGCAGAACTCCTGGCTGCAAAATTTTTTAACCCCTTCAGATGGATTTACATCGTGGGACCTTACAGATCTTCGGAAGGTATGTATATTGTTGGTTTATTATTTTGACTTTGTTACAGATCGAGGGTCTTCAGTGAGTGGATTGAGCGTAGAATAAATTATTACAACAACCTTTGTGATTTTTTCATTAAAATAATTTTTAATAATGTGTGTGTGTGTGTTTTTTTAACCCTTTACTAGTATTGGATTAAAAATGGATAGGTGTCATAATTGACGCCTCTCCATTATTAATTTGGCTTAATGTCACTTTACAATAGCAAGGTGGCATTAACCCTTCATTACCCCATATTCCACCGCTACATGGGAATGGGAAGAGAGCGGCCAAGTGCCAGAATAGGCGCATCTTCCAGATGTGCCTTTTCTGGCGTGGCTGGGGGCAGGTGTTTTTAGCCAGGGGGGGGCCAATAACCATGGACCCTCTCCAGGCTATTAATATCTGCCCTCAGTCACTGGCTTTACTACTCTGGTGGAGAAAATTGCGCGGGAGCCCACGCCAATTTTTTCCGCCATTTAACCCTTTAATTTAATAGCTAGAACGGCCAAATTTTGCACATACACACTACTAACATTAGTAGTGTGGAATATGCAAAAAAAAAATGGTAATATGAGATGGTTTACTGTATGTAAACCATGTCTCATATCATGTCGGGTTTAGGAAGGAGAGAGCAAAAGCCGGTAATTGAATTACCGGCTTTCTGCTATATCGCGCTGGATGAAATATTAATATATATATATATATATATATACTAGATGGTGGCCCGATTCTAACGTATCGGGTATTCTAGAATATGTATGTAGTTTATTTATGAAGATTTCAGAATAATGCAGTGAATGCACAGGATTCGGCTGGGCGCGACCAATCAGCGAAGCGTGGCACAAATCCCACCCCAATTCGCGGCCGGACTGCATCTATCGCTGATTGTTCATGGCCGGCCGGGTGCAACTAATCAGTGAAACCAGGGCCAGCTCCAGGTTTTTGAGTGCCCCGGGCGAAAGAATCTCACAGCCCATGTAGCATATAACACAGCCACATGGTATATAGCACAACCACATAGTATATAACACAGCTATGTAGTATATAACACAGCCACGTAGTATATAGCACAGCCAAGTAGTATATAACACAGCCACGTAGTATATAACAGCCACATAGCATATAGCACAGCCATGTAGTATATAGCACAGCCCATGTAGTATATAGCACAGCCACGTAATTTATAGCACAGCCACGTAGTATATAACACAGCCACATGGTATATAACACAGCCACGTAGCATATAACACATTCCACGTAGAATATAGCACAGCCCACGTAGTATATAGCACAGCCCACATAGTATATAGCACAGCCCACGCAGTATATAACACAGCCCACGTAGTATATAACACAGCTACATAATATATAGCACAGCCACGTAGTATATAACAGCCACATAGCATATAGCACAGCCACGTAGTATATAGCACAGCGCACGCAGTATATAGCACAGCCCACGTAGTATATAGCACAGCCACGTAGTTTATAGCACAGCCACGTAGTATATAACATAGCCACGTAGGATGTAGAACAGCCAAGTAGTATATAACACAGCCACGTAGTATATAACACAGCCACGTAGTATATAACACAGCCACATAGCATATAGCACAGCAACGTAGTATATAGCACAGCCCATATGGTATATAGCACAGCCCACGTAATTTATAGCACAGCCACGTAGTATATAACACAGCCACGTAGTGTATAACACAGCCCCGTAGCTTATAACACATTCCACGTAGTATATAGCACAGCCCACGTAGTATATAGCACAGCCCACGTAGTGTATAACACAGCCCACGTAGTATATCGCGCAGCCCACGCAGTATATAGCACAGCCCACGCAGTATATAACACAGCCCACGTAGTATATAACACAGCTACGTAATATATATCACAGCCGTGTAGTATATAGCACAGTGACATAGTATATACACAGCCCACGCAGTATATAACACAGCCATAAAGTATATTGCACAGCCACGTAGTATATTGCACAGCTACGTAGTATATAACACAGCCCATGTAGTATATAGCACACCCCACGTAGTATATAGCACAGCGACGTAGAATATAACACAGACCAAGTAGTATATAACACAGACCATCTAGTATATAACACAGCCAACGTAGTAAATAACACAGCCCACATAGTATATAGCACAGCCCATGTAGTATATAACACAGCCCACGCAGTATATAACACAGCCCACGTAGTATATAGCACAGCTCACGTAGTATATAGCACAACCCACGCATTATATAACACAGCCCATGTAGTATATAGCACAGCAACGTAGTATATAACACAGCTATGTAGTATATAGCACAGCCATGTAGTATATAGCACAGCGACATAGTATAGCACAGCGACATAGTATAGCACAGCGACATAGTATATAGCACAGCTTACGTAGTATATAGCACAGCGGCGTAGTGTTTAACACAGCCCACGCAGTATATAACACAGCCCATGTAGTATATTGCACAGCTACATAGTAAATAGCACAGGCTACGTAGTATATAGCACAGCAACGTAGTATATAACACAGCCCATGCAGTATATAGCACAGCTCACATAGTATATAGCACAGCCCACGCAGTATATAACACAGCCACATAGTATATAGAACAGCCACGTAGTATATAGCACAGCCAAGTAGTATATTGCACAGCCTTGTAGTATATAACACAGCCACATAGTATATAACACAGCCACATAGAATATAACACAGCCATGTAGTATATAACACAGCCCGCACAGTATATAACACAGCTCACGTAGTATATAACAGCCCACGTAGTATATTGCACAGCCACGTAGTATATAGCACAGCGACGTAGTATATAACACAGGCCATGCAGTATATAACACAGCCCACATAGTATATAACACAGCCCACATAGTATATAACACAGGCCACGCAGTATATAACATAGCCCACATAGTATATAACACAGCCCACGTATATTGCACAGCCACACAGTATATAGCACAACCCATGTAGTATATTGCACAGCCACATAGTATATAGCACAGCGACGTAGTACATATCACAGTCCACGTACTATATAACACAGCCCACACAGTATATAACACAGGCCACGTAGTATATAGCAATGTGGGCACCATATCCCTGTTAAAAAAAGCAATTAAAATTAAAAATAGTTATATACTCACCTTCCGGCGGCCCCCAGATCCAGCCCAGGCCTTTAGCGATGCTCTTCGCGACGCTCCGTTCCCAGTAATGCCTTTTGGCAATAACCTGTGATGATGTAGCGGTCTCGCGAAACCGCTATGTGATCTCGAGTCATTGCTGCAATGCATTCTTGGGGCCGGAGCGTCGGGAGGAGCAGGAAAGGCTGCCGTGGACGTCGGTAGGTGAGAATATAATGGTTTTTTTTAATTATTATTTTTAACATTATATGTTTTTATTATTGATGCTGCGTAGGCACTAGATTGTGGCCCGATTCTAACGCATCGGGTATTCTAGAATATGCATGTCCCTGTAGTATATGGACAATGATCATTCCAGAATTCGCGGCAGACTGTGCCCGTCGCTGATTGGTCGAGGCAACCTTTATGACATCATCGTCGCCATGGCAACCATTATGACATCTACGTCGATACTGTGCCCGTTGCTGATTGGTCGAGGCCTGGCGGCCTCGACCAATCAGACGCGGGATGTCTATGTCCTTTATGACATCATCGTCGCTGTGCCCGTCGCTGATTGGTCGAGGCCTGGCGGCCTCGACCAATCAGAGACACGGGATTTCTACGTCAATACTGTGCCCGTCGCTGATTGGTCGATTCCTGGCGGCCTCGACCAATCAGAGATGCAGGATTTCCAGGACAGACAGACAGACAGACAGAAAGACAGACAGAAAGACAGACAGACAGACAGACAGAAAGACAGACAGACGGAAAAAACCCTTAGACAATTATATATATATAGATATGTGTCTCACTGACATTATATATATACCTATTCTATGTGTACACATTTATTATACCTATTCTATTGTAAGCTGTCAGTGTGATTTTACTGTACACCGCACTGAATTGCCGGCTTTTCTCTCTAACACCGCTGCATATTTCTCGCAAGTCACACTGCTGGTCCGTGTGTAATCCGTATTTTTGGGGCTTCCATAGACTTTCACTGGCGTTTTATTTGCGCAATACGGTGACAAACGCAGCATGCTGCGATTTTCTACGGCCGTAGAAAGCCGTATAATACTGATCAGTAAAATACGGCAGATAGGAGCAGGGGCATAGGGAATAATTGGGACGTTTGTTTTGCGAGTTTTACGGACGTATTTTCTGCGCTCATACGTCCGTAGAACTCGCTAGTGTGACGCCGGCCAATGGAAGCCAGAAAAATACGGATCACACACGGACCAGCACTGTAACATGCGAGAAATACGCAGCGGTGTTAGAGAGAAAAGCCGGCAATTCAGTGCGGTGTACAGTAAAATCACACTGACAGCTTACAATAGAATAGGTAGAATAAATGTGGACACATAGAATAGGTATATATATATATATACTAGATTGTGGCCCGATTCTAACGCATCGGGTATTCTAGAATATGCATGTCCCCGTAGTATATGGACAATGATGATTCCAGAATTCGCGGCAGACTGTGCCCGTCGCTGATTCGTCGAGGCAACCTTGATGACATCATCGTCGCCATGGCAACCATTATGACATCTACGTCGATACTGTGCCCGTCGCTGAATCAGAAACGTGGGATTTCTACGTCCTTTATGACATCATCGTCGCTGTGCTCGTTGCTGATTGGTCGAGGCCTGGCGGCCTCGACCAATCAGAGACGCGGGATTTCTACGTCGATACTGTGCCCGTCGCTGATTGGTCGACGCCACTAGAAAATATCCACCACAGAAAATACAAATCACCACATCTGACTAAAGACATGGAGGGTATATCTGCATCTCCAGAGACACAGCATGGTTGCAAAAAACCCTTCACAGACAAAGCTGGACAAGACAAACATGAAAATGCACAGAACTATAAGGTCCACAGCAGGTGGACAGCAGAAACAAAGCCAGGACTTATCTTTGTAGAAAAGCACAGCAAACAGGAGAGACCAAAAGGGAAGTGAATCCTCCAAAAACAATGGACAACTGGCACTGACTAAAGGATAAAGCAGGACTTAAATAGCCCGGCCCAAATTGCAAACAATAGATACACCTGATAAATGCTGCGATCCAACTACCGCAGCACTACCACTCATAACCACCGGAGGGAGCCCAAGAGCAGTATTCACAACAGTACCCCCCCCTTGAGGAGGGGTCACCGAACCCTCACCAGAGCCCCCAGGCCGATAAGGATGAGCCAAATGAAAGGCACGAACCAAATCGTCAGCATGAACATCGGAGGCAACAACCCAAGAATTATCCTCCTGGCCATAACCCTTCCATTTGACCAGATACTGAAGCTTCCGCCTCGAAAAACGAGAATCCAAAATCTTCTCAACCACATACTCCAACTCCCTATCAAATCAACACCGGAGCCGGAGGATCAACAGAGGGAACAACGGGCACCACATACTTCCGCAACAAAGATCTATGGAAAACATTATGGATGGAAAAAGAGGCAAACGAAAAGACACTGAATTGATAATCTCAGGAATCCTATAAGGACCAATAAACCGAGGCTTGAACTTAGGGGAAGAAACCTTCATAGGAACATGACGGGAAGACAACCAGACCAAATCCCCAACCCGAAGCCGGGAACCAAGACACCGACGACGGTTAGCAAAACGCTGAGCCACCTCCTGAGACAACACCAAATTGTCCACCACAATGGCCCAAATCTGCTGCAGCCTGTCAACCACAGAATCCACACCAGGACAATCAGAAGGCTCAACCTGCCCTGAAGAAAAACGAGGATGAAACCCAAAATTACAAAAAAAAGGCGAAACCAAGGTAGCAGAACTAGCCCGATTACTAAGGGCAAACTCGGCCAATGGCAAGAAAACCACCCAATCATCCTGATCAGCAGACACAAAGCATCTCAAATAAGTTTCCAAAATCTGATTAGTTCGCTCGGTCTGGCCATTTGTCTGAGGATGAAATGTGGAAGAAAAAGACAAATCAATGCCCAGCCTAGCACAAAAGGCCCGCCAAAACCTAGAAACAAACTGGGAACCTCTATCGGACACAATATTCTCCGGAATGCCATGCAAATGAACCACATGCTGAAAAAACAACGGAACCAAATCAGAAGAGGAAGGCAATTTAGGCAAAGTTACCAAATGAACCATCTTAGAAAACCGGTCACAAACCACCCAGATAACAGACATCCTCTGGGAAACCGGAAGCTCTGAAATAAAATCCATAGAAATATGCGTCCAAGGTCTCTCAGGGACCGACAAAGGCAGAAGCAACCCACTAGAGCGGGAACAGCAAGGCTTAGCCCGCGCACAAATCCCACAGGACTGCACAAAAGAACGCACATCCCGCGACAAAGAAGGTCACCAAAAGGACCTACCAATCAAATCTCTGGTACCAAAAATCCCAGGATGGCCAGCCAACACAGAACAATGAACCTCAGAAATCACTTTACTAGTCCATCTATCAGGAACAAACAGTTTCCCCACTGGACATCGGTCAGGTTTATTAGCCTGAAATTCCTGAAGAACCCGTCGTAAATCAGGGGAGATGGCAGAAAGAATCACCCCTTCCTTCAGAATGCCGACCGGCTCAAGAACCCCAGGGGAATCAGGAAAAAAACTCCTAGAGAGGGCATCCGCCTTAACATTCTTAGTATCAGGAATGTACGAGACCACAAAATCAAAACGGGAGAAAAACAGGGACCATCGAGCCTGTCTAGGATTCAGCCGTTTGGCAGACTCGAGGTAAATCAGATTCTTATGATCGGTCAGAACCACAATACAGTGCTTGGCCCCCTCAAGCCAATGACGCCACTCCTCAAATGCCCACTTCATAGCCAACAACTCCCGATTGTCGACATCATAATTGCGTTCCGCAGGCGAAAACTTCCGAGAAAAGAAGGCACACGGTTTCATCAAGGAACCATCAGAATTCCTCTGAGACAAAACGGCCCCTGCCCCAATCTCAGACGCGTCAACCTCAACCTGAAATGGAAGAGAAACATCCGGCTGACGCAACACAGGGGCAGAAGTAAATCGGCGTTTAAGCTCCTGAAAGGCAGAAACAGCCGCGGAGGACCAATTCGTCACATCAGCGCCTTTCTTCGTCAAATCGGTCAGAGGTTTAACCACACTGGAGAAGTTGGCAATGAAATGACGATAAAAATTAGCAAAGCCCAAGAATTTCTGAAGGCTCTTCACAGATGTGGGCTGAATCCAATCATGAATGGCCTGAACCTTAACCGGATCCATTTCTATAGATGAGGGAGAAAAAATGAAACCCAAAAAAGAAACCTTCTGCACTCCAAAGAGGCACTTTGACCCCTTCACAAATAAAGCATTATTACGGAGGATCTTAAATACCATCCTGACCTGTTTCACATGAGACTCCTAATCATTGAAAAAAATCAAAATATCATCCAAATATACAACTATGAATTTATCAAGATAACTCCGAAAGATATCGTGCATGAAGGACTGGAACACAGATGGGGCATTAGAGAGTCCGAATGGCATCACAAGGTATTCAAAATGGCCTTCGGGCGTATTAAATGCAGTTTTCCATTCGTCACCCTGCTTAATACGAATAAGATTATATGCCCCTCGAAGGTCAATCTTAGTAAACCAGCTAGCCCCCTTAATCCTAGCAAACAAATCAGTAAGCAAAGGCGAAGGGTATTGAAATTTGACCGTGATCTTATTCAAGAGGCGATAATCAATACTGGGTCTCAAGGAGCCATCCTTCTTGGCAACAAAAAAAAACCCTGCTCCCAATGGTGAAGAAGATGGCCGAATATGCCCCTTCTCCAAAGACTTCTTAATATAGCTCCGCATGGCGGCATGTTCTGGCACAGACAGGTTGAAAAGTCGGCCCTTAGGGAACTGACAACCTGGAATCAAGTCAATAGCACAATCACAGTCCCTATGAGGTGGAAGGGAACTGGATTTGGGCTCATCGAATACATCCTGGAAATCTGACAAAAACTCAGGAATTTCAGAAGAGGGGGAAGAGGAAATTGACATCAAAGGAACGTGACCATGAACCCCCTGACAGCCCCAAGTAGTCACAGACATAGCTCTCCAATCTAACACCGGATTATGTACCTGTAACCATGGAAAACCCAGCACAATATCATCATGCAAATTATGCAACACCAGAAAACGACAATCTTCCTGATGGGCTGGCGCCATGCCAATGGTCAGCTGTGTCCAAAACTGAGGTTTATTTTTAGCCAAGGGTGTAGCATCAATGCCTCTTAAAGGAATAGGGTTCTGCAAAGGCTGCAAGGGGAAACCACAACGTCTGGCAAATTCTAAGTCCATTAAGTTCAGAGCGGCGCCTGAATCCACAAATGCCATGACAGAAAATGATGATAATGAGCAGATCAAGGTCACAGATAACATAAATTTAGGTTGTATAGTACTGATGGTAACAGAACTAGCGATTCTCTTTGTAAGTTTAGGGCAATCAGAAATGACATGAGCAGAATCGCCGCAGTAAAAACACAACCTATTCTGACGCCTGAATCTTTGACGTTCAGCTCTAGACAAAATCCTATCACACTGCATAGGCTCAGGGCTCAGCTCAGAGGACAACGCCACAGTGTGCACAACTCTGCGCTCGCGCAAGCGCCGATCAATCTGACTGGCCAGAGACATAGAATCACTCAGACCAGCAGGCGTGGGGAACCCCACCATAACATCTTTAACGGATTCAGAAAGACCCTTTCTGAAAATTGCCGCCAAGGCATCCTCATTCCATTTAGTCAGTACAGACCATTTTCTAAATTTCTGGCAATACGATTCTGCCGCTTCTTGACCTTGACACAGGGCCAACAAGATTTTCTCAGCCTGATCCACAGAATTAGGCTCATCATACAACAACCCCAATGCCTGAAAAAAAGAATCAACATTAAGCAAAGCAAGATTGCCAGTTTCCAGGGAAAATACCCAATCCTGTGGGTCACCACGCAGCAGAGATATGATGATTTTAACCTGCTGAATTGGATCACCAGAAGACCGGGGTCTCAATGCAAAAAACAGTTTACAGTTATTTTTGAAACTCAAAAATTTGGATCTGTCACCAAAGAATAAATCAGGAGTGGGAATCTTAGGTTCTAAGGCAGGAGTCTGAACAATATAATCTGAAATACCCTGTACCCTAGCAGCAAGCTGATCCACCCAAGAAACTAACTCCTGAACATTCATGTTATTACTGGATTCCGTAGCCACCCAGAGATTAAGAGGGAGGAAAATACCAAACAGGCTAAGGAAAAAAAAATGGCTCAAAACCTTCCCTCCCTTCTTCTGAGATGCAATTAACTCATTGTTGGCCAGTTGTATTGTTATGATCTGGTGGCCTAGGAGCAGCATGAGACGGACTCTGGAGAAGGTGGTCCCTGTACTGACCGCAAACCCTGAACCTAGCAGCGCAACTAGAAGTAGCCGTGGGGGGTACCTAACACTCCCTAGACCCCTCGGCACAGCCTCAGAACTAACTTCCCCTAAAGACAGAAACAGGAAACCTATCTTGCCTCAGAGAAAATCCCCAAAGGATAGATAGCCCCCCACAAATATTGATGGTGAGAGGAGAGGGAAATAACATACGCAGACATGAAATCAGAATTTAGCATAGGGGGCCATACTAGCTAAAAAGAAAGAATAGCACAGAGTACTATGCGGTCAGTAAAAAACACTAGAAAATATCCACCACAGAAAATACAAATCACCACATCTGACTAAAGACATGGAGGGTATATCTGCATCTCCAGAGACACAGCTTGGTTGCAAAAAATCCTTCACAGACAAAGCTGGACAAGACAAACATGAAAATGCACAGAACTATAAGGTCCACAGCAGGTGGACAGCAAAAACAAAGCCAGGACTTATCTTTATAGAAAAGCACAGCAAACAGGAGAGACCAAAAGGGAAGTGAATCCTCCAAAAACAATGGACAACTGGCACTGACTAAAGGGTAAAGCAGGACTTAAATAGCCCAGCCCAAATTGCAAAAAATAAATACACCTGATAAATGCTGTGATCCAACTACCGCAGCACTACCACTCATAACCACCGGAGGGAGCCCAAGAGCAGAATTCACAACATGGGAGTACAGTTCAAGGTAGACGTGTTGTTCCAGTAGTTTGGAGGCATAAGGGAGAAGTGATATAGGGGGCGATAGCTAGATACAGAGGATGGGTCAAGAGAGGGCTTTTTGAGGATAGGTGTGATGGAGGCATGTTTAAAGCTTGAGGGGAAAACACCAGTTGTTAGTGATAGGTTGAAGAGATGGGTTAGGGTTGGGATGAAGACTGTGGTGAGGTTTGGGATGAGGTGGGATGGGAGCGGGTCAAGTGCACAGGTGGTGAGATGCGATCTTGAGAGTAGTATATATATATATATATATATACACTACTGTTCCAAAGTTTAGGGTCACTTAGAAATGTCCTTATTTTTTTAAAGAAAAGCACCGTTTTTTTCCAATGAAGCTAACATTAAATGATTCAGAAATACACTCTATACATTGTTAATGTGGTAAATGACTATTCTAGCTGCAAATGTCTGGTTTGTAATGCAATATTTTCATAGGTGTATAGAGGCCCATTTCCAACAACCATCACTCCAGTGTTCTTATGGTACTTTGTGTTTGCTAACTGTGTAAGAAGGCTAATGGATTGTTGGATGGTTAGAATACCCTTGAAAACAGTTGTGCAAGTTAACACAGCTGAAAACAGTTTGACTGAATAGAGAACCCATAAACCTGACCTTCCTTTGAGCTAGTTGAGAATCTGGAGCATTACATTTGTTGGTTCCATTAAACTCTCAAAATGGCCAGAAAAAAAGAACTTTCATGTGAAACTCGACAGTCTATTCTTGTTCTTTGAAATGAATGCTACGCCATGCGAGAAATTGCCAATAAACTGAAGATTTCCTACAACGGTGTGTATTCTCCCTTCAGAGGAGAGCACAAACAGGCTCTAAGCAGACTAGAAAGAGAAGTGGGAGGCCCCGCTGCACAACTGAGCAACAAGACAAGTACATTAGAGTCTGTAGTTTGAGAAATCGATGCCTCACAGGTCCTCAACTGGCAGCTTCATTAATTAGTACATGCAAAACGCCAGTGTCAATGTCTACAGTGTTGAGGCGACTCCAGGATGCTGGCCTTCAGGCAGAGTGAAGCCATATCTGAGACTGGCTAATGAAAGGAAAATATTAATATGGGCAAAAGAACACAGACATTGGACAGAGGAAGATTGAAAAAAAGTGTTATGGACAGACGAATCCAAGTTTGAGGGTTTTGGATCACACAGAAGAACATTTGTGAGACGCAGAAAGACTGAAACAACTGAAAAGATGCTGGAAGAGTGCCTGACGCCATCTGTCAAGCATGGTGGAGGTAATGTGATGGTCTGGGGTTGCTTTGGTGCTGGTAAAGTGGGAAATTTGTACAAGGTAAAAGGAATTTTGAATAAGGAAGGCTATCACTCCATTTTCCATCACCATGCAATACCCTGTGGATAGCGCTTGATTGAAGCCAATTTCATCCTACAACAGGACAATGACCCAAAGCACACCTCAAAATTATGCAAGAACTCTTTAGGGAAGAAGCAGGCAGCTGGTATTCTATCTGTAATGGAGTGGCCAGAGCAGTCACCAGATCTCAACTCCATTGAGCTGTTGTGGGAGCAGCTTGACCGTATGGTGCAAAAAAGTGCCCATCAAGCCAAACTAACTTGTGGGAGAAGCTTCTGGAAGCACGGGGTGAAATTTCTCCAGATTACATCAGCAAATTAACTGCTAGAATGCCAAAGGTCTGCAAGGAGAAAATTATTATTTCAAATAAAAATCTTTTTTTCGAACCTTGTCAATGTCCGGACTAGATTTTCAAGTCATTTGACAACTCATTTGATTAATAAAAGTATGAGTTACCATGAAAAACACAAAATTGGCTGGCTGACACTAAACCTTGGAACGGTAGTGTATATATATATATATATATATATATATATATATATATATATATATACACACATATACAGTATATATATATATATACTGTATATATATGTGTGTGTATATTTATATATCTCAAAAACGCAAAAACTAATAATGATAATAAAAAAAACAAAAATAAAAGTGAAAAGAATAGACACATACCGCCAACCCAAAACGCACTCTTATCCTGCCCCAAGAGTGTTAAAACCACCACTTGGTTTAGTCCTGAACCTCAGCTGAAAATTTAAAGAAACCAGTAGGAAATTAACTTTTTTTGACAATTAACCCATTTCTCTAAGTCTGTATTTATGTAGTAGAACCTAATCCACATGGGTGAAAAATATGTCCAAAAATAAATTTGTGTGCCTTGCTTAGTTCAGCGCTCTTCACTCGTATATATCTGTGTTAAGCAGAAATCCAGGAGATATAAACAGTTGCTGTCACATTGGTCTAACAGGAAAACTAGTGCCGGAGGATAATATATTGTGGCACCAGATTATATAGTGACATTACAATCCTAGGGTAAAATAATGTGACACATACGTGATCCACTGCAGTGACAATGAGTGACGGGGCGACAGGCAATAATTTAGTGTGATGGGGAAACCACGGGGAAACAGTTCTGCAGCAAGTACTTAGGTGACACACGACAGAAGTAGGGCATAACCACCGTGATTGTAATACAATGTGATGCTGCAGTGATAACAGACAATGTCGTCTGACAACCCACTCATTTCCCGGAGTCGGATTAATATTTACAGCTGTTTTTGTGAACATGGAGTGAGCATCGTCCAACCTGCTCACTCTCTAATTATTTCGCATTATGATTATGAGTCTCATCTCCGGAAGACATATTGTTTAGGTTTTGCAAAAAAAAACAAATCCAGCAATCCTTGTAGAGCAATGGCCCGGATTGGGCCCCCCCAAGCTCAAGGGACAGCGTCCTGTCTGAAAGCACCACTCCAGGTGTTTGTTTTTTTATTGCAGTGCTGGAGTGGTGCCACTAATCTAATTTCTCTGCCCCTAGTCTTAGGAGGGGGTCACAAGAGCGATGATTCTCTCTTCTGAAAGAATTGGCTTGATTGTCGTCAGCTGACTGTGATCCGAATCTCTCGCATGAGAGCCATTTGCAGCATGAGTCAGCATGAGAATAAAATCACAGATCTGCCGTGCTCCATAGTATAACATTGGGCCAAGTGCTATCTGATAAAACATTGCAGATCTGCCGTTCCCCATAGTATAACATTGGGCCGAGTGCTATCTGATAAACATCACAGATCTGCTATGCGCTATATTATAACAGTGGGCCGAGTGCTCTCTGTAAGACATCACAGATCTGTCGTGGCCCATAGTATAACATTGGGTCGACTACTATCCGATAAGACATCACAGATCTGCGATGCCCCATAGTATAACATTGGGCCGAGTCCTATCCGATAAACATCACAGATCTGCCATGTCCCATAGTATAACATTGGGCCGAGTGCTCTCTGATAAGACATCACAGATCTGCCGTGCCTCATATTATAACATTGGGCCGAGTGCTATCCGATAAACAGCACAGATCTGCCGTGCCCCACAGTATAACATTGGGCCGAGTGCTCTCCGATAAGACATCAGAGATCTGCCGTGCCCCATAGAGTAACATAGGGTCGAGTACTATCCGATAAGACATCACAGATCTGCCATGCCCCATAGTATAACATTGGGCCGAGTCCTATCCGATAAACATCACAGATCTTCTATGCCCCATAGTATAACATTGGGCCGAGTGCTCTCTGATAAGACATCACAGATCTGCCGTGCCCCATATTATAACATTGGGTTGAGTGCTATCCGATAAGACATCACAGATCTGCCGTGCCCCATAGCATAACATTGAGTCGAGTACTATCCGATAAGACATCGCAGATCTGCCATCCCCATAGTATAACATTGGGCTGAGTGCTATCCTATAAACATCACAGATCTGCCGTGCCCCATAGTATAACATTGGTCCGAGTGCTATCCGATAAAACAGTTGGTCCGCCCCCACACACAGGGCCACAGGTTACTTGGTACCAGTCCTTTCTGTCTCAGTTCTGGGGTTGACACGGTGGCTGGACCCGGTCCGTGACCCTGCTAAGGGGCGTCCAATAAAGGGTGATGGTGCGTAGTGCGAGGAATAACGAGGACACAAGGTTGCAGTCTCTTTACCTCTTTACTGTAGACTTCAGGATCCTCAATCCAGAGCACGTTTAACAGGGCTATCAGAGACCGGACGGTCCGATGGGCACATCCAGAGTTTCCTTCGCAGATGGATATCGTTGCCTACCACTAGCGCCTGTGTGTTGTAGTCCTACCCTGCTGAGCATTCGGAATAGTCTTCACAACTGCTGTTCTCGTTCGTTCGTTCTCTACAGCTCTCTCTCTCTTCAGTTCCAGATGTTACTAGTTTCTCGTCCCCCAGTATGTTTTGGCTAGGACGCACCCGTATGAGGGGCATCCAATAAAGGTGATAGTACAGTCTGTCAGGGGTTCGTGACGCCACCTGTGGTGTTCGGTCAGGGTGACCGACGCTGCTGTGGGGTCCGCTGGGGTGATGGAATGGCAGCTGGATGGTATACCTTCCCACAGGTGAAGTATATCACCAGGGCTTCCCAGTAAGGTAGATGGTGATGGTGTGAGGTGCAGTCAATAACGAGGACACAAGGTTGCAGTCTCTTTACCTCTATACTGAAGGCTTCGATAGCCTCAGTCCAGAGCACGTTCAACCGGGCTATCAGAGCCGGTCCGATGGGCACATCCAGAGTTTCCTTCGCAGATGGAAATCGTTGCCTACCAATAGCGCCTGTGTGTTGTAGTCGTACCCTGCTGAGCATTCGGAATAGTCCTCACAACTGCTGCCCTCGTTCGTTCGTTCTCTACAGCTTTCTTTCTCTCTCTCGTTCTTTGGTTCCAGATGTTACTAGTTTCTAACGTCCCCCAGATATGTTATGGCTAGGACGCCACCCGTTTGACGGGAAGGCTTGGAGGTCTTCCGGGACCCTAGAGACGCCCCTCTCCCAATGTTGCCCCCTATGTCTTCTTAGGAAATTTAAGGTAGACAGCCAACCTATAATTGACTGTCCGGCGGAAATTGAAGTAAGGCTTGAAGTCAGTTACTCCTGCGGTGTTCCGGCCACCGACTACGCGCCTCAGTAAGATGTTGCCTCTCTCTATCGGCACGACTCTTACTGGCTCTCCTTTGTGCTTGATCTCGTTTACACTGTTCCACAATATCCTTCCCCTTCGTTTCTCTCTCCTGGATACCGCCGCAGGGTGTGCAGGCGCGGTTCCGTTACGTTCTGTTCGCTAGGCACCTGCCAGGTTCCCACGCCTGACAGGGACCCCCCTGTGCCTTCTCCCTGCAACACCCCCTGCCACGGGATGTTGCCTGGTTCCAACCCAGTCAGCTTCTCACTAACTTCCTCCCCAGCCCCTAGTTTTACCAGTGTGAGGAGTGGCCCAATAAATAAAGCCTTTTTCTCCCCCTAGCGGCCGGAGTGTGAAGTGTAATGTGTTCTGGTGATACCTGGTCAGGAGAACTCCTTAGTGCCATCAGACGTACCGCCACTCTCCTTAGCGGCAGAGTGCCATACTGCAACGACCAGGTCTCTGGGGCGCTGCACATTGAATAGCACTCATCTCAGTTATTCGTTCGTGTGAACAAGCCCTTATACCGAGGGTGGGGAACCTTTTCTGCCAGGGGACATTTGGATATTTCTACCATCACTCGGGGGCCGTTCAAAATTATCAACTTGTAATTTATCCTGCTATATTTGGTCCAATATTTCATTAACTCCTCCCTGATGTGATGGCTGGAGCTGCTTCTCTTTGGTGCAACGATGTTAGGTGGTTAGATGATGTTGCTACTCACAACTGCTTTTCCAGGTTTGCGTCGGTCTCTAACACCGGCGACTCTTTGCGATGGATTTTGAAAATAAATCGCAGCGGTAAGTTCTGAACACAGATGTATATCACACTGCAGGTCTCTTCATACATCGTATAGGATGTTGGATGAGTGACAACTTACAGGCACGGGTGACAGATGATGAGCTTGTGTGACAGCTTACAGGGAAGAGGGACTGCTGACAGGCACAAGCGGCTGGTGACAGGCATTAATGACTACTGTCTTTTATAGGCTTACAGTTTAACTGACAGGCACAAGTGACAGTGGACAGGCACAGATGACAACTGGAGGACATCGATAACAGCAGAGACAGGCACAGCTGACAACTGACAGGGGCATATTACCATTGGAAGGCACAGATGACCACTGACAGGCACATACGGCAGCTCATATGCAAAAATGACAGCTGAAAATTACAGTTTATGAGGCCTAGTATAACAGATGGTGGACGAATGATCATTTCCGAGACATGCCGTCTTGGATTTGCTGCATTGTTGATATTCAGGACTATTGTATTGTGCGTTAATCATAAGGATGGACAAATTATGATTAATCTTAAGGGCCAGTTTACTGCTCGAGGAGTCAAAATGATTTTTTTGGTACCCAGAAAAAAAAAGATCTTCAAACCTTACAAGACTGTTGTGTGAGTTTCTGATAATTCAGGCCTGAAATTAATTTGTCAGATGCTGGATTATCACATTAGTCAATGATTTACAACAATGACTGGGCTAAGGCCAACAAAAGTCATCGGCAGTATTTATGAGCAGCCTTGTAAGTTCTGGTCACACGTCCTGGGAAAACACCAATGTCAAGGAGCTGATGAAAAAGTGCCCCACAGGGACCATCCAAGTAAGAAGATCAGTTAAATAAAGAGATGTGTAATGATTTGGATGTAGATATGAATGGGCACATTTACTGTATGTGTCTTGATAATGTAGAAAGGCTAAACACTTTGTCCAATTTTGTTTTACCCTGAAACATCTAAAATGAACAGTGAAGCAACCTGTTAAAAATACATCATGTAATGTTGTATTACATGGTGGCCATTCTCATGAATATAAAGTAAGGATGGTTTAAGTCCATCAATGTTACTCATCTGTCTTGGATCCAAAGCTGGGCCTTTTTGCCTTCCCCTTTTCTGACACCAGAGTACAGTGGGTACGGAAAGTATTCAGACCCCTTTAAATTTTGTTTCAATGCAGCCATTTGGTAAATTCAAAATAAGTTCATTTTTTTTCTCATTAATGTACACTCTGCACCCCATCTTGACTGAAAAAAAAAACAGAAATGTAGAAATTTTTGCAAATTTATTAAAAAAGAGAAACTGAAATATCACATGGTCATAAGTATGCAGACCCTTTGCTCAGTATTGAGTAGAGGCACCCTTTGAGCTAGTACAGCCATGAGTCTGCTTGGGAATGATGCAACAAGTTTTTCACACCTGGATTTGGGGATCCTCTGCCATTGTTCCTTGCAGATCCTCTCCAGTTCCGTCAGGTTGGATGGTGAACGTTGGTGGACAGCCATTTTCAGGTCTCTCTAGAGATGCTCAATTGCGTTTAGGTCAGGGCTCTGGCTGGGCCAGTCAAGAATGGTCACAGAGTTGTTCTGAAGCCACTCCTTTGTTATTTTAGCTGTGTGCTTAGGGTCATTGTCTTGTTGGAAGGTGAACCTTTGGCCAAGTTTGAGGTCCAGAGGACTTCGGAAGAGGTTTTCATTCAGGATATCTCTGTATTTGGCCCCATTCAACCAGTCGTCCTGTCCCTGCAGCTGAAAAACACCCCCATAGCATGATGCTGCCACCACCATGCTTAACTGTTGGGATTGTATTGGGCAGGTGATGAGCAGTGACTGGTTTTCTCCACACATACCACTTAGAATTATCACCAAAAAGGTCTTCATCTCATCAGACCAGAGAATCTTATTTCTCATTGTCTGGAAATCCTTCATGTGTTTTTTAGCAAACTCTGCGGGCTTTCATATGTCGTGCACTGAGGAGAGGTTTCCGTCTGGCCACTCTACCATAAAGCCCAACTGGTGGAGGGCTGCAATGCTAGTTGAGTTTGTGGAATTTTCTCCCATCTCCCTACTGCATCTCTCAAGCTCAGCCACAGTGATCTTTACTAGGGTTGAGCGACTTTTACTTTTTTAGGGCCGAGTTGGGTTTCGCGAAACCCGACTATCTCAAAAGTCGAGTCGAGTGAAATCGGCCGATTATGGCGAAAAGTCGGGGATCGACCGAAACACGAAACCCAATGCAAAGTCAATGGGTAATTTTTTTTTTTTTCTCTCTCTCCTCCGTCCCTGAACAGAAAAGTTGGTGTTACACATTGCAAATCGCTACAGCGCACAAGCGACAAGATGGCGATAGGCGTCCACGCCCCTAAGACCTATGTCATCACTCTGCCCACGCTCCTTCATTGGCTGAAAAAATGGCGCCAAGCGCGTCATACGAAACGCGACTTTGGCGCGAAGATCGCCGACCGCATGGCCGATCCCACACTAGGATCGGGTCGGGTTTCATGAAACCCGACTTTGCCAAAAGTCGGCGACTTTTGAATTTGTTCGATCCGTTTCGCTCAAGCCTAATCTTTACCTCTCTCACCCAAGGCTGTTCTCCAACGATTGCTCAGTTTGGCTGGACAGTCAGGTCTAGGAGGACTTCTGGTGGTCCCAAACTTCTTCCATTTAAGGATTATGAAGGCCACTGTGCTCTTAGGAACCTTGAATACAGTAGAAATTCTGTTATAACCTTGACCAGATCTATGCCTTGCCACAATTCTGTCTCTGAGCTCCTTGGCCAGTTCCTTTGACCTCATGATTCTCATTTGGTCTGACATGCACTGTGAGCTGTGAGGTCTTATATAGACAGGTGTGTGCCTTTCCAAATCAAGTCCTATCAGTTTAATTAAACACAGCTGGACTCCAATGAAGGAGTAGAACCATCTCAAGCAGGATCACAAGGAAATGGACAGCATGTGACTTAAATATTAGTGTCTGAGCAAAGGGTCTGAATACTTAGGACAATTAAGTAAAGGTACCTTCACACTAAACGATATCGCTAGCAATCCGTGACGTTGCAGCGTCCTCGCTAGCGATATCGTTTATTTTGACACGCAGCAGCGATTAGAATCCTGCTGTGATGTCGTTGGTCGGGGCTAGAGGGCCAGACCTTTCTTTGGTCGCTGGCTCTCCCGCTGACATCGCTGAATCGGTGTGTGTGACACCGATTCAGCGATGTCTTCGCTGGTAACCAGGGTAAACATCGGGTTACTAAGCGCAGGGCCACGCTTAGTAACCCGATGTTTACCCTGGTTACCATCCTAAAAGTAAAAAAAACAAACGCTACATACTTACCTACCGCTGTCTGTCCTCGTCGCTCTGCTTCTCTGCTTTGGCTGTGAGCACAGCGGCCGGAAAGCACAGCGGTGACGTCACCGCTCTGCTTTCCGGCGGCGCTCACAGCCAGAGCAGAGAAGCAAAGCGCCGGGGACAGACAGCGGTAGGTAAGTATGTAGTGGTTGTTTTTTTTACTTTTAGGATGGTAACCAGGGTAAACATCGGGTTACTAAGCGCGGCCCTGCGCTTAGTAACTCGATGTTTACCCTGGTTACCGGCATCGTTGGTCGCTGGAGAGCGGTCTGTGTGACAGCTCTCCAGCGACCAAACAGCGACGCTGCAGCGATCCGGATCGTTGTCTGGATCGCTGCAGCGTCGTTTAGTGTGAAGGTACCTTAAGACAATGTGATTAGTGCTGATCGAGCATACTCGTTACTCGGGTTCCCCTGAGCATGCTTGGGTGGTTTGGCGTGGTTGGGTGGTTAGGCTGAATACATGTGGGAATTCCCTAACAAACAGGCAACCCCCACATGTATTCAAGCTGTCTAGCAGTCGCAAATCATGCAGCTGCGGTGACGAAAACGAAATCTCTGAGCACGCCGAAATACTCGGAGACCACCCAAGCATGCTCGTGGAAACCCGAGTAACCAGTATACTCGCTCATCACTACATGTGATATTTCAGTTTTTAATTTTTATTACTGTATATACTCGAGTTTAAGCCGACCCGAGTATAAGCCATGACCCCTAATTTTGCCACAAAAAAACTGGGAAAACTTAATGACTCGAGTATAAGCCTAGGGTGGGAAATGCAGCAGCTACTGGTAAATTTAAAAATACCAATAAGGCTGTGTGCACACGTTCAGGATTTTTTGCATTTTTTTCGTGTTTTTTCGCTATAAAACGCTTAAAAAACGCATACATATGCATCCCATCATTTATAATGCATTCCGCAATTTTTGTGCGTATGTTGCGTTTTTTCCACGAAAAAAAGCATCGCGGTAAAAAGCGCAGCATGTTCATTAATTTTGCGGATTTTTTGTGGATTTCCCACTCTACTATTGCATTGGGAACCTTCGGAAAAAAACGCAAAAAATCCGCAAAAAAAACGAGCAAAAAAATGCAAGAAGAACGCGGGAAAAAAAAAAGAGAGAAAAACGCATGTGGATTTCTTGCAGAAAATGTCAGGTTTTGTTCAGGGAATTTCTGCAAGAAATCCTGATGTGTGCACATAGCCTAAAGTAAATTTGAGACAGTAGGTTGTGTTTTGAATATCCATATTGAATCAGGAGCCCCATATAATGCTCCATACAAAATACACCCCATATAATGCTCCATAAAGTTTATGATGGGCTCCATAAGATGTTCCATACAAAAATATGCCCCATATAATGCTGCACAAAGTTTAATTATGTCCCCATAAAATGCTCCATAGAAACATTTGCCCCATACAATGCGATATTCACCTATCCCCGTTCCACCGCGCATACTAAACACGTCATCGCGCCCTCTGACCTGAATGTCACAGCCAGAGGACACGGAAGACGGTGCCCGGTGGTGAAACGGGGACAGATGAATATCGCATGGCTCACCCTCCCCCGTTATGCTCACCCTCCCGGCGCGATCTGCCGCTTCTCTGATGGTCTTTTCAGCGCCGGCAGCTTGTTCCTGTGTTCAGCAGTCACTGGTACCGCTCATTAAAGTAATGAATATGCGCTCCACCCCTATGGGAGTGGCGTCGCATCCATATTCATTCCTTTAATGAGCGGTACCACGTGACCGCTGAACACAGGAACAAGCTGCCAGCATCAAAGACAATCTGAGAAGCAGGGACCGCGCCGGGAGCAGGTGAGTATGATTTGACAGCCGCCGTTCCCCCTCCCCTGCCGACCCCCTGGGACAATGACTCGAGTATAAGCCTAGAGGTGCACTTTCAGCCTAAAAAATTGGGCTGAAAATCTCGACTTATACGGTATATACGGTAAATTTGCAAAAATTTCTACATTTCTGGGTATTTTCCAGCCAAGATGGGGTGCAGAGTGTATATTAATGTGAAAAAAATAACTTTTTTGAATGGCTGCAATGAAACAAACAGTGAAAAATGTAAAGGGGTCCTGCAAAATGTAGTGACATCATCATCCAAGGCCTTTTAAAGCCGACTCTGACAGCCGTATGTATCTGAGCATTAAAGAGAACCTATCATGTGCTCAAAAAAAATTAAGTTAAATACCTTGTAAAAATCCCTGAGCTCCCCTGATCTTGCCACTTTTTTCAGCGTTGCGCTGCTTCACTCCAATGCAGAGATAGTCACATTTGTTGCTTTTGGAGCACAATATGTGAAATCTCTGCTTCCAGACCAAATTGACGTTTCTTCTCAGTCTTCACTGGGGGCGTACACTGTCACTCGATACAAACACTGCCAATCACAGCTCAACAGCTGATCTACCAGTCTCAGATGCTGTTGAGCTGATTGCCAGTGTTTGGAGGGAGGGATAAAAGTGCACTCCCAGAGAAAACTCTGAAGAAACACCTATTGGGACTGCAAGCAGAGATTTCACATATTTCACTCTAAACCAATAAAGGTGAATATCTCTGCAATGGAGCGACACAGCTTCAAAACAGAAAAGAGCAACAGAATCACTGGAGCTCATAGATTTTAACAGGGTATTTAAAGGGAACTTGACAGCAAATACATGATGCCAATCCACACTGCAGTTTTTCAGAGAAAAATATACTAAAGTAATCAGGGACCGAGCCATACAGGAAACAAGTCGGACAAGTGGGTCTTTGGCAGCTTATCCACTGGCCGATTCATGCTGTCAGTGTCTGATACATGCTGCCCGTGGATGGGCAGCATGTATCATCTGTCAAGTTCCCTTTAACTAAATTATTTTGAGCAAGTGACAGGTCCTCCTTAAATAGCTTTTTGATTTGTTACCTTGTGCTTTGGAGTTTGCTTCCCAAGCCTTCTCAGCTACAATCATCTCTGAAAACTCCTTTTTCTTTATGCAATCTGCATTTCCTTCCAGAGTCAGACCTGCAGCTAACCCTTCATCTGCTGAAAGCATAACAAACTCTTTTCCGGACTTTTTCACATTACAAACACTGCCATAACAGACTGTATAGTCTCTACAAAATTATTTTGCCTGTTCATCCCTGCTGCCAAAGGCTATTAATTTGTTTGTTGATTTACGCTATGTCTGCTGTAAGCAAAGGGAGAGCAGAGAGAGAGCTGTTAGGACAGGAGCAGAGATCTGACAGATTTGTAACATTTTTGCCAAATTGCTCAGCTAGAATGGTAGAAACTTCTTAATGAAGACGTTAGAAAGTTGCTTAATGGATAATTAAATTGAAAACTACAAAAAAGGTGTCTCTGTAGTCACATGGCCATTTTGTGGGCGCTCTGAGTGGGTTGGGACAAAATGGCCAGTATGGTCCCAGTAGAAAATGGTTCAAAAGCCCCAAATAACAGCACTAAGATTTACAATAAATTTGTATATTTTGCTATAATAATGTTCATTTTTCCGGTTGTGCATTTGTGGGTGTTATATAGTATTTTGCTATAAGTAACCCTTCCAGTATTACTATTTTTTCAGCTATGGTATATAAGATGCCAGGCGAGCCCCCAACCATACCTACTGCTGTGATCAGAAAAAAACATGATGTCAACAGAGATGGGATCATTTCATGGTGTTTTGCCTGTAATGAGGACCAATCAAGCAGTACCTGTAACAACCAAAACAACTAATTACACAATGACAGTAATACAGAGATTGCTGGAGGTTGTCATCTATTCCTGAGTTATGGAAAAATGTGTACCATCCTTCAATTTTGCAAATAACAGCTAAACATGTCACTTATATTTTCTTGCTGTTGATTTGCACCATCTCCACGTGATGAAACGGGTCCCAGGTCCTGCTCATTTCTCTTTGCAGTCTGTTCTCATATACTGGATAAAAAATATATATATCTGCTGATGGTTCCCATTGTTTCCAAAGACATTAACTCAGTGACGTCCTAGAGATAAATGGTTATTTTGCTCCTAACTTTCTAGTTCTAGCTTTAAAAGGAACCTGTCACCCCCCCAGGTGTTTGTAACTAAAAGAGCCACCTTGTGCAGCACTAATACTGCATTCTGACAAGGTGGCTCTTTTAGTTTGGGTCCCTGGCACTGCTGAAATCGTTTTTGAAATTTGTCCTTCATACCGTGAAATCGCCACAGGGGAGCCGCCTCCTCTTCCTTCATTAGCGTCCCCGACGCCTGCGCAGTTATTTTTTGGGGGGGGCATGTGCAGTTGCGCTGCCCTTCGAACTCACAGCGCAGGCGCCGGGGACGCTAATGAAGGAAGAGGAGGCTGCGCCCGGCACGCAGAGGCCATGATTAACGGCTGTGAGGCGTCTGGATTAGGGGGGAAAGACCTGCCCCAGTGGCGATTTCATGGTATGAGGAACAAATTTCAGAAACGATCCTTTCAGCAGTGCCAGGGACCCGAACTAAAAGAGCCACCTTGTCAGAATGCAGCATTAGTGCTGCACAAGGTGGCTCTTTTAGTAACAAACGCCTGGGGGGGGGGGGGGTGACAGGTTCCCTTTAAAGTGGTTGTCCAGTGAAAACATCACAGGATTGGTGTGAACTTGTTGATCACAGGTGTCTTCTGACGGCAGGGACCAATTGGCGTGACTGGGAATTTTTATACCTATTAGGATGGAACGGCTGAGCACTGCCCTCTGCGTTTTCTGGCAGACCTACAGAGAATAAATTGAGTGACATACACTCTACCGCTCCATTTTGTAGCAGGAATAAAAGTTCCCCATCTGACCTGAGACAGACTGGTTTCTGGAGGTACTGTTATGTTACCTTCAAGCTCCTGCCATCTGTTAGTTACCAGACAGATGGCAGCAGATATGTGGATACGCAGAGCTACACAGTTAAGGCCTCCATACACATTAGATAAAAGTCAGCAGGACCTTTTTTTGAGGGATCATACAACCATCTACTATATATGGAGGCCTTCCAACAGATGATGTCAAAGGACTGAAGGATCGTACAGTAGGAATTCAACCACCCAAATCATTTGTATAGCAGAAAAATAAGTTGAAGTAAGATATTTTTCGCAATGGCTTTCTTCTAGAGAACACTGGAATAATTGGCCGAACCAAGAGTTCCCGAGTATGGAGGAGTCAGGAAAGGTACAGTAGCTCACAGCCAGGCGACAGTTTTCTAATGTGTATATGGCCACCTTTAGAAGTAATGAACTTGGACCTAAACAGCTCTAGGACTTGATCCTTGCAGGGAGGTATGCACTTTTCCAATAGGATACCCAAGTCACATCCCCCTCAGTAGGCCCGAACAGAAGGTTTACAGTGGCCAGACTACAAGGACTACAAGTTAATAAAAGACAGGTGAAGGACCAAGATCGCTATCAAAATGCAAGATCATAAATCAGGCCAATAGTCGGTGAACAGTTAGGTCAAGTAAGGTCAGATAACCCCGATCAAGCTATCAAACAAAGGGAATACATATCTGCCAACTGTTTTGTTTTTGTAAACATATCCGACAAGTTTGAGGCATCTCTGGCCAAAATGGGGTGTGCACAAATTCTTCCCACAAATGGGTGGTTCCGTGTGGGTAATTATTATTATTCATTTATATAGCACCATTGATTCCATGGTGCGATACATGAGAAGGGGTAACACACAAAATACAGATATAAGTTACAATAAACAAACTAACAATGATAGACTGGTACAAAGGGAAGGGGACACTGCCCTTGGGGGCTTACATTCTACAGGATAATGGGGAAGGAGACAGTAGGTTGGGGTTGAAGTATCTCCAGTAGTGGTGAGGAGGCAGCGGGGTCATTGCACGCTGTAGGCTTTCTTGAAGAGATGGGTTTTCAAGTTCTGTCTGAAGGATCCGAATGTGGTGGATAATCGGATGTGTTGGGGCACAGAATTCCAGAGGATGGGGGATATTCTTGACAAGTCTTGAAGGCGATTGGATCAAATAAGTGTGCAGGAGAGAAGGAGGTCTTGGGAGGATCGGTGATTATATGAGGGAAGATATCGGGAAATCAGTTTGGAGATATATGGAGGGGACATGTAATGGATGGTTCCATATGTCAGTGTTAGGTAGTTAGCTTGAACTGAAGAATTTGGAACCAATGAAGGGATTTGCAGAGGGGAGAAGCAGAGGAGTATTGAGGAGAAAGATTAATTAGTCGGGCAGTAGAGTTAAGTACTGACTGGAGAGGTGCAAGAGTATTATCGGATAGGACACAGAGGAGGATGTTGCAGTAGTCAAGGCGTGAGATGATGAGGGCATGCACAAGCATTTTAGTAGAGTGAAGGTTGAGGAAAGGACAAATTCTGGAAATATTTGTGAGCTGGAGGTGACAGGAGGTGGAGAGAGCTTATATGTATTGTTTGAAGGACAGGGTCAAGGGTTAGTCAGAGGCAGCGGATTTCCGGTACAGGGGAAAGCGTGGTGTCATTTATTGTGATAGACAGATCAGGTAGGGAAGATACGCGAGATGGGGGGAAAGATAATGAGATCATATTTGTCCACATTAAGCTTGAGGAAGCGAGAGGAGAAGAAGGAGGATGTGGCTCATAGGCACTCCGGTATTCTGGACAGCAGAGAGGTGACATCTGGGCCAGAGAGGTAGATCTGAGTGTCATCAACATATAGGTAATGTAGAAACTGGGAGATAAAAGAGCGCAAATAGGGTTTTAACTGATAACAATGCAGAAAAACAGAAAATGGGTCTGCTCACCTGATGTAGTTGCACCTAAGCAACAGGTGTATCACATAACTCAGCTGCTGCACGACACAAGTCCAAAGGACTTAAGCAGAGAACATATCCGGGTGAAGTGTCACTTGATGCGCTGCTGATGAGAACTGACGACCAGATGGTTCGCTTGAAAACTTTATTTTAACAGGTTTAGAAAGTCAACGCGTTTTGAGGTCAATACAGGACCTCCATCAGGACAAAATCTGTCTGCTATGACTGCATAATATAAAAGAAAAAGCATACAGCAGCACTCTGTAAGCGCCAAGATGCATGCAAATATTGAACACATGACATTTGAACTGCATTACTGGTTTTCGCGGTTTCCTTTTCAGACTGAGTGCTCCTTCCATCAGCCTGAGGCTGGTTTTAATTAGTACTGAATCTTTCATTTGTAGTCTTTAAGCCTCGGAGATTTTTGACATTAAAGTTTGGCCCCTGTCAAAGGAAGGTATGCTTTGTCAATTTATGCACAAAGTACCTTTTATATAAGTATATTTTAGATAGCAGTAATGCAGTTCAGATTTCATATATTCAGTGTTTGCATACATCTCAGTGCTTACCGAGTGCTGCTGTATGCTTTTGTTTGCATATCTCCAAGAAGGCTGACACCAACTGCCAACAGACACCCAACAGACACACTCACTGACAATCCCAGTCTGACGATAAACGGTAACCATAGGCAAAGCCGGTATTCACTAATTTGTCTGGCAGTGATAAAAAAATGTCAACGCACTCTTCAGTGCCAGTAATTTTGCTTATTAGGCCTGTATGTGAGCAGTCAGAGTACTTCCTATTTCACTTAGATGTCCAAACCCACACAGCCCAAATATTGTCAGCCGAGAGAGAGAGATTTTCCAGAATGAAAAATGCATGATTTCTTTAAAAAAAAACGGAATCGGTCGCCGGATTCCATCATTACACCTCACGTTTCATTCGTTTTTCGCCGGAACAGTCGCTGGGCGTTTTCTCACCGGACAGAAAAAACGTTCCTCTGTACGTTTTCTCCGGCCGCTGGAAAACAAATTTTGGATGGATCCGGCAAAAAAAATGGATGAAACGAGAGGTCATCCGTCGCAATCCGGCGATAATACAAGTCTATGAGAAAAAAACGGATCTGGCAGCAACTTTTGCCAGATCCGTTTTTTTTCCAAAATTCGCCGGATTGTGCCTGATGGCAAAAACCAGATGTGTGAAAGGGGCCTTAGCCGTGTACCCTGAACATAAGCTGCTGGTAGGATGTCTTGCTGCTAAGACCCCTGGAAATCCATTGTAATATGTTAGGGAACGTAAAAAGTGTTCCATTTTTTGCAGCGCCTCCTCAGGGGAAATGAAGCATTGCATGGTGTCCAATAAATGGAATGAGCAGTGTACACAATCCTTGGACAATCAAGGTCTACAAGTGACCATCTCCTTATATAAGTGTACCAGCTGTTTTCTGAATTTGAGAACACCATGTTCTGTGGACCTTGTTTAAATCAGATTTATGGCCTATTTACTAATTCACAAATTGAAAACTCTTCTACTGCATATTGGTAAAATAAAACCAGATCTTGGCGAGAAAACAATATCCTGTTCATTATATATGACTTAGATGTAAGTTTACATGCAGTTCAGACGGATTGAAACATCAGGTACATAGGGCGAGACCTGCTACTCCCAGATATTATGTTCTCGGCCACCAAGGTCTTTTTTCTAATGAATAGCAGATCTCCTGGTGAAGAATCAATTAAGGTTCACACTCACTGTAGTGGCTGCTAGTAAATCTAATGATGAGACGCAATATTTCATGGATAACGACTTCACGCAGTAAGATATGATAGTACCGCACAAAAATGGAGAAGCGTGTTATATCAGGAAAAGGAAAGTCACTGGGACCTGGAGCAAGAATAGGACTTGTAATATCTGATGATAGGTGCTTCATCTATAAAACTACTACTGTGCTGAGGCTGAGTAATACCACTATGTAAGATGAAAAATACTACTACTACCATAGTGAGGGAGAATAATGCCACTGTGTAAGATGAAAAATACTACTACTACCATACTGAGGGAGAATAATGCCACTGTGTAAGATGAAAAATACTACTACTACCATACTGAGGGAGAATAATGCCACTGTGTAAGATGAAAAATACTACTACTACCATACTGAGGGAGAATAATGCCACTGTGTAAGATGAAAAATACTACTACTACCATACTGAGGGAGAATAATGCCACTGTGTAAGATGAAAAATACTACTACTACCATACTGAGGGAGAATAATGCCACTGTGTAAGATGAAAAATACTACTACTACCATACTGAGGGAGAATAATGCCACTGTGTAAGATGAAAAATACTACTACTACCATACTGAGGGAGAATAATACCACTATGTAAGATGAAAAATACTACTACTACCATACTGAGGGAGAATAATACCACTATGTAAGATGAAAAATACTACTACTACCATACTGAGGGAGAATAATATCACTATGTAAGATGAAAAATACTACTACTACCATACTGAGGGAGAATAATACCACTATGTAAGATGAAAAATACTACTACTACCATACTGAGGGAGAATAATGCCTCTATGTAGGATGAAAAATACTACTACTACCATACTGAGGGAGAATAATGCCACTATGTAGGATGAAAAATACTACTACTACCATACTGAGGGAGAATAATGCCACTGTGTAAGATGAAAAATACTACTACTACCATAGTGAGGGAGAATAATGCCACTGTGTAAGATGAAAAATACTACTACTACCATACTGAGGGAGAATAATGCCTCTGTGTAAGATGAAAAATACTACTACTACCATAGTGAGGGAGAATAATGCCACTGTGTAAGATGAAAAATACTACTACTACCATACTGAGGGAGAATAATACCACTATGTAGGATGAAAAGTAATACTACTACCATACTGTTGCTGAATTATACCGCTATACCGGAAGAAAAATAATACTACTACCATACTGAAGATGAATAATACCGCTATGTAGGATGAAAAATAGTATTACTACCATAGCGAGGGTGAATAATACCAACATACTGAGCCTGAATAATACCATTATGTAAGGTGTAAAATAATACTACTATCGTACTGAGGGTGAATAATACCACTATGTAGGATAAAAAATAATACCCCTATCATACTGGGGGTGAATAATACCACTATGTAGGATGTAAAATACTACTACTATCACCATACTGAGACTGAATAATATCATTATGTAGGATGTAAAATAATACTACTATCATACTGAGGGTGAAAAATACCACTATGTAGGATGTAAAATACTACTACTACCATACTGAAGGCATAAAAGAGCACAATGAGGCCAAAAATACTCTGTTGTAAAAAAAAAAATCACAGTAATAAGCAAGTGCTAGTCAAAAGATGGAAAAAAACAGGGTATTTAGTCGATATGTATTTTGCAAAAAAATGTATACTAAGCTGCTCCACCAATCGTTAAGTTATACCCATATAGAGCAGTCCTAACTAATGAATATAATCCCTATCTGATGTATTTAAAAACCTGATCACTTCAGCACCTCCTCACTCCCCACTTATCTCCGCTGAAGACTTTGCCTCATTTTTCAAGCAGAAGATTGATAGCATCAGAGACAGTTTTGGTCAACAACCCCCAGAACCCTTCCTCCCGATTTCCCAGCCCTCCACCTCCAAAACCAACTTCTCCACCATTACAGAAGATCAACTCTCCACTCTACTCTCAAGATTGCATCTCAGCACCTGTGCACTTGACCCGCTCCCATCCCACCTCATCCCAAACCTCACCACAGTCTTCATCCCAACCCTAACCCATCTCTTCAACCTATCACTAACAACTGGTGTTTTCCCCTCAAGCTTTAAACATGCCTCCATCACACCTATCCTCAAAAAGCCTTCTCTTGACCCATCCTCTGTATCTAGCTATCGCCCTATATCACTTCTCCCCTATGCCTCCAAACTACTGGAACAACACGTTTACCTTGAACTGTCCTCCCATCTCTCTTCTTGCTCCCTCTTTGGCCGCTTACAATCTGGTTTCAGGTCACACCATTCCACCGAAACTGCCCTAACTAAAGTCACCAATGACCTCTTAACCGCCAAGAGCAAGCGACACTACTCTGTCCTCCTCCTCCTCGACCTGTCCTCTGCCTTTGACACAGTGGACCATTCCCTATTATTACAGACCCTCTCATCCCTTGGCATCACAGACTTGGCCCTATCCTGGATCTCATCATACCTCTCATCATAATTTATAATATAAATTTAAAAAAATATATATACAAGTTTGAATGACTCCCTTTTCCCAGTGCAAAAATGTAGAAATAAAAAAAAAAAACGTGATATTGCCAAGTCCAATATATCAAAATCTAAAAAGATTTACCTCATAAAGATAAATGCCGTGAAGCAAAAAAAGAAAAAGAAAATGAATTTTTATGAAAATAAATAAATAATATTTTTTTTATACGTATATAACCAACATATTCCACTCAAGGGACGCAATAAACATACAAAACACCACATAAAAAAATAATCTGTGGCAAAAAGCGAGCAAATTATTGACATTTGGATTGTACTGGTTTGATAAACCCCCCGAGGCCCGCCGACTTAATAGATCCAGAATATTTCTAGGTCAGCGATAGGAGACGATACAACGCAGAGCTGGAGGCGACGTAGGAAATGGTTTCCCTGTGACCGAGTAAGAAAAAAAAAAAAGCAAAGTCACTGACAACGATACTGCACAATAAAGCCAGCGCCAGGGATAATGTACGGTAATATGGGAGCAGCGTGATTCTGTATGAACCCTGTATGAACCGTATGCTGCAACCTGGGGGGCCGCGTATAATTCATAACACTTGTGAGTATAGTGGAGGGGATTTTTACGCCATTTCATGGTGTTTATCAGCGCCTGCAGCGGGAGGTCACGCGGGGTGATCTGGAATAGTTCAGGGTGTTAACGAGCGGTAATATAGGGTTTCTGGAGGGTAACGTGTCATAGAGTAATGCGGGATGACAGTTCAGCCTCTGACATAATACTGGGGGGCATAGCCGGACGCGGGACATTGATCCTCGCAGCGAGTGTCAGTCAGGGACATCTCTCTCAGGGTTACACGTCTTGAAATATTCCTGAAATCTCCTGCGATTCCCAAAGGATGGATGAGGCAAGGAGACCGACAGATGGTGGTGCAGGGAGAGCAACAGGTACAGGCAAAGTAAGAGGACACTACAGAGAAGTGAGTTATGTGTTAGCAGACCCAAGAGCGTGAATACCACAGCGGCAGCCAATATGGCTGCTATGGGGTCGGGGACTGCAAGGGTCTCAAACTCGAGTGGGTTTATGGGCCGCACATGGAAAAAAAATTAACTTGACAAGCTGAATTCTTTGCAGGACGAGATGACGTTTTCAGGAATATAATTTTTTTTTTTCTATACGACTTTTTGATCATCTTTTTTTTCCAAAATATTTTTGGAGTGTTTATTTTTTTATGGCATTTATCATATGGGTTATAGTACTGTTTTATAGCTTTTGGATGCGGCGGTTTACAAATACTGTATATACCGTACTTTTTTTGCCTGCTTTGGTTTGTACATAAACAGCATTTTTAGTGACAACTATTGTTACATTATTAATTTGATTTTTTTTTTTTTTGGGGGGGGGGAAATAAAACCCAATACAATAATATTTTCTTACAATTTGACCCATATAGTAATTCTGGTCTCCATCTTGTAATAATGTCCCCCATCTTCATCCCTATCTGTAATAAAGTCCGCCATCCTGGTCCCCATCTTGTAGTAATATCCCCATCCAGGTCTCCATCTTGTAGTAATGTCCCAATTCTGGTCTCATCTTGTTGTAAAGTCCCCCAACCTGGTCCCCATCTTGTAGTAATGTCCCCATCCAGGTTCCCATCTTGTAGTAATGTCCCAATTCTGGTATCATCTTGTTGTAAAGTCCCCCATCCTGGTCCCTATCTTGTAGTAAGGTCTCCATCCTGATCCTCATCTTGTAGTAATGTCCCAATTTTGGTCTCATCTTGTTGTAAAGTCCCCCATTCTGGTCCCCATCTTGTAGTAATGTCCCCATCCAGGTCCCCATCTTGTAGTAATGTCCCAATTCTGGTCTCATCTTGTTGTAAAGTCCCACATCCTGGTCCCTATCTTGTAGTAAGGTCTCCATCCTGGTCCTCGTCTTGTAGTAATATCCACCATCTTGTTCCCATCTGGTAGTAATGTACCCCATCTTGTTTCCATCTTGTAGTAATGTTCCACATGCTGGTCCCCATCTTATAGTATTGTCCTCAATCTTGTAGTAATGTCCCCACCTTGTAGTAAAGTTCCCCATGACGGTCCCCATTGTGTAGTCATGTGTCCCTCCTGGCCCTCATCCTGTAGTAATGTCCTCCATCTTGTTCCCATCTTGTAGGAATGCTCCCATCCTGGTCCCCATCTTGTAGTAATGTCCTCAATTCTGCTGCTCTTCAAATGCGTACAGTATTAATAAGAAAAAGATTCTTCTCACTTGTCCCTTGGTGAACAACCCACCGATGTCATCTGCTGGCCTCTGATTGACCAGTGGTTGGTGTTGTGGAGCAGAGAACCGGTCTCTGAGCCGCAATACATTTCAATTAAATGTGCGTTCTACTACGCACATTCAGCTGAAAAGAAGCGCTGGCGTCAGCGGCCCCCTGTACCGGGCCGCAATCGTCTCCAGAGGTCTAGTGCTCGTGGTCCACAAGATTCAGCCTCATGGGCCGCATGCGACCTGCAGGTCGTATGTTTGAGTCACTGTCCACAGCAGTAATGTTACTTACAGCTCCATCACTTGCAATGGTCCCTGTTAGCCTTTGTAGCTAGTGATATTAGAGGATACAACAGCTGCAGGCTTATGTTGGCAGGACTGTGTTGTTAGAGTTTGCTCATACTGTACTGTATGACATCTCTGGTTTTCTTTGTGTCAGTTCTCTTGCTTTAATCCTTCATGTTGTGATGATGAAGATAATTATTGCTGTATGTCCCAAGTAAAACAGTTTATTACCCCATTATGTCAGTGAGTGATGATGATTCTGCTGAAAACTGAAATCTGCAACAAGTGAGATAATTAGGGACGTGGGCACTGTATCCTCAACAGAACAGCAATTACTGTAATTAATATTAACCTGCAGCGCTGAAATTATTGGCTATATGGAGGTCAGATATACAGGACCACATAGACCCTTTAACATCAGCATAAAGTCACAGTCCTAGTGATCTAGGGCTTTGAGGTTAATTCCAGTATGTAAGGATACATGTTGGTTTATTGCAGTAAAGGGGTTAATGTCAGGATTACCTGATGGTCTAGAACAATGAAGGGGTTAATGTTTGTTTTCCTGGTTAACCTGTGCGGTTGGTGGTGATGATAATATCAGTACAGACAAGGGGGTTTATTCCAGTATCCATGGTGATCTTCAGCAGTGAAGGGTTCAATGTCAATATACCTGATGGTCTAAGGGAGTAAGGATTTATGGTATATTGGTGGCTTACGGCATTGGAAGGGTCAATGCTGCATTCGTTTGATCCTGCACATCATTTACAGCCACAGATACCTCTCCATGAACAGGCAGAGCTATTCAGAAACGCTCTGCCTGATCGTTAACAGAAGAGTAAATGGTAGTGTTGTAAGGAGCCCTGTTGGCTCCTGGCTGATGGGTCTGGTCACCACTGTGACAACTTAAACCTCTATAAATATTCCATTGGGTGAAGGGAATTAACTTATGAGGGCAAAAAAAGCATCAAATCCCCCTATTCCAGGTAGTTCGGAAACCATAGCAAAGATCTATAAAATCTATGTGCACCACTGGGCAGGTCCCACCTTTCTGGTGGCACGTAGTACAGCCTATTGGTGAAAGATACCTGAAGACCCCAATGGGTCCATTTTGAATGCTTTCAGCCAATGCTTGTTTTGTTTTCTCTAAGCAACTCGAAGTCTCCTTTCTTATTAGAAATTAGGGGGAGTCGGGTGTAATAATTAGTTACATCTAGTCTATTGAAGGCTTTAGGCAGTGAGGCTAGAGGTAAGTGATGTCTGAAGATCGGAGACATTTTATTTGTCCATTTTAATGACTTTTGGCAAGTTCCAAAAGTAAGTCTGTTATACACCTGTCCTGGGTATGGGCTCTGCTCCCCAGACCCCAATCTGCTAAACTTTCTTATGTTTCATGTCGGGCTTTGCAAGTAGCCTGGCATGCTCCCATGTCTTGAGCTTCCTAGACCTATATAAGACTCCTGTGTGTTGGTATTAAGACTGTTAGTTTGCAGCCTTCAGTACCTCTGCAACCTGTGTCTATGGTTGTCACGACACAGCTGTCGTGTGACCCGGAACCAGAGGCTCCTTCCCTAACCTTACCGCTAGGGGGCTGTTATGAATAGGTAATTCAGAACCACAATGGACCTTGAAGTTCAGAGCACACAAGTGACCTGACAAAAACCACAAAACATAGGACGAGCTCTGAGACGTGGAAACTCTGCTGACCGCAATCCCTAAACCTATCAAACCACACTAGAGGTAGCCGTGGATTGCGCCTAACGCTCCCTATGCAACTCGGCACAGCCTGAGAAACTAGCTAGACATGAAGATAGAAAAATAAGCCTACCTTGCCTCAGAGAAATTCCCCAAAGGAAAAGGCAGCCCCCCACATATAATGACTGTGAGTAAGATGAAAATACAAACACAGAGATGAAATAGATTTAGCAAAGTGAGGCCCGACTTACTGAATAGACCGAGGATAGGAAAGATAGCTTTGCGGTCAACACAAAAACCTACAAACAACCACGCAGAGGGGCAAAAAGACCCTCCCCACCGACTAACGGTACAGAGGTGCTCCCTCTGCGTCTCAGAGCTTCCAGCAAGCAAGCAAAACCAAAAAACAAGCTGGACAGAAAATATAGCAAAAAGTAACACAAGCAGAACTTAGCTTATGCTGAGCAGACAGGCCACAGGAACGATCCAGGAGGAAGCAAGACCAATACTAGAACATTGACTGGAGGCCAGGATCAAAGCACTAGGTGGAGTTAAATAGAGCAGCACCTAACGACTTAACCTCATCACCTGAGGAAGGAACTCAGAAGCCGCAGTACCACTTGTGACCACAGGAGGGAGCTTGATCACAGAATTCACAACAGTACCCCCCCTTGAGGAGGGGTCACCGAACCCTCACCAGAGCCCCCAGGCCGACCAGGATGAGCCATATGGAAGGCACGAACAAGATCGGCAGCATGGACATCAGAGGCAAAGACCCAGGAATTATCTTCCTGACCATAACCCTTCCACTTAACCAGATACTGGAGTTTCCGTCTCGAAACACGAGAATCCAAAATCTTCTCCACTATATACTCCAACTCCCCCTCCACCAAAACCGGGGCAGGAGGATCAACAGATGGAACCACAGGCGCCACGTATCTCCGCAACAATGACCTATGAAATACGTTATGGATGGAAAAAGAATCTGGAAGGAATATAACGAGATGACAACCAAACCAAATCCCCAACACGAAGTCGGGGACCCACACAGCGTCTGCGATTAGCGAAACGTTGAGCCTTCTCCTGGGACAAGGTCAAATTGTCCACTACATGAGTCCAAATCCGCTGCAACCTGTCCACCACAGTATCCACACCAGGACAGTCCGAAGACTCAACCTGTCCTGAAGAGAAACGAGGATGGAACCCAGAATTGCAGAAAAACGGTGAAACCAAGGTAGCCGAGCTGGCCCGATTATTAAGAGCGAACTCAGCCAACGGCAAAAAGGACACCCAATCATCCTGATCAGCAGAAACAAAACATCTCAGATATGTTTCCAAGGTCTGATTGGTTCGTTCAGTCTGGCCATTTGTCCGAGGATGGAAAGCCGAGGAAAAAGACAAATCAATGCCCATCCTAGCACAAAAGGCTCGCCAAAACCTCGAAACAAACTGGGAACCTCTGTCAGAAACGATGTTCTCTGGAATGCCATGTAAACGAACCACATGCTGAAAGAACAATGGCACCAAATCAGAGGAGGAAGGCAATTTAGACAAGGGTATCAAATGGATCATCTTAGAGAAGCGATCACAAACTACCCAAATGACCGACATTTTTTGAGAGACAGGGAGATCCGAAATAAAATCCATAGAGATATGTGTCCAAGGCCTCTTCGGGATCGGCAAGGGCAAAAGCAACCCACTGGCACGAGAACAGCAGGGCTTAGCCCGAGCACAAATCCCACAGGACTGCACAAAAGAACGCACATCCCGCGACAGAGACGGCCACCAAAAGGATCTAGCCACCAAATCTCTGGTACCAAAGATTCCAGGATGACCAGCCAACACCGAACAATGAACCTCAGAGATAACTTTATTCGTCCACCTATCAGGGACAAACAGTTTCTCTGCTGGGCAACGATCAGGTTTATTAGCCTGAAATTTTTGCAGCACCCGCCGCAAATCAGGGGAGATGGCAGACACAATTACTCCCTCTTTGAGAATACCCGCCGGCTCAGGCAAATCCGGAGAGTCGGGCACAAAGCTCCTAGACAGGGCATCCGCCTTCACATTTTTAGAGCCCGGAAGGTACGAAACCACAAAGTCAAAACGGGAGAAAAACAGCGACCAACGAGCCTGTCTAGGATTCAACCGTTTGGCAGACTCGAGATACGTCAAGTTCTTGTGATCAGTCAAGACCACCACGCGATGCTTAGCTCCTTCAAGCCAATGACGCCACTCCTCGAATGCCCACTTCATGGCCAGCAACTCTCGATTGCCAACATCATAATTTCGCTCAGCAGGCGAAAACTTCCTGGAAAAGAAGGCGCATGGCTTCATCAGCGAGCAATCAGCACCTCTTTGCGACAAAACAGCCCCCGCTCCAATTTCTGAAGCATCAACCTCAACCTGGAACGGAAGCGAAACATCTGGTTGACACAACACAGGGGCAGAAGAAAAACGACGCTTTAACTCTTGAAAAGCTTCCACAGCAGCAGAAGACCAATTGACCACATCAGCACCCTTCTTGGTCAAATCGGTCAATGGTTTAGCAATACTAGAAAAATTACAAATGAAGCAACGATAAAAATTAGCAAAGCCAAGGAACTTTTGCAGACTCTTCAGAGATGTCGGCTGAGTCCAATCATAAATGGCCTGGACCTTAACAGGGTCCATCTCGATGGTAGAAGGGGAAAAAATGAACCCCAAAAATGAAACCTTCTGAACACCAAAGAGACACTTTGATCCTTTCACAAACAAAGAATTAGCACGCAGGACCTGGAACACCATTCTGACCTGCTTTACATGAGACTCCCAATCATCCGAGAAGACCAAAATATCATCCAAGTATACAATCAGGAATTTATCCAGGTACTCTCGGAAGATGTCATGCATAAAGGACTGAAATACTGATGGAGCATTGGCAAGTCCAAATGGCATAACTAGGTACTCAAAACGGCCCTCGGGTGTATTAAATGCAGTTTTCCATTCATCGCCCCGTTTAATACGCACAAGATTATATGCACCACGAAGATCTATCTTGGTGAACCAACTAGCCCCCTTAATCCGAGCAAACAAATCAGATAGCAGCGGCAAGGGGTACTGAAATTTGACCGTGATTTTATTTAGAAGGCGGTAATCAATACAAGGTCTCAGCGAACCATCCTTCTTGGCCACAAAAAAGAACCCTGCTCCCAATGGCGACGACGACAGCCGAATATGACCCTTCTCCAAGGATTCCTTTACGTAACTCCGCATAGCGGCATGCTCAGGTACAGATAAATTAAACAGTCGACCCTTAGGAAACTTACTACCAGGAATCAACTCGATAGCACAATCACAATCCCTATGCGGAGGTAGGGCATTGGACTTGGGCTCATCAAATACATCCCGGTAATCAGACAAGAACTCTGGGACCTCAGAAGGGGTGGATGATGAGATAGACAGAAATGGAACATCACCATGTACACCCTGACAACCCCAGCTGGACACAGACATTGATTTCCAATCTAATACTGGGTTATGGGCTTGTAGCCATGGCAACCCCAACACGACCACATCATTCAGATTTTGCAACACCAGAAAGCGAATATCCTCCTGGTGCGCAGGAGCCATGCACATGGTCAGCTGGGTCCAATACTGAGGCTTATTCTTGGCCAAAGGCGTAGCATCAATTCCTCTCAATGGAATAAGACACTGCAAGGGCTCCAAGACAAACCCACAGCGCCTAGCAAACTCCAAGTCCATCAAATTCAGAGCAGCGCCTGAATCCACAAATGCCATGACAGAATAGGAAGACAAAGAGCAGATCAAAGTAACGGACAAAAGAAATTTCGACTGTACCGTACCAATGGTGGCAGACCTAGCGAACCGCTTAGTGCGCTTAGGACAATCGGAGATAGCATGAGTGGAATCACCACAGTAGAAACACAGCCCATTCTGACGTCTGTGTTCTTGCCTTTCAGCTCTGGTCAAAGTCCTATCGCACTGCATAGGCTCAGGTTTATGCTCAGATAATACCGCCAAATGGTGCACAGATTTACGCTCACGCAAGCGTCGACCGATCTGAATGGCCAAAGACATAGACTCACTCAGACCAGCAGGCATAGGAAATCCCACCATGACATCCTTAAGGGCTTCAGAGAGACCCTTTCTGAAGATTGCTGTCAAAGCATATTCATTCCATTGAGTGAGCACAGACCACTTTCTAAACTTCTGACAATAAATCTCTATCTCATCCTGACCCTGACACAGAGCCAGCAAATTTTTCTCTGCCTGATCCACTGAATTAGGTTCATCGTACAGTAATCCGAGCGCCAGAAAAAACGCATCAATATTACATAATGCAGGATCTCCTGGCGCAAGGGAAAATGCCCAGTCTTGAGGGTCGCCACGTAATAAAGAAATAATGATCTTAACTTGTTGAACTGGGTCACCAGAGGAGCGAGGTTTCAACGCCAGAAACAGTTTGCAATTATTTTTGAAACTCAGAAATTTAGCTCTATCTCCAGAAAACAAATCAGGAATAGGAATTCTTGGTTCTAACATAGAATTCTGAGCCACAAAGTCTTGAATATTTTGTACTCTTGCAGTGAGAAGATCCACACATGAAGACAGACCTTTAATGTCCATCACCACACCTGTGTCCTGAACCACCCAAATGTCTAGGGGAAAAAAAAGGCAAAACACAGTGCAAAGAAAAAAAAATGGTCTCAGAACTTCTTTTTTCCCTCTATTGAGAAACATAGTACTTTGGGCCTCAGTACTGTTATGAATAGGTAATTCAGAACCACAATGGACCTTTGGACCTTGAAGATCAGAGCACACAAGTGATTTGACAAAAACCACAAAACATAGGACGAGCTCTGAGACATGGAAACTCTGCTGACCGCAATCCCTAAACCTATCAAACCACACTAGAGGTAGCCGTGGATTGCGCCTAACGCTCCCTATGCAACTCGGCACAGCCTGAGAAACTAGCTAGACCTGAAGATAGAAAAATAAGCCTACCTTGCCTCAGAAAAATTCCCCAAAGGAAAAGGCAGCCCCCCACATATAATGACTGTGAGTAAGATGAAAATACAAACACAGAGATGAAATAGATTTAGCAAAGTGAGGCCCGACTTACTGAATAGACCTAGGATAGGAAAGATAGCTTTGCGGTCAACACAAAAACCTACAAACAACCACGCAGAGGGGCAAAAAGACCCTCCGCACCGACTAACGGTACGGAGGTGCTCCCTCTGCGTCTCAGAGCTTCCAGCAAGCAAGCAAAACCAAAAAACAAGCTGGACAGAAAATATAGCAAAAAGTAACACAAGCAGAACTTAGCTTATGCTGAGCAGACAGGCCACAGGAACGATCCAGGAGGAAGCAAGACCAATACTAGAACATTGACTGGAGGCCAGGATCAAAGCACTAGGTGGAGTTAAATAGAGCAGCACCTAACGACTTAACCTCATCACCTGAGGAAGGAACTCAGAAGCCGCAGTACCACTTGTGACCACAGGAGGGAGCTTGATCACAGAATTCACAACAGGGGGCACCCTAACTCACCCTATTCTCTGGGATACTTCTGAAGGTGAAGATGCCGGGGCCGCCACCCTTGCCTTATCTCCTGAGTTAGCTTTCCGTCTGTTCTCTTCCCCCACTCAGGGAAAAAGGGAGCTATTGTGCACCGCAGTACACCAACCCAACAAACAAGGGTTAACAGAAAACTCCAGGCATACAAAATATTCACTCACATATAACAGAGGAATGCACTGGGGAGTAGAGGATGGGGAATAAACAAAATTAGAGAAGGGATTAGGGAAGGTAATTACCACACTTACGAACCACGCAAAAGTCACAGATAACTCCTCCAACACTCCTTCTCATATGAACACCGCTTCCTCCTGACATGGATTTGCATCAGAGCCCAGATTATAAAGGGGAAGGGAGTGACTAACTGAGCTCCGCTCAGAGTTTTCCCAGCATGGCCGATTAACCCCTGTTTACCCCTTCCCGACCCATGACGCCACGTAGGCGTCATGAAAGTCGGTGCCAATCCGACCCATGACGCCTATGTGGCGTCATGGAAAGATCGCGTCCCTGCAGATCGGGTGAAAGGGTTAACTCCCATTTCACCCGGCCTGCAGGGACAGGGGGAGTGGTAGTTTAGCCCCCCCCCCCCCCCGTGGCTACGATGGCCCTGATTGGCTGTTGAAAGTGAAACTGCCAATCAGAGCGATTTGTAATATTTCACCTATTAAAACTGGTGAAATATTACAATCCAGCCATGGCCGATGCTGCAATATCATCGGCCATGGCTGGAAACACTAATGTGCCCCCACCCCACCGATCGCCCCCCCAGCCCTCCGATCTGTCCGGTACACTGCTCCGGCTCCCCTCCGTCCTGTGCTCCGCTCCCCTCGTGCTCTTGTCCGCTCCCCCGTGCTCCAATCACCCCCCCCGTGCTCCAATCACCCCCCCTGCACTCCGATCCACCCCCCCGTGCTCCATTCCACCCCCCGTGTTCCGTTCAACACCCCCGTGCTCCGTTCCACCCCCCGCGCTCCGATCCACCCCCCCATGCTCCGATCCCCCCCCCGTGCTCCCCCCCACCCCATCATACTTACCGATCCTGCCGGGGTCCGTCCGTCTTCTCCCTGGGCGCCGCCATCTTCCAAAATGGCAGGCGCATGCGCAGTGCGCCCGCCGAATCTGCCGGCCGGCAGATTCGTTCCAAAGTGCATTTTGATCACTGAGATATAATCTATCACAGTGATCAAAATAAAAAAAATAATAAATGACCCCCCCCCCCTTTGTCACCCCCATATGTAGGGACAATAAAAAAAAATAAAGATTTTTTTTTTTCCACTAATGTTAGAATAGGGTTAGGGCTAGGGTTAGGGTTAGGGTTAGGGCTAGGGTTAGGGCTAGGGTTAGGGCTAGGGTTAGGGTTAGGGCTAGGGTTAGGGCTAGGGTTAGTGGTAGGGCTAGGGTTAGGGGTAGGGGTAGGGGTAGGGCTAGGGTTAGGGTTAGGGTTAGGGCTAGGGCTAGGGCTAGGGTTAGGGCTAGGGTTAGGGTTAGGGTTTCGGTATGTGCACACGTATTCTGGTCCTCTGCCGTTTTTTTCGCTGCGGATTTATGGCGGATTTACCGCGTTTTTTCTGCGCATTTCACTGCGGTTTTACAACTGCGATTTTCTATTGGAGCAGTTGTAAAACCGCTGCGGAATCCGCAGAAAGAAGTGACATGCTGCGGAATGTAAACCGCTGCGTTTCCGTGCAGTTTTTCTGCAGCATGTGTACAGCGATTTTTGTTTCCCATAGGTTTACATTGAACTGTAAACTCATGGGAAACTGCTGCGGATCCGCAGCGTTTTCCGCAGTGTGTGCACATACCTTTAGAATTAGGCTATGTGCACACGGTGCGGATTTGGCTGCGGATCCGCAGCGGATTGGCCGCTGCGGATTCGCAGCAGTGTTGCATCAGGTTTACAGTACCATGTAAACCTATGGAAAACCAAATCCGCTGTGCCCATGGTGCGGAAAATACAGCGGAGGGAAACGCTGCGTTGTATTTTCCGCAGCATGTCAATTCTTTGTGCGGATTCCGCAGCGTTTTACACCTGTTCCTCAATAGGAATCCGCAGGTGAAATCCGCACAAAAAACACTGGAAATCCGCGGAAAATCCGCAGGTAAAACGCAGTGCCTTTTACCCGCGGATTTTTCAAAAATGATGCTGAAAAATCTCACACGAATCCGCAACGTAGGCACATAGCCTTAGGGTTAGGGTTGGAATTAGGGTTGTGGTTAGGGTTAGGGGTGTGTTGGGGTTAGGGTTGGAATTAGGGTTGTGGTTAGGTTTGTGATTAGGGTTATGGCTACAGTTGGGATTAGGGTTAGGGGTGTGTTGGGGTTAGTGTAGGGTAGAACGCAACATGGCGCCACCATTGATTCCAGCCAATCTTGTATTCAAAAAGTCAAATGGTGCTCCCTCAATTCCGAGCCCCGACGTGTGCCCAAACAGTGGTTTACCCCCACATATGGGGTACCAGCATACTCAGGACAAACTGCGCAACAATTACTGGGGTCCAATTTCTCCTGTTACCCTTGTGAAAATAAAAAAATGCTTGCTAAAACATCATTTTTGAGGAAAGAAAAATGATTTTTTATTTTCACGGCTCTGCGTTGTAAACGTCTGTGAAGCACTTGGGGGATCAAAGTGCTCACCACATATCTAGATAAGTTCCTTGGGGGGTCTAGTCTAGTTTCTAAAATGGGGTCACTTGTGGGGATTTCCACTGTTTAGGCACACCAGGGGCTCTGCAAACGCAACGTGACCATTCCATCAAAGTCTGCATTTCAAAAGTCACTACTTCCCTTCTGAGCCCCGACGTGTGCCCAAACAGTGGTTTACCCCCACACATGGGGTATCAGCATACTCAGGAGAAACTGGACAACTTTTGGGGTCCGATTTCTCCTGTAACCCTTGGGAAAATAAAAAATTCTGGGCTAAATAATTATTTTTGAGGAAAGAAAACATTTATTATTTTCACGGCTCTGCATTATAAACTTCTATGAAGCACTTGGGGGTTTAAAGTGCTCACCACACATCTAGATAAGTTCCTTTCGGGGTCTAGTTTCCAAAATGGGGTCACTTGTGGGGGGTTTCTACTGTTTAGCCACATCAGGGGCTCTGCAAACGCAACGTGACGCCCACAGAGCGTTCCATCAAAGTCTGCATTTCAAAACGTCACTACTTCACTTCCGAGCCCCGGCATGTGCCCAAACAGTGGTTTACCCCCACATATGGGGTATCAGCGTACTCAGGAGAAACTGGACAACAACTTTTGGGGTCAAATTTCTCCTGTTACCCTTGGGAAAATAAAAAATTGCAGGCTAAAAGATCATTTTTGAGAAAATATATATTTTTTTTTCATGGCTCTGCGTTATAAACTTCTGTGAAGCACTTGGGGGTTCAAAGTCCTCACCACACATCTAGATTAGTTCCTTTGGGGGTCTAGTTTCCAAAATGGGGTCATTTGTGGGGGATCTCCAATGTTTAGGCACACAGGGGCTCTCCAAACGTGACATGGTGTCTGCTAATGATTGGAGCTAATTTTCCATTTAAAAAGCCAAATGGCGTGCCATCCCTTCCGAGCCCTGCCGTGCGCCCAAACAGTGGTTTACCCCCACATATGGGGTATCAGCGTACTCAGGACAAACTGGACAACAACATTTGGGGTCCAATTTCTCCTATTACCCTTGGCAAAATAGGAAATTCCAGGCTAAAAAATCATTTTTGAGGAAAGAAAAATTATTTTTTATTTTCATGGCTCTGCGTTATAAACTTCTGTGAAGCACCTGGGGGTTTAAAGTGCTCAATATGCATCTAGATAAGTTCCTTGGGGGGTCTAGTTTCCAAAATGGGGTCACTTGTGGGGGAGCTCCAATGTTTAGGCACACATGGGCTCTCCAAACGCGACATGGTGTCCGCTAACAATTGGAGCTAATTTTCCATTCAAAAAGTCAAATGGCGCGCCTTCCCTTCCAAGCCCTGCCGTGTGCCCAAACAGTGGTTTACCCCCATATATGAGGTATCGGCGTACTCGGGAGAAATTGCCCAACAAATTTTATGATCCATTTTATCCTATTGCCCATGTGAAAATGAAAAAATTGAGGAAAAAATTTTTTTTGTGAAAAAAAAGTACTTTTTCATTTTTACGGATCAATTTGTGAAGCACCTGGGGGTTCAAAGTGCTCACTATGCATCTAGATAAGTTCCTTGGGGCGTCTAGTTTCCAAAATGGGGTCACTTGTTGGGGAGCTCCAATTTTTAGGCATGCGGGGGCTCTCCAAACATGACATGGTGTCCGCTAAAGAGTGGAGCCAATTTTTCATTCAAAAAGTCAAATGGCGCTCCTTCCCTTCCAAGCCCTGCCGTGCGCCCAAACAGTGGTTTACCCCCACATATGAGGTATCGGCGTACTCAGGACAAATTGGACAACAACTTTCGTCATTCAGTTTCTCCTTTTACCATTGGGAAAATAAAAAAATTGTTGCTAAAAGATAATTTTTGTGACTAAAAAGTTAAATGTTCATTTTTTCCTTCCATGTTGCTTCTGCTGCTGTGAAGTACCTGAAGGGTTAATAAACTTCTTGAATGTGGTTTTGAGTACCTTGAGGGGTGCAGTTTTTAGAATGGTGTCACTTTTAGGTATTTTCAGCCATATAGACCCCTCAAACTGTCTTCAAATGTGAGGTGGTCCCTAAAAAAAATGGTTTTGTAAATTTCGTTGTAAAAATGAGAAATCGCTGGTCAAATTTTAAAGGGAACCTGTCACCTGAATTTGGCGGGACTGGTTTTGGGTCATATGGGCGGAGTTTTCGGGTGTTTGATTCACCCTTTCCTTACCTGCTGGCTGCATGCTGGCTGCAATATTGGATTGAAGTTCATTCTCTGTCCTCCATAGTACACGCCTGCGCAAAGCAATCTTGCCTTGCGCAGGCGTGTACTACAGAGGACAGAGAATGAACTTCAATCCAATATTGCAGCCAGCATTCAGCCAGCAGGTAAGGAAAGGGTGAATCAAACACCCGAAAACTCTGCCCATATGACCCAAAACCAGTCCCGCCAAATTCAGGTGACAGAGTCTCTTTAACCCTTATAACTTCCTAGCAAAAAAAAATTTTGTTTCCAAAATTGTGCTGATGTAAAGTATACATGTGGGAAATGTTATTTAGTAACTATTTTGTGTCACATAACTCTCTGGTTTAACAGAATAAAAATTCAAAATGTGAAAATTGCGAAATTTTCAAAATTTTTGCCAAATTTCCGTTTTTATCACAAATAAACGCAGAATTTATTGACCTAAATTTACCACTAACATGAAGCCCAATATGTCATGAAAAAACAATCTCAGAACCGCTAGGATCCGTTGAAGCGTTCCTGAGTTATTACCTCATAAAGGGACACTGGTCAGAATTGCAAAAAACGGCAAGGTCTTTAAGGTCAAAATAGGCTGGGTCATGAAGGGGTTAAACACCATTTAAAATGAAGGAGAAGTGCTTCTTCTCAGCTCCGCAGTAGACACTGCGGTCTTCTGGCTCCACACTGTCGCGGTAACCCCGTGACAATGTTCTTCAGGACATCTGCTGTCTGTCTATGGCTTAAAGTACTTCAGCTACATGTCTGCCTGCAGATTCCAGATGTCTCTTGTCTGCCTGCGGCTTCTAGTACCTCTACTACTTGTCTGTGGTCTCCTGGACATCCTTGAGCTGCCTGCAGCTTTCAGTACCTCTGCAACCTGTCTGCGTTCTCTAGGACATCTCCTGGATCCCTGCAGCTTCCAGTCCCTCAGTTACCTGTCTGCCTATCTGGTTACCTCCAGGCAAACTTTGGTTTTCATCAAAAGGGCTTTACAGGAAAGGACATTGCTACTTTTAAGATTGCCCATAAATCAAGAATTTACTGAATCATCAAGAATTTTAAAGAGAGAGGTTCAACTGATGTGAAGAAGGTTTTAGATCACCCAATAAAATCAAGTAAATTCCAGAACTGTCACCTAAAGAGAATTCAGCTATGGAATCAGTTCAACACCAGTGCAGTGCTTGCTCAGGAATGGCAGTAAACAGATGTCACTTCATCTACACGCACAGTGAGATAAATGCTTTTGGAGGATGGCCTGGTGTCAAGAAGGGCAACAGAGAAGCCCCTTCCTTCTGAGTATTAGGCTACTTTCACACTAGCGTTTTTTGCAATACGTCACAATGCGTCGTTTATGGCAAAAAACGCATCCTGCAAAGTTGTTTGCAGGATGCGTTTTTGCCCCATAGATTAACATTTGCGACGCATTGCCACACGTCGCAACCGTCGTGCGACGGTTGCGCCGTGTTGTGGCGGACCGCCAGGAGCAAAAAAACGCTACATGTAACTTTTTTGCTGCCGACGGACTGCTTTTTCCGACCGCACGTGCGCGGCCGGAACTCCTCCCTCACCTCCCCGCACCTCACAATGGGGCAGCGGATGCAATGAAAATCTGCATCCGCTGCACCCGTTGTGCGGCGCGAACAATGCTAGCGTCGGTAACCTCGGCCCGACGCATTGCGACGGGCCGAGCCCGACGCTGGTGTGAAAGTATCCTAAACCTTCAAAGACAGAGTGACATTCTGCAGGAAATACAGGGATTGTACTGCAGAGAACATGTGTCAAGTTACTTTCTCTGATGAATAACTTCCCTTTAGATTGTTTGGGACATCTGGAAGAATAATTGTCCAGACAAGAAAAGGTGAGGACTACCATGAGTCCTGTGTCATGCCAAGACCATCCATGTGTGGGGGCTTTTTATCCATGGAGGGGGCTCACTTACAATATTATCTAAGAGCACTGCCATGAATGAAGAATGGGATGTAAACATCATCCAAGAGAAACTTCTCCCAATGATCCTGGAGCAATTTGGGGACTGTTTTTTTCCAGTATGATGGAGACCATGTCACAAGACAAAAGTGATAACGAAGTGGCTCGGTGAACAAAATACTGATATTTTGGATCCACGTGTAAGGATGAATGACTGTGCTGTCATGTTCCTACCCCTGAAGACACCAATTGCGTTGTGTTATATTGTAATGTGAATTATGTCACTCGTCTTTGTATATATCGTGTCAGGTGAATTATGGTGTATTGTATAGTATGGAATATATAGTGTAAGGTATAGCGTTAGAGGACAGGTAGCAGAGGGATGTAGATAGTTGACTGAAGTATAGGTAGTGTTAGGATAGAGTTAATGTTTCGGACTAGCCCGCTGTGGTAGGGAGTAGTGATAGGGAAAGTGACTGTTTCCTGTTATGCAGATAGGGTTTGGAGAGTAAAGTGAGCAGAGCTGCATAGGAGGGTAAACCTAAGTGAGAGGAGACTAAAGATAAAGGATAGTGTGATCCTGAAGAGAAGTGGTTGATGAGACACAGTTGCCTTCTGGAGACCAGTCCTTGGATACGACACCGAGTTACGAACCCCGGAGCTTGTAACACAGATGGTAACTGAACTAAGTAGGACTAAGTATGACGGACTAGTGGAGATCCTGAGTGCAAGTGATGTTTAACCGAATTAGGATGTGGAACTGAAGATTAAGTAAGGAGACTTGCTAATCAGGATTAAAGTGTTAAAGCTGGGTTGTGGCGGAGTAGAGAGAAGCAGTGAGCCTCACTAACCCTGGAGTCAGGAAGGATATTGAGAGTGAAAAATGCCTCATACTTTAAAGAAAATGTCCATAAGGCTTTGTACCCGCTATCCCTTGTATATAAATAACCTTTACCAAGTTACTACCCAGTAAAGAGTTCCAAAGTTGTTTTGGAACAGAAGTCTCCCTCATTGAACTGTAAAACACATGGTTTTGGCTGGTCCACACCACCATAAGGCCCTCACATCACAGGTCCACGCACCCAGCCAGGACCCACAATTTCATGTACAGTGCTGTTATGACCCCAATGGCGAGGGTCTCAGAGGAACGTGGAAGTCTGCAAGATACAAAAATCCAGCTCATAGGGCAGTGGTAACTGGGTTGACCATATATCTACTCCTAACGCCAACACTAGAAGTAGCCGGGGGTCATACCTACGTTGATCCTAGATGACTCGCGCCAGCCGGAGAATCTAAATACCCCTAGTAGAGGAAAACAAAGACCTCTCTTGCCTCCAGAGAAAGGGACCCCAAAGCAGGATAGAAGCCCCCCACAAATAATAACGGTGAGGTAAGAGGAAATGACAAACACAGAAATGAACCAGGTTTAGCACAGAGAGGCCCGCTAACTAATAGCAGAATATAGAAAGGTAACTTATATGGTCAACAAAAAACCCTATCAAAAATCCACACTGGAAATTCAAGAACCCCCGAACCGTCTAACGGTCCGGGGGGAGAACACCAGCGCCCTAGAGCTTCCAGCAAAAGTCAGGATACAGATTAGGAACAAGCTGGACAAAAATACAAAACCAAAAACAAATAGCAAAAAGCAAAGTAAATGACTTAGCTGAATAACCGGACCAGGATCAGTAGACAAGAGCACAGCAGATTAGCTCTGATAACTACGTTGCCAGGCATAGAACTGAGTGTCCAGGGAGCTTATAAAGCAACGCCCCTAACTAACGACCCAGGTGCGGATAAAAGGAAAGACAGAAAAACCAGAGTCAAAAAACTAGTAACCACTAGAGGGAGCCAAAAAGCAAATTCACAACACAGTGCCTTGCGAAAGTATTCGGCCCCCTGGAAGTTTTCACCTATAAAGATACCAAATGTAAATTTTTGGTGAAGAATCAACAAGTGGAACACAATTGTGAAGTTGAACGAAATTTATTAGTTATTTTACATTTTTGTGGAAATTCAAAAACTGAAAAGTGGGGCGTGTAATATTATTCGGCCGCTTTACTTTCAGTGCAGCAAACTCACTCCAGAAGTTCATTGTGGATCTCTGAATGATCCAATGTTGTCCTAAATTCCTAATAATGATAAATATAATCCACCTGTGTGTAATCAAGTCTCCGTATAAATGCACCTGCTCTGTGATAGTCTCAGGGTTCTGTTTGAAGCACAGAGAGCATCATGAAGACCAAGGAATGCAACAGGCAGGTCCGTGATACTGTTGTGGAGAAGTTTAAAGCCTGATTTGGATACAAAATGATTTCCAAAACTTTAAACATCCCAAGGAGCACTGTGCAAGCGATCATATTGAAATGGAAGGAGTATCATACCACTGCAAATCTACCAAGACCCAGCTGTCCCTCTAAACTTTCATCTCAAACAAGGAGAAGACTGATCAGAGATGCAGCCAAGAGGCCCATGATCACTCTGGATGAACTGCAGAGATCTACAGCTGAGGTGGGACAGTCTGTCCATAGGACAACAATCAGTCGTACACTGCACAGATCTGGCCTTTATGGAAGAGTGGCAAGAAGAAAGCCATTTCTCAAAGATATCCATAAAAAGTGGCGTTTAAGGTTGCAACAAGCCACCTGGGAGACACACCAAACATGTGGAAGAAGGTGCTCTGGTCAGATGAAACCAAAATCGAACTTTTTGGCAACAATGCCAAACGATATGTTTGGCGTAAAGGCAACACAGCTCATCACCCTGAACACACCATAACCACTGTCAAACATGGTGGTGGCAGCATCATGGTTTGAGCCTGCTTCTCTTCAGCAGGGACAGGGAAGATGGTTAAAATTGATGGGAAGATGGATGGAGCCAAATACAGGACCATTCTTGAAGAAAACCTGATGGAGTCCGCAAAAGACCTGAGACTGGGACAGAGATTTGTCTTCCAACAAGACAATGATCCCAAACATATGTCCTACAACGAAAAAGGAGTACATACAACCCATTTCTAATATGGTATAAAAAGTAACAAATTTTATTATAAATATATTACACAACATATATACACACACAATAAAGACAAGGTACACGCAGAGCCAATGTACAATGGACCCAGGACACTGAAAAGTAACACCGTAGGCAGGTAGACCTATAGGGGCCAAACACCTCTAAATCGGAGCCCTAAGACAATTAATATGTCATGAAAAAAATGCTTAGTGCTAAGTTCAATACTCCTCTAGGTTACGTGATATTATTAAGCTTGCCCAAATGGGCATACAAGATTGCAAGACCCCCCGCCCCACCTTACCCATTAATAGGTGCCAGTGTCCGTCCAAGTGGACGGACACTGGCACCTATTAATGGGTAAGGTGGGGCGGGGGGTCTTGCAATCTTGTATGCCCATTTGGGCAAGCTTAATAATATCACGTAACCTAGAGGAGTATTGAACTTAGCACTAAGCATTTTTTTCATGACATATTAATTGTCTTAGGGCTCCTATTTAGAGGTGTTTGGCCCCTATAGGTCTACCTGCCTACGGTGTTACTTTTCAGTGTCCTGGGTCCATTGTACATTGGCTCTGCGTGTACCTTGTCTTTATTGTGTGTGTATATATGTTGTGTAATATATTTATAATAAAATTTGTTACTTTTTATACCATATTAGAAATGGGTTGTATGTACTCCTTTTTCGTTGTAGGACATATCCATTAGTGGAGTTCTCCCTGTTATAGATGTCCATTTAGGGTTAATCCCTGTTTGATGTTTAGTGGTGATATGCATCAGTGGTATTTATACCAATGATCCCAAACATGAAGCAAAATCTACAATGGAATGGTTCACAAATAAACATATCCAGGTGTTAGAATGGCCAAGTCAAAGTCCAGACCTCAATCCAATCGAGAATCTGTGGAAAGAGCTGAAAACTGCTGTTCACAAACGATCTCCATCAAACCTCACTGAGCTCGAGCTGTTTGCCAAGGAAGAATGGGCAAGAATTTCAGTCTCTCGATGTACAAAACTGATAGAGACTTACCCCAAGCCACTTGCAGCTGTAATCGCAGCAAAATGTGGTGCAATAAAGTATTAAGTTAAAGGGGCCGAATAATATTGCACGCCCCACTTTTCAGTTTTTGAATTTGCACAAAAATTTTAAAAAACCAATAAATTTCGTTCAACTTCACAATTGTGTTCCCCTTGTTGTTGATTCTTCACCAAAAATGTACATTTGGTATCTTTATGTTTGAAGCATGATATGTGGGAAAAGGTTGAAAAGTTCCAGGGGGCCGAATACTTTTGCAAGGCACTGTAGTACGCCGGGACGTAAAAGGAGACGAGTGCTACCTCTGCACGCCGTGCTACACATGGTCAATAAAGTCTCTAGATCTCGAACCCACCAAGAACCTGTGGTCAATCCTCAAAAAGTGGGTGGACAAACAAAACCTCAGAAACTGTGGTCGACTCCAAGCACTGATGAGACAAGAATGTGTTGTCATCAGTCAGGATTTGGCCCAGAAACTGATATCCAGCAGCCAGGACGAAGGGCAGAAGTCTTGAAAAATAAAGGGAAACCCTAAATGTTGAGTCTTTGTATAGACATAATGTGTTAGTCAATAAAAGCATAAAAACTTCTAAACATGCAGAAACAGCAGAAACTTTGCGAAAACCAAAATTTGTTCACACCCATTTTCACATGGATTTTGAAAGTAAGTACACCAGCCTCACTGGTCTAAGAGATCTATTTAATAATGTATGCAGTTTGTAGTATGAAATTTGGTGACCACTTTACTGGATCCCTCTTTTAAAGAAAGATTGCTGTATTTGAGTACTGGCAGCACTGCAGTTTCCGAATATGCGTCACGTATGCCATTCTTACGACTTGTGTGTCAGCTATGACCGAGTCATTTCTCATCACATTCACTGATTGGCGTATTTCAAGTAATGAACAGTGAGGCAAAATTAGGGAGGAGGGCAGGAGGGCAGGGAATCAACAACGCCTGGGCTCATAGATAGTGAGGCTGAAGTCAGAGATAGCAAAGAACTTCTCTCCTGGGATTCGGAAGGTCCAGAAGAGAGTCCACAAGTGGCGGGTAAAGGCACCTTCCAAGGTGGAGCACGACCCTTCTGTGAGCCGCAATGTTTATTAAGGTGAGTGGAAGTAGTAGTAAGGGTTAAATAGGGGGCTAATTGGGGTCTGGGTTGGAAAGTTGTAGAAGTGTTCTGATTCTGAACTTGATCCACCTCTCCACATGAATTCTGCATCCAATGACAAATACTCAGACGATAAAACTCCATCTGCGGCTCGTCCCCGGAGGATCGGGAAGCATTTCCCATGTTTTATAGCTGTTATAAATAATTGCAAAATGTAGTTGTCACTGGTGCGGAAAGAGGGAAATCTCCTTACAATAGGAAATCGCTTTTTTTTCTCCATATATGTAAATAAAATAAAACGTTCCGCGGCTTTTGTAACACACCGTGCGTTTCCGTTCTGCAGCATTTTCAGCAGCTCTTTCTTGCTGTCGGTGTATAGAAACATCCTAATCAAATCCAACTGATTCAGGTGAAAAGTCATTTGCGGTGTACATGTCTTTTCTAATTTCTCCAATGAGTGCTCTCCGTGGTTTTGACAGATCGCATTCGTACCCATGATATTCTATGGGGCTGTACACGTGTCCGATTTTTTTTTTCCTCGCAGTGGGTGGTCCATGGAAAAAAAAAATCAGAGACATGTCCAATTATGATCCGAGTGTCGGCGATGCAAGTTTATGGATCCGTGACTGCACTCCAATGACATGCGAGTGCAGTTCGATTTTCACGGACTGACAGAACGGAGAAGGTGAAGAATAATCAGACGTTTCCTCGGATGTGGAGAAATCGGTTGTGTGAACCTATCCTTAAAGGGAGTGCGACCGGCCATAATTAGGAGTCCGGGAACTTATAGGCTATGTGCACACGTACAAAAATCAGCTGCGGTTTTTACTGTGGATTTATCACGGTTTTTTAAAGCGGATTCTGCTGCGGTTTTCCATCTGCAGTTTTCTATTGGAGCAGATGGAAAACCGCTGCGGATTCCGCACAAAGAATTGACATGCTGCGGAAAATAATCTGCTGCGTTTCCGCACAGCGTTTTTGGTTTCCCATAAGTTTACATTGTACTGTAAACGATGAGAAACTGCTGCGGATCCGCAGCTTGCGGAAACGCTGCGGATCCGCAGCAAAATCCGCAATGTGTGCACATAGCCTATAGAGTACCCATTATTTAAAAAAACAACTTTTCGACTATGTTCCCATTAATGCTGCGTTTTTTTCCAATGTGTTTTTTTTTCCATTTTGCGCACAAAATCTGTATTTAAGAGTTCAAGCAATGTGGATGTGATATAATGGAAACTCCTGTCCGCCGTACATTTAAAGACGCTGATGAACTGTGCGTTTTTCGGAGCATTTATTCTCTTTAAGGCTCTTTCAGATGTCCGTGCTCATCGGTCCGAGATCAGACAGCTGATGCCCAGACTGGCCAAGTGACAGCTCCATCTATTTCTATGAGGCTGTACCTGTCAGGTTGGCATAGCCGAGGCCAGTCCGTACATTGAGGTCCGATTTCTGACCGATTTGCACGGACGTCTGAATGCGCCCTAAGGCTTCTTTGGGGAACCTGAAAAACACCCGTGTAACAAATACAGTAGCGTTTTTAAGTGCAGAGTCCCAGCATTTCTGCACTAAATTAAAAAAAAAACATAGAAAATGCTGATTCGAATCTGCACCAAAACACATCAAAACGGGAAACTATTTAAAAAAAAATTCAGCAAAAAAGCAATAGTCAGTATTTTGGTAGAAAAAAACAAAATGGGAAAAAATAGCAAGTGGGAACTTGTGCTTAACGAGTCATAGGGACGTTAGCGGTTTTGTCAGTGGTGGTCCGGATGCCAACAGAGGAGTCGGCTGTGTGATCGCTTACACTTCCTGGATGCTTTATTCTTTGGCAACCAACAGGCATGGATATATTGGAAGCAATATGTTATGTAGAGGCTGGCAGCGCTGCCCATCGGTGGGTACACGGGTGACTGCGCTCCTAGGGCTGCGTATGTAGGCAGCATATGTAATCTTGTTGATAGTGAATTTTCATGGGGTGTTTTCTTTTTCAATATTTTGTTTTATTGCAAAGCATCACAGTCCCACCCTATACTTGTATGACACCAAAAGTCCTCTTATCACATGTGAGCAGGAGACGGGTGCGGTCGTCGTCAGTGACACTGCACCATGACGCATGTGTGTCTGTCGCTGGCAAGTGCCAAGAAGTAAGATGTTTTCTTTCAATTATTATCATTAGTAGCCATGTAAATTTCCTGATAGCATATGTTGTTGGGTTATTATTCAGGACTGTTTCTTTTTTACTATGTGCCTAAGGCTGCTGTCACACGTTCAGTATTTGGTCAGTATTTTACCTCAGTATTTGTAAGCCAAAACCAGGAGTGGAACAATCAGAGGAAAAGTATAATAGAAACATATGCACCACTTCTGTATTTATCACCCACTCCTGGTTTTGGCTACAAATACTGATGTAAAATACTGACCAAATACTGACAGTGTGATGGCAGCCTTAACAGGCAGGTAGTTGCTACCTCCCTGCGTGTTGTACCCAGGGCCGATATCTCTCAGCACAGAGAAGTCACTGAGAAGTCCTACTGGCAGTTATGCAGCTTCTGCTGACATCACATCGACAGAGCAGCGACTTCTCTTCCACTTTGCTCTGTCGACAGAGCATGACTGCTGACAACATTCTGACTGATAGCTGGCTCCCCGCTGCCTACCTGTGGGGAGCCAACCATCAATCAGCATGACATCGGCAGTCATGCCCTGTCAACAGAGCAGTCCGTAAGAGGAAAAGCTGCTCACCAGAGTAGTCCGTAAGGCCGGCGTCACACTGGCGTATTGCGTCCGATGCGAGAGCATCGGATGCGATATGCTAATGACACTTGGCTCCTGCTCGCAGCAGAGCAGGAGCCGAGTGTGATGCATCTGTGCTCCTGAGGCCGGCTTCACACTTGCGAGTTTTACGGACGTAAGAGCGCAGAAACTACGTCCGTAAAACTCGCAAAAAATACGGCACAATTATTCTCTATGCCCCTGCTCCTATCTGCCGTATTTTACTGATCAGTATTATACGGCTTTCTACGGCCGTACAAAATCGCAGCATGCTGCGTTTGTCACCGTACTGCGCAAGAAATACGCCAATGAAAGTCTATGGAAGCGTGAAAAATACGGATTTCACACGGACAAGCAGTGTGACTTGCGAGAAATACGCAGCGCTGTTAGAGAGAAAAGCCGGTAATTCAGTGCGGTGTACAGTAAAATCACACTGACAGCTTACAGTAGAATAGGTAGAATAATTGTGTACACATAGAATAGGTATATATATATATATATATATATATATGTCAGTAGACACATATATGTATATATATTAATATTTATTCCAGCGCTATACAGCTTGAAAGCCGGTAATTCAATTACCGGCTTTTTCTTTCTCCTTCCTAAAACCCGACATGATTTGAGACATGGTTTACATACAGTAAACCATGTCTTCTCTCCATTTTTTTGCAGATTCCACACTACTAATGTCAGTAGAGTGTATCTGCAAAATTTGGCCGTTCTAGCTCTTAAAATAAAGGGTTAAATGGCGGAAAAAATTGGCGTGGGCTCCCGCGCAATTTTCTCCGCCAGAGTAGTAAAGCCAGTGACTGAGGGCAGATATTAATAGCCTGGAGAGGGTCCACGGTTATTGGCCCCCCCCCCTGGCTACAAATATCTGCCCCCAGCCACCCCAGAAAAGGCACATCTGGAAGATGCGCCTATTCTGGCACTTGGCCACTCTCTTCCCATTCCCGTGTAGCGGTGGGATATGGGGTAATGAAGGGTTAATGCCACCTTGCTATTGTAAGGTGACATTAAGCCTAATTAATAATGGAGAGGCGTCAATTATGACACCTATCCATTATTAATCCAATTGAATGAAAGGGTTAAATAAAACACAAACACATTATTTAAAATTATTTTAATGAAATAAAAACAATGGTTGTTGGAGTATTTTATTCTACGCCCAATCCAGTCACTGAAGACCCTCGTTCTGTGAAAGAAAAAACATAATAAACCAACAATATACTTACCCTCCGCAGATCTGTAACGTCCAACGATGTAAATCCTTCTGAAGGGGTTAAAACATTTTGCAGCAAGGAGCTTTGCTAATGCAATGCTACTCCTCGCTGCAAAACCCCTGGGAATGAGTCTAAATATAGATCAATGAGCTATATTTAGCTTCATTTGCGGTGAGGCGCCCTCTGCTGGCTGTTTATAGATCGTGGGAACTTGCCTGGGAGCTTTCTAGGAAAGGAGCAGGAGCAGCCTGCATTAGCACAGCTCCTTGCTGCAAAATGTTTTAACCCCTTCAGAAGGATTTACATCGTTGGACGTTACAGATCTGCGGAGGGTAAGTATATTGTTGGTTTATTATGTTTTTTCTTTCACAGAACGAGGGTCTTCAGTGACTGGATTGGGCGTAGAATAAAATACTCCAACAACCATTGTTTTTATTTCATTAAAATAATTTTAAATAATGTGTTTGTGTTTTATTTAACCCTTTCATTCAATTGGATTAATAATGGATAGGTGTCATAATTGACGCCTCTCCATTATTAATTAGGCTTAATGTCACCTTACAATAGCAAGGTGGCATTAACCCTTCATTACCCCATATCCCACCGCTACACGGGAATGGGAAGAGAGTGGCCAAGTGCCAGAATAGGCGCATCTTCCAGATGTGCCTTTTCTGGGGTGGCTGGGGGCAGATATTTGTAGCCAGGGGGGGGCCAATAACCGTGGACCCTCTCCAGGCTATTAATATCTGCCCTCAGTCACTGGCTTTACTACTCTGGCGGAGAAAATTGCGCCGGAGCCCACGCCAATTTTTTCCGCCATTTAACCCTTTATTTTAAGAGCTAGAACGGCCAAATTTTGCAGATACACACTACTGACATTAGTAGTGTGGAATCTGCAAAAAAAATGGAGAGAAGACATGGTTTACTGTATGTAAACCATGTCTCAAATCATGTCGGGTTTTAGGAAGGAGAAAGAAAAAGCCGGTAATTGAATTACCGGCTTTCAAGCTGTATAGCGCTGGAAAAAATATTAATATATATACATATATGTGTCTAATGACATATATATATATATATATATATATATATATATATATATATATATATATACAACATATATATATATATATTTTTTTCTTTTTGGGACACATGGATCATTTCTATAGCGGTATGTTGGTTTTGCAAGCCTGCGAGAAAACCACGCAGTACGGATGCCATACGGATTACATACGGAGGATGCCATGCGCAAAAAAACGCTGACACACCCTGCCTACGGAGGAGCTACGGACCACTATTTTCGGGACATTTCAGCGTATTACGGTCGTAATATACGGACCGTATTTTCATACGCTGAGTGTGAAGCCGGCCTGATTCTCTCGCACAGGGAGGATCGGAGCACAGCTGTGGAGGAGGCGGAGAAATGAATTTCTCCATCTCCTCCATTGCTGGGGTCCGCTTATAACGCACATCACTCGGATGATATCCGAGTGGTGTGCGCTGTCTCACTCGCACCCATAGGCTTATATGGGGGTGAGTGAGACGAGATTTTGCCTTGGTCTGAGACAATCGTAGCATGCTGCGATTGTCTCGGACCGAGGAAAACGACTGACAAAAAGTCGGATGCTGGGAGCTGCCCCATAGCTCAACATTGGTCCGAGTGCAATGCGATTTTTTATCGCATTGCACTTGGCCGTTTAAAACGCCAGTGTGACGCCGGCCTAAGAGGAAAAGCTGCTCACCAGAGTAGTCCGTAAGAGGAAAAGCTGCTCACCAGAGTAGTCCGTAAGAGGAAAAGCTGCTCACCAGAGTAGTCCGTAAGAAGAAAAGCTGCTCACCAGAGCAGTCCGCAAGAGGAAAAGCTGCTCACCAGAGTAGTCCGTAAGAGGAAAAGCTGCTCACTAGAGCAGTCAGTTAGAGGAAAAGCTGCTCACCAGAGTAGTCCGTAAGAGGAAAAGGTGCTCACCAGAGTAGTCCGTAAGAGGAAAAGCTGCTCACCAGAGCAGTCCGTAGAAGGAAAAACTGCTCACCAGAGCAGTCCGTTAGAGGAAAAGCTGCTCACTAGAGCAGTCCGTAAGAGGAAAAGCTGCTCACCAGAGCAGTCCGTAGGAGGAAAAGCTGCTCACCAGAGCAGTCCATTAGAGGAAAAGCTGCTCACTAGAGCAGTCCGTAAGAGGAAAAGCTGCTCACCAGAGTAGTCCGTTAGAGGAAAAACTGCTCACTAGAGCAGTCCGTAAGAGGAAAAGCTGCTCACCAGAGTAGTCCGTTAGAGGAAAAGCTGCTCACCAGAGTAGTCCATAAGTGGAAAAGCTGCTCACCAGAGTAGTCCGTAAGAGGAAAAGCTGCTCACCAGAGTAGTCCGTTAGAGGAAAAGCTGCTCACCAGAGTAGTCCGTAAGAGGAAAAGCTGCTCACCAGAGCAGTCCGTAAGAGGAAAAGCTGCTCACCAGAGTAGTCCGTAAGAGGAAAAGCTGCTCACTAGAGCAGTCAGTTAGAGGAAAAGCTGCTCACCAGAGTAGTCCGTAAGAGGAAAAGGTGCTCACCAGAGTAGTCCGTAAGAGGAAAAGCTGCTCACCAGAGCAGTCCGTAGAAGGAAAAACTGCTCACCAGAGCAGTCCGTTAGAGGAAAAGCTGCTCACTAGAGCAGTCCGTAAGAGGAAAAGCTGCTCACCAGAGCAGTCCGTAGGAGGAAAAGCTGCTCACCAGAGCAGTCCATTAGAGGAAAAGCTGCTCACTAGAGCAGTCCGTAAGAGGAAAAGCTGCTCACCAGAGTAGTCCGTTAGAGGAAAAACTGCTCACTAGAGCAGTCCGTAAGAGGAAAAGCTGCTCACCAGAGTAGTCCGTTAGAGGAAAAGCTGCTCACCAGAGTAGTCCATAAGAGGAAAAGCTGCTCACCAGAGTAGTCCGTAAGAGGAAAAGCTGCTCACCAGAGTAGTCCGTTAGAGGAAAAGCTGCTCACCAGAGTAGTCCGTAAGAGGAAAAGCTGCTCACCAGAGCAGTCCGTAAGAGGAAAAGCTGCTCACCAGAGCAGTCAGTAAGAGGAAAAGCTGCTCACCAGAGCAGTCCGTAAGATGAAAAGCTTCTCACCAGAGCAGTCCGTTAGAGGAAAAGCTGCTCATCAGAGTAGTCCGTAAGAGGAAAAGCTGCTCACCAGAGTAGTCCGTAAGAGGAAAAGCTGCTCACCAGAGCAGTCCGTTAGAGGAAAAGCTGCTATCTTGACCTGGAACAGCTGAATCGCCAGCAGGAGCGGTCAGTGACCATTGTGCCGCCACAGGGTAAAACAGGCAGGTAATTAACAACTTAGGGTTAGTTTTTAAGCCCACAGTTAAAAAAAAAAATCTTGGATAATCCCCATAATATTTTTTCTGCCTATTAAACAAAATGGTTGCAAAAGAGGCAAACAATTGCGGCCAATAGCTTCTACATAGATATTGCACATGCGCCTGCGCCATTTTGTAATTTTATCCCTTTGTAGCAAATTTAATGAATGTTCCCCAATATAATTAAAAGGGGTTTCACAAAATCGCAAGTAATAGCTGGCTGATCCTGACGGTCAGATTCCAAGAGATCCTAAGAATAGGGTTCCGAAACCCCCAAAATATCAGAGCCCTATCTTGTATAGAGCAGAGGTGCATAACACATACCGCCACACCATTGTGAATGGGGCAGAGCTCCAATACCCCACACAACCTAAGGAAAGGGGTGGCACTTCTTTTTTTTAATGGCGGCCATGTTTTTCCAATCCTGAATGACCCTTCTAAGTGTGAATCTGACTCCACATGCGATTTGCCATAAAGCTTGCTCTAACATTATGGTTAATAAGAAAGATCTATCCCCCCTTCTGTATAATGCTCAGCAGTATCCACATCCCCCCATCCCATGAGCCCACTGTCCTTACCGGGAAAAGGACGTTCGCGCCGTCTGCTGTTTAATTCATTTATGGTGGAATGACGGTCTTGCAGGATATCTTCTCTCTGTAATTACGTAAATATGTATGTAGTATTCTCATCGGTTCCCCCCGCTCAATATTTCTCTTAAGTAAGAGATCAAAGGATCCCCCAGGCTTTATAAAGGACCACTCTGTCAAAATCTTCTATTCCAGCACATTACAATGACAAAGTAAAAAGTGAAGTAGAATGTAGAAAGTGAACAATGTCAGGAGGGAATTCTGTAAAGTGAAAGGCAATGAATAATGGCGGCAAATTGTTTTTCTAAAGCCTGACTCTGCTCGTATTATTTGTGACTGTAGTTAAATAGGAACCTGTCGCCACTTCTGTTTTAGTCAATTTTTCTATTCTCCATAAAATAATATAATTTTTGGAACATTTTTCGGTACAAATTTGCGTTTCACGCTACTCCTCTTTTATTCCTCCTGAAAAACCAGAAAGCGGGGTGTTCCTTTTGTAGATAATATAATAATAATAATTTTTATTTATATAGCGCCAACATATTCCGCAGCGCTTTACAAGTTATAGAGGGGACTTGTACAGACAATAGACATTACAGCATAACAGAAATACAGTTCAAAACAGATACCAGGAGGAGTGAGGGCCCTGCTCGCAAGCTTACAGACTATGAGGAAAAGGGAGACACGAGAGGTGGATGGTGACAAATGCTTTAGTTATTCGGACCAGCTATAGTGTAAGGCTCAGGTGTTCATGTAAAGCTGCATGAACCAGTATGTAGCAGTACAGACACAGAGGGCTAATACTGCATAAAGTGTATGAACATGATGCGAGGAACCTTTTTTCTTTTTTTTATTTATTATAAATAGGCCACACAGGGATCGTTAGGTTAATGCATTGAGGCGGTAGGCCAGTCTGAACAAATGAGTTTTTAGGGTACACTTAAAACTGTGGGGATTGGGGATTAATCGTATTAACCTAGGTAGTGCATTCCAAAAAATCGGCGCAGCACGTGTAAAGTCTTGGAGACGGGAGTGGGAGGTTCTGATTATTGAGGATGCTAGCCTGAGGTCATTAGCGGAGCGGAGGGCACGGGTAGGGTGCCTTTTGTGGCCGAAACGTCGCTTTTTTGTTTTGCATTTGCTACGATATAATAAAGATAATCACTGGAACACAATCTATGAATCTATGAAGCTGAGATACCAGAAACTGTGTGACTACATTTTTTGTTTCTTTGTCATGATTAGGGTTGAGCGAAACGGGTCGTTCATTTTCAAAAGTCGCCGACTTTTGGCAAAGTCGGGTTTCATGAAACCCGACCCGACCCCTGTGTGGGGTCGGCCAGGCGGTACGCGACTTTCGCGCCAAAGTCGCGTTTCATTGACGCGAAAAGCGCCATTTCTCAGCCAATGAAGGTGGACGCAGAGTGTGGGCAGCGTGATGACATAGGTCCTGGTCCCCACCATCTTAGAGAAGGGCATTGCAGTGATTGGCTTGCTGTCTGCGGCGTCACAGGGGCTATAAAGAGGCGTTCCCGCCGACCGCCATCTTACTGCTGCTGATCTGAGCTTAGGGAGAGGTTGCTGCCGCTTCGTCAGAAGCAGGGATAGCGTTAGGCAGGGTCCATTAACCACCAAACCGCTTGTGCTGTAGCGATTTCCACTGTCCAACACCACCTTCGGTTTGCAGGGACAGTGGAAGCTACATTTTTTTTTCCTCAGCGCTGTAGCTCATTGGGCTGCTCTAGAAGGCTCCCTGATAGCTGCATTGCTGTGTGTACGCCGCTGTGCAAACCAACTGCTTTTTTCAAAGCACAAATCCTGTTGTTCCTTCCTTTCTGCACAGCTATCTTTTTTGTTTGTCCACACTTTTTATTTAATTTGTGCATCAGTCCACTCCTTATTGCTGCCTGCCATACCTGGCTGAGATTACTGCAGGGAGATAGTAATTGTAGGACAGTCCCTTTTATTTATTTATTTTTTTTAATTCTCCCTACAAAAAATAAGTTGTGGGAGATTAAGATTGGCATTTCTGCTAGAGTGCCATCCCTGTGTGTGCCATCTCTCTCACATAGTGGGCCATAGAAAACCTATTATTTTTTTTTTATTTGGTTTCTAAATTCTACCTGAAAAAATCAATAAATCAATCAGTGGGAGATAAATATTGGCCTCTGGGCTTGTGTGCCACTCCTGACTCCTGTGTGTGCCATCTCTCACTCAGTGGGCCATAGAAAGCCTATTAATTTTTTTTGTTGATTTGGTTTCTAAATTCTACCTGAAAAAATCAATAAATCAATCAGTGGGAGATAAATATTGGCCTCTGGGCTTGTGTGCCACTCCTGACTCCTGTGTGTGCCATCTCTCACTCAGTGGGCCATAGAAAGCCTATTTTTTTTGTTGTTGATTTGGTTTCTAAATTCTACCTGAAAAAATCAATAAATCAATCAGTGGGAGATAAATATTGGCCTCTGGGCTTGTGTGCCACTCCTGACTCCTGTGTGTGCCATCTCTCACTCAGTGGGCCATAGAAAGCCTATTTTTTTTTTTTGTTGATTTGGTTTCTAAATTCTACCTGAAAAAATCAATAAATCAATCAGTGGGAGATAAATATTGGCCTCTGGGCTTGTGTGCCACTCCTGACTCCTGTGTGTGCCATCTCTCACTCAGTGGGCCATAGAAAGCCTATTTATTTTTTTTGTTGATTTGGTTTCTAAATTCTACCTGAAAAAATCAATAAATCAATCAGTGGGAGATAAATATTGGCCTCTGGGCTTGTGTGTCACTCCTGACTCCTGTGTGTGCCATCTCTCACTCAGTGAGCCATAGAAAGCCTATTTATTTTTTTGTTGATTTGGTTTCTAAATTCTACCTGAAAAAATCAATAAATCAATCAGTGGGAGATAAATATTGGCCTCTGGGCTTGTGTGCCACTCCTGACTCCTGTGTGTGCCATCTCTCACTCAGTGGGCCATAGAAAGCCTATTTATTTTTTTTTGTTGATTTGGTTTCTAAATTCTACCTGAAAAAATCAATAAATCAATCAGTGGGAGATAAATATTGGCCTCTGGGCTTGTGTGCCACTCCTGACTCCTGTGTGTGCCATCTCTCACTCAGTGGGCCATAGAAAGCCTATTTATTTTTTTCGTTGATTTGGTTTCTAAATTCTACCTGAAAAAATCAATAAATCAATCAGTGGGAGATAAATATTGGCCTCTGGGCTTGTGTGCCACTCCTGACTCCTGTGTGTGCCATCTCTCACTCAGTGGGCCATAGAAAGCCTATTTATTTTTTTTTGTTGATTTGGTTTCTAAATTCTACCTGAAAAAATCAATAAATCAATCAGTGGGAGATAAATATTGGCCTCTGGGCTTGTGTGCCACTCCTGACTCCTGTGTGTGCCATCTCTCACTCAGTGGGCCATAGAAAGCCTATTTATTTTTTTTGTTGATTTGGTTTCTAAATTCTACCTGAAAAAAATCAATAAATCAATCAGTGGGAGATAAATATTGGCCTCTGGGCTTGTGTGCCACTCCTGACTCCTGTGTGTGCCATCTCTCACTCAGTGGGCCATAGAAAGCCTATTTATTTTTTTTGTTGATTTGGTTTCTAAATTCTACCTGAAAAAATCAATAAATCAATCAGTGGGAGATAAATATTGGCCTCTGGGCTTGTGTGCCACTCCTGACTACTGTGTGTGCCATCTCTCACTCAGTGGGCCATAGAAAGCCTATTTATTTTTTTTGTTGATTTGGTTTCTAAATTCTACCTGAAAAAATCAATAAACCAATCAGTGGGAGATAAATATTGGCCTCTGGGCTTGTGTGCCACTCCAGACTCCTGTGTGTGCCATCTCTCACTCAGTGGGCCATAGAAAGCCTATATTTTTTTTTTTTGTTTCTAAATTCTCCCGGTAAAAATCCTTTTATTTTATTTGGTTTCTAAATTCTTCCTGAAAAAATCATTTTATTTTATTTTGTTTCTAAAGTCTCCCTGAAAAAAAAAAAAATCAGTGGGAGATTAATATTGCCCTCTCTGCTTGTGTGCCAGTCTTGACTCCTGGGTGTGCCATCTCTCTCTCTCAAATAGTGGGCACTGGGCCATAGAAAGGCATTTTTTTTAAATTTGGTTTCTAAATTCTTCCTTAAAAAATCATTTTATTTTATTTTGTTTCTAAAGTCTCCCTGAAAAAAAAAAAAAAATCAGTGGGAGATTAATATTGCCCTTTCTGCTTGTGTGCCAGTCTTGACTCCTGGGTGTGCCATCTCTCTCTCTCAAATAGTGGGCACTGGGCCATAGAAAGGCAATTTTTTTTTTATTTGGTTTCTAAATTCTCCCGGAAAAAATCATTTTACTTTTTTTTTGGTTTCTAAATTCTTCCTGAAAAAATCATTTTATTTTATTTTGTTTCTAAAGTCTCCCTGAAAAAAAAAATAAAAATCAGTGGGAGATTAATATTGCCCTTTCTGCTTGTGTGCCAGTCTTGACTCCTGGGTGTGCCATCTCTCTCTCTCAAATAGTGGGCACTGGGCCATAGAAAGGCAATTTTTTTTTTTTTTGCTTTCTAAATTCTCCCTGAAATAAAAAAAAAAATACAGTGGGAGATTAATATTGACATTTGTGCTTGAGTGACAGTCCTGCGTGTGTGGCATCTCTCTGATTTGGTGCCACAGAAAACAGAGTGTGTAACATTGTGCCTGATTTTCCTTGCGGTCTCACCAACCTGTAAAGGGATATCGAAATCATACTGAAGTTATAGCTCACCGTGTAAGTTGTTTGACAGCAACAAATACCGTTACTTTGGTTACGTTTTTAAAACAATGAGGAAGTCTGGTGGAAGAGGTCGTGGCCGTGGGCGTTCATTGTCAGCTGGTAATGATGGTAGTGGTAGTGGAGCATCAGGTGGTCGTGGCAAAAGAAATATTGCACCTAAGTCTGGAGCTGTGGAGCCAGGTTCGTCGTCTGGCTACAGAAGGCCTCGAACGCTCCCTTTTCTGGGAGTAGGAAAACCGCTTTTAAAGCCAGAGCAGCAAGAGCAAGTTTTGGCTTACCTTGCAGACTCAGCCTCTAGCTCTTTTGCCTCCTCTTTTGAAACTGGTAAATGTAAAAGCAGCGCGTCGTTAGTGGATGTTCACGGTCAGGGACAAGTCGCTTCCTTGTCCTCTTCAGCAAAAACAACAACAGAGAAGGATGCAGCAGGCGACACAACGGGTTACTCCATGGAGCTCTTTACACATACCGTCCCTGGCTTAGAAAGTGAAGCAGTTAACAGGCCATGCCCATTACAAGTTGAATCTGACCTGGAGTGCACTGATGCACAGCCACAGCCAGACTACTATGCTGGTCCTTTGACTCAGACCACAACATTGCCCTCGCAGGGTACTGATCCAGAATCAGACCCTGATGAGACTATGTTGCCCCATCACGAACGCTCTACCACCGACTTACACGGTGACACAGACAAAGTTGCGCACGAGCTAGAAGAGGAGGTTATAGATGACCCAGTTGTTGACCCCGATTGGCAGCCATTGGGGGAACAGGGTGCAGGCGGCAGTAGTTCTGAAGCGGAGGAGGAGGGGCCGCAGCAGGCATCAACATCGCAACAGGTTCCATCTGCCGGGCCCGTATCTGGCCCAAAACGCGTGGCAAAGCCAAAAACTGTTGGAGGACAGCGTGTCCATCCGGTTAAAGCTCAGTCTGCAATGGCTGAAAAAGGGATCCGAGGCTCGAAAGAGTGCAGTCTGGCATTTTTTTAAACAACATCCAATTGATCCGCACAAAGTCATCTGTCAAAAATGTTCAACTAGCTTAAGCAGAGGTCAGAATCTGAAAAGTCTCAATACAAGTTGCATACATAGACATTTAACCACCATGCATTTGCAAGCCTGGACTAACTACCAAACGTCCCTTAAGGTTGTAGCACCCTCGGCCAATGAAGCTAGTCAGCAACGCTACATCCCTTCCGTCACTGTAAGGCCACCATTTTCCGCACCACCAGCAGTATCTGTGCAGGTTTCTTTGCCAGCCCAAAGCAGTCAGGGTCAGGGAATCACCAGTTTCGTAGGAGGAAATACTGCATCTAGGGCACCGGCGGAAACAATACCGTCTCCAACCGTCTCTCAGTCTGCCATGTCCACCGGCACACCCGCTAGTTCCACGATCTCCAGCTCTCCAGTCCAGCTCACCCTACATGAGACTCTGGTTAGAAAAAGGAAGTACTTATCCTCGCATCCCCGTACACAGGGTTTTAACGCCCACATAGCTAGACTAATCTCGTTAGAGATGATGCCCTACCGGTTAGTTGAAAGCGAAGCTTTCAAAGCCCTGATGGAGTACGCTGAACCACGCTACGAGCTACCCAGTCGACACTTCTTTTCGAGAAAAGCCATCCCAGCCCTGCGCCAGCATGTTAAACAGCGCATCGTCCATGCACTCAGGCAATCTGTGAGTACAAAGGTGCACCTGACTACAGATGCATGGACCAGTAGGCATGGCCAGGGACGTTACATGTCCATCACGGCACACTGGATGAATGTGGTGGATGCAGGGTCCACAGGGGACATCAATTTCGGGACAGTTGTGCCTAGCCCACGGTCTAGGAAACAGTTGGCTGTAGGCGTTCGCACCCCCTCCTCCTCCTCCTGCAGAAGCGAGAGCTCTTCCACAGACCGCAGTCGCCCAACCACTCCATCGGCAGCTGTCACTGTTGCACACCAGTTGTCCCATTATGGCCCAGCTACTGGCAAGCGTCAGCAGGCTGTATTGGCTATGAAGTGTTTGGGCGAAAACAGACACACCGCGGAAGTTCTGTCCGAGTTCTTGCAGCAAGAAACGCAGTCGTGGCTGGGCACAGTAGATCTTGAGGCAGGCAAGGTAGTGAGTGATAACGGAAGGAATTTCATGGCTGCCATCTCCCTTTCCCAACTGAAACACATTCCTTGCCTGGCTCACACCTTAAACCTGGTGGTGCAGTGCTTATTGAAAACTTATCCTGGGTTCTCCGACCTGCTCCTCAAAGTGCGTGGACTTTGCTCACATATCCGCCGTTCGCCTGTACACTCCAGCCGTATGCAGACCTATCAGCGGTCTTTGAACCTTCCCCAGCATCGCCTAATTATAGACGTTGCAACAAGGTGGAACTCAACACTGCACATGCTTCAGAGACTGTGCGAACAGAGGCGGGCTGTTATGTTTTTGTGGGAGGATACACATACACGGGCAGGCAGTAGGATGGCAGACATGGAGTTGTCAGGTGTGCAGTGGTCGAAGATACAAGACATGTGTCAAGTCCTTCAGTGTTTTGAGGAATGCACACGGCTGGTTAGTGCAGACAACGCCATAATAAGCATGAGCATCCCCCTAATGTGTCTGCTGATGCAAAGTTTGACGCACATAAAGGATCAGGCGTCTGCACCAGAGGAAGAGGAAAGTCTTGTTGACAGTCAGCCATTGTCTGGTCAGGGCAGTGTACAGGACGAGGTAGCGGGCGAAGAGGAGGTGGAGGACGAAGAGGATGATGGGGATGAGTATATTTTTAATGAGGAAGCTTTCCCGGGGGCACTGGAAATTGGTGGCGCGGCAAGGCCGGGTTCTGTTTTTTTGAGGGACACAAGTGACGTAGATTTGCCTGAAACTGCCCCTCAACCAATCACAACCGCAGATTTGACAACTGGAACTTTGGCCCACATGGCGGATTATGCCTTACGTATCCTCAAAAGGGACACACGCTTTACTAAAATGATGAACGATGACGATTACTGGTTGGCCTGCCTCCTTGATCCTCGCTATAAAGGCAAATTGCAAAATATTATGCCACATGAGAACTTGGAACTAATATTAGCAACCAAACAATCAACTCTTGTTGACCGTTTGCTTCAGGCATTCCCAGCACACAGCGCCCGTGATCATTCTCACACGAGCTGCAGGGGGCAGCAGACCAGGAGTGTTAGGGGTGCACACATCAGAAGTGGCGTTGGACAGAGGGGTTTTCTGACCAGGTTGTGGAGTGATTTTGCTATGACCGCAGACAGGACAGGTACTGCTGCATCAATTCAAAGTGACAGGAGACAACATTTGTCCAGTATGGTTACAAACTATTTTTCATCCCTTATCGATGTTCTCCCTCAACCGTCATTCCCATTTGATTACTGGGCATCCAAATTAGACACCTGGCCAGAATTGGCAGAATATGCATTGCAGGAGCTTGCTTGCCCGGCAGCTAGTGTCCTATCAGAAAGAGTATTCAGTGCTGCAGGTTCAATATTAACCGAAAAAAGGACTCGTCTGGCTACCCAAAATGTTGATGATCTAACATTCATTAAAATGAACCACAACTGGATTTCGAATTCTTTTGCCCCACCTTGCCCGGCCGACACCTAGCTTTCCTATGAAAAGCTCTTGCCTGTGGACTACTGTGAATTACTTTTCTAATGTTTTAATTTGCTGCAGCTGATTGTCCAGCATACGACATGTTTAGACCTCCCTAAATGGCCAAACTCCCCACACGGGGGCGTGGTATCGCGACTTGGCGCAAGCACCCGTGAGAGTGCTGTTTGTCTGAAGAGGTGGGTGTGCCCGCTTTTGGTCGACAGCACTGCCACAGGGTCCCTCATAGTACAATAAAGTGTCTCTGGCGGTGGTGGTGCGCACCCAACGTAAGACACACTGTTGTAACATGAGGGGCCCTGGGCCTGTACCGCCGCCACAAGAGAGTTCACCCACCCCCAGGTCAAACATTGCTCTACCACTTCCACAATTATCTCTCACACTTCCACCAATGTTTAGTCTATGCGCTGACATCCTTCCATTCCTGCCACTGACAATACCATTGTGTTGACATGTATGATGGTACTTAACATAGTCAGGGGCAGTGTCCTCTCTTTACCCAAGTAAATACTTTGCGCCAAATTAGTAGGTCTGAAACTACGCAGAGGATCCCACCCCTGTACCTAATGATTGCACCCTTTAGTGTTTTCGTTTTGTTTTAATGCGAGACATTCACATTTATGTATTGTTTTGGACTACTAACTGGCAGACACTCATTACAATCGGCCTCCGCTGACCAGACCACTGCTGCCCGTGTACCCCTGGAACCAATTGTAAAGTGCCTACAGCCAGCCCAATTTTATTATGTTAGGCCTTCGAAGCCTGTCTGCGGCCCGTTCTTTCTACTACTCCTCCACTGACCAGACCACTGCTGCCCGTGTACCCCTGGAACCTATTTAAAAGTGCCTACAGCCCAATTTTATTATGTTAGGCCTTCGAAGCCTGTCTGCGGCCCGTTCTTTCTACCACTCCTCCACTGACCAGACCACTGCTGCCCGTGTACCCCTGGAACCTATTTAAAAGTGCCTACAGCCCAATTTTATTATGTTAGGCATTCGAAGCCTGTCTGCGGCCCGTTCTTTCTACTACTCCTACACTGACCAGACCACTGCTGCCCGTGTACCCCTGGAACCTATTTAAAAGTGCCTACAGCCCAATATTTTATTATGTTAGGCTTTCGAAGCCTGTCTGCGGCCCGTACTTTCTACTACTCCTCCACTGACCAGACCACTGCTGCCCGTATACCCCTGGAACCTATTTAAAAGTGCCTACAGCCCAATTTTATTATGTTAGGCTTTCGAAGCCTGTCTGCGGCCCGTTCTTTCTACTACTCCTCCACTGACCAGACCACTGCTGCCCGTGTACCCCTGGAACTTATTTAAAAGTGCCTACAGCCCAATTTTATTATGTTAGGCGTTCGAAGCCTGTCTGCGGCCCGTTCTTTCTACTACTCCTCCACTGACCAGACCACTGCTGCCCGTGTACCACTGGAACCTATTTAAAAGTGCCTGCAGCCCAATTTTATTATGTTAGGCCTTCGAAGCCTGTCTGCGGCCCGTTCTTTCTACTACTCCTCCACTGACCAGACCACTGCTGCCCGTGTACCCCTGGAACCTATTTAAAAGTGCCTACAGCCCAATTTTATTATGTTAGGCCTTCGAAGCCTGTCTGCGGCCCGTTCTTTCTACTACTCCTCCACTGACCAGACCACTGCTGCCCGTGTACCCCTGGAACCTATTTAAAAGTGCCTACAGCCCAATTTTATTATGTTAGGCCTTCGAAGCCTGTCTGCGGCCCGTTCTTTCTACTACTCCTCCACTGACCAGACCACTGCTGCCCGTGTACCCCTGGAACCTATTTAAAAGTGCCTACAGCCCAATTTTATTATGTTAGGCCTTCGAAGCCTGTCTGCGGCCCGTTCTTTCTACTACTCCTACACTGACCAGACCACTGCTGCCCGTGTACCCCTGGAACCTATTTAAAAGTGCCTACAGCCCAATATTTTATTATGTTAGGCCTTCGAAGCCTGTCTGCGGCCCGTTCTTTCTACTACTCCTACACTGACCAGACCACTGCTGCCCGTGTACCCCTGGAACCTATTTAAAAGTGCCTACAGCCCAATATTTTATTATGTTAGGCCTTCGAAGCCTGTCTGCGGCCCGTTCTTTCTACTACTCCTACACTGACTAGACCACTGCTGCCCGTGTACCCCTGGAACCTATTTAAAAGTGCCTACAGCCCAATATTTTTTTATGTTAGGCCTTTGAAGCCTGTCTGCGGCCCGTTCTTTCTACTACTCCTCCACTGACCACACCACTGCTGCCCGTGGACCCCTGGAACCTATTTTTAATTGCATAGAGCATCCTTTTTTTAATAGTAGGCGTACAAAGTCTGTCTGCGGTCCACTATTGAAATTGTCCTCCACTGCCCAGAGCAATGCTGCCTGTGTACCCCTGTAACCTTTTTTAAACTGCAGTGAGCCACATTTTTGGTTTAAGGCCTACTACCTGTGTCTGTCTGTGCCACTCAATACAGCTGTGTTCCTTTGAAAAAAGCTGAGCGTCAATAGTCTTGTTTTCAGCCTCTAGGAATTTTAAAACTGCATTGGGGCTACAACTTTGGTAGGGCCTACTAACGGTGTCTGCCGCCCCAAGGTGTGCCCCAGGTTTCGTCCACATTGCTTCGATCTTCCTACTCTCATTTAGTAGTTGTTGCAAACTACACTGCATTATGCCTACAAATTTGGTATGGGGTGTAGAGAGACGGTGTGTTACACTCCAAGGTGTTCCCCAGGTTTCGTCCACATTGCTTCGATCTTCCTACTCTCGTTTAGTAGTTGGTGAAAACTACACTGCATTAGGCCTACAAATTGGGTATGGGGTGTAGAGACGGTGTGTTCCACTCCAAGGTGTTCCCCAGGTTTCCTCGCCATTGCTTCGGTCTTCCGACTCTCGTTTAGTAGTTGTTGGAAACTACACTGCATTAGGCCTACAAATTGGGTATGGGGTGTAGAGACGGTGTCTTCCGCTCCAAGGTGTTCTCCAGGTTGCCTTTCCTGAGCTTCTATCTTCAGGCTCTTGTTAAATAGTGGTTAAATGGAACAACTGCATTTGGCGTACTAGTTGGTTTGGGGCCTACTAACAGTGTCTGCCGCTCCTTGCTGTTCTCCTCCACTGAACAAAGCTGTGCCGCCTGTTTACTACTGTTGCCAATTTTGAACTGCATTTCGACTACTTACTGATTTGGGCCTACTCTCTGTGTCAGCCTCTCATTCCAGTTGTCCTCCACTGCAATGCCCCCTGGTTACTCCTGTGTTACCAATTTTGAACTGCATTTAGCCCACTTTATTCTTTGGGCCTATATCTGTGTTTCCTCCTCATCCTGCCCATTGCCCAGCCAGTGATAGATGAGTCTGCTGGTACATTGACCCATAACGCAACATTTCCCGTGCACGCTACACTGCAAGATTGTGACCCTGCTGAAAGTCAGGTCCCCCTTCCCGCATACCATACCACCTTACACGGGGACAAAGAGGAAGGTGCAGATGAAAGTGCAGGTTCCTTCATCAGGTGGGGGGAGGAATACTAGTTGGCGACGTCACTGGCACAGGGCCTCTCATAGTACGCAAAAGTGTTGCTGCCGGTGGGAGGCGCCCCCGCCGTGCAAACACACCGCTGTACTTTGAGGGGCCCTGTGCCAGTGCCAATGCCAACGAGTGGGCCCCCCCTGCTTGCTCAGGATCACAGCACTTGCAAAGTTGAAATACTTACCTCTCCCTGCTCCACTGCCGTGACGTGGTCCAGATTTACTGGGCCCACTAATTACTTGAACCAGCCCTACCCCCCACAACTTTAGCCAAATGACCCCCAATTTCAAATGCCTTCCAATTATTATAAGCTAAATTACGATTGACAAGCTTCTGTAACAAGAATGGATGTTTTTGCCATTAAAATGGGCAGTGTAGGTGTTTTCCTGGCCTCCACTCACTGCCGCTATGCTCCCCCATTGACTTGCATTGAGTTTCGTGTTTCGGTCGATACCCGACTTTTCGCGATAATCGGCCGATTCCACTCGACTCGACTTCTAAGATAGTCGGGTTTCGCGAAACACGACTCGACTCTAAAAAGGTCAAGGTCGCTCAACCCCAGTCATGATAGATACAGTAGCATGATAACAGATAGAGAGAGATAGCTGAAGCAACTTCACCGGCATCATCCTCAGTAATCCAGGTGGATAGGACTGGGATATGAGGGGTAACTGTATGCATATACATTACACGCATGAATATATATTACACATATATACACATTACACGCATGAATATATATTACACATATATACACATTACACACATGAATATATATTACACATATATACACATTACACGCATGAATATATATTACACATATATACACATTACACACATGAATATATATTACACATATATACACATTACACACATGAATATATATTACACATATATACACATTACACACATGAATATATATTACACATATATATCGATCAAAACTGTGCCGCTAATTATAGACCTGTCTCTAATCTTCCCTTCATCTCTAAACTCCTCGAACGCCTGGTCCACTCCCGTCTTACCCGCTATCTCTCAGATAACTCTCTTCTCGACCCTCTTCAATCTGGCTTCCGCTCTTTACACTCTACTGAAACTGCCCTCACTAAAGTCTCTAATGACCTACTAACAGCTAAATCTAATGGTCACTACTCCATGCTAATTCTCTTGGATCTCTCTGCAGCATTCGACACTGTGGATCATCAGCTCCTCCTCACTATGCTCCGCTCCATCGGCCTCAAGGACACCATTCTCTCCTGGTTCTCCTCCTATCTCTCTGACCGATCCTTCACTGTATGTTTTGCTGGTTCCTCCTCCTCTCACCTTCCCCTTACTGTTGGGGTTCCTCAAGGATCAGTCCTAGGCCCCCTCCTCTTCTCGTTGTATACTGCCCCTATTGGACAAACAATCAGTAGATTTGGTTTCCAGTACCATCTCTATGCTGACGACACCCAATTATACACTTCTGCTCCTGATATCACACCGACCTTTTTAGAAAACACCAGTGATTGTCTTACCGCTGTCTCTAACATCATGTCCTCCCTCCATCTGAAACTAAACCTGTCAAAAACTGAACTCCTCGTGTTTTCTCCCTCTACTAACCTACCTTTGCCTGACATTGCCATCTCCGTGTGCGGTTCCACCATTACTCCAAAGCAACATGCCCGCTGCCTTGGGGTCATCCTTGATTCTGACCTTTCATTCACCCCCTACATCCGATCACTGGCTCGCTCTTCTTACCTGCATCTCAAAAACATTTCTAGAATTCGCCCTTTTCTTACTTTCGACTCTGCAAAAACTCTGACTGTTTCACTTATTCATTCTCGTCTGGACTATTGTAACTCCCTACTAATCGGCCTCCCTCTTGCAAAACTCTCCCCGCTCCAATCTGTCCTGAATGCTGCAGCCAGGATCATATTCCTCACCAACCGTTACACCGATGCCTCTACCCTGTGCCAGTCATTACACTGGCTACCCATCCACTCCAGAATCCAGTACAAAACTACTACCCTCATCCACAAAGCACTCCATGGCTCAGCACCACCCTACATCTCCTCCCTGGTATCAGTCTACCACCCTACCCGTGCCCTCCGCTCCGCTAATGACCTCAGGTTAGCATCCTCAATAATCAGAACCTCCCACTCCCGTCTCCAAGACTTTACACGTGCTGCGTCAATTCTTTGGAATGCACTACCTAGGTTAATACGATTAATCCCCAATCCCCACAGTTTTAAGCGTACCCTAAAAACTCATTTGTTCAGACTGGCCTACCGCCTCAATGCATTAACCTAACGATCCCTGTGTGGCCTATTTATAATAAAAAAAAAAAAGGTTCCTCGCATCATGTTCTCATACACTTTATGCAGTATTAGCCCTCTGTGTCTGTACTGCTACATACTGGTTCATGCAGCTTTACATGAACACCCGAGCCTTACACTATAGCTGGTCCGAATAACTAAAGCAATTGTCACCATCCACCTCTCGTGTCTCCCCTTTTCCTCATAGTTTGTAAGCTTGCGAGCAGGGCCCTCACTCCTCCTGGTATCTGTTTTGAACTGTATTTCTGTTATGCTGTAATGTCTATTGTCTGTACAAGTCCCATCTATAATTTGTAAAGCGCTGCGGAATATGTTGGCGCTATATAAATAAAAATTATTATTATTATTTATATTATTATACACATTACACACATGAATATATATTTCACATTTATACACATTACACGCATGAATATATATTACACATATATACACATTACACGCATGAATATATATTACACATATATACATGTTACACACATGAATATATATTACACATACGGTATATACACGTTACACACATGAATATATATTTCACATATATACACATTACACACATGAATATATATTTCACATATATACACATTACACACATGAATATATATTTCACATATATACACATTACACGCATGAATATATACTGTATTTCACATATATACACATTACACACATACATTACACATATACACACATTACACACATGAATATATATTACACATATATACACATTACACACATGAATATACATTACACATATATACACATTACACACATGAATATATATTTCACATATATACACATTACACGCATGAATATATATTTCACATATATACACATTACACACATGAATATATATTGCACATATACACACATTACACACATGAATATATATTACACATATATACACATTACACACATGGATATATATTACACATATATACACATTACACACATACATTACACATATATACACATTACACACATACACATACATTACACATATATACACATTACACACATGAATACATATTACACATATATACACATTACACACATGAATATATATTTCACATATGGTATATACACGTTACACACATGAATATATATTTCACATATATACACATTACACACATACATATACATTACACATATATACACATTACACACATACATTACACATATATACACATTACACACATACATATACATTACATATATATATATACACATTACACACATACATTACACATATATACATATTACACACATACATATACATTACACATGTATACACATTACACACATACATATATACATTACACACATGCATATATACATTACATACATGCATATATATTACACATATATACACATTTAACACATACATATATAGTACACATATATACACATTTAACACATGCATATACATTACACACAAACATATATACAGTATATTTCACATGTATACATATTACACACATGCATATACGGTATATTACACACATACATATACATTACACATGTATACACATTACACACAAGCATATATGTTACACATGTATACACATTACACACAAACATATATATTACACATGTATACATATTACACACATGCATATACGGTATATTACACACATACATATACATTACACATGTATACACATTACACACAAGCATATATGTTACACATGTATACACATTACACACAAACATATATATTACACATGTATACATATTACACACATGCATATACGGTATATTACACACATACACACGTATATACATTACACACATGTATACACTTTACACACATGCATTTATATTAGAGTGTATACACATTACACACATGCATATACATTACACATTGTACTGTTTGTACAGAAAATATTCAGACCCCTTTAAATATTTCACTCTTTGTTTCATTGCAGCCATTTGGTAAATTCAAAAAAGTTCATTTTTTCCTCATTAATGTGCACTCTGCACCCCATCGTGGCTGAAAAAAACAGAAATGTAGTAATTTTTGCAAATATAATAAAAAAAGAAAAGCTGAAATATCACAGTCATAAGTATTCAGACCCTATATGGCAGAGTGGTCCGACGGAAGCCTCTCCTCAGTGCAAGACATATGAAAGCTGCATAGAGTTTGCTAAAAAACACATGAAGGTCTCCCAGACTATGAGAAATAAGATTCTCTGGTCTGATGAGATGAAGATAGACCTTTTTGGTGATAATTCTAAGCGGTATGTGTGGAGAGAACCAGGCACTGCTCATCACCTGCCCAATACAATCCCAACAGTGAAACATGGTGGTGGCTGCATCATGCTATGGGGGTGTTTTTCAGCTGCAGGGACAGGACGACTGGTTGTCATTGAAGGAAAATGAATGCGGCCAAGTACAGCGATATCCTGGATGAAAACCTCTTCCAGAGTGCTCTAGACCTCAGAATTGGCCAAAGATTCACCTTCCAACAGGAGAATGACCATAAACACACAGCTAAAATAACAAAGGAGTGGCTTCAGACCAACTCTGTGACCATTCTTGACTGGCCCAGCCAGAGCCCTGACCTAAACCCAGCTGAGCATCTCTGGAGAGACCTGAAAATGGCTGTCCACCAACGTTCACCATCCAACCTGATGGAACTGGAGAGGATCTGCAAGGAAGAATGGCCGAGGATCCCCAAATCCAGGTGTGAAAAACTTGTATCATTTCCAAGAAGACTCAGGGCTGTACTAGCTCAAAGGGGGCTTCTACTCAATACTGAGCAAAGGGTCTGAATACTTATGACCATGTGATATTTCAGTTTTTATTTTTTATTAAATTTGCAAAAATTTCTACATTTCTGTTTTTTTTTTCCAGCTAAGATGGGGTGCAGAGTGTACATTAACGAGAAAAAAATGAACTTTTTTGAATTTACCAAATGGCTGCAATGAAAGATTGAAAAATGTAAAGGGGTCTGAATACTTTCCGCACCCACTGTATGTATGACAAGTGAGAAAAAAAAGGTCCGAGTCTTCTGGATGAAAGTCTAACGATTTTTTTTATACGTTTGTGTGAACCCGGCCTTAGAGTTTCTGCCATCCCCCCCAAAGGTCCAGAGTTTGAGTCTCATCATAGACTCATTAAAATAAGAAAACCCAAAGAATTACATTTATAAACGTCCTTAAACTGAGAATAGTTAGTCATCTCTCCCTTGTGATATCAGATTTCTCATGGGGCGATGAAAAGCAGCGTTCTGTTTCAGAAACCGCAGATGTATTGTGGTTGCTGTGGTGTTAAAGGGAATATGTCACCAGGTTTTTGTTATGGAATCCGAGAGCATCATGATGTAGGGGCAGAGACCCGGATTCCAGCGATATGTCACTTACTGGGCTTCTTGCTGTCATTTTGATACCCTGTTTTCTCTGTTGCTGATCTAGCAGAGCTCTGTATAACCCTGCCCACTCCACTGATTGGCCGCTTCCTGCGTACACTTTACATAGACAGAAAGCTGCCAATCAGTGGTGGGGGCGGGGTTATACAGAGCAGTTGACCAGGAGGCATGAGACAACTTGTCCTGTAGTGATAATCTCCTGCTGGTAAAACACTGATTTTATTGAAACAGCAACACACAGCGTAGTAAGTGATACATCAATGGAATCAGAGTCCCTGGCCCTACATCATGCTGCTCTCAGATAACAAAGCAAAAACCTTTTGACAGATTCTTTTAAGGCTCTGGGACTTCAACTTCTTGACCGATGACCCCTCTGCAGCTAACCTGGCTACACAGCTCTGGTGTGTCTACTCTTGATGTATACCTCTAACAGATCCCATTATATAGGCATCACACTGTATATAGCTGAAAAAAAACAGTATACCAACATTTATCAGCCAGAGGAAGGTCAAAAACATCCCTCTATGTGATGAATGGGGACCTATGACATGGTAAATGAGACATTACCCTCCACATACTGTAATAGTGATGGTTTATGCAGATATATAGTTACTGTATGTTGGTATTATTGGAGCACTGTATGGCGGTATTTACATTGTGCGGCACTAATATTTAGGCGATATAATATTTTTGCAGTGTATGGCGCTGGCGGTGATGCTTTGAGGTATTGTTATTTGCTGCCAAGCATATGGCACTTTTATTTGGGCATCATACTGTGTGGGTCCGATGCTCTCGCACTGCTTGGGCTGATTATTTGGGCAAGTTAGCAGGGGGGCAGGAGAAGGTACTGCACGGGGCACTTACCAACTAAAGCCCCTCTCTTTAGAATAAAAAGAAATGCAAGTAAATGATCCACATATGATAAATTGCTTGTAGTGGTATGACGTATAGATACAGATACATTACCATCTGTGACGGGAGGATTTGGGGTATGGAGAGTGCCGGCATCATTTCCGGGACTAATGGGAGTTAAATCGTTATACATCCCATAAAAAGCTCTGCCGCGGAGCGATGCGTCTGCTGACCCCAGACTTCAGAAACTTCCCGAGAAACTCCATCGCTCCTACTACCAGACTTGGCCCAGCGCACTGACGGTCCGATATCGGCTTGCTACACCTGAAGCTATAGATCATGGTATTAGTACTGTAGTCAAATTCCTTCACTCTGGCATCTGATAATTCAGCATAAACTATAATATAATGTGAAAAGGTAGCCTGAGCAGAGACAAATAGTAGATCCCTTTGATATAAAAGTACATAGGGACCCTCAACAATCAGCTATGGCCTTTTGTGTAACCTAACACATGGTGCCCCACATAAACTAAGTACAAGTGCTTCTCACAAAATTAAAATATCATTAAAAAGTTCATTTATTTCAGTTCTTCAGTACAAAAAGTGAAACTCATATTATATAGAGTCATTACAGAGTGATCTATTTCAAGTGTTTATTTCTGTTAATGTCGATGATTATGGCTTACAGCCAATGAATACCCAAAAGTCATTATCTCAGTAAATTAGAATACTTTATAACACCAGCTTGAAAAATGATTTTAACATCCGTAATGTTGGCCTACTGAAATGTATGTTCAGTAAATGCACTCAATACTTGGTCGTGGCTCCTTTTGCATCAATTACTTCATCATTGCGGCGTGGCATGGAGGCGATCAGCCTGTGGCACTGCTGAGGGGTTATGGAAGCCCAGGTTGCTTTGATAGCAGCCTTCAGCTCGTCTGCATTGTTGGGTCTGGTGTCTCATCTTCCTCTTGACAATACTCCATAGATTCTCAATGGGGATAAGGTCAGGTGAGTTTGCTGCCAATCGAGCACAGTGATACTGGTGTTTGTAAACCAGGTATTGGTATTTGGGGCTTCCTATAGTCTGTGATACATGATAATGCAGTAAGTTTACACACAGTTCTATAAAAGAAGCTGCATACAACATTGGCACACAGCGGACTCAGCTCTGCTACATCTATAGCCGCAGGTCATAAATGAAAAGATTGGGTTAATGAATTTTCCCAATATCACCCTCCAGGCCCCCAATGCTCCCAATACACAATCCTGCTCTAATGCTGATGTAATGCTGAGGGATGGCTGCTACTATCAGCGCTGGGTCTCCGGAGGAAAACTCTGAGAGCTCGTTATATATGCAGGCAGCAGCAGGCCTACTCCGAAGGAGGTGGTGGGCACAAAAAGAAGTCTGGTGTTGATTTCCAGTTCACCTTGTGATATTCCACACTGGCAGCGTTCATGTTTTCTCTTCATGTATATTTTCGGACTTGTATGTCACCTTGAGGTAATTGTACATTGTCTTTTGTACACAATGTCCATAACACACACTGGGGTCCCCAGCGCCCCCGAGTCAGCGGAACACCACACATGCAAATGCTAAGAACCTGTGCGCTGTCCCTCTGGGGCCCTCCACATCACATCACTAATCCTCAGAAGTCCAGAGAGACCCAGACAAGACAGGATTAACATATCTAGCCCAGATCTATCTATCTATCTATCCATCTATCTATCTATCTATCTATCTATCTATCTATCTATCTATCTATTATCTATCATCTATCTATTTATCTATCTAGTATCTATCTATTATCTATCATTTATCTATTACCTATCTATCTATCTATCTATCTATCTATCTATTATCCATCTATCATCTATATATATATATATATATATATATATATAATCTTTCCTCCATCCCATAGATCTTCCTTACCTGACCTATCTATCGCAATCAATGACATCATGCTTTCCCCTGTACCGGAAGTCCGCTGCCTCGGAGTAACCTTCGACTCTGCTCTGTCCTTCAAACCGCACATCCAAGCTCTTTCCACCTCCTGTTGCCTCCAGCTCAAAAATATTTCCAGAATCCGTCCTTTCCTCAACCGTCAATCTACTAAAATGCTGTTGCATGCCCTAATCATCTCCCGCCTTGACTACTGCAACATCCCTTTCTGCGGCCTCCCTGCTAACATCCTTGCACCTCTCCAGTCCATCCTTAACTCTGCTGCCCGACTAATTCATCTCTCTCTTCGCTACTCCTCTGCTTCCCCCCTCTGCAAATCTCTTCACTGGCTCCCATTCCCTCAGCGTATCCAGTTCAAATTACTAATATTGACCTACAAAGCCATCCACAACCTGTCTCCTCCATATATCTCTGAACTAATCTCCCGATATCTTCCCTCAAGTAATCTCCGGTCCTCCCAAGACCTCCTTCTCTCCTCCACATTTATTCGCTCCTCATCCAACCGCCTCCAAGACTTCTCCCGAATATCCCCCATCCTCAGGAATTCTTTGACCCAACACATCCGACTATCAACCATATTCGGATCCTTCAGACGGAACCTGAAAACCCATCTCTTCAGGAAAGCCTACAGCCTGCACTGACCCCGCTGCCTCCTCACCACTAAGGAAGCTACCGCCTCACCAACACCGGAGCTCCTGCCACCCTCAACCTACTGTCTCCTTCCCCATAATCCTGTAGAATGTAAGCCCGCAAGGGCAGGGTCCTCGCCCCTCTGTATCAGTCTGTCATTGTTAGTTTGTTTACTGTAACTGATATCTATAACCCTGTATGTAACCCCTTCTCATATACAGCACCATGGAATCAATGGTGCTATATAAATAAATAATAATATAATCATCTATCTATAGCATCTATCTATCATCTATCTTCTATCTATTATCTATCTATTATTCTATCTATTATCTATCAATTTACATTGCCGATATATTGCGGAGCACATTTCTTAAAAATCTCACCCACTTTTTGTGGCGCTGTAAAACGCAGCGGATTTTCCTCAGAGAAAGATCGTCTGTGTTTTCGTACCGTGAGAACTTTACGTAATCTCTTTATATCAACACTTGTGGGAATTTAGCCTAAATGACCGGAAGGGAATTAATGTTTAGGATTATGAGCGCTCATCCCTTTCATTCTTATTTTTATTCCTGCCTATGAAAGACCCCGTCCCCCTGCGCTCCCCCCAAACGTCCTGCAATAGCTGTAGCTGGCAGTGTGTTATTCCATATGAGAAATGCCCAGCAGGTGGGCCGCAGGCCGGATGCGGCACTCAAAGGATTTTCTCTCTGGCCCCTACTTCCTAATAGCTGGACTGTTTCTGTTGTGTGTCATCATTTTCTAATAAGATCAAGTCGCCCCGGACGCAGCCTTAACCTCCTCATTGCCAGGAAGAAGCATGCGATTCAAGGCACGAAAGCGTGGTATATTGAGAAGCCCACCGTAAAAGCATTACTAATCATCCCATATTTCACCAGGACCCTCATCTGTTAATTACACTAGATCAGAACACAGCTATAAAGCTCGTCTCCTACTCTGAAGGCCCTGCCATGTCCGTGCCTTAGGCCAGGTTCACACTGAGCTTTTTGCGGAAGATTTTGAAGCAATACCAATACCCTCCTAAAAAAAAAAAAAAAAACACGCTTCCAACCCACATTGACTATTCTTCCTGTTCATTTCAATGTAAAATCCACTCTGCTGTTCATATAAAGAATTTGTTCTGATGACATTTCTAAAAAAAAAAAAGTCCCATGGAATAAAAGAAGTGACATTTCACTTCGAGACGGTTTCCTCGTGGAATCGTCTCCAAATTTGACAACTGTCTGGTCAAAAGATTGCAAAAACACAAAGGGGAAAATAAACAAAAACTATAATGTTAAGTTCCCACAATGAGTTTTTGGTGTTGTGTATTTTTGCAGCATAAAAAGCAGCGTCTTAGGTCATGTTCACACTATCAGTATTTTACCTCAGTATTTTACTTCAGTAACCAGGAGTGGGTGATAAATACAGAAGTGGTGCATATGTTTCTATTATACTTTTCCTCTGATTGTTCCACTACTGGTTTTGGCTTACAAATACTGAGGTAAAATACTGACCAAATACTGAACGTGTGAACGTGGCCTCAGGCTATGTTCACACTTTGCAGATTCCACTGCGGATTTTTCCGCAGCAGAATTCCAAAATCCGCAGTGAAAACCCATAGCGGTTTATACTGCGGATTTATCACGGTTTTTACTGCGTTTTCTTCTGCGGATTTTCATCTGCAGTTTTCTATTGGAGCAGGTGAAAATCCGCAGAAAAGAAGTGACATGCTGCGGAATGTAATCCGCAGCGTTTCCGCGCGGATTTTTCTGCAGCATGTGCACAGCGTTTTTTGATTCCCATAGGTTTACATTGTAATGTAAACTCATGGGAAACTGCTGCAGATCCGCAGCGGTCAAATCCGCTGCGGATCCGCAGCAAAATCCGCAAAGTGTGAATATAGCCTAAAAGTTCCAGCAAAGTGGATGGGATTTATAAAACTCTCATGCCCACTGTGCTTTTTTTTATGCGGTGCGTTTTTGAAATCCACAACATGTCAATTTCTCTTGTGGGTATGCTGAGTTTTATGTGCAAATTTTCCCATAAAATTGCATTAGACGCACATGCGTAAAGGTAAGTAACGCACATGCGTTTTTTTGTAAGATTCCACTGCAGAAACGTATTAAAAACACGCGTAATCCGCACATGACTGTATCAATAAAGTTTTGTCAAAGCTGAATACCAGGATGTATAAATAACAAAACAACTTGATTTAAAATATGACACACAAAAAAAGAGACAAAAACCGTAGTGTCAAAAAACATGATAAAATCCCATGTTAAAAAAAAAAAGGTTTTCACATAGTTGTCAACTAGTTCCTCCATACATCTGTGACCTCGTCTTCCGGTACCTTCCTGCACGCAACCTCCGATCCTCACAAGATCTTCTCTTCTCCCCTCTTATCTCCTCTTTCCACAATCGTATACAAGATTTCTCTCATGCATCCCCCCTACTCTGGAACTCTCTACCACAACACATCAGACTCTCGGCTACCATCGAAACCTTCAAAAAGAACCTGAAGACCCACCTCTTCCGACAAGCCTACAACCTGCAGTGACCACCGATCGACCAAACCGCTGCACGACCAGCTCTACACTCGCCTACTGTATTCTCACCCATTCCTTGTAGATTGTGAGCCTTCGCGGGCAGGGTCCTCTCTCCTCCTGTACCAGTTGTGACTTGTATTGTTCAAGATTATTGTACTTGTTTTATTATGTATACCCCTCCTCACATGTAAAGCGCCATGGAATAAATGGCGCTATAATAATAAATAATAATAATAATAATAATAATAATAACTGTCCTAGATTTACTAGGACTCCTCGGCCAAAAAGGTGCTGGATTTACGTAAAGCCCACCCAAAACTGGGTCTGGCCGAGGTGTTCCCAGATGGGTGGGGGTGTTCCCAGAATAGCGAGGTTGATCACCAGAAATGTTGACCACTGTAGGCAGTGCATTGCACCCGAGTAACATGATGTCGGGCAGTAGCCGTGGGCGAGGGTGTGTGGACTTGTGGCGTGATGACGTTACACCCGTGCAGGCCTCATGTAACTAATATTGCTGGCTCGCCAGAACCAGGTGATGGACAGTTCAAGGAGGGAGACTGTGAGGAGCTGGCCTTGTTCTAAAGATTATTGGATCAATGGACGAAGAGCGGAATCCGCGGCTCTATGAGCTGCAGACTTTTTCCAGCACAGAGCACCGTTTATGTCAATCTTACTGTTGTGTTCTATTTGAGATTTGCTTGCTCGTCAGTTCAGCCTCAGGAATCAATGTTTCCATTCAGTGACAGTAAGCAGAGGAAGATGTGCAGACTGGATTTTATGCATACATGAGGGCAGACCCAAGGTTGGTAATCAAGGAAAGTGATCATCCCATTACTCTCCTCAGTGTCTCAGGGGCATCGAGCTTTTGTTCTCCCATCTACTAGTCCCATTGTGTGGAGTGGGATAGTGGATCCAACAGAGCCGTCACCACAGGGGGTCTCGCATGCAGTCCCAGGTGATGGGTTTGGCGTGAGGAAAATACCTCCACCAAGGCACAGTTAGCTTTCGGAAAAGGGTGTGAACACTTCTGCTCATTCAGAGGGCTGATCCCAGGGAGGGAGAACAATAAGCCCCATGTTTAGTGGGGGAGTTGTTGCAGTGATATCTGTAATGTATAAGAAACCGTGTGGACATTACAATATCGAGGGGCGAGGATCTATTGCTGAGGACCTGGTGCCCCTGTATGGATGGTCTATGGCAGGGGTCCCCAACTCCAGTCCTCAAGGCCCACCAACATGTCATGTTTTCAGGATTTCCTTTGCATTGCACAGGTGATGCAATTATTACCTGGGCAAGACTAAGGAAATCCTGAAAACATGACATGTTGATGGGCCTTGAGGACTGGAGTTGGGGACCCCTGGTCTATGGAGTTTGGAGTTAGGTTTCCAGCTGGGCTGGACACACGTGCTACGGTGAGGGATCTGTGGTCTGGATTTGAGGAACTATCTTAAGGACTGTTGCTGCTGGATACATGTGCTACAGTCGTGTTATCTGTCGTCTGGAGGAGCAGAGACTGTGACTACAGACTATACTGGCGAGAGATACGAAATCTTTGTGCCAACCAAAAGTCGGGAGGCAGTGAGTTTCAACAATAGTTGTATCCTTAACCTGCCAAGGTGATTATTACAGTCCACAACCTCAGATCTTCACAGAAACCAACAGTTTAAAATAAAGATTGTAATAAAAATAAACTTTTTACTGAACATTAACTTGGGGAGGGTTATATACAGGAGATACGTATCTTCATGTACGTTTCTTTTACCATACGGAGCATGTTCTACACTGAGATTCTATCCTCTTTTCCCTCTTGTCCTCTACCTTTTCTTTTCCTTGTTACTTCACCACAGCCCAGCTCAATACTACACTCCAGCTAGTAAGAGTCACATGCTCAACCTGTGGATCCGCATCCTTTTTCCCCTTAGGGGAGCTATTTTGCCACCGTGGCGTTTATGTATCTCTCCTTTCTCTGTCGCTCTGGAACTCCCATCAGGGCACTCCCCACGTTTTACATGCTCTGTCCCAATCAGGCCCGTTTCCTCTTGGAATTATAAACTTTGGGCCACACTACTAGGCCTCGTTTCTGCTCCTCATCACGTTATAGTTTAGTTCCTGGTCTACTCTCACGGTTATGGAACACAAATGAGCTGCGGCACTGCTCACACTGGACCTTAGGTCCTCTTACTACGCACTTTGGGCCCTTTCTGCCTTTCTGACAGGAAATTGTCACCTTCTCTTTAGCTTATACCCTCCCACTCTGGGGTAGTCCCAAGCTTAACTCTTGCTCTCCCTGCTGTCGAGCATCACACAGTACCAACATTCCTAATGCGTGTCACAATTCACATTACACATTAAACATCACAACAATATACTTGTTTCTTTAAGGGGGAACATGGGCAATGTGTCCATCTTCTTACACACTGGTGCCTGAGAGGGTCCACAAGTCCCTCATCCACATACTAAGGCACCAGTGTTATAAATGGCATGTGGTTGGTGGGGTCCAGGTATAAATATTAAACTTTGGGGGTCTTGGATACTATGGTTGTAAGAACTCCCTATATCTCTAAATGAGGCTTAGTATGGGAACACAGTACACAACCATGAGCAAGTCTAAAAGTCTTGTTCATGATCCAGCATTATTATGCAGTATTTTATTAGTATTATTGCAGGGACAGATTTTGGCACTATGTGAACAAAGACTCAGGACCAAATGCTAAAATCTATACACTGACTATTGAAGATGTGAGAAAATGGAATATTTTTGCCCACTTAATCCTAATGTTGTTCCAAACCTCGTGCCCCATTTAGGGAATGTGATGTATGTCGCCCTGAAGGTGCTGATGGCAAACCAGGCAGCCGATTTACTAGTAATAGTAAACTTGCCCGAGTGTATGCGAAATGGAAAAGTTAAAAAAATACATTTTATTTAATGTCATTTATATAATTAGCTTTTTCGAGGGACGTTGTCTGTAGAAAATGACCTATTGTTTAAATCAGGATTTTAGGTTAAATGTAGTTTTTAAACATTTTATTAAGGGTATGTGCACACTTTGTTGTGTCTATTTCTACACAATTGTGTTACAAAACCTGAAGGATTTTTAATACCCAACAAAGTGAACGAGAATTCTCAAGTCTCATGCACACGTTGCTTATTTTTACCTTGCAGATTTAAATCTGCATAATGTAATTTATTTCAGTGTTTTTGCTGCAGATTTCACCCATACTAACGAGTGGTGAAAAAACAAAAACTCACGTAAAAAAAGTACACAAAAACATGCATATTTTACTTGTCGTATTTCCTGCCAACACAACAGGATTTGTAGCAGAATTTTCTGCCGCAAATCCTTGGTGTGTGCACATACCCTAATGTTAGATACTGTAGATAGATAGATAGATAGATAGATAGATAGATAGATAGATAGATAGATAGATAGATAGATAGATAGATAGATATCTCATGATCTGTATTAAAAAAAACTTAGAAATCATGGATTTTCTGAGGACCTTATTCATGAAGGAGTTTTTGACAATTTTCTGGCATAAAACTCGTGGAAATGTACTCAAAGATACGAGTAGGATCCTATCTCTTCTCCATTTCATATGAGGGCTTTGGTCACACAAAGAAGTGAGCCAGAGGGGATAGGGTCCATCAAGTACATCTATCGTTGTTGGATGGGTTATACATTTTTTTATGAAAAACTGTTATCTAAGTACCTAACATTTTAGCAATAGTGGAATTCATGTAATCATCAATTATGTGCTGATACTTTTAGTTAGTAAAACATCCTCCATAAGCTGAACATACCACTTCTGTTTTCAAGACTTTTCTCGTGCTGTGCCTGTTCTCTTGACTGCGCTACAACAGGCAATCCGGATAATCCCAGTGTCCACAATTTTAAGTGGGCTGTAAAAACACTTTGGCTTATCACCTCGCCTTGCTGATCTGACAGTTCTCTGATCTTCTTTCCTAAATTTTCAGCAGAATCTGGTCCCTCCTATCATGTGATTTTGCACCCTTCATGCACTCAGTAGCACTTTTGTATCTGGACATGCTTGTCACGGGAATGCAAGCAGTACATTTTACCTTTTGTGTCACCTCTATTTCCTTATGATATAACATATTTTTCAGATTATAAGACGCATTATGATCCACAAAAATTAGGGGAAAAATGGGGTGCGTCTTATAACCCGAACACTGTTCTTACCGATGGGTCAATGCTGCGGGCCCGGAGCTGGGGGTGTTTCGGTGGTGGTGCTGTGGTTCTTCGGTGGTGTGCGGTGATGTTACGGCGGCGAGTGGTGGTACTGCGATGGTGGTACAGCAGCCGTGGTACGATGGCAAGCGTTAGCCCTGCGGCGGCATGTGACCATTGTTCTTCCAGGGACCGGCTTCCGGCTTCTAACTCTGTGCAGGTACAGATGGAGGAAAGCCAAGATCTCCATCCACGCCTGCCTCTTCGTGATATGTCCAGGAAAATGGCCGCGGATGCGGCGCAGATGGAGATCTCGGTACCAAGATCTCCATCTGCACATGTGCCGCCCCGGCAGCTATTTTCCCGGAGTCCACTGCATAGTAAACAGTGCGGGGGCTCTGGGCTTTCACAAAATGTCGGCGGAGCCCCTGAACCACCGGACACTGGCAGCGCCACTCTTGCCTCCTCCTGCAGCAACCCTGGAGACGCCTGGATTGTAAGAAGCACCACTATTTTATTAAAAAAGTTTTTTTCCTATTTTTCTCCTAAAAATTTGTGGTGCGTCTTATAATCCGGTCCCCACTCGATGGCCCCACTCACAAAATACGGTACGCTCTTCTTGTCAGTGGGGCCCTCGATCCTCTTGAATAATGTGTTAATCTGTACTGCCTTATTTTATGTGTATGTGCTCCCACTGTATGGTAAAGTCCTGGGGCATATGTTGGCGCTATAGAAATAAAATATTATTAGCATAAAAAAAAAACATTTATCATAAGAACCTGATTTAAACAATAGGTAATTTTCTGATAAATTCGGTTTAAGTTGTCAACATTTTTAAGATCTCTGCTTGCTGTCAGTAAATGGAAACATCTCAATGGGCTTTTTTTTATACTATCGTATTTTTGGTCCGAGTGCTGTCCTTAAAAAAAAAAAAAAGTGCTACACTCGGACCAATCTTATTCAATTTTTTTCAAGAATCTGTGTCTGACAAAAAATGTTGACATGCACTAGTTTATTCTGTAAATCGGATGAGACTACCGCTTTCAAGTCCATGCAAAAAAAGGTGGATGACGGAGCCATCCGATTTTTATGAAAATTTTACAATTCTGCTGTAAATGGTCTTGTAAGTGACTAATGGCCGCTGCCGTAAAAAAAAAAAAAGTTTCACACACAGATAAGTGAGAAAAAAAAATCATCCTTGTTTTCTGGATGAAACTTTGACGGTTTTTATACTTTCATTTGATCCTGGCCAAAGATTGATCAACCTATTTTAAAGGAGATATATAATTAGGAAAATCCCATTTCTGCATTTTTGTAAATTCTGGCAGTATTCAGACAGGCAGATGCACAGATAGCAGTCACACACCTCGCTGCCGCCCCGTTTTGAGGGACCGGATGCCGCTTGAGGCAAAGTGCTCAACTTGCCTCATTATAGCGGCGCCCCTGCCTGTCCATATGTACCCCCTACACGCAACTTTACTGATTTATTTTCCTTTTTCTCTACGGTTTCTGTTTGTGCTGATTATAGCTTAGTTCACAAATTACTGCTATTAAATTACATAAAATCCACTTCTAGCACTCAGCCTCCTGAATACTGTCCATCCGCAGCCGTTCTAGGTGATTGTCATTACTGTGCTCTTTTGTTACTGATACTTGTATTGCTTACATGAGCTTTTACATTGGGTCCGTTCCTGTGTCTTCTCTCGCAGCGTTGGTGCGATGTTGTATCTTTGTCTCACTCTGTTATATTGTTAGACATTTTTTTTCTTCTTATTATTGGACAACTTGTTATTAAATCTACGCGACTCGTAAGGTGATGTCACAGTTTATATTTTGCATAAAAGAAGGAGCGAATAGGTTGTTCTGCGCTGCCGTGAAAGAATGGAGGATGCCGACACAATAGTAAGTGGTCCTCTAGATTCTCTTTGTATAAGGCCGGCCTCACACTAGCGTGTTTTACGGACGTAAGAGAGGTGCTGAAAATACGGATTGCATACGGTACAATGCTTCTCTATGGCCCAGCTCCTATCAGCCGTATTTTACTGATCCATATTATACGGTCTTCTATGGCCGTAGAAAATCGCAGCATGCTGCGTTTGTCACCGTATTGCGCAAAAAATACGCCAGTGAAAGTCTATGGGGGCCAGAAAAATACGGATTACACACGGACCAGCAGTGTGACTTGCGAGAAATACGCAGCGGTGTTCTATAGAAAAGCCGGCAATTCAGCGCGGTGTACAGTAAAATCACACTGACAGCTTACAATAGAATAGGTAGAATAAATGTGTACACATAGAATAGATATATATATATATATATATATATGTCATTGAGACACATGTATGTATATGTATTAATATTTCATACAGCGCTAGATAGCTTTAAAACCGAACCGGTAATTCAATTACCGGCTTTTGCTATCTCCTTCCTAAACCCGACATGATATGAGACATGGTTTACATACAGTAAACCATCTCACATCCCCATTTTTTTTGCATATTCCACACTACTAATGTTAGTAGTGTGTATGTGCAAAATTTGGGTGCTCTAGCTATTAAATTAAAGGGTTAAATGGCAGAAACAATCCCACCTAATTTTTCCTGCTATTGGACGTTTCTATAACTTTTGTTCCAAGGCGGTATCATAAGGCTACGTTCACATTTGCTTTGTGCGCCGCTGCGTCGGCGACGCAACGCACAACGCAAATAAAAACGCACCAAAACGCACGCAAAAACGATGCGTTTTGCGACACATGCGTAGTTTTTTGCCGAAATTTCGACGCAAAAAAAATGCAACTTGTTGCGTTTTCTTTGCCCGACGCTTGCGGCAAAAAAAACGCATGCGTCGCACAACGCAGCACAACGCATGTCCATGCGTCCCCCATGTTAAATATAGGGGCGCATGACGCATGCGTCGCCGTTGCGTTTCCCGACGCTGCGTCGGGAAACGCTAATGTGAACGTAGCCTAAGCATATATAGCATTCTGCCCTTCTTGTGAAGACTGGGGATCCTGCATAAGTATTGTCATTTTCATTAGTTGTGCCCAGGGGCAGAGGGACGCTGATGTTCGCACACTAGGCCCATCTATCAGGTAATATACCGTTTATCAAGCTGCTATACATATACATTGGGTATCTTGTTTATCTATGGGTGAAGACCATCATATGATCTCGTGTCTCTCCCTATTAGGGGTTATGGTGCCATATGGGTTATTTTGACACGTGGGATACATTGTTGGAGTGTGTCTCCCCATGATCCAGTGATGTTATTATATGTATATGCTTGGCCTAGAACTTTGATGCTTACTTATGGCAATGTAGTCCCTCATTTGTGAGGATTTGCACCTTTTTTCATCTATGTAGTAATGCATACTATTTTATATTGTTCTTGTTTTAGAAATAATATATGTTTAATAGAATTAATATTTTTAATATAGTACTATAGTGGTGACCGATTTATTTTTTGGTTTACACGTTTTGTGATGGATATTTGATATATAGTACTTTCTGCCCTTGTTTGGGGAGGGCAAGATTTTTTGTTATTTGTGGAGCATATCTTGGTGTATATAACCTACAGACACTGTCAGGTCGGCGCCGTTATACTGATTACAATGATACCTGGTGATGAAATCCGTCCTGTGGTTGTTGTGTAATCTTTATTTCCAATTTTGAGTTAATTAAATTCTCATGCTCCGGGGCGGCCTGTGGGGGGTCTTCATATGGTGCTCTGATTAGGTATTCATCTGTATGACTTCTGATCCCTCAGTGACCTGCCCCCTAGTTTACATAATGAATATTAAATATACACCGTGTTCCAAATTGTAATGCAAATTGGATTTAAGTGTCATAAAGATTTAATTGTTTTGTTTTTCAAATAAATTTGTGGATGGTATTGTGTCTCAGGGCTCAATGGATCACTGAAATCAATCTTAAACACATGCGATAATTAGTTTTCCAGGTGATTCTAATTAAAGGAAAACTACTTAAAAATGATGTTCCACATTATTAAGCAGGTCACAGGTTTCAAGTAACATGGCGAAAGAAAAAGGATCTCTCTGCTGCCGAAAAGCATTAAATAGTGCAATGCCTTGGTCAAGGTATGAAAACATTAGATATTTCACGAAAACTTAAGAGTGATCATCATACTGTGAAGAGATTTGTGACTGAAACAGAGCACAGACAGACTTCATGCAGATAAAGGCATAATGAGGAAGGTTTCTGCCAAATTGATTGGAATAAGAGAGCAGCTGCCAAAATACCATTACAAACCAGCAGTTATTTGAAGCTGCTGGTGCCTCTAGAGTCCCTCGAACCTCAAGGTGTAGGATCCTTCAAAGGCTTGCTTTGGTTCATAAACCTACTATTCGGCCACCCCTAAACAGTGTTCACAAGCAGAAACGGTTGCAGTGGGCCCAGACATACATGAAAACTAATTTCCAAACAGTCTTGTTTACTGATGAATGTCGAGCAATCCTGGATGGTCCAGATGGATGGAGTACTGGATGGTTGGTGGATGGCCACCATGTCCGAACAAGGCTGCGACGTCAGCAAGGAGGTGGAGGAGTCATGTTTTGGGCCGGAATCATGGGGAAACAGTTGGTAGGACGCTTGACATTGCTATTGGTCGATCCCTCGAAGGGATGACACCCCCTTTTATACCTTAACCTTCAGGTATTTTGTCACCAAAAAACCCCCCCACCAAATAACGACAGACTCTGAACTTGGATTATAATTGGCCACAGTGGCCTTTATTATAAACATACAACAAGAATAAATAACGTAGGGAGGAGTCCTTGAAGCTCCAAACTGGTGGTCAACCATAACAGAGAGTGGACAGAAACATACCATATATTTACTCCCAGCCGTAACCACCCAGGCTCGGGAGCACCAAAATACCCCGAAGGGTTAATCATGTCCACTTTTAACCTGGGGATCCGGCCCACCGTTGCCAAGATCCCCCCCCGAACCACCAGACCCGAAAACCAAGTTTACACCCACTGAAGGATCCGTCCCCCGACGGATACCCCAGGCCAATTTATCACCAACTCCAAGGACCCCTCCCACCGCCACAACGAGGGTATTTGAATACCTTAAATACCCGAGACCCCACCACACTTCACCGCTATTGCCCTTTCAATACCGTTTTGCAAACCCAAAGCCCATAAGTCAGTGCCCACAGCGTTCAGGTGAACACCATCACCCAGGAGAAAGTCCTCCCCACCCTGCTCCAGTTCAAGATGACGGACAAACAAACCTCCATTCTTTACCACAAACTTAGCAACCGTCCGATTAACTTTAATCCTGGCTTTATTGACCTTGTCCGCAGATCTGTCTAAACGAGCATTGTTATGCACTTCCTTCAAAACCCCGTTCCAGCCCAATCCCCGAAAACCCAACCATCTGACCACAGCCACCTCTTTGGAGAACCCGAGCTGCCGACCCGCCCGCCGAACGTCCGCCCGTCTCGCGCCCCAATACACGTACGAGTGATCGACGATCCAGATCAACAGGGGATTGGAACCTGAAAATACATAACAACTTAAAATCCACAACTGTACTACAAATACAAAACATCGTGAAAAAAACCCATCCTCCCCTCCATCCCCACTTAAGGTCTCACGTAGCTCTTATAACGCCTCGACTCCCATCTCCCAATCCGTTGCACCACTTCCGGTGCTAAACCTCCCAAAGCCGCCTCAGTCGCGGCCCCAATTCGGAAGGAGTGAGAGGCAAAACGAGAAGCATCTAATCCCAACTCCCCCAGAGCCCGTCTAAGCACCGCCACAAACTGAAACTTGGACAAAAAGGACCCATTTTCATGACACAACAACGGACCCTCCTTAGACGGCTGAAAACAACTAAAAGCCTCCCAGCAACTAACGGGACACATGAGCGAATCCACAACAGCGCCCAAAACCACACGTTTGCCTCTACCCTCCTGGTCAGTCTTCGACCTACGCAACCAAAATTGTAAACCACTTTCGGTAAGCACCACATCCCTGGCCAAAAGCCCCCCTTGCGCGTACGTGTTAGGCGACACGATCTCACTCACCCGCAGCGCGCCAAAAAATGCCAGGGAAAATGCTAAACGGAAAAGAGCCACCTCAAAGTCAGATGTGCAAATTTCACTGAGCTTCACACCTACTCGTTCCAGCAAGCTAAAGGAAATCGGGCGCCTTAAATCGCCCTTTCCCGCCTTCCTTCTAAAACCCTTCACCGCCTGTCTTACTACAAACAACTTCGTTAAATCCCGTAAACCTCTAAGCTGAATACCAAAAGCCAAAGCCGACCGAATCCTCTCTACCTTTGACGCCGAACATCCGTCATCGGCACCACGTCTCAACCACAACAACAGGGCCCCCACATAATCATCACCCATGTTACCCACCCGACAAGACACCAATGAGGACTCCCAATCGCACCACACCGACCGGTATGCTGCCCATGTGCTGGGTGCCAAAGACGCCTGAATCAAAGGTCCTGCAGCCCGGATACCACGCTCCAGAGTTCCTGCGGGCAATCCCGACCCGTCTCCTCCGCCTCCGGAGCCAAAGCACGGAAACGCTCCCACTGAAACCGAGACAAAGAGTCAGCGATGGAGTTCTCAACACCGGGCACATGAGTTGCCGAAACATACGCATTAATAGACATGCAGAACAACACTAACTGACGCAAAACCCGAATAACTGGGGGGGACGATGCCGTCAAACTGTTGATAACACAAACGACTGCCATGTTATCACAATTAAACCGTACCCTGCGATTGCGCAAATCATCCTTCCACAGATAAACAGCCACCAAAATAGGAAAAATCTCCAATAAAGTCACGTTTTTTTACCAGCCCGGAACCGGACCAGTCGTCCGGCCACCTGGAGGCACACCACCGACCCCCAAAAAAGGCGCCAAAACCAATCCCACCCGACGCATCCGTGAACAAATCCAAGTCAGAATTGCCCACCACTTCCTCCATCAGAAGCGATCGGCCGTTGTACCGTGCCAAAAAACTATCCCAAACCTCCAAATCGGCTTTGTGCTCGCTAGATAAGCGCACGAAATGATGGGGGGCCTTCACCCCCGCTGTAGCACCTGCGAGCCTCCGGGAAAACACCCTCCCCATTGGGATAATTCTGCACGCAAAGTTCAATTTGCCAAGAAGAGACTAAACTTCCCGCAGAGGCAACTTCTTTAAGCGACGCGCTCGCGCCACCTCGCTTTTCAAACCGACCACCTTCTCCTCGGGTAACCGAAACTCCCATGCGACCGTATCAATGACAATGCCCAGAAATGAAATACACGTACTGGGCCCTTCGGTTTTTCCTGGCGCCAGCGGAACACCGAACCGCTTAGCCACCCAAATCACTGTCTGTAAAGCCATTTCACAACAACCAGATTGAGCAGGCCCGATGCACAAAAAATCATCCAAATAATGGATGATGTAATCCAAACCAGACACATCCCGAACGACCCACTCCAGAAACGAACTGAAAGCCTCAAAATATGCGCAAGACAAAGAACAGCCCATCGGCAAACATCTGTCAACATAAAACCCTTGGTCCCAATAACAACCCAACAGTCTAACGCTATCCGGATGGACAGGAAGTAACCGGAAAGCCGACTCAATATCTGTCTTAGCCAATAATGCGCCCCTGCCGCATCTACGTACCAAATGTGTAGCCTCATCAAGAGACGTATAAACCACGGAGCAAAGCTCCGGATCTATTCCGTCATTCACAGACCGCCCCTTAGGGTAAGACAAATGATGAATTAGCCTAAACTTGTTAGGCTCCTTCTTCGGAACCACACCCAATGGGGAAATAACCAAATCCTCAAGGGGTGGAGCGGGGAAAGGGCCAGACATCCTACCCAACGCCACTTCCTTGCTCAACTTTTCCGACACTACAGCCGCGTGCAACATTGCCGATTTCAGATTCCTTACAACTTGCGGGATACTAAAAGTAGGGGCAGGTATCCGAAAACCATCCCGAAAGCCCAAAAACAACAGCTCCGCTTTTGGCCTATCTGGAAACCTATCTAGAAAGGGGGCCATCTCGTCCAACCTCACTGGCGTCACCCCCTTTTGAATTACCGTCAGGCTTAGCCTTTTTCTTGAAGCACTTCGCGGCCCCATGGGATGATCCACTGCAATGTGAGCACGCGTGCTTGAACTTACAGGTGGCCCCAAATTTGCACTGGCCGTCGTTAAACTGCCAGCACAAGCCGTGCTTCTGGCTCGCTTGGCCAGACTGACTACCCGATCCTGAACTGCCTTGCGCTGCGGTCTGGCCGGCATTTCCGGCCCCCCCTTGAAAGGAGTGACCAAACTTTGTGGGCGCCATCACTCGCAACCACAAACCAATGTCCTTCTGATCCCACCGGATCGCCGGACGAACAGCCTTCCGCTGCCTAAACTGTTCATCGTACAGGAGCCAGGCCTGGCCCCCGTACGCCCTGTATGCCTCGCCTATCGAATCCATGTAACAAAAGAGCGCCGAACAATTTTCCGGCACATTCTCACCCACTACGCTCGCCAGAATTGCAAACGCTTGCAACCAGTTCACAAAAGTCTGCGGAATAAGGCGCCACCTCCGTTTTTCCTCGTCCTCTTTCTTACTGTCCTCTTTTTTGCTCTTATCTAAATTGAACTTTTCTAAAGAAAGAAGCGAAAAAATTTCCACGTACTCATCTTTCCATATCTTCTCCTTTACTTCCTTCTTCAAATGGGCCCCAAGCGGCCCCTCAAAACAGACATAAACCTCACCCCACGCTTTGTCGTCTAAACGAATCCCGCCTTCCTTCTCCTTTTCAGTCTGCACCGACACCGGGACACTTGAACTGCTGGGTGCCACTACACCCTCCCCAAATGCCCCGAAACCCAAATCCATAGAACCGACCCACGCAGCCAACGGGGACGACACCGACCTAACGCCACCCAAACGCGCGAGCAACTCACGGACGCTGGACAATAACTCACCTACCCCTTCGCTCCCTGAAACCGACCGAGTCCCCGCCTGCTCCCCCATAGCCCCTACCCCATTTGTCTGACTAGCCCCCACCACCAGGGAAAACGATCGTGTTGGTAACAAAACAGACATGGAATCTTGCTCACCAAGCTGCAGGGGAACTGAAGTCCCCCAGCCGCAGACGTCCTCCTCGTCCTGTTGTCCTCGGCTCCTGGTCCACTCCGTGAAACCCCGCGAGGCTGCGTCTCACCGCGTGATGACGAACGTGAGGATGCGGCCCCGTCTCGGCCCGACGCTGGAGATCCAGATGCGGCCCGGTGGGAAGGACTGCCCGGCACAGGCCCACCATACATTATGGTCCCGACCACTACTCCCTCTGGGTCCATCTTGTAGTCCGGCTGACGCTCCTTGTATGCTGGACGGGCCCGGCCACACAGGGGAAGAAGCGGCGCTGCCGGCCGCTGCAGTACCAGCTCTCCCTCGCTGTCTCGATGCAGAAGCAGGAGCAGGACGCCCAGCAGCAGCTGCACTACGGCGCCCCCCGTGACGTCACCGGCAGTTGGCGCTCCAGCGCGCGAAGGCCCCGCCCCTTGAGCTGAGGAAGCAGGCCTCTCCACCGCCGCAGGCCCCATCGCAGCCTGTGGATTCCTCCCGGACCGGGCCCTACTGGGGCGCTTACCGGCGGGCACTTGGTCCGGAGGGTCCCTGGAGGGGCTCCTTCGCCGTCGCTGGGGCTGGATTGGATCAGGGGACAGCCGTTGAGGAGGCCGCACGCACTGGGAGCGCCGCTCACCGCTGGCCGCCGTCTGTACGCCTCCGCTGCCGCTACCGCTACCACTGCCGCTGCCGCTGCCCAGTATACTGGCCACCTGGGCCTCTAACCAGCCAGGAGGCTGGCTCTCCGCTGCCGCCCGCAGCTGCTGCAGCACACCGTCAATCCCGGACATGGCGATCTTCCTGATGCTTCAGAGCGGGAACTGGTAAGCCCCACCCCACCCTTTCCTTATAAACCCCTGCCTCATGCATAACCCCACCCTCCCATAATTAACCCCTTCCCCTCCTATCTCTCCCTCCCAAACCCCTGTCATGACGGCCTGCACGTACGCCGTCTGCGGGGGGATGGGGCGGCTCGCTCAGGCCTGCTCTTTAAGGTTCCTGAAGGTGTGAAAATAACCTCTGCAAAGTATATAGAGTCTCTGACTGACAACTTTCTTCCATAGTACAAAAAGCAGCAACGTGCCTTCAGGAGCAAAATCATCTTCATGCTGACAATGCCCCATCTCATGCTGCAAAGAAACCTCTGAATCATTGGCTGCTATGGGCATAAAAGGAGATAAACTCATGGTGTGGCCACCATCTTCCCCTGACCTCAACCCTATAGAGAACCTTTGGAGTATCATCAAGCTAAAGATCTATGAGGGTGGGAGGCAGCTCACATCAAAACAGCGGCTCTGGGAGGCTATTCTGACTTCAGGCAAAGATGTACAAGCTGAAACTCTCCAAAATCTCACAAGTTCAATGGATGCAAGAATTGTGAAGGTGATATCAAAGAAGGGTTCTATGTTACATGTAACTTGGCCTGTTAGGAGGTTCTGGAGTTAAATAGCTTTTTTGTTCAATGAATGTGACCTCCTAATGCTGCAAATTCCACAAATGAGCATTTTCAGTTCTTTAACCCCTTAGTGACAGAGCCAATTTGGTACTTAATGACCGAGCCAATTTTTACAATTCTGACCACTGTCACTTTATGAGGTTATAACTCTGGAACGCTTCAATGGATCCCGCTAATTCTGAGATTGTTTTTTCGTGACATATTGTACTTCATGTTAGTGGTAACATTTCTTCGATATTACTTGCAATTATTTATGAAAAAACGGAAATATCGCGAAAATTTTTTAAATTTTGCAATTTTCAAACTTTGTATTTTTATGCCCTTAAATCAGAGAGATTTGTCACAAAAAATAGTTAATAAATAACATTTCCCACATGTCTACTTTACATCAGCACAATTTTGGAAACAACATTTTTTTTTGTTAGGGAGTTATAAGGGTTAAAAGTTCTCATTTTTACAACACCATTTTTTTTTAGGGACCACATCACATTTGAAGTCATTTTGAGGGGTCTATATGATAGAAAATAATGAAGTGTGACACCATTCTAAAAACTACACCCCTCAAGGTTCTCAAAACCACATTCAAGAAGTTTATTAACCCTTTACGTGCTTCACAGGAACTGAAACAATGTGGAAGGAAAAAATGAACATTTAACTTTTTTTTTGCAATTATTTTACTTCAGAACCATTTTTTTTTAATTTTCACAAGTGAAAAAACAGATATTTAACCATAAATTTTGTTGTGCAATTTCTCCTGAATACGCCGATACCCCATATATGAGGGTAAACCACTGTTTGGGTGCACCGCAGAGCTTGGAAGAGAAGGAGCGCCGTTTGACTTTTTCAATGCAGAATTGGCTGGAATTGAGATCGGACGCCATGTCACGTTTAGAGAGCCCCTGATGTGCCTAAACAGTGGAAACTCCCCACAAGTGACACCATTTTGGAAACTAGACACCTTAAGGAACTTATCTAGATGTGTGGTGAGCACTTTGAGCCGTGAAGTGCTTCACAGAAGTTTATAACGTAGAGCCGTGAAAATAAAAAATTGCATTTGTTTACACAAAAATGATCTTTCCGCCCACAAATTCTTATTTTCACGAGGGTAACAGGAGAAATTAAACCACAAAAGTTGTTGTGCAATTTCTCCTGAGTATGTCGATACCCCACATGTGGGGGTAAACCACTGTTTGGGTGCACCGCAGAGCTTGGAAGAGAAGGAGCGCCGTTTTACTTTTTCAATGTAGAATTGGCTGGAATTGAGATCGGACGCCATGTCGCGTTTGGAGAGCCCCTGATGTGCCTAAACAGTGGAAACCCCCACAAGTGACCCCATTTTGGAAACTAGACCCCTTAAGGAACTTATCTAGATGTGTGGTGAGCACTTTAAATCCCCAGGTGCTTCACAGAAGTTTATAACGTAGAGCGGGGAAAATAAAAAATCGCATTTTTTCTACAAAAATGATGTTTTTGCCCCCAAATTTTTATTTTCACAAGGGTAACAGGAGAAATTAGACCACAAAATGTGTTGACCAGTTTGTCCTGAGAACGCTGATACCCCATATGTGGGGGGGGGGGGGCACTGTTTGGGCACACGTCGGGGCTCGGAAGGGAAGGAGTACCGCTTGGAATGCAGACTTTGATGGGATGGTCTGCGGGCGTCATGTTGCATTTGCAGAGCTCCTGATGTACCTAAACAGTAGAAACCCCTCACAGGTGACCCCATTTTCGAAACTAGACCCCTCAAAGAGCTTATCTAGATGTGTTGTGAGCTCTATGAACCCCCAAATGCTTCACAGAAGTTTATAATGTAGAGCCATGAAAATAAAAAAATCCTATTTTTTTCCACAAAAATGATCTTTTCACCCCCAAATTTTTACTTTCACAAAGCTAACAGGAGAAATTGGACGCCAAAATTTATTGTGCAATTTATTTTGAGTAGGCTGATACCCCATATGTGGGGGTAAACCACTGTTTGGGCGCACGGCAGAGCTCGGAAGGGAAGGAGCGCCGTTTTGGAATGCAGACTTTGATAGAATGGTCTGCGGGCGTTATGTTGCATTTGCAGAGCCCCTGATGTACCTAAACAGTAGAAACCCCCCACAAGTGACCCAATTTAGGAAACTAGACCCCCAAGGAACTTATCTAGATGTGTGGTGAGAACTTTGAATGCCCAAGTGCTTCACAGAAGTTTATAATGCAGAGTCGTGAAAATAAAAAATATTTTTTTTCCCACAAAAAAAGATTTTTTAGCCCCCAAGTTTTTATTTTCACAAAGGAAACAGGAGAAATTGGACACCAAAAGTTGTTGTTCAATTTATCCCAAGTACGCTGATGCCCAATATGTGGGGGTAACCCACTGTTTGGGCGCACGGCAGAGCTCAGAAGGGAGGGAGCACCATTTGACTTTTTGAGCGCAAAATTGGCTGTCGTGTTACCCCCGGTAACCGAGACCCCAAAGAAAATCCGTCTCTGGGGGGGCGCTATTCACTTTTTCCACAGCTGTGGTTTAAGTACCCTTAACTGCCGCCGTTAAAAGGCGTATCGGCGGTCGTTAAGGGGTTAAAACATATCGAAAGTTTATAAATTCTACTGTGCCTAATAATTTGGAACAGTGCATTTAGAGTTTTTATTCATTTTGGAGATTATACTGTTATCATTGGGAGGTTTCTCCAATAAAATTCGATGTATACTCAAACGGGTGATGACTTTTATTAGACTGACTGTCATTTGCACCGACCATTTAGGAAAATTCGAGAAAAATGTCATTTGCATAATAATTTGGAACACGGTGTATAGAGATGCACAACAGCGTGTGAAATTGATTGTCAATGAGTGTTTCTTCCTAAGTGGACAGTTTGATTTCACAGAAGTTTCATTTACCTGGAGTTATACTCTGTTGTTTAAGTGTTCCCTTTATGTTTTTGAGCAGTGTATATATATATATACATATATACATATATATATATATATATATATATATATATATATATATATATATCTCAGAATATACCAAACATATGAGATATACCAGCACTGTCAGGGACATAGAAGCGGGTGCACGGTATGAGCTGTCCCCTGTGACCCCTTACGATCACAGTGTGTGTTGTGTTGCACCTCAGTCCTATTCACTTCAATAGAGCTGTAATACCAAACACACCCTAAGGACAGGTGTGGCACTGTTTATTGGATGAAAGCAGCCATGTTTTACTAACCCTGGAAATCCTCTATGAGTATACATGTGGAAGTTAAAACCCGAAGCATACACTTGTCCTACATACGAACATATACAACCCCCCCGAGTGATTCCCACCCTGCCAGTATAGCCATTTTATGCCCTCTCATGTATTGTGCCTGGCTTCGGGCATGATACACATGAAATAAAGATGACCCCAATGGTGTACAACGTATATATATTGTCCCAGCCATATTCACCACATACACGTTTGGTTCTGCACAATCATCTCCACTCCCAGCCCCTCGGGAACAGACGCCGGAAGCCTTTATTTGATCATTATTTTCTGAAGGCTTTATTGATATGCAACCTGTTATTGTGAATCAAGGGGTTAATGGGTTCCCGGTTAATATCCCCATATCGGCTCCCGGTTGTGCAGCCCTGGGCACGGTGCCTAGTATTTAAAGACGGGAGAGAGCGAGGAAATAAAGGAGGACGGGGGGGGGGGGGGGAAGCGCGGTGTGAGGAGGGGGAGGGACGCAGTGTGCGAGACTGGAGGGTGGGGGGCACTGTCTGTATGCAGCAGAATGGCAGAGCGGGCGGGCAAGCAGCGGGCACGGCCTGTGAGTAAAAAGAGGGAGTGAGGGGGGTGGGATACGGTGAGAGTGGGTAAGCAGGGGGGTAAATGGTTTACAATTCTCTTTTTACTTTGGGGGCTCCTGGGAGTTTATTTTTGGCCACGCTCTTAGGCACCTGCTGTCCTGCGTCCAAGCTGGCTGGAAAAGAGTGAGGGGCAGCGGCCGTGCAGACTCTTTAATGTAGACACGCAGCCCACCTCCCCTTTAGTCAGTTTGTCACTGCCCCGTGCCCCTCTCCACGCCCAGTGACCCTGAACGGCCTAAATCTAAGCCACAATGGATTCACACCTCACAATACCACCACATGGTCACAATACCACCTCTACCCATAGAACCAGCGGCCATGACCCACACACTCAGGCTCCTCACACAAAGCTGCCCACACTGACCCCAGAGAGCACACAGGCTCCTACGTCTACCCCCCAACGTGCGTATACAGGGGCTACCTGGCCACAAAATGGGCATACAAGACACCTACAAATATCACCGTGGGAACGCTGTATGCCAATGTGCCCTGCAGACCTCTGATATGGGGCTTATACGAGTGCCACCTGTATCAGCATCCCCGGGGGGCATTATTACCTGCTAAAGGGGGCACTCAGGAGCTGTATTAATTGTAAGGGGCACTCAGGACATTATTACTTAATAAAGGGCACTCCGAGTATTATTGCTTGTTAATGGGGCAATACTTAGTTTTTAAAGGGGCATTAATACTCTATAAGGGGCCGTCAGGGATCATTACATTATATGGGGGCACTTGCTTAGGGTTTATTCATATGTCAATATTTTGCATCAATGTTTATATGCCAGACCCTGCCTGACACTGGAGAAAGTCCCTGTCCGGCTCTTCCCAGCGCTGCTGCTGGTGATTGGTAGGTCCGTCACTGGTGTGCACGTAAGGAGACACCTGCCAATCACCAGCGCCAGCAGCAGCTCTGGGAAAAGCCGGACAGGGACGGCGTTGGACTGGTCTGATTTGCGGCTCTACCTTTAAAGTACATATTTTTTTTACATGGAGCGTTTTAGAGAAACCTTTATCTGGCTGCCTGCGGTTCGGGCAAGCAGCATGCATCCGTCGAGAGGATCCCTTTAAATAATACCACCACTTAGTGGCAGAATAAAGCCACCAGACTGATGATTACCAACATGGCTGTACAAAGACCAATATCACCATCAACACTGCAATATAAGAATCAAATAATATTGCCAGCCCGTAACCACATATTGCCAGCTTTTACTGTAGTAATAATGCCACCACACTCACCATTAACAAAAACTACCGTAATACACCATATAATGGTAGATTATAAATTCTTCCATAAAAATATACACTGTATAAGCGCCATTGGTGGCCTTCTTATTAACGCAACAGAACGCCCACCAGTTAGTCCACACTGGTCATCTCAATCCACTCGAAAAAAAAAAAAACATCTATGGACATCAGCATGTTCCATCGATCAGTGAATTCTGTATTTATGAAGCGTCATGCAAAAGATTTGCAATGTTTCAGCTGACAAACTTTGTCAGCTGAAACGTTGCATATCTTCTGTTTGGTAGATATCAGTGACGCACCGGTCACATTCTCGCTGATCGCAGCCATTCATTTTCCCTTTTGTTTTCCATTTGGCCCAGACCGTCATGACCATTTCTTACAACCATGACTTGTCTCTGCAGAATGTAACACACAGACATCTTTGGCTTACTGCTTTTCTAGAACCCTCCTCATATTCCCCCACCTCTACACAAACCATATAGTGGTATAACCAGTGCGCTAGGCAGTAATAATGCCCCCTCTGTGTCCTGCACAATGCTAGTATCCTCCTTATGTGCCCCACACAATAAAGATGCCCCCTCTGTGACCTGCACAATACTAGTGCCCTCCTTATGTGTCCCACACAATACAAAGCCCCCTCTGTGCCCCACACAATAAAGATGCCCTCTCTGTGCCCTGCATAATACTAGTACCCTCCTTATGTGTCCCACAAAATACATAGCCCCTTGGTGCCCTGCACAATACTAGTACCCTCCTTATTTGTCCCACACAATGCAAAGCCCCCTCTGTGCCCTGCACAATACTAGTGCCCTCCTTATGTGTCCCACACAAAACAAATGCCCACTCTGTGCCCTGCACAATACTAGTACCCTGCTTATGTGTCCCACACAATACAAATGCCCACTCTGTGCCCTGCACAATACTAGTACCCTGCTTATGTGCCCCACACAATACAAATGCCCACTCTGTGCCCTGCACAATACTAGTACCCTGCTTATGTGTCCCACACAATACAAATGCCCCTTTGTGCTTCTAGACTATAATAATGTCTCCCTGTGCTTCATTATAATACTAATGCCCTCCTGTACCCCTTCAGTTTTTCAGCCAAATTATTATTATTAGTAATATTATTATATCCCGTTGTGACTCCTAATAATACTAGGGATAATAATATCCTACTGACTGTACATGCTTTTAATAATGACCCCCATTATCTTTCCTTTAATTATCCCCTTTGTGCCTCCTAATTATATTAACCCTCCAGTGTGCCTCCCCTCCTTTTTGATAATGACCCCAAGGATGTTTCCTTTTGATAATGACCCTCCACTGTGCCACTCCTGCTTTTGATAATGCTCCAACCACTCCCACCCCCATGTGCTTCCCCTCCTCTTGATAGTGACCTCCTCTATTCTGATTCCCCTCCATTTGATGATGACCCCCTGTGTACCTCCCTTCCTCTTTATATTGACCCCACATATGCATTGCCTCCTTTTTACAATCACATACCCCTCCCCCCCGTAGTGTGCCTCATCTCGATTTGATAATGGCCTCTCCCATGTGCCCTTTGATTAAAAAAAACTAGTTCATTAGTTTTCCGCAGGCTGAAAAATCATCGTTCTTGACAACATATTGACACTTGTAAGCAGGAGATGTGCTGTCGATAATATTCTATGGAGACAGAAAGATCCTGTTACTGATCATTCCGTGAATGTAGGTTGTTTGTCTGTGTAAACAGGCCTGTAAATGACGACCAATTGGTTTACATATAGCTAGTGCGTGTGTTTAATGGGGTTGATCAGCTTGTGTAAAAGGGCCTTTAAAGGGAATCTGTCAGCAGGTTTTTGCTATATAATCTGAGAGTAACATAATATAGAGCAAAAAAGCCTGATTCCAGCGGTGTCACTTACTAGTCTGCTTGGTGCAGTTTTGATAGAATCCATGTTTTGTCTGCTGCAGATCTAGCAGAGCTCAGAACGCTGAGCTGTGTATAACCCCACCCACACCGCTGATTGGCAGCTTCCTGTGTACATTGTCAGCAAGCTGCCAATCAGTGGTGGTGGGTGGGGTTACACAGATTAGCCTGACTGCTCTGCACATGCGATGTAGTCCTGTAGTGATAATCTCCTGCTGATAAAATACTGACTGTATTGAAACCACAACACACAGCCTACTAAGTGGCACATCCCTGTAATCAGGCTCTCTTGTGACCTATATTAAGTTGCTCCCATATTAACCCCTTAGTGACGGAGCCAAATTTTTGAAATCTGACCAGTGCCACTTTATGTGGTAATAACTCTGCAACACTTCAACAAATCCCAGTGATTTTGAGATTTTTTTTTGTGACACATTATACTTTATGATAATGGTAAATTTAGGTCAATATGTTTTGTGTTTATTTATAAAATATATCAAAAATTTGAGAAAAATGTTAAAAAATTAGCAATTTTCAAAGTTTGAATGATTATCCCTTTAATCCAGATGGTCATACCACAGCAAACCATTAATAAATAACATTTCCCACACGTCTGCTTTACATCAGCACCATTTGTAAAATGTTCTTTAATTTTGTTAGCATTTTAGGAGGTTTAAAAATGTAGCAGCAATTTTTAATTTTTTCAAGGAAAATTTTTTTTAGGGAACTATCCATGTTTAAAGTGACTTTAGGGGGTCTCATATATTGGGAAACGCCCAAACGTGATACCACTTTAACCCCTTTCTGCCATCAGACGTACTATTGCGTCCATGGGGGGTGGGCCCTACTTCCCAAGGACGCAATAGTACGTCATATGCGATCGGCAGCGCTCACGGGGGGAGCGGCGCCGATCGCGGCCGGGTGTCAGCTGCCTATCGCAGCTGACATCCGGCACTATGTGCCAGGAGCGGTCACGGACCGCCCCCGGCACATTAACCCCCGGCACACCGCGATCAAAGATGATCGCGATGTGCCGGCGGTGCAGGGAAGCACCGCGCAGGGAGGGGGGCTCCCTGCGGGCTTCCCTGAGACCCCCGCAGCAACGCGATGTAATCGCGTTGCTGCGAGGGTCTTGCCGCCCTCCCTCCCTGCTCCAGGTCCCGGATCCAAGATGGCCGCGGATCCGGGTCCTGCAGGGAGGGAGGTGGCTTCACAGAGCCTGCTCAGAGCAGGCACTGTGAAGCCTGCACTGCTGCATGTCAGATCAGTGATCTGACAGAGTGCTGTGCAAACTGTCAGATCACTGATCTGTGATGTCCCCCCCTGGGACAAAGTAAAAAAGTAAAAAAAAAATTTTCCAAATGTGTAAAAAAAATTAAAAAAAAATATTCCTAAATAATGAAAAAAAAAAAAATATATTCCCATAAATACATTTCTTCATCTAAATAAAAAAAAAAAAAAACAATAAAAGTACACATATTTAGTATCGCCGCGTCCGTATCGACTCGCCCTATAAAACTGGCACACTAGTTAACCCCTTCAGTAAACACCGTAAGAAAAAAAAAAAAAAAACGAGGCAAAAAACGACGCTTTATTATCATACCGCCGAACAAAAAGTGGAATAACACGTGATCAAAAAGACAGATATAAACAACCATGGTACCGCTGAAAGCGTCATCTTGTCCCGCAAAAAACGAGCCACCATACAGCATCATCAGCAAAAAAATGAAAAAGTTATAGTCCTGAGAATAAAGCGATGCCAAAATAATTATTTTTTCTATAAAATAGTTTTTATCGTATAAAAGCGCCAAAACATAAAAAAATGATATAAATGAGATGTCGCTGTAATCGTACTGACCCGAAGAATAAAACTGCTTTATCAATTTTACCAAACGCGGAACGGTATAAACGCCTCCCCCAAAAGAAATTCATGAATAGCTGGTTTTTGGTCATTCTGTCTCACAAAAATCGGAATAAAAAGCGATCAAAAAATGTCACGTGCCCGAAAATGTTACCAATAAAAACGTCAACTCGTCGCGTAAAAAACAAGACCTCACATGACTGTGTGGACCAAAATATGGAAAAATTATAGCTCTCAAAATGTGGTAACGCAAAAAATATTTTTTGCAATAAAAAGCGTCTTTCAGTGTGTGACGGCTGCCAATCATAAAAATCCGCTAAAAAACCCGCTATAAAAGTAAATCAAACCCCCCTTCATCACCCCCTTAGTTAGGGAAAAATAAAAAAATGTATTTATTTCCATTTTCCCATTAGGGCTAGGGTTAGGGCTAGGGTTAGGGCTAGGGTTAGGGCTAGTGTTAGGGTTAGGGCTAGGGTTAGGGCTAGGGTTAGGGCTAGGGCTAGGGTTAGGGCTAGGGTTAGGGCTAGGGTTAGGGTTAGGGCTAGGGTTAGGGTTAGGGTTAGGGCTAGGGTTAGGGCTAGGGTTAGGGTTAGGGCTAGGGTTAGGGCTAGGGTTAGGGCTAGGGTTAGGGCTAGGGTTAGGGCTAGGGTTAGGGTTGGGGCTAGGGTTAGGGCTAGGGTTAGGGCTAGGGTTAGGGCTACAGTTAGGGTTGGGGCTAAAGTTACAGTTAGGGTTTAGATTACATTTACAGTTGGGAATAGGGTTGGGATTAGGGTTAGGGGTGTGTCAGGGTTAGAGGTGTGGTTAGGGTTACCGTTGGAATTAGGGTTAGGGGAGTGTTTGGATTAGGGTTTCAGTTATAATTGGGGGGTTTCCACTGTTTAGGCACATCAGGGGCTCTCCAAAAGCGACATGGCGTCCGATCTCAATTCCAGCCAATTCTGCGTTGAAAAAGTAAAACAGTGCTTCTTTCCTTCCGAGCTCACCCGTGTGCCCAAACAGGGGTTTACCCCAACATATGGGGTATCAGCGTACTCAGGACAAATAGGACAACAACTGTTGGGGTCCAATTTCTCCTGTTACCCTTGGGAAAATACAAAACTGGGGGCTAAAAAATAATTTTTGTGGGAAAAAAAAGATTTTTTATTTTTACGGCTCTGCGTTATAAACTGTAGTGAAACACTTGGGGTTCAAAGTTCTCACAACACATCTAGATAAGTTCCCGGGGGGGTCTAGTTTCCAATATGGGGTCACTTGTGGGGGGTTTCTACTGTTTAGGTACATTAGGGGCTCTGCAAACGCAATGTGACGCCTGCAGACCATTCCATCTAAGTCTGCATTCAAATGGCACTCCTTCCCTTCCGAGCCCTCCCATGCGCCCAAACAGTGGTTTCCCCCCACATATGGGGTATCAGCGCACTCAGGACAAATTGGACAACACATTTTTGGGTCCAATTTCTCCTGTTACCCTCGGGAAAATACAAAACTGGGGGCTAAAAAATAATTTTTGTGGGAAAAAAATTTTGTTTTATTTTTACGGCTCTCCATTATAAACCTCTGTGAAGCCCTTGGTGGGTCAAAGCGCTCACCACACATCTAGATAAGTTCCTTAGGGGGTCTACTTTCCAAAATGGTGTCACTTGTGGGGGGTTTCTACTGTTTAGGTACATTAGGGGCTCTGCAAACGCAATGTGACGCCTGCAGACCATTCCATCTAAGTCTGCATTCAAATGGCACTCCTTCCCTTCCGAGCCCTCCCATGCGCCCAAACAGTGGTTTCCCCCCACATATGGGGTATCAGCGCACTCAGGACAAATTGGACAACACATTTTTGGGTCCAATTTCTCCTGTTACCCTCGGGAAAATACAAAACTGGGGGCTAAAAAATAATTTTTGTGGGAAAAAATTTTTGTTTTATTTTTACGGCTCTCCATTATAAACCTCTGTGAAGCCCTTGGTGGGTCAAAGCGCTCACCACACATCTAGATAAGTTCCTTAGGGGGTCTACTTTCCAAAATGGTGTCACTTGTGAGTGGTTTCTACTATTTAGGTACATTAGGGGCTCTGCAAACGCAACATGGCGTCTCATCTCAATTCCTGTTAATTTTGCATTGAAAAGTCAAACGGCGCTCCTTCCTTTCCGAGCTCTCCCATCCGCCCAAACAGTGGTTTACCCCCACATATGGGGTATCAGCGCACTCAGGACAAATTGTACAACAACTATTGGGGTCCAATTTCTTCTCTTACCCTTGGAAAAATAAAAAATTGGGGGCGAAAAGATAATTTTTGTGAAAAAATATGATTTTTTTATTTTTACGGTTCTGCATTATAAACTTCTGTGAAGCACTGGGTGGGTCAAAGTGCTCACCACACCTCTAGATAAGTTCCTTAGGGGGTCTACTTTCCAAAATGGTGTCACTTGTGGGGGGTTTCAATGTTTAGGCACATCAGTGGCTTTCCAAACGCAACATGGCATCCCATCTCAATTCCTGTCAATTTTGCATTGAAAAGTCAAACGGCGCTCCTTCCCTTCCGAGCTCTCCCATCCGCCCAAACAGTGGTTTACCCCCACATATGGGATATCAGCTTACTCAGGACAAATTGTACAACAACTATTGGGGTCCAATTTCTTCTCTTACCCTTGGAAAAATAAAAAATTGGGGGCGAAAAGATAATTTGTGTGAAAAAATATGATTTTTTATTTTTACGGTTCTACATTATAAACTTCTGTGAAGCACTTGGTGGGTGAAAGAGCTCACCACACCTCTATATAAGTTCCTTAGGGGGTCTACTTTCCAAAATGGTGTCACTTGTGGGGGGTTTCAATGTTTAGGCACATCAGGGGCTCTCCAAACGAAACATGGTGTCCCATCTCAATTCCTGTCAATTTTGCATTGAAAAGTCAAATGGCGCTCCTTCGCTTCCGAGCTGTGCCATGCGCCCAAACAGTGGTTTACCCCCACATGTGGGGTATTGGCGTACTCAGGACAAATTGTACAACAATGATTGCAGTCCATTTTCTCCTGTTACCCTTGGTAAAATAAAACAAATTGGAGCTGAATTAAATTTTTTGTGAAAAAAAGTTAAATGTTCATTTTTATTTAAACATTCAAAAAATTCCTGTGAAGCACCAGAAGGGTTAATAAACTTCTTGAATGTGGTTTTAAGCACCTTGAGGGGTGTAGTTTTTAGAATGGTGTCACACTTGGGTATTTTCTATCATATAGACCCCTCAAAATGACTTCAAATGAGATGTGGTCCCTAAAAAAAAATGGTGTTGTAGAAATGAGAAATTGCTGGTCAAATTTTCACCCTTATAACTCCCTAACAAAAAAAAATTTTGGTTCCAAAATTGTGCTGATGTAAAGTAGACATGTGGGAAATGTTACTTATTAAGTATTTTGTGTGACATATATCTGTGATTTAATTGCATAAAAATTCAAAGTTGGAAAATTGCGAAATTTTCAGAATTTTCGCCAAATTTCCGTTTTTTTCACAAATAAACGCAGGTACTATCAAAGAATTTTTACCATTGTCATGAAGTACAATATGTCACGAGAAAACAATGTCAGATTCACTGGGATCCGTTGAAGCGTTCCAGAGTTATAACCTCATAAAGGGACAGTGGTCAGAATTGTAAAAATTGGCCCGGTCATTAACGTGCAAACCACCCTTGGGGGTAAAGGGGTTAAAAACAGCACCCCCCTGACATATTGAAAACGGCTGTCAGGTAGTTTATTAACCCTTCAGGTGCTTTACAGGAATTAATGCAAAGTGGTATGACAGAAATGAAAATGTGTATTTTTACCACCTAAATGTCGGTAACTTCTGAACAGGTTACAACAGCCGACAGACTCTCAGGCCGCTATTTGGTCATGAATTGCCATTGCAAACATCAGGACCACACAATCATGATCTGAGGGCACAAATTGGGATAAATAGGAAGCCCCCACACTCTGTTAACCATTTATAATGATGTAGTCACTATTAACAGCAGCATCTAAGGGGTTAAACAGATATGTACGGTGCCAACACTGATCGTGGCAGATACAGCAAGTTGTCAGCTGTAGTGTACAGCCGACAGCTGCTGGATTGTCACCTGTATGGGGAGGATATTCTCTTATATCTCAGGTTAGTTAAAACACGTATTGTCTGTCATTAAGGGGTTAAATAGCAAAGACCTGCTGACAGATTCCCTTTAGTGCCTCTAATATAGACAGCCCTTGTCTATTTGCCCTGATTGTGTATAGGTAGGTGTCTGCACGTTTATTAGCTGCTGCAAACAACTGTTGTCATTCTGGCAGGATGAGTCTGTCCATGTATTATATGGATGAATGTGCATTTTCCACTTTTCTTACCTTCCTTTATATAAGACGGGTTCATCATACCAAGTAAGACTAGAGCTTCATTGTTATGCTCCAACAGTGGTGAGCCAACATGGTCGCCTTTATTTTAGGTTTCTGGAACGAAGGCTATGTGGAGCGCCCCCAAGGGCTAGGGGTACTCGGTACCGGGGCCTTCGGTTCTCAAAGGGGATGTCACGGTGGCTGACCCGGTCCGTGGCCTTCGGGAGGTCCGTTAATAAAAGGGAAAGGTCTTTAAAGGGGAAATGTTCGTGACGCCATCTGTGGTATTCGGTCAGGGTGACCGACGATGCTTAGGGGTCCGCCGGGGTGATGTTATGGCAGCTAGATGGTATACCTTCCCACAGGTGAAGTATGTTCCCAGAGTGTAGATAGTGGATGGTGTGAGGCGCAGTGAAGAATGAGGACACAAGGTTGCAGTCTCTTTACCTTTTAGTGGAGGCTTCGGCCTCCACAGTCCAGAGCACCAGATCACAGGGTAGGCAGAGTCCGTCCGGTCTGAAGGCAAATCCAGAGTCCCCTTATCCAGGTGGAAATTAGTAGCCTTCCTCTAGCGCCTGGGTGTTGTAGTACCTTACTGCTGAGCTTCTCATAAGGTCCTCACAACTGTTGTTGGTGTTCTAGATGTTATGTGTCTCTCTGTCCCCCAGATGGATAGGAACAACCCGTATGACTGGTGGCCTGAGGCTTTTTACAGGGACTCTAGCACGCCCCAGCCCCCACAAGTTGCCACCGTCCCTCCTGGGTATAGGTCGGGCAGGTAAAGTGGAATTAGCTGTCCTGCCGGTCTTTGGAGCAAGGCATAGAGACTGTTGCTCCCTCGGTGTTCCGGCTACCGGATCCTGCCCCTCAGTTCTGCCTGTATAGGGCAGAACTCCTTCTGGTTTCCTCTCCTTTTGCTACGACTTCGTTTCTCACTCTCTACAATACAATTCGCTGTTTGTGTCTCTTTCTTAGGATGCTGTCGCACGTGGGGCAGGCGCAGCTCCGTGGCCCTCTGTCTAGGCCTCTGACAGGATCCCACCCCTGTCAGGGACCACTCTGTTGGCAACTGCTAGATGTTCCTCTCTCCACTCTCTGTCTGCCTGACAGGAACTCACTGAGCGAAGCCCAGCCAGCTTTTGACTAACTTCCTATCCAGACCACCAGTTTTACCTAATTCTGAGGAGTGCCCTAATAGATAGGAGTGTAGCTTCCCCTAGTGGACTGGAGTGTGAAGCGTGTTGCATGGTTTGTGATACCTGGTAAAGTGATCTCCTTTATTGCCTTCAGACGTAACATCACTCCCCCCTAGAGGAGAACGATATTACTGCACCAGGATCCTGGGGCGCTGCATATGCATAACACAAGTGACGCCAAGATTCTCGGGGAATTTGTAGAATATGGCTGTAGCAGGAACACCACAGCCCCATACACTGTGCAAGTGAGCACATCCTGTTGAAGTGAATGGCACCTATACACACTAATCTCTCTGGAGCCCACATACATGCTCAGCAATTCAGAGCATCCATGTGTTCTCAATAGAGAGAGGGTCTCACCTGCAGATACAAAAGACTCTTTGGTTAAAAATTACCATGTCCAATCCTCTCCCCAGATTTCACCTGTGGGGGAGTTTTGGGAGACCCTCAAACACAATATATCTGAGGGTTCAGTGGACAATAATGTAGCCTATATGAGGGCCCTAGCACCTGCACCTAGTGTAGAACAATAATCTTGGGGCCACCCCAACATGAAGGCAGGGAGTGACCAAATCCATTGAACTGAGCTTCCTTTGGCCCACCAGTGGCAATAATTCTGGGAGTCCATCCCCCTATCTATAAGAATATACACATATTAATCAAGTTCATAACAAGGAGTCGACTCTAAATGGGGTTGTCTTCTCGACCTATTTCTCTGGGGCTCAGTATTACTTCAGATCCTTCCTGGGACCACTGGACAATATTTTCGTACTTTGGTAGGGCCAATCATGACTAAACTCAACCCCATGTTCATTTTTTTTCAATTTCCCCTTCCTCTGCCAAATATGTGCAGCTGAACCCATTGAAGCGTATTCTTCATTTTTATGTTATAAATCAACAGTACATATGAAAAATAAGCAGCTTTGTAATATATCTTATCAGAGAAATCCACTTCTTTCTCCTCCTGGACTGATATTTCATCCTAAATTCATGGGTAAAACCTGTACAATCTGTATTCAATGAAGACAGATTTTCCCTTTACTGAGATAGATGACAGTTGGTGCTTATTAGATTCTATGGAGGGAAAACAGCTAGAGGCTGACACAGACATTCTAGGGAGGAGCTAGAGGCGGACACAGACATTCTAGGGAGGAACTAGAGGCGGACACAGACATTCTAGGGAGGAGCTAGAGGCGGACACAGACATTCTAGGGAGGAGCTAGAGGCGGACACAGACATTCTAGGGAGGAGCTAGAGACGGACACAGACATTCTAGGGAGAAGCTAGAGAACGACACAGACATTCTAGGGAGGAGCTAGAGGCGGACACAGACATTCTAGGGAGGAGCTAGAGGCGGACACAGACATTCTAGGGAGGAGCTAGAGGCGGACACAGACATTCTAGGGAGGAGCTAGACGCGGACACAGACATTCTAGGGAGGAGCTAGACGCGGACACAGACATTCTAGGGAAGTGCTAGAGGCGGACACAAACATTCTAGGGAGGAGCTAGAGGCGGACACAGACATTCTAGGGAGGAGCTAGAGGCGGACACAGACATTCTAGGGAGGAGCTAGAGGCGGACACAGACATTCTAGGGAGGAGCTAGACGCGGACACAGAAATTCTAGGGAGGAGCTAGAGGCGGACACAGACATTCTAGGGAGGAGCTAGAGGCGGACACAGACATTCTAGGGAGGAGCTAGACGCGGACACAGACAATCTAGGGAGGAGCTAGACGCGGACACAGACATTCTAGGGAGGAGCTGAAGGCCGACAGACATTCTAGGGAGGAGCTAGAGGCGGACACAGACATTCTAGGGAGGAGCTAGAGGCAGACACAGACATTCTAGGAAGGAGCTAGAGGTGGACATAGACATTTTAGGGAGGAGCTAGAGGCGGACACAGACATTCTAGGGAGGAGCTAGAGGCAGACACAGACATTCTAGGGAGGAGCTAGAGGTGGACAGACATTTTAGGGAGGAGCTAGAGGCAGACACAGACATTCTAGGGAGGAGCTAGAGGTGGACATAGACATTCTAGGGAGGAGAACAAGACGAAACCATGCAGTCACTGAATCCAATAAAACAGTATAACTTTATTACAAAAAAAGTTAAAATACATACAAGAGGCCAGACAAATGGCGTAGAGAAGGGCCGGCAGATGACATCAAAAATATCTGCCTCAGGCAACAAAAAGTGCAGTCACCCAGAGGAGCTAGAGGCGGACACAGACATTCTAGGGAGGAGCTAGAGGTAGACACAGACATTCTAGGAAGGAGCTAGAGGTGGACATAGACATTTTAGGGAGGAGCTAGAGGCGGACACAGACATTCTAGGGAGGAGCTAGAGGCGGACACAGACATTCTAGGGAGGAGCTAGAGGCGGACACAGACATTCTAGGGAGGAGCTAGAGGCGGACATAGACATTCCAGGGAGGAGCTAGAGGCGGACAGACATTCTAGGGAGGAGCTAGATGCGGACACATACATTCTAGGGAGGAGCTAGAGGTGGACACAGACATTCTAGGGAGGAGCTAGAGGCGGACATAGACATTCCAGGGAGGAGCTGGAGGCGGACAGACATTCTAGGGAGGAGCTAGAGGCGGACATAGACATCTTAGGGAGGAGCTAGAGGCAGACACAGACATTTTAGGAAGGAGCTAGAAGCGGACATAGATATTCTGTTGCAAATTCTCCTGTAACCATAGTTACAGTCCTCCATAAAACTTTATGAGAACCAACTATCACATTTGATTTTAATAATGGGGAAAAAAATGTGTAGAATTTTGAGAATGAGTGATCAGTCCAGAAGGAGAATGGAGACAATTTCTCTGATAAGATATATTACAAAGTTTATTATTTTTATGAGTACTATTAATTTAATGAAAGGGAAAAAAATGAAAATGACAATTACTCTTTAAAGACTGGACTCATATACTGGAAAGCCACAGAGGGATTCACAATAATAGTATTTTACTAGTATCATTTGTAAGACAAGGTTAGATGCAAGATAAGGGGAAATTACAACATGCCATGATTAGATCTTAGGTTCGGGATACAAGAAACAATTCAAAAAGCCTTCAAGAGAGGAAAATAATCATGATTTCACCTGTTAGGTCAGATTGGAGACAAGATTAAAGAGCAAACAATTTAGTCTGCTACAAGTTGAGTTGGCAGAAGATGGGATTGATTCACGTCGACAGTGAAGTCAATAATGATGACACATCAGGACCGGTTTTCTAGATCTGAGTATACTTGGAACATCTGAATCTTTATGGAGAAGCCTGATATGAAGATCAAGAATGATCAACCATGGTCTAGGTCTTTTCGTCCTATTTGTGGGCAGCCCTGTAACTAGAGGACCTTATTTCTGCATTCTTGCTTTTTTAGAAACATAAAGCTGGTTTGCTGAGATTGCCATGGGTAAACTACTTTGGTGAGTCCTGACATTCTTTCAGTCTTGTCCAATGCTGATTCTGATTATGGTCCCTTTTTTCCATAATTGTGCGGTGGTAGTGGGTTGCCCCAGGTGTCTACTGATTAGGTCGCAGGCCAAGTGTTAGCATATAGGTGTGCTGAAATTGGGTGCCACTTCTTTTATCTACTGATAGAGTATGATATTATGAATGCGGATGGATGAAAAAGGTGTGCTATGTCCAGTTTCTATGGACCTGTGTAAAGAGGTTTTCCAAGTATATAATAAAATGGCACCCTGTCACATAATTCATACTATAGGCATGTCCTAGTCACGAAGTCAGTCTCAAGAAACACAGCTCCCGAGATCTGTGTCTCAACTCACAGAGGAGATGTATCATAAGCATTCATAAAGGTGGTGACGGTATGAAAAGGGCTGTGACGTCAGAAAAAATAAATCTCATCTGAAAGCGTATGCAGAGTGGAATGAGAATGGAGAAAAAATCCTTTGTGCTCAGTCAAACAAGTAGAAGATTAATTTCTTCTCATGTCAAAGCCCTTTTCCTCAGCTCACTGAGGTATGTGCTTACAATACAGCTCCTCTGTCAGTTGAGACACAGGTCTCAGGAGCTGGTTTTCTTATTCAGACTGAAGCCCGTTCTAACAAGTGACTAGAACAGGCTGCCTTTTGAATTCCGTGACAGCATTTTATTACATTCTTAGAGAACTCCTTTCAGTTCGCTATATACTTTGGATTAATGTTGGCTAAACCCACCAATTTGCGCATGTCAATCTACTATTTGTGGAAGCTTCATGACTCTCCGTCAATGGAAAATGTTACAATATGGCCGGTTATTTTGTTTTCACAAGAGGTAAGCTTACAGATTTAGTTAGAGTTGTCTGGTAGTTACCAAAAATGCAAAGTCGTGTAACCCCTGATTTGCTGAACTTCTGCCTCTTCGGCCGCTTTGGCTCAGTGATGCAAAAAGAGCGAATATTCTTCTATGGATCCATACTTTTTTTTTTTACCCACTATCACTAAAAAGTGTCTGGTCATTTAGGAACAAAACACTTTGGTTGTTAAAATGGGAAAGGAGTTGTTCAAACTTAGTAAGTTATGAACTTGTCAAAAGACAGCTGATACCTTACAGATCACATGGGGACTTCCACAATCCCGAGAAAAGAGCTCTGAAGTACTCCGTTTAAAGAAAATCTGTTACCAGGTATTTTCTATGTTTTCTGACAGCTGCATGATGTAGGGTTTTAGACACTGATTCCAGCAATGTATCACTTAGTTTACTGGATGCCCCAGTTTGATAGAATTTCAGTTTTCTCTCCTGCAGATCTAGCAAAGCTTGATTCCTGGGCTGTGTATAGCCCCACCCTCAACACAAAAAGCTGACAATCAGTGGTGGGGGTGTGGTTGGACCGGGAGGCACGAGACATCTAGTCCTGTTCTCATAATCTGCTGATAAAACACTGATTTTAATGAAACAGCAAAACACAGCCCAGTAAGTGATACATCGTTGGAATCAGGGTCTCTGCCCCTACACATTGTTGCTCTCAGATTACATAGCAAAACTGCTGATAGATTCCCTTTAAATGAATAATGGTTGTGGATACTCACTTCTGCTCTACTAGATGGTGGCCCGATTCTAACGCATTGGGTATTCTAGAATATGCATGTCCACGTAGTATATTGTCCAGCCACGTAGTATATTGCACAGCCCACGTAGTATATTGCCCAGCCACGTAGTATATTGCCCAACCACGTAGTATATTGCTAAGTCACGTAGTATATTGCCCAGCCACGTAGTATATTGCCCAACCACGTAGTATATTGCCCAGCGACGCAGTATATTGCCCAGCTACGTAGTATATTGCCCAGTCACATAGTATATTAGCCAGTCACGTAGTATATTGCCCAGTCACATAGTATATTAGCCAGTCACGTAGTATATTGCCCAGCCACATAGTATATTGCCCAGCCACGTAGTATATTGCCCAGCTACGTAGTATATTGCCCAGTGACGTAGTATATTGCCCAGCTACGTAGTATAATGCCCAGCGATGTAGTATATTGCCCAGGCACGTAGTATATTGCCCAGGCACGTAGTATATTGCCCAGTGACGTAGTATATTGCCCAGGCACGTAGTATATTGCCCAGTGACGTAGTATATTGCCCAGTAATATAGTACATTGCCCAGTGACGTAGTGTATTGCCCACTCAGAGTTGAAAGAACAGCGCTCCAGCCGGGTGTTATAATCCAGTAGAGAAAATCTTTATTTCAGCCATGGTAAAACAGCAACGCTTCGGCCGCACATCCGGCTTTTTTCCGGATGTGCGGCCGAAACGTTGCTGTTTTACCATGGCTGAAATAAAGATTTTCTCTACTGGATTATAACACCCGGCTGGAGCGCTGTTCTTTCAACTCTGAGTATACGCTTGCTGTTAGTCACCTGTACATTGTAGTATATTGCCCAGTGACATAGTCTATTGCCCAGTGACGTAGTATATTGCCCAGCCACGTAGTATATTGCACAGTGACGTAGTATATTGCCCAGTGACGTAGTACATTGCCCAGTGACGTAGTATATTGCCCAGTCACGTAGTATATTGCCCAGCCACGTAGTATATTGCCCAGTGACATAGTATATTGCCCAGTCATGTAGTATATTGCCCAGCCACGTAGTATATTGCCCAGTCATGTAGTATATTGCCCAGCCACGTAGTATATTGCCCAGGCACATAGTATATTGCCCAGTGACGTAGTATATTGCCCAGCCACGTAGTATATTGCCCAGTGACGTAGTATATTGCCCAGTGACGTAGTATATTGCCCAGTGACGTAGTATATTGCCCAGTGACGTAGTATACAGCACAGACACGTAGTATATTGCCCAGTGACGTAGTATATTGCCCAGTGACGTAGTATATTGCCCAGCCACGTAGTATATTGCCCAGTGACGTAGTATATTGCCCAGTGACGTAGTATATTGCCCAGTGACGTAGTATATTGCCCAGTGACGTAGTATACAGCACAGACACGTAGTATATTGCCCAGTGACGTAGTATATTGCCCAGTGACGTAGTATATTGCCCAGTGACGTAGTATATTGCCCAGTGACGTAGTATATTGCCCAGTGACGTAGTATACAGCACAGACACGTAGTATATTGCCCAGTGACGTAGTATATTGCCCAGTGACGTAGTATACAGCACAGACACGTAGTATATTGCCCAGTGACGTAGTATATTGCCCAGCCACGTAGTATATTGCACAGCGACGTAGTATATTGCCCAGCTACGTAGCATATTGCCCAGCCACGTATGTCACAGGTTAAATAATTAAAAATAAACATATACTCACCTTCCGAGGGCCCCTTGTAGTTCGGTCACATGACCGTGACGTCATGGCAGGTCCTTCTCGTGCAGGCGCACAGGGCCTGTGATAACGTCGCGGTCACATGACCGTGACGTCATGGCAGGTCCTTCTCCCATACCATCCTTGGCCCCGGAAACTGCCGCTTGCATGGAGCGGTCACCGGAGCGTCGCGAAAGGTGAGTATATAATGATTGTTTAATTTTTTTAATCATTTTTAACATTAGATGTTTTTACTATTGACGCTGCATAGGCAGCATCAATAGTAAAAACTTGGTCACACAGGGTTAATAGCGGCGGTAATGGAGTGAGTTACCCGCGGCATAACGCGGTCCGTTACTGCTGGCATTAACCCTGTGTGAGCGGTGACTGCGGGGAGTATGGAGCGGGCGCCGGGCCCTGACTGCAGGGGAGGGACTAATCGGACTGGGGCCGTCGCTGATTGGTCGCGGCAGCCATGACAGGCAGCTGGCGAGACCAATCAGCGACTTGGATTCCATGACAGACAGAGGTCGCGACCAATGAATATCCGTGACAGACAGAAAGACAGACAGACAGAAGGACAGAAAGACGGAAGTGACCCTTAGACAATTATATAGTAGATTTGTTTTTATGTGGCTGACGGACATAGTCGAGTACAGCTCCTCACTGTCTACAGTGGATAGATGATAACTTAATAAGTGAGGACGTATCATTTAAGGACATGTTTGTTTTTCAGATGGTTCCCCAAGAGCATAAATCATAGGGCGTCAAGGCAAAACTTGATATATAGTTCATAAAACAGTGACACCTCTTTGCGTGGCAAAGATCCCGTTTTGCACATATCTTGCTTTGTTGTGGGCTTTCTTTACATGTACAGATAGACATTCGAACGTATAAGCAGTATACAGGTAAGCGCCAAATGTCGCGCATGCGTATTAGTCATTGACTTAAGCGTTTACGTAATGTCCAAATGACCAGTGAATAAAGTTACAAGACTGTGTAATGTTGCCTGGGCTTCTTCCCAGAAATGAGGGCCAAGGAAATCTTATCAGTCTTGATTTGAGGTTCTGTGGTGGTTGTGGTCATGGGTAGGTTTATAGTAGCATTATACCGCCTAGTGGTATGCCGTCAGCTACTTTTTGTAGTAAAATGTCCAAGAAACCAGGAAAGATTCTTAAATACTGCAAACGCTGACAAATCAGATCCGAAAAATTAAACTTTGTCTCTAGCGCCACCTAGTGTAGAAATATTTTAAAAAATCAAACGATAACAGAAGCTTTTTGATTGCAAAAAAATTGTCTGTCACTTAAAATTTTTCCAGTTTTAGATTAAAATGTTGTACTGATCTTTGTAGTTTTGTTCACCTTTTGGGGCAATTTTTTATACTTAAAGGGTTATTCTCAAGTTTTGAAGTTGAAGTCTGGAGGCATGACCGATGGGATCCACATTGATCCTGAGGACAGGGGCTTTGAAGAGGCCCTTATCAATAGAGTGAGGTTCGATCGACCGTTGCTCCGTTCACAAAACGTTCTTCAAAGCCCCGGTTCTTGGGATTGATGTGGGTCACACAGTCGTCGGAACACCAGCGTTTGGGAAGTTATTCTACATTGCATGGATAGGAGATCTTGCAAACTTGAGATTACCTCTTAAAATCTATGTATTTTTGGCTAAAAAATTATTTTTGTAATTGTTTTTTTATAGCCTTTCTGTTGTACTGTCTATTGCTGGCTGCAGAATGAGTTAGCTGAGAATCTGTCAGTGAGCCAATTCTGATTATCCAGTGGGAGAGTTTGCAACTCTTTTTATCCCTCTTTTTAGCATTCCTTTAGTTAGTCTATAGTATGAGAAGGAGAGGGGTCAGATATAAGGGAGTAACAGCAATGCAGAATCAGACTACATTGGCACCATGGAGATACTTAGCGCTCCATATGAGTTGTTTATTCAGAACGGCAGGAGATTTTTAATGAAGACTCTAGATTAAGTTGCTTAAAGAGTATCTGTCACCAGGTGAAAAGTGGGCAGTTTTTGCTCTTAATTTATTCCTTCTGTTCCCCTGACTATTTTTTTTAATCCACCATGCAGTTCTAGAGGTATGGGCTTTTTTTATTTAGTGCTAATTTATAAGGTCCTTACTAAGGATCCTCTGGGGCGTGTCCTTTGAGTCCCATGTGAGCCACACCCCCTAGGTAAGGACCATAAAAGGAAGTCCTAAATATAAAGTCCCGTATCTCTGGAACAGGATGGAGGATTAACACACAAAAAAAAGAAAAATAATCAAGGAAGCAGCGGCAATAAAATGGTAAAATTAGTCACTTTTGACCTGGTGACAGATCCTCTTTTAACCCTGCTGTTGTCTTCGGTCAAAAACGACCGACCTTGAACTTCAATATTCTTTAAAATATTCAAGATGCGGCTCTGAAACCCGTGGCCGACCGACCCATCCTCATCACAAGTTTCAGAACCGTATCTTGAACACCCCAAAAAAATACCAAAGTTCAAAATCGGTCTCCCCAGACCGAAGACGACAGCAGGGTTAAAACAACCTGTCGTCAGGTATTCCTGTTATACCACGTGCCAGTTATACCTGGCTTTCACCGCTGTAAAGTAAAGCCTTTTCAAAATAGGATTTTACTTCTACGCCACAGTCCGTCATACCAGAAAAAATTACTTTATTCTTGTCATGTGTCATGTACAAATCGTTGCTGAGAGGTCCAGTGGGCGGCTCAGATTGTCTTCTGATCCTCTGCTGTATTTTAGAATCATTTTATAATAATTTAATAAGTTATAACCTGTCCAGCGGATAGGTAGTACCATAATTTTTCTTCCCCAGATCACCCTTTTAACCAGGGATTGTGTACATTACATTACTCCGTCATTAATTGTTAGATTGTGTGCGGGACAGAGAAATGGGAAGGTCAGGGTTTGATGTAAATGTTCACTATCGATGTACAGCACTGCGAAATGCGTTGGTGCCGTAGTAAAAGGGAAATGAAATAAATTATAATGCTAATAATAACTATAACTCTGTCCTTTTAGGCTGATGCAGCGACCAGCTTCCTGCGAGCCGCCAGGGCTGGAAACCTGGACAAAGCGCTGGACCATCTGAGGAATGGAGTGGATATAAATACATGCAATCAGGTAAAACACAACCCTAACCATAATATATCATGAATAGCACACTTTATGCAGTCATGTTCTGGCTTTAGAAATAAAGACGAAGCAAACATTTTTTCCCCATTTCCAGTCTTTGAGCTTTTGGCAGAGATGTTCTCCAGAACTTTTACCGGCAGAATAGGCTCCTTATACAACCACCAATATTCAGTAGTACTGGTTTTATTCTTGACTACTAGTGATCCTGTTTAGCCTCATGACTTTGAAGCTAGGCCACATAGTATTTTCTGCATTCTCGGCTCTCGCGTAGATCTATGGAAGCTACGCTACTATCTGAACTTTGCTCCCACCTGCAGAAGAGACTTGTATGATGTATCCTCACGTCTACAAGTAGGTTTCACAAAGAACCAAAAGCTTTTCAAGCTACCTAATATACAGTACTTTTCCATTCTGAATTCAAAAACCATGAACGATAAAAATCTATTATCTTTCCTGAAACCTTTGCGCTATCTATCTGTAGAACAAGTAGACCAAGTGGCTCCTAAAGTCTCTGAAATGTAAGGTCTTTCTCTACTTCAAAGGTCTTGACCAGAAGCGGCCAAACTTTTTCAGTATGAGATATTATTTTGTGGTGTTAGGTGATCTACTAGTGGACCACCATTTTTAGATATCCCTTTCTCAGGCTCTCTAGTTGCCCCCATGACAGTGATAAGTAGAGGTTTATAGAACCTGCTCCTCAGCCATGAATTCTTCATATCTGACCCTACTGCTTTTCCCTTTTGCTAGGGTTGATGTGAGCCATCAGGGAGTAAGTGAGTTCTAAACCATCTAATAACGCTGACTAAGACCCATGAATTGAACCTACAAGATGGTTGTTTGCCAAGCTAGAAAGAGAACCCAATATGATCTTGATTTTGAGGTCTACCTGCCCCTTCTCTGAGGTCTACTGGTAGATCATGGTCTTCTGTTTGGCCACCACTGATTTGGACCGCATAGAACTATTTGTCACGAACAGTAAAGTAGACATTATTACAAAATCTTGTGTTCCTCCATAAGTTTCCACTTCAGTGACACCACCATTGCGGTTCAGCCGGCACCTTTAGGTCTTCTGGAGAATATCGGGCGTGTGGGAAAGGTCCAGCCTCATATGTCCTGTGATCCTGAGGGGGAGATATGTGGTCAGACCTGTCCCACAGGCCGTGTATTCTGCCCGACCTCACCGTGCCTTCTGACCTTTCTTCTCAACCAACGCTGTGAAGTCGGATATGTCTTGTCTGCTAACCCAGATATCGTATTTGGAGCGTCTAATTCACAATTCACCATACTTACTGTTGATTTTTGAAAGCTTAATTTCTGGTATTGTGCAGGTAAAAATGTTTCACTTTGCCCCCTTCACTTAAGACTCTCCTCCCAAAAAAAGACCCTCATTTGAAAGAGGGCTTCCACCTTAGATGGTTTGTTAGAGTCTGTCCATGCATTATACTTACTGAGTGAGGACTCACTGATTTCATTGAGTGCTGTGCAATGCTCCATTTTTCTCATTTTTTTTCTCTGTATGCAGCAAATGTATAAATTGCCTATATTTAGAGGTGGCTATGAGCTACACTTGTGCCCAGAGTTAGTTGCTAGTTGACTTTAAATCTTTTTTTAAATTTATTTTTTTCGTGTTAAAGGGTTTTAATGGGCAATAAAAAAAGGCGGACAATTTTTGCTCCTATTTTATTCCCGCTGCTCTCCTGAGAATTGTGTTATTTTTCTTTTTTGTAAATCGGCAATACGATTCCAGAGATATAGGACTTTTGGTTTAGTGCTAATTTTGATGGTCTTTACTAAAGGGGCGTTGCTCACAGGGCAATAATACAGAAAAGTATAAAGACACGCCCCAGAGGATCCTGTTAGCAACATCCCCTTGTAGATCTCATAATAATTAGCACTAAATAAGAAGGCTCATATCTCTGGACCGTATTGTGGATTTTAAAAAAATGGAATACTCAGGGGAGCAGTGGGAATACAAGAAAGGCAAAAACCCCAAAACCAGCCACTTTTGACACAGTGAGAGGTCCTCTTTACAGAGTTTATACCAGTAAAAAATAATAAAAGTAGTAATACTCAGCATCATGAATCCCACACATCAGTCCCTGCTGGATGCGTCTGCCTGGTCTCGTCCTTGACGCATCAGAAATGCCTGGATAAGCTTGTTCAGCCATCACTGACCACAGCGATGACTCGCCTCAGCTAGAGATTGGTAGACATTGTTGCCTATTTCCAGTTTTTTGATGTTGGGAGTGACAAATAGAGAACAGCGAGGTGAGTACTAGAACAAGTCCCGTGTGGATGAGTTATCAATTATTTTATCATCATTAGCCAATTTGAACCTTTTTAAGAAAAAGTTTCGTACACCTAAGATTAAACGTTGGCCAAAATAACCGATTTTGACCATTTTGTCTCAACATCATCATTATTATTTATTTTTAATAATGAAGGGGGTACATACAAAATGCATACATAAATTACAATGAACAAAATAACAATGGCAGATGGGTACAGGGAGGAAGGGCCCTTCTCTCATGGGCTTACATTACAGTCCACAAGGTAATGGGGAAGGAGACAGTAGGTCGGAGGTTTGAGGCAACTTCGATGGTGTTGAGGTGACAGCGTGGCCATTGAAGGCTGTAAGCTTTCTTGAAGAGATAGGTTTTTAAGTTCCGTCTGAGAGTTCCGAGTGTGGTGGATAATTGGACATGTTGGGGCACAGAATTCCAGAGGATGGAGGAAGCTTGGAAGAAGCATGGGAAGCGATTGGGTGAGGAATTTATGAGTATGAAAGAGAAAAGAAGGTCTTGGGAGGACCAGAGATGATGTCTGGAAAGATATTGGGAGATTAGTTTGGAGATATAAGGAAGAGACAAATTATGGACAGCCTTGTAAGTCATTGTTAGCAGTTTGAACTGGATACGTTGGTGATTTGGGAGCCCATAAAGGGATTTGAAGAGGGGAGAAGCAGAGGAGTAGCAAGGAGAGAGGTGGGTTAGTCGAACAGCAGCGTTAGGGAAGTACTGGAGAGGTGTGAGACTCTTAGAAGGAAGGCCACAGAGGAGGATATTGCAGTAGTCGATTCAGGAGATGATGAGGGCATGCACTAACATTGTAGTAGATTCAGTGTTGAAAAAGGGGCGGATTCTAGAAATATTTTTATGTTGGAGGCGGCAAGAAGTGTTGAGGGCTTTTTTTGTGCAGCTTGAAGGATAGTATAGAATCAAGGCTTACTCCAAGACAGTGGACTTCCAGTACAGAGGAAAGCGTGATATTATTTATTGCAATAGATGGATCGAGTAGGGGGGGTTAAGTGAAATGGAGGAAAGCTGATGAGTTTGGTTTTGTCCACATGGAGCTTCAAGATTCGTGATGAGAAGAAGGAGGATATGGCTGACAGACACTCTGGGATTGTGGACAGTACAGAGGTGACATCTGGGCCAGAGGGGAAGATCTGAGTGTCATCAGTGTATAGATGGTACTGGAAGCCATGGACGACTGTATGAGTTGTCCCAGGCCAAGGGTATAGATGAAAAAGAGTAGGAGGTCCTAGGACAAAGCCTTTATGGACACCGACAGAGAGAGGGCGGGATGAGGAGGGATCCATCATTTTGGAACTATAAACAAAGAGTGGATGACACCAGGGCTGACAAAACCGTGATCTTTCAGGTTGGATTTTTTTTTAGGCTTAATGGACAGTATCTGCAAAAGGATATGGTTTAAGAAAATGGGTATAGTATAAACATACAGGTATGTGTCTTTATCAAATACCTGAATTTTTGCAAGAAATATTGGCATAGGCATAAATAAATGTCTAATAAGTCTATCAGGATGCAAAATTTGGGTCATCTTCTGCATGCGTGATACAACCCCTTTTTAGTAGAAAAATATTGAGCCTAATTCATTACTTGCATTTTTTATGTCATTTTTCTTTTTTTGTCTTATGTTAGTCATTGATATTTTTTACTACAGTGTCTTCAAACGTGTGCACTCACGTGGTTTATGAATTTTGCGCAAAATCAAAAATGCTCTTTGTTTTTGCTTTCAACTTTTTCTTTGCGACATTTTAGAGCAAAAAGTTTTATGTTCCCCAAACTGCGCCCACGGTGATAAACATAAGAAAACAATAAAAAAAAACAGATTAAAAAATGTAAAATAAATCTTAAGAAAGAAATTAAAAGCAGATTAAGGCAAAAATTAAAAGCAGGCGAAAAACACCACAAATATAAGTGTAAATACAATAATGAATCGGGCTCATTATTCCTAACCTACCATAATTAATTCCTTAATTAAAAAAAATCTTCTTTACGAGACCCCATAGAAATATTAGGACCCCATAGTAAAACCACGACTGGTGACAAGTTTGAGACGGGAATATGGTCACTCACTGATACTAAGACAAGGAGGTATATAGTATATACTATATCGGTGACTGCTTCCAGGCCGCTTAATGAACTTAATCATATTTTCCACTTAAATGCTAATTCCACTTCATTTCTTCCGAAACGGTTAATTTGAAGAGGTGTTAAGTGAGATCCAATTAAATCTTTAATCTCATATATCCGCACTGTCACTGGTGCCACTTGATATTTGTAAGAGCCGTCACACAGCGTCTCCAGTAGATAATATATATCTTCTCTCTGTATCTGATGATCAATATATCAGGACATAAAAATTGTCATATCCGACATGACTTTCTACCCAGCATGAAGGGCTGATACCAGCGAGAGGGAGAACGGCATGAATTGTAGGTTCTCTTTGATGAAGAGCAGGTAAGAAGACACAACGTGCCGAAAAGTAATACACAGGTGATATAGGACGTGGGGTCCTGGCCCTGTACATCTACAGATATATGTCTAACCAGCTGATAACACTGCTGGGGAGGCAGGACTGATAACACTATTGGGGGCCAGGACTGATAATACTGCTGGGACTGAGGGCTGATAACACTGCTGGGACTGAGGACTGATAACACTGCTGGGCAGGGCTGCCACTAGGAATTTTGGGGCCCCATACTGGCAAAATTTTCGGGGCCCCCTTGAGACTCCGCCCAGGCTCCACCCCAGCCCCACCTCCACCCCTCATACCATCCACAGTCCCACTGCCCTCTTTTGCAAAAAACTCCACTTCTGTACCACATCCTCACCAATCACACATTTACACTTCCCATCACCACGTACATGGCCAGCAGCTTTTGTTTTGGCCAAATGATTTTTTAATCCACCACCAAGACAAGTTAGACTCTTCTGGCCGGACTCTACTGTAACTTACTAAACATTTGTTAAAATATCCAATACAATTTAGGTATATTTTTATTTATTTTTCAATTTTTAAATGACCAATAATATCACAAACAAGGAAAAATACCGCCACACTATGATCAGACACCATATTACTACCACATAGTGACCTATAATACAAAATACAAGAAACAAATACCGCCACACCATGTCCAGATCACATATTACCGCCACATGGTGACCAATAATACCACATACAAGGGACAACTACCACCACACCATGACCAGACCACATATTACCACCACAGTGACCAAATAATAGCACATACAAGGGACAAATACCCCCACACCCTGTCCGGACAACATATTACCACCGCATAGTGACTGAATACTGCAATACTGACCATTAATAATAAAAAAAAACACAATACTATCACCATAAGTGCCATTATACACAGGAGATCTGTACTTAGTATGCAGTGTCTGTGTACAGGTAACACACTGTTATGACCTGGTGGTTACAAAAATGAACTCCACACCGACTCACGGTGTGGAGGGGCAAATCTGCTTTCCCAGAGCTTCCAGCTAGCCTGAATAAGACATAGTGACAAGCTTGACAAAAAAAGACATATTTGCAAAGCAATAGAGTCCAAATAAATGGACAAACAAAAACTAGCAAAAACTTATCTTTTGCAGACAAGGACTGGCCACATGAGAAATCCAAGGAAAGAACCAAATCCAACCATGAACATTGACAGCAGGCATGAACTAAAGCCCAGAGCAGGTTTAAATAACAAACCCAGGCAAGGCGATTAGTGAAGGCAGCTGCTACAGCTACCTAAAGGAGCAGCAGTACCACTCGAAACCACCAGAGGGAGCCCAAGGGCAGAACTCACAAAAATACCATTAGCAACCACAGGAGGGAGCTCCAGAACGGAATTCACAACAGTACCCCCCCCCCCTGAGGAGGGGTCACCGAACCCTCACCAGAGCTCCCAGGCCGATCAGGACGAGCCAAATGGAAAGCACGAACCAAATCAGCAGCATGAACATCGGAGGCAACAACCCAAGAATTATCCTCCTGGCCATAACCCTTCCACTTGACCAGATACTGAAGCTTCCGCCTCGAAAAACGAGAATCCAAAATCTTCTCCACCACATATTCCAATTCCCCCTCAACCAACACCGGAGCAGGAGGATCAACGGAGGGAACCATAGGTACCACATATCTCCGCAACAAGGATCTATGGAACACATTATGAATGGAAAAGGAAGCTGGAAGGGCCAAACGAAAAGACACAGGATTGAAAATTTCAGAAATCTTATAAGGCCCAATAAAGCGAGGCTTGAACTTAGGGGAAGAAACCTTCATAGGAACATGACGAGAAGACAACCAGACCAAATCACCAACACAAAGCCGGGGACCAACACACCGACGACGGTTAGCGAAACGTTGAGCCTTTTCCTCAGACATCAAATTGTCCACCACATGAGTCCAAATGTGCTGCAACCTGTCCACCACGGAATCCACACCAGAACAGTCAGAAGGCTCAAGCTGCCCTGAAGAAAAACGAGGATGAAACCCAAAGTTACAAAAGAAAGGCGAAACCAAGGTAGCCGAACTAGCCCGATTATTAAGGGCAAACTCGGCCAACGGCAAAAAGGTCACCCAATCATCCTGATCAGCAGACACGAAGCATCTCAAATAGGTCTCCAAGGTCTGATTGGTTCGCTCCGTTTGGCCATTTGTCTGAGGATGGAATGTTGAAGAAAAAGACAAATCAATGCCCATTCTAGCACAAAAGGACCGCCAAAACCTAGAAACGAACTGGGAACCTCTGTCAGACACAATATTCTCCGGAATACCATGCAAACGAACCACATGCTGAAAAAATAATGGAACCAAATCAGAGGAGGAAGGCAACTTAGGCAACGGCACCAAATGGACCATCTTAGAAAACCAGTCACAAACCACCCAGATGACAGACATCTTCTGAGAAACAGGAAGATCAGAAATAAAATCCATGGAAATATGCGTCCAGGGCCTCTCAGGAATAGGCAAAGGCAAAAGCAACCCGCTGGCACGGGAACAGCAAGGCTTAGCCCGAGCACAGGTCCCACAGGACTGCACAAACAAACGCACATCCCGCGACAAGGAAGGCCACCAAAAGGACCTAGCCACCAAATCTCTGGTACCGAAAATCCCAGGGTGACCAGCCAACACTGAACAATGAACCTCAGAAATTAGCCTACTAGTCTATCTATCAGGAACAAACAGTTTCCCCACAGGACAGTGGTCAGGTTTATCAGCCTGAAACTCCTGAAGTACCCGCCGCAAATCAGGGGAGATGGCAGAAAGAATCACCCCCTCCTTGAGGATCCCAGCCGGCTCAAGAACTCCTGGAGAATCAGGCAAAAAACTCCTAGAAAGGGCATCAGGCTTCACATTCTTAGATCCCGGAATATACGAGACCACAAAATCAAAACGTGAGAAAAACAGAGACCACCGAGCCTGTCTAGGATTCAACCGCTTAGCAGACTCGAGGTAAATCAGATTCTTGTGATCAGTCAAGACCACCACGCGATGCTTGGCTCCCTCAAGCCAATGTCGCCACTCCTCAAATGCCCACTTCACAGCCAGCAACTCCCGATTGCCGACATCATAATTACGCTCAGCAGGCTAAAACTTTCTGGAGAAGAAAGCACATGGTTTCATCAAAGAGCCATCAGAATTTCTCTGAGACAAAACGGCCCCTGCCCCAATCTCAGAAGCATCAACCTCAACCTGAAAAGGGAGAGAAACATCTGGCTGAAGCAACACAGGGGCAGAAGTAAAACGACGTTTAAGCTCCTGAAAGGCCTCAACAGCCGCAGAGGACCAATTCACCACATCAGCGCCTTTCTTCGTCAAATCGGTCAGAGGCTTCACCACACTAGAAAAATTAGCAATAAAGCGGCGATAAAAATTGGCAAAAATTTCTGAAAGCTCTTCACAGATGTAGGTTGAGTCCAATCATGAATGGCCTGGACTTTAACAGGGTCCATTTCAATAGCCGAGGGGGAAAAAATAAAACCCAAAAAAGAAACCTTCTGAACTCCAAAGAGGCACTTAGACCCCTTCACAAACAACGCATTAGCACAAAGGACCTGAAATACCATCCTAACCTGCTTCACATGAGACTCCCAATCATCGGAGAAAACCAAAATATCATCCAAATACACAATCATGAATTTATCCAGATAATTCCGGAAGATATCATGCATAAAGGACTGAAATACCGATGGAGCATTACAGAGCCCGAATGACATCACGAGATATTCAAAATGGCCTTCGGGTGTATTAAATGCTGTTTTCCATTCATCACCTTGTTTAATATGCACGAGATTATACGCCCCTCGAAGGTCGATTTTAGTAAACCAACTGGCACCCTTAATCCGAGCAAACAAATCAGAAAGTAAAGGTAAAGGGTACTGGAATTTGACAGTGATCTTATTCAGAAGGCGATAATCTATACAGGGTCTCAAGGAGCCATCCTTCTTGGCAACAAAAAAATATTCCGCTCCCAACGGTGACGAAGACGGGCGAATATGCCCCTTCTCCAAGGACTCCTTTACATAACTCCGCGGCATGCTCTGGCACAGACAGATTGAAAAGTCGGCCCTTAGGGAACTTACAGCCAGGAATCAAATTAATGGTACAATCGCAGTCCCTATGAGGAGGCAGGGAACTGGACTTGGGCTCATCAAATACATCCTGGAAATCCGACAAAAACTCAGGAACTTCAGAAGAAGGGGACGAGGAAATGGACATCAAAGGAATATCACTATGTATCCCCTGACAACCCCAACCAGTTACAGACATAGATCTCCAATCCAGCACTGGGTTATGTACCTGTAACCATGGAAAACCCAGCACAACAACATCATGCAAATTATGCAACACCAAGAAGTGAATATTTTCCTGATGTGCTGGAGCCATGTCCATGGTTAACTCAGTCCAGTACTGAGGTTTATTCTTGGCCAATGGCGTAGCATCAATCCCCCTTAAGGGAATAGGACTCTGCAAAGGCTCTAAGGAAAAACCACAGCGCTTGGCAAATTCTAAGTCCATTAAGTTCAGGGCAGCGCCAGAATCCACAAATGCCATAACAGAAAAGGACGACAATGAGCAAATCAGGGTAACAGACAAGAGAAATTTAGGCTGTACAGTACTAATGGTAACAGATCCAGGAACCCTCCTAGTACGCTTAGGGCAATCAGAGATAACATGAGCAGAATCACCACAGTAAAAACACAGCCCATTCTGACGTCTGAATTCCTGCCTTTCTGCTCTAGTCAAAATCCTATCACACTGCATAGGCTCAGGACTTTGCTCAGAGGACACTGCCATATGGTGCACCACCTTGCGCTCACGCAAGCGCCGATCAATCTGAATGGCTAGAGACATAGATTCGCTCAAACCGGTAGACATAGGAAAGCCCACCATAACATCTTTAAGGGTTTCAGAAAGACCTTTTCTGAAAATAGCAGCCAGAGCCTCTTCATTCCATTTAGTGAGCACAGACCATTTTCTAAATTTCTGGCAGTATAACTCTGCCGCTTCTTGACCCTGACACAGGGCCAACAGTGTTTTCTCAGCATGCTCTACAGAGTTAGGTTCGTCATACAATAATCCGAGTGCTTGAAAAAATGCATCTACATTCAATAATGCCGGATCCCCTGTTTCAGGAGCAAAAGCCCAGTCTTGAGGATCACCACGCAGCAAGGATATGATGATTCTTACTTGCTGAATGGGATCACCAGAAGAACGGGGTTTCAAAGCAAAAAAACAATTTGCAGCTATTTTTAAAGTTCAAAAACTTGGATCTGTCCCCAAAAAACAAATCAGGAGTAGGAATTCTAGGCTCTAGAGCCGGAGTCTGGACAATATAATCTTGGATACTCTGGACTCTTGCAGCAAGTTGATCCACACGAGAAAACAAACCCTGAACCTCCATACCAGAGCATATATCTTGCACCACCCAGATATCAAGAGGAAAAAAAAGACAGAACAGAGCACAGAAAAAAAAAATGGTTCAGAACTCTTTTTTTTTTCCTTCCTTTGAGATGCATCTAATTCATTTTGGGCCTGCTGTACTGTTATGACCTGGTGGTTAAGAGGCCACACTGATATGACCTGGTGGCTAAAACGCAACATGGGACGAGCTCTGAGAAGGTGGTATCTCTACTGACCGCAGTCCCTAATCCTAACAACAACACTAGAAATAGCCGTGGGATGTTCCTGACTCTCCCTAGACACCTCTTCACAGCCTAAGAAATAACTACCCCTAAAGAAGGAAATAGAAAGCTATCTTGCCTCAGAGAAACCCCCAAAAGGAAAGACAGCCCCCCACAACTATTGACTGTGAATGGAGAGGGAAATGACGTACAAAGAAATGAAATCAGAATTCAGCAAAGGAGGCCAATACTAAACTTGATAGACAGAGAGAAAAGGATACTGTGCGGTCAGTATAAAACTACAAAATCCACGCAGAGTTTACAAAAATGAATTCCACACCGACTCACGGTGTGGAGGGGCAAATCTGCTTTCCCAGAGCTTCCAGCTAGCCTGAATAAGACATAGTGACAAGCTGGACAAAAAGAGACATATTTGCAAAGCAATAGAGTCCAAATAAATGGACAAACAAAAACTAGCAAAAACTTATCTTTTGCAGACAAGGACTGGCCACATGAGAAATCCAAGGAAAGAACCAAATCCAACCATGAACATTGACAGCAGGCATGAACTAAAGCCCAGAGCAGGTTTAAATAACAAACCCAGGCAAGGCGATTAGTGAAGGCAGCTGCTACAGCTACCTAAAGGAGCAGCAGTACCACTCGAAACCACCAGAGGGAGCCCAAGGGCAGAACTCACAAAAATACCATTAGCAATCACAGGAGGGAGCTCCAGAACGGAATTCACAACAACACACTAACTCACCAGTGACGTCTCTTGGTGAAGTCCTTCAGCCTCGCTTTCCATCTTCATCCAGCACAGACTGCCATCACTTCTTCCAGCAAGGGCCCGTCTCTGCAGGAAATAACAGTTATCTAGAGCTCCGCTTGCAGAACACATTGCTTAATTTTTTCCCGACTTGTATTCTACACCAGATGAAGAAAAACAGGCGACATAGTGTTACCCTATACAGTAACAGGACCACTTCCCCATTTAAAACAGTATCCTCAAAAAATAAAATAAATACATCACTGCAGTAATAATATCCCTTAATTAGCCCCTATGTTAATAATATCCGCATCCTGGCCCCATGTATCTCATTCCTGGCTCCAGCCATACAGTATGTTCTCCCATCCTGCTCTCATGAGTATCCTTTCTGCCCCCATATGATCTCCCCATCCTGCTCCATCTGTCCCATGATCCTGTCCCATGATCCTGACCCATCTGTCCCATTATCCTGCCACCCCATCTGTCTTCATCGTATCCATCCTGCCCCGTGATCCTGCACCATGATCCTGCCCCATCTGTCTCCTTCCTGCCCCCGTGCCTCACATCCTGCCCCCTTGTGCCTCACATTCTGCCCCCATGTCTCACATTCTGCCCCGTGTCTCACATCCTGCCCCCTGTCTCACATCCTGCCCCCCTGTCTCACATCCTGCCCACGTCTCACATCCTGCCCTGTGTCTCATTCTGCCCCCTGTGTCACAAATTCTGCCCCAGTGTCTCACATTCTGCCCCCGTGTCTCACATTCTACCCCCTGTGTCTCACATCCTGCCCCCTGTCTCACATCCTGCCCCCTGTCTCACATTCTGCCCCCTGTGTCACAAATTCTGCCCCCTGTGTCTCACATCATGCCCCTTGTCACAAATTCTTCCGTGTCTCACATCCAGCCACCTGTCACACATCCTGCCCCGTCTCACATTCTGCCCCCTGTGTCACAAATTCTGCCCCGTGTCTCACATCATGCCCCTTGTCACAAATTCTTCCGTGTCTCACATCATGCCACCTGTCACACATTCTGCCCCCTGTGTAGTTTCCATACCTGCCCCCTGTGTCTCACATTCTGCCCCGCGTCACACATTCTGTCCCCCTGTGTTGTTTTCATTCCTGCCCCCTGTTGTTTTCGTTCCTGCCCCCCTGTGGTGTTTCCATTCCTGCCCGGGGACCCAAGACTGATGACACTGCTGGGGTACAGGACTGATAACACTTCTGGGGGCCCAGGATTGATAACACTGAAGGGGTCCAAGACTAATAATGCTGCCCGGGGTGGAGGTGGGGCAGGAATAATAACATTGCTGGGGGCTGGGGCTGATAATACTGCTGGTCGCTCAGTGCATCTGCACCATTTCCCTTATTATTATTATTATTATTATTATACCAGGCATTGTTGGCATTTATTAGGCAAAAAGCGCAGTTTGCTTCCCTTTATCGGGGGTGAAGCTTTAGGTGGTGCAAATGTAGCCATCCCACCTGATGTCTGCTTCCTGAGGGGGCACAAAGATTTACCAACCACATATGAGGAAACCAGTATTATAAATGGTACATTATAAATTACACCTTCACCTATGACCACATCATAAATACAGTTCTTACCTACGTGGTTCTAGTCATCATGCAATGCTACTTTTCGCCTGCGGTGTCACTGTGGAATTAATGTGTAGCTGCTAACCGTTTTCATCAATGATTGACGCTGATCAAGATGGGCTCACACCTTATCTTTGCAGAGACAATAAGGAATTTTTAACAAAACTTAGAAAATCAAGTCTAGTTATAAATAATGGGTCTGATATAACTATACTGTCATTGGCATAGTCCTAGAAATCAGCAGCATAGGCCTAGAAATCAGCAGCATAGGCCTAGAAATCAGCAGCATAGTCCTAGAAATCAGCAGCATAGGCCTAGAAATCAGCAGCATAGGCCTAGAAATCAGCAGCATAGTCCTAGAAATCAGCAGCACAGGCCTAGAAATCAGCAGCATAGTCCTAGAAATCAGCAGCATAGGCCTAGAAATCAGCAGCATAGGCCTAGAAATCAGCAGCATAGGCCTAGAAATCAGCAGCATAGGCCTAGAAATCAGCAGCATAGGCCTAGAAATCAGCAGCATAGTCATAGAAATCAGCAGCATAGGCCTAGAAATCAGCAGCACAGGCCTAGAAATCAGCAGCATAGTCCTAGAAATCAGCAGCACGGGCCTAGAAATCAGCAGCATAGTCCTAGAAATCAGCAGCATAGGCCTAGAAATCAGCAGCATAGGCCTAGAAATCGGCAGCATAGGCCTAGAAATCAGCAGCATATGCCTAGAAATCAGCAGCACAGGCCTAGAAATCAGCAGCATAGTCCTAGAAATCAGCAGCATAGGCCTAGAAATCAGCAGCATAGGCCTAGAAATCGGCAGCATAGGCCTAGAAATCAGCAGCATATGCCTAGAAATCAGCAGCATAGTCCTAGAAATCAGCAGCATAGTCCTAGAAATCAGCAGCATAGTCCTAGAAATCAGCAGCATAGGCCTTCGGAGAACTTTGTGTTTGATTGTTTGGTATTAGGCCATGTTCACATGATGCAATTTTTGCTGCAAAGTTTTTGAAATTCCTTTAGCAAATTCAATATTTGGGCAAAAATGTGCCCCCAAAACCCAGAAATGGAAGAAATATATTTTTTTCTGACTTGTGCCATATGTTGCCCCATATGTTGTAGTGTGACCTCACTGTCCGCCACATTGCCAGCCCCACAGCCTCCACGTTTTTTGTCTGTGGAAAAAGATTAACCCCATCTTTCCCGCAGAATGGGCTGAATGCCCTGCATCTATCCAGCAAGGAGGGGCACCTGAAAATGGTGAGCGAGCTGCTACACAAAGAAATTGTGCTGGAGACCACCACCAAGGTGAGCGCTATTGTCCGTCAGCTAATCCTGTCTCACATGTAATGACTCTCCTATGTTGTATTGTACAATGAGCATTTGAGCAGTTTTAGGGGGGACTTTTTTTTAACTTAAAAGGACATTGTAGTAGTGTAGTAATGTGTAGTAGTAATAATAATAATAATAATATTAGCAAATATCTCCAATTAGAAATTTAGTATAGTTCTTCTGATTCACTATGTCTCTTTCCTCCGGTGCAGGCATTGCAGGACCTTAGGTATCCATGGTTACAACCACTGATATAGTGACAGCTAGTTGCCAGTGGCCGTAACCATGGATACATAAGGTCCTGCAATGCACTGCATATGAGGAAAGAGACATAGCGAAACAAAAAAACTATACATTTCTAATTGGAGGTATTTGATATTATTATTATTATTACACCTACTACATATTAGGATAGAATATTGGATATGGGAATACCCCTTTAAGTGCATGTATTTGAGGCTAAAGTGTATTTATTAATTTGGGTTTCATTAAACATGTTGCACCATTTGGCTTTTACAAACTCTTTGTTTACCTGCATATTGAACTTTGATGTGGTTTCTGGTCATAAATCAGCCGAGAGGAGCTCAGAAAAGATAAATAAAAGATCTAAAAATGTTCTTATGGCAGAATGCATCGGCACCGGGGAAGAAGCGCCACAGTAAGCGCTGTTCCCCAGTGGCAGGTGCTGAAGATGGCTCTCATCATTCTCTCCTGCTCTGCCGGCGATCGGCACAGGCAGAGGAGAATGATGAGAGTTATATTAAAGTCCGAACGATGACAGCAGGTGGGGGCTTTGGGAACTCTTACCCCCATCTTACCCCCATCATCTGACACTTGCTGCCGCCAGGGCCGGCTCCAGGTTTTTGAGGGCCCCGGGCGAAAGAGTCTCAGTGGCCCCCCCTTTAACACATACTACGATTCATGATGCACAGATACAGCAGAGTAATATAGGTATAGTACAATGCCAGATTTCACTTCTTACATGAGTGATAGCTATTGTAAATTCTACAATACCATACAGCAGAGGGGCTTTATATAAGTCAACCCCTTATATGCCAATTTTTGTGACCTACTCCCTCTTCCTCAGTTACCAGTAGGCATTTTATTGATAGCTGAACTTGCTGCAAAAAAAAAAACTGCATACATTAAATATGACAATTTTTTAATGGAAAACTTTTTAAAGTAAACATTAGAAAGTATTAACGTAGAACATTTGTAAAAGTGCAAAATGGGTAGCATATAGCACATCCACGTAGTATAAAGCACAGCCACGTAGTATATAGCACAGCCACGTAGCATATAGCACAGCCACATAGTATATAACACAGCCCGCGTAGCATACAACACAGCCCACGTAGTATATAGCACAGCCACATAGTATATAGCACAGCCACGTAGCATATAGCACAGCCCAGTAGCATATACTGTAACACAGCCCAGTAGTATATAACACAGCCCACGCAGTATATAACACAGCCTACATAGTATATAGGACAGCCCACGTAGTATATAACACAGCCATGTAGTATATACCACAATCATGTAGTATATAGCACAGCCCACGTAGCATGTTGCACAGCCCACGTAGCATATTGCACAGTCCATGTAGTATATAGCACAGCCATGTAGTATATAGCACAGCCCACATCTCTCTCCCTCATCCCCCCCCAGAATGGCACCACAGTCCAGTACTCACTGTTATAGTAAAAAAAAAAAAACACTCCTCACCTCTCCTCGTGCCCGCGCTGCTTCCTGCTCCTGTCTCGGCGGCTGCCGCTGCACTGCCTGGCAAACAGTAAGTGGGCGATGACGTCATGACGCACCCGCAGTGTCAGAGGCAGAGCGGGGAATGATGGGAGAGGGGGCGTCATCTGACGCTCCCTCCTCCATCATTGCTTTGAATTGTACCGGCAGGCGCCGGTATAGTTCAATGCGGCGGGAGAGTCAGCGCTGGCGGCAGGCGTGCCCCCCTGCCTCACAGGGGCCCCATAGAGGCTGTGTGATGTACCGCTAGCGTTAGGGCCCCTAACGCCAGCACTGTCTGTACCGTGAATGGGCCCCCGTCTCACCAGGGCCCCGGCACTTGCCTGGGTGTGCCGGGTGCTGACGCCAGCCCTGGCTGCTGCTAATAACAGTGACAGTAGGAGCGGATGATCAGGGTATTTCACAGCCGCCGGTTGCGATCTAAGGAAATAAATGAATGAAACCCCCCCCAAAAAAAAACCGACGTAGGTTCCCCCTTATTTTCTTGAACCAACCAGGCAAAACTCACAGCTGGGGGCTGCAACCCTCAGCTGTCAGCTTCAGCAAGGTTGTTTATCAACAATAGAGGTGTCCTCACGCTGTTTTTTTTAATTATTTAAATAAATAATTTTAAAAAATGGCGTGGGGTCCCCCCATTTTTGACAACCAGTCGTGCTAAAGCTCAAAGCTGGGGGCTACTATTCTCAGGCTGAGAAGGGGCCATTGATATAGGCCCCCCAGCCTAAAAATAGTAGCCCGCAGCTGCCCAGAAAAGGCACATCTGTTAGATGCGCCAATTCTGGCACTTTGCCCGGCTCTTTCCATTTGCCTTGTAGCGGTGGCAAGTGGGGTTCATATTTGTGGTGTTGATGTCACCTTTGTATTGTCAGGTGACATCAAGCCCACTGATTAGTAATGGAGAGAAGGCTATAAGACACCTATCCATTACTAATCCTATAGTCATATGGTTAATAAAGACACAGCAAGAATAAAGTCCTTTAATTGAAAAAATGACACAGACTCCTTTAAAAATCTCACTTATTACCTCACCTAATTCAATCAAAGCCCTCGATCTCCTGTAATAAAAGTAAAATAAAAAAAAACAACAATATACCATACCTGTCCTTCACTCTGTCCCATGCTGTAATCCATGTCTGGGGGATAAATAGTTTTCAACCTGGATGGTGCCAAGATGCGACCACCACAGCTGAAAACCACTGGTGAATGAGCTGCTGAGAGCGCAGCATCATTGACTGGCGGTGACATCATCACTGGCATTTTCCCACGGTCCTGAGGTCACCGCAGTTCAGCCCCCCCTCGATGATGTCACCGTTGGTGAATGATGCTGCTCATCTCATTCACTGTTATTAGTGGCAGCAAGTGTCGGATGATTAGAGTAATAGTCCCAAAAGCCCCCACCTGCTGTCATCGTTCACGTTCACACTTTAATATAACTCTCATCATTCTCCTCTGCTCACGCCGATCAGTCAGGAGCACGTTATGGGATCGCCAGTTGTTTAGCATCTAATAAAAAATACAGATCATATAATCTGTAGGGAACGCGCCATCTGTGGCCGGCTGTACGTAACCCTTCTCTGTATATGTAACCCTCTTGTATCTCCCCCATCTCATTGCCATCGGCTGTGTAGAAAGGTAACACGGCGCTGCACATTGCCGCCTTGGCCGGACAAGAAGACGTGGTGCGGGAGCTCGTCAATTATGGGGCCAATGTCAACAGCCAGTCACAGGTACCACTGTCCGCTACACAATGAAACCGTATCTTTCCACGGATATCACAAGAAGGTGACCATCGCTTCTGCTTTATGTGACTACAGAAAGGCTTTACGCCCCTGTATATGGCAGCTCAGGAGAACCATCTTCCCGTGGTGAAGTTCCTTCTGGAGAACGGAGCCAACCAGAACCTTGCCACAGAGGTATGTAAATTTGGTGATATAAGAAGTCACTGTTTCTTGATGTTCGAGCTTAATTCCACTGCAAATTTTAAGGTACGAGTACTCCCGTGTCATTCTAAGAAGATGAGGTCATAACGACTACTCAGACATTAAAGTAGTATTCCCATATCCAAGACCCAATCCCAATATGTAGTAGGTGTAATAATATTAATAATATTAGCAAATAACTCCTTCTAGAAATGTAGTATAGTTCTTCTGATTTGCTAAATTGCTTGACCCATGTGCAGGCATTGCAGGACATTAGGTATCCAAGGTTACGACCACTCATATAGTGAGCAGCTAGTTGCTAGTGGTCGTACCCATGGATACCTAAGTTACTACAATGCCTTGCACATGGGATAAGTGACATAGCGAATCAGAAGAACTATACTACATTTCTAATTGGAGGTACAGTATTTGATAATATTTTTTCTATTATTACATCTGCTACATATTGGGATAGGATCTTGGAGATGGTAATACCCCTCAAAGGAAACGCCAGGTTCATTGGTGATTTTTTATGTGTGACCACAGAGCACCTAGGGTTAAAATGGTTTTGATACCACAATTTTTTTTATTTATTGAGATATAAAAAAGTATTTTTTTTATTTATTCAAAAATAGTAGGGCCCCATAACAAGACTGAAAATAGGTGCCAGTGATCACTGGAAATTTTTCCACAATCCCATTTGAATCCATGTCCATTATAATTTTAGGATATGTCCTGACAGGGATCATGACCACTGAGAATCCATCACCCTCGTCACGCACTTGCCATAGATGAGTTCTGCCATACAGAATTGTGCATGAGGCTAAAACCTGAAATGCGGCAGGCGAGATTTTGTGAAACTCCACAAAAAAAACAAGTTAGGCATTAGCTGGTATATATAAAAATTGGCACAAAGGAAAAGTAATCACATCAGCTCACAGATCCGGTAACAAATTAATCTAAAAGGGTGTGGGGCGCGGACAAGGCTCACCGGCCGGCTCCCTAGCAAGAGCAGCTGAGTAGTAGGGCAGGTATCCAGCAACCACCTGACTAAGAGCCTTAGTGCTCGAAACGCGTAGGCCAAGTGTTTCTATTTTATCCTCCTTATATTGATTTTTTTTTTTTAAAAGTGCAATTAATAAATTATATTTTTATTATACTTTTTCACACAAAATGGAGAAGTAGCATATTTAGCATAGCAACCCTTAATCTCCTCCTTAGGACCCCTGCAGTGAATGGGGACGGTTGCGAGAACGCCAAATCTAACTGAAATGCGTTGGCTATCTAGAAGCCGTATTGTAATGGTGACCTATTATATATAACTAGATTGTGGCCCGATTCTAACGCATCGGGTATTCTAGAATATGCATGTCCCCGTAGTATATGGACAATAATGATTCCAGAATTCGCGGCAGACTGTGCCCGTCGCTGATTGGCCGAGGCAACCTTTATGACATCATCGTCGCCATGGCAACCATTATAACATCATCGTCGCTGTGCCCGTTGCTGATTGGTCGAGGCCTGGCGGCCTCGACCAATCAGAGACGCGGGATTTCCAGGACAGACAGACAGACAGACAGACGGAAAAACCCTTAGACAATTATATATATAGATAGATAGAATGGTCCTGTTCCTTTTACACGTGCGTATAATACCATGTTGTAACCCATTATCGTCAGCATATGAGCACAAGGTGCGTTTGGTGGCGGGTTTCCAGCTCATCCTGCTTTTATCGCTTCTTGGCCTCTGGGCACGATCCCATTTCTTGCCAGTGGCCTCTTTTGTCTTTTGGTTAAAAAGGCGAAACTTCAGCTCACAGCTGGGTTCTGCAGAAAGGATGGCTGACCTACATTTACAGAGAGAGAGTGCAGGATGTAGCCAGGTTTCAGGCTGTCTCCATAAAGACGGGTCACTGACCTATTAACAGTATCCCAGTGTGCAGCCTTTTTTCTGAAGGACTCAGTGATACTATCCCAGCCAGTGCCCCGCCACCGTCTTGTGCCTTTTGATATAAGTTCCCGTGTCTGTCCACTCCGTATCGTCCTCTCTAATATTCTAGATTTAAGCATTCCCATGTACGATCTTCTCACACGCAGGATGGATTCACCCCGTTGGCCGTGGCTCTGCAGCAGGGACATGAGAATGTGGTGGCTCACCTCATCAGCTACGGGATGAAAGGAAAAGTGAGACTTCCCGCACTGCACATTGCAGCTCGAAATGATGACACCCGGACAGCCGCTGTTCTCCTGCAGAATGACCCCAATGCAGATGTCTTGTCAAAGGTCAGAACATATGACACCACTTAACAGGGCCACATTTCAACCCTATTGGGGTCCCATCCTTCACATTGCACCCTATTTGTTTTACTTTTGGTGCACACTTTGGGGTCTTTTCTAGCATGATGGTTAAGTGATTCATTTTCTTACTCACACTAGTGGATGTATTGGTAATATCTGTACCCCATATGTGACGGGTCACTGTAGAAGACTAATTACGTCCAATAAATAGGGCCATATTAATAATTAGGCCTGTCTTAAAAGTTAATGAGTTCTAAGGGTGGACTCCTTTTTTGTAATTCCTTTTTTTGCACCCTTATTGACATTACATAAGACATTCAATGGCCATTCTATTAGGCCTCATTTTACAAGTTAGTGTCTCCAGTATGTATGGTGACAGTTTTCACACGTACCGGAGACACTGACACACGTAGACACGTTCAAATGAATGGGTCTGTGCACATATCTGTTTTTTCACGGACCGTGTGTCCAAGTGACCCACACGTTGACATGTCCGTTTTTTACTGTCAGCATGGGCAGCAAAATGTCTCGCACACGGAGAACACAAATTTATGTCATCAGTGTGACACGCATCGGCACCGGGGAATAAGCGCTACAGTAAGCGCTGTTCCCCGGCAGCAGGTGCTGAAGCCGGCTGTAATAATTCTCCTCTGCTCTGCCGGCGGTCAGCGCGAGCAGAGGAGAATGATGAGAGTTGTAATAAAGTCTAAACGATGACAGTAGGTGGGGGCTGTTGGGACTCTTACTCCCATCATCCGACACTTGCTACCGCTAATAACAGTGACAGCAGGAGTGGATGATCAGGGTATTCCTCAGCCGCCGACTGCGATATAACGAAATAAATGAACAAATGAAAAACCCAGCGTGGGCTCCCCCTATTTTCTTGAACTAACCAGGCAAAACTCACAGCTGGGGGCTGCAACCCTTAGCTGTCAGCTTCAGCAAAGCTGGTTATCAAAAATAGAGGGGTCCCCACGCTGTTTTTTTAAATTATTTAAATTAATAATTTAAAAAAACTACGTGAGGTCCCCCCCGTTTCTGACTATCAGCCTTGCTAAAGCTCACAGCTGGGGGCTGGTATTCTCAGGCTGGTAAGGGGCCATTGATATATGCCCCCACCAGCCTAAAAACAGCAGCTCACAGCTGCCCAGAAAAGGCGCATCTATTGGATGCGCCAATTCTGGCACTTTGCCCGGCTCTTCCCACTTGTCCTGTAGCGGTGCAAGGGGGGTTCATATTTCTGGGGTTGATGTCGCCTTTGTTTTGTCAGGTGACATCAAGCCCACGGCTTAGTAATGGAGAGGTGTCTATAAGACATCTATCCATTACTAATCCTATAGTTATAAGTTAAATAAAGACACAGCCAGAATAAAATCCTTTAATTGAAAAAATGACACAGACTCCTTTATTAATCTCAATTAAATCATACTTACGACCTCGCCTAATTCCACCAAAGCCCTCGATCTCCTGTACTTAAAGTAAAATAAAAAAAACAACACTATACCATATCTGTCTGTCATTCTGTCCCACGCCATAATCCATGTCTGGGGGCTAAATAGTTTTCAACCTGGACAGTGCCAAGATGCGACCGTCCAGGCGCAGCATCATTGACCAGCGGTGACATCATCACTGGCATTTTCCCACAGTCCTGAGGTCACCACAATTAAACCCGGCCTTGATGATGTCACTGCTGGTCAATGATGCTGCGTGCATCATTCTAATGTGGGGCCGGCTCTATGCCCACCAAGTTTTAGCAGGCGAAACCACTCCAGGAAAAACCCATCAGCTTCTTTCCTGAAGCTGCTCTGCCGGTGGTTTTGCCGTCGTTTTCATAGCAGCTCCACCACTGGCATATTTTTCCATATATCTTCCTTAAGAGAGCATGAACCTCCCAAAGAATGAACATGGTACTTCCTTCAACCACTCCAAACCCTGAAGAAGTTACAAGAAGTGACATAAGACTAAAATATGCACAGCAATGTTGTTTTGACATTGCTGTGTATTATGTCAATTTTTTGCAGAAGAATCTGCCTGAAAAAGACGCCTTGTTTTTTGAAGAGTTCATAGGTTTTTCAAGCAGAAACTGCTTTAGGAAATGTTCTTGTTTTGGGGTATGTGCACACGACGTCTTTGCATGCAGATTCTGCCTGGAATCTGGCTACAAAGGAGCCGCAAAAAATGAGCTTAATGCACAGCAATGTAAAAATGAGATTGCTGTGCACATGTTCAGTCCCTTTTATTACTTCTTTTAACTGCTTCAGGATTTGGAAAGAGGCCACCAGCATTTTCCGTAAGCAGCTTGGCCTAGGAAAGACTTGGTGATTATGCTGTTGGAAATAAGACACCGTGTGCACATAAGCCTTAGTTGGTGGACACATTTCCACCGCTGCGGTCAGAAGTTCATTTGGAGCAGTCCCACCAAAATGACTGAACCTCAATGGACACAGTAATGACTCAGTGAGGACCGTTGGGCACCGTTGATGTGACCTGTTCCCCACATGATTTTTTTAAGCACTGTGAAGCTTATGTTGACATGATAGCCTCACATAGTTGCTTTTGACTTGTCTGGATCTTCTGTTCCACCAAATCTCCAAGATGTCCAATAGGCTGGAGAGCTGCGTGGAACACCCATGTTTGTGGGACAATCTGCAGAGACTAAATGATTGGTGATAAGAAGCCATCATCATATTAACAGACGGTAGCTAAACTTACATCTCCACCAGTCTGAGAACTCACCCAAAACCAAGAGCTATCTGAAGTTAAGCCAAAATGTCAGACCACCATCTTCATGATGCTTAAGAAATTCAGACCAGGAGAAGAGGAGAACTTGTTGAGGTCTTTTGCAAAGCCTGTTGACTTTAAAGGATTATTCCTATGTTATAAAGTGATGACTTATCACTAGGATATGTCATAACTATTATTAGTGGGTTTTTGACTTTTGGACCCTCCACCAATCTTGAGAATTAAAGCTCGGAACTGCTGGTGGGCTACCTTTACACTCCTGGCCATCCCTCGAGGAACCACTGTATGGCTCCATTCTGGTGAATGTGGTCAGCCAAAGTTCCCTGCACAGAGAAAATAGCAGCACAACATGACAAAAGGGGTATACGTGACTCATGTGAGCCCAAGTGATAAACTTCCTTCACCCTTATTAAAATAAAATCCCAACCACAACCCACCTTATATAATATAAACGACCCCAATAAAACACTCGAAGCCTTAATTGGATTTTAAAATGGCCACAGCAGCCTTTTATTAAAATAAATTATAACAATTTTAACAATAAACGACCAATAAAGGGAGGGTTGTCCTCGAAGCCCGAAATTATAAACTTCAAATATCTCAAGCCTACTTTTTGGCCACCCAGGCTAAGTCTTACCCCCAGCCGCTATGCACCAGATCAGGGATAGCTATAACAACCAACCTGGTCAAACCAAAAGACCCATCCAAGGGTCTCTTGAATACCACTCCTACGGGATATCCACACCCCGCCTACTTCAATTCACCCAGGGGGAGTCCAGGACCTCTCAAGATCCCCGCCCGCAGCTTCCTTAACTCTTCAGGTGGGTACTTAAAATGGTGCGCCTTCTTATACTGTCCCTCCCCCTTATTGCCAAAAACAACCCCACCTCCTTCACGAATTCCTCTTCCCGCTCTTAATATTAACCTCTTCCTCACTGCCCCAACTCGAAAAACAAGAATCCCCAGTTAGCTCACTACTTCCCACGTTAACCCCATCATGTCGGCCTCCCCTTAGGGCCCGTGGGCCGCTGTATGGCCTCTCTGCTCTGTGGCCCCTTCATTCAATGGGGATCCCGGAGGTCAGACCCCACAGTTATAAAGTGGCGGTAATACCCCATTTATGTTACAACATGCTGTCGATTCATCAGCCGTGTGTTGTACCTGTGTCCTTTCTGTGATCCAATCATGTGTTTGCTTTGCAGACAGGATTTACACCCCTGCACATTGCGGCTCATTATGAGAACCTTAATGTGGCCCAGCTCCTCCTGAACAGGGGTGCAAATGTTAATTTTACACCTCAGGTAAGAATAATTGTCTTTCCTCTCGTCTGTGGAGTTACTCATTGATCTTTATTTCTCATAATCCCATTTGTGTTCTTCTTCTTCTATCCCTAAGAATGGTATTAGCGCTCTGCACATCGCCTCCCGGCGCGGGAATGTTATCATGGTGCGCCTGCTGTTGGACAGAGGAGCCCAGATAGATGCACTAACCAAGGTAACGGGAACCACAGTGGGATCTGGCATGAAGTCAGAACTCACTGGGGGGGGGGGGAAGCATTTCTTTTTTTTGTTTGCCTTTTTCTCTTCATAGCTGTCATTGTTATAGGGCATTGTTCCTGACACTTTCATAGGAACGCTATTCCTGACACCGTTATTGGGGCACTGTGCCTGATAATGCTATAGGGCAGTGTTCCCCAACTCCGGTCCTGAAGAGCCACCAACAGGTCATGTTTTCAGGATCTCCCTAGTATTGCACAGGTGATAATTGCATCACCTGCACAGGCAATAATTCCATCACCTGTGCAATACTAAGGAAATCCTGAAAACATGACCTGTTGGTGGCTCTTCAGGACCGGAGTTGGAGAACACTGCTATAGGGGAATTGTGTCTGCAACTGTTATAGGGCTACTGTCTTTTATCGCGTCATAGGGAGCACTGTTGTAGGGACAATATGCCTAATACTGTCACACGAACACTGTTTTAGGGACACTATGCTGGTCCCTGATATACTGTATGGACACCATGATGGGCACTGTTATAGGGGCATTGTATTAGGGACACTATGGTGGATACAGTTATAGGAGCATTGTATTAGGGACACTATGATGGACATTGATATAGGGGCATTGCATTAGGGACACTATGGTGGGCACTGTTATGCCCCTGCACTGCACTTGACCCTGCACTGTATTAGGGACACTATATTTGGCACTGTTATACGGGCACTGTATTAGCGACACTATGGTGGACTGTGTTATAAGGTATATTGTCCCTTGCCAAGTTTTTGAGCACTTTCCCACATCGTCATGTAATAATCATAGAATTATAGAATGTTAGAGTTGGAAGGGACCTCTGGGTTCATCATGTTCAACCCCCTGCTCAATGCAGGATTCATTAAACTATCTCAGACAGATGTCTGTTCAGCCTCTGTTTGAAGACTTCCATTGAAGGAGAACTCGCCACCTCTCGCGGCAGCCTGTTACACTTATTGATCACCCTCACTGTCAGAATGTTTTTTCTAATATCTAATCTGTATCTTCTCCCTTTCAGCTTCATTCCATTGCTTCTCGTATTTCCATGTGCAAATGAGAATAAGGATAATTCCTCTACACTGTGACATCCTTTCAGATATTTGTAGACCGCTATTAAGTTTCCTCTTAGCCTTCTTTTTTGCAAGCTAAACATTCCGAGATCCTTTAACCATTCCTCATAGGACATACTTCGCAGTCCGCTCACCGTCCTGGTAGCTCTTCTCTAAACTTGCTCCAGTTTTTCAATGTCTTTTTTAAAATGTGGTGCCCAGAACTGGACACAATATTCCAGATGAAGCCTGACCAAGAAGGAGTAGAGGGGGTAATTACTTCTCGTGATCTAGACTCTATGCTTCTCTTAATACATCCTAGAACTGTGTTTTCCTTTTTTGCTGCTGCATCACACTGTTGACTCATGTGCAGACTGTCATCTATTAGTATATCCAAGTCTTTTTCACTTCACACGTGCTGTTGCTTAGTTCTATTCATCCCATTCTGTAAATGTTATGTTCTTTCACACATGTAGTATATTGCATTTCTCCCTGTCTGTTAAATACCATTCTATTAGTCGCTGCCTGTTGTTCAAGCTTGTCTAGATCCTTTTGAATCCTTTCTCAGTCTTCTCCAGTGTCCAACATCCCTCCTAGCTTTGCTTCATCAGCAAGTTTCCTTAGGTTCCCTTATCTAGGTCATTTAGAAAAATGTTGAACAACACTGTGGCCAGGTCAGAACCTTGTGGTACCCCATTTAAAACACTCTTCCAATTTGATGTGTAACCATTTATTGCCACTCTTTGAGTACAATCACTGAGCCAGTTTTGAATCCACCAAACCGTAGCCTTGTCAACCCCATACTTGGTCATTTTTTCAATAAGAATAATATGATATATTTTATCAAATATTTTGCTTAAGTCGAGATATACTATATCTATCGCATTTCTCTGATTCACCAAGTTAGTGTTTGCTACAAACCCACGCTGGTTCTGGTTAATTACTGTATTCTTATCCAAGTACTTACATACAGTTAGGGCCATAAATATTTGGACAGTGACACAAGTTTTGTTATTTTAGCTGTTTACAAAAACATGTTCAGAAATACAATTATGTGGCACCCCTAGGGGTATTTGCCACAAAAATAGTTACTGACAGTAAATGCAAATACTAAAATAGCAAGACTGCATTACCACCTCCGGCCAGAAGGGGGAGCTCCAGAGACTCCCCTTGATCCATTCTGGTCTGAGAGAAGAACTGGCAGTTGGGCTAAGGAGCTGAAAGTGAGAGGTCATACAGTTGAATCTCTAACAGCCCTGTGACTGTTACCAGGCCTAAATCACCGGCCTGAGGAGAAGAGGGATAGAGAAAAAGGACATTGTGAGAACCGGGTAGCATTAATCACTACCCAGAACAGGCGCAAAGACGGATACCGGATCCGTGGCAGTATTCATTACATATAATACAGCAACCGGAAAAACGTGAGGTGATATCAGCTTCACTAGGGTCGGACGCAGCAACAGACACAGAGTTCAGCGGTACTCCTGGAGGGGGTAAGCCGATAAAAGGACTCGGGTTGCCCGTCGAACCAGGACCCGGAGGGGACAGATTGGGCCGGCAGCCAGTTCACATACAGCAGCAGGGCCACACAGATATTGCGTACAATAAGAGGCGAAGACCCCGGCAGGGTCAAAGTAACTCAGAGTTCCCATACAGACTCCGGTGACAGGACTGGTCGTAAATCCTTTTTTGTTAAAGTAAACTGGTTAAACGTTTCAGTGCCTCAGTCTTTCATTTGGACAATAGCCATCTATCCAGGATTGGGATCATCACCGCTGGGAGAACCTGCTGCTGATCAAGTAAGTGCCTGTTCCCTCACGATACCCTTTACACTGTGCATTGCCTGAGGCCACAGCACCGGGTCAAGCCACCCGTGACACCCCCCTCAAGAGACAGACCCCATTGGTCCGGTGCTGGGTACCCCGGTCTCTTGGGCGTCACAATTGGCGTCACGAACAGGATCTAGCCAGCCCGTATACCGGGTATTGTGTGCCGTGATTGGAGCCCAAAACTGTGAAAACTTGGATGAAAAATCTTGAAAATTGACTTTATTAAAGAAAAATCCATTCTCCATTGAAAACTATTGAAAGTGACTTTTCCCCATTGGTTATAATGGAGTAAAGATGGCCGCCATCCCCTGAGGTAATCACTTCATAACCGTTAGGCACGAGACTGTTAATTGAGCTACGCCATCACCTGAGCCCCAGTCTAACTGAAAAACTTCAGAATCCGCCATTACAGAGCGTGGTGGGTGGGAGCAGCAGGGGGCGTGTCATTGTGGGCGGCACCAAGCTGAGCGCTCTGACATCAGAGCAAGGGGAAAATCGATCCTGCTGCACAGCGGAACGAATCTACACTATCCCGACGGAAGCGGAGGACCGGAAGGGTCCGGATTAACTAAGGGGGCACAGTATGTCGCAGCACGGAGACGCCGCAGCACCCGGCGACGCTAATGCAGCTGAAAGACAGAGTGTCGATAGAGAGTCCGGTAGCGCAGCGGTGCAAGGAGTGGCGCCCATCATGCCGGTGCTGATGCCATATACCCCGGGTGGCCCATGGCTTCCAATGTATGAAGGTGAGCTTAATACCCTTGACGATTTCAGAGAAAAGATGCTGGCCCATTTTGACATGTTCCCTGTGGGTGAAGTTCAGCGTGTTAGTCTCCTGATGATGCAGTTAAGTGGCCATGCTAAGCGAGAAGTCACAGCATGGGCAGCTGATCTAAAAGGCACTGTTGAACGCATATTTGCTGGATTAAAAGCTACATTTGAAACCACTGCCAGCAGCAAAGCTAAAGTACGATTCTTTAATTGCAAACAAAAAGTTAATGAGGGCGTGAGAGACTTTGCCTTAAACCTGCAGGAAGCCCTTAAATCACTTACACTGGCTGAACCCATTTTTAACACCGGAGCGGATAAACTGCTAAGAGATCAATTTATTGAGGGACTCTACACCCCTTCTCACCGGGGGCATGTGAGCATGCTTGTTTTTAAGAACCCTGAATTGACATTTGCCCAATTAAAGGAGAGCGTTATACGTCTCCAGCTGGCAGAGGCACCTCGGGATCAGGATCCTGCGCAACTCATGGCAGAGGCTCCTCAACAACATGGAGTACCAGTGATATCAGCTATGTCCGGGGCCATTGCTAAGCCCCTGGGGCCCAGTACTAATGAGGCTCTTCAACGAAAGCTTGACTCTTTAACTGATGTTGTTGCTTCAATGGCTAAAACCATGCAGGAGATGAGAGGACCCAAGATGGAGTTGTCAAACCGTAGAGAAGGTGTTCCATGGATGAGACCCCAGAGATACCCGACATGGAGAGGACGACCCCGCGACCGCTACCAACCGGATGGACAGCCCATTTGCCGCCGTTGCCAGCAGCCAGGCCACTTTGCACGAGATTGTGATTTAAACGGGAATCCCCTGGGAATGCGGGCCGCTTCGCAGGAATGAACTTTCAAGGCCCAACACCCTGGCACGACAGGTACATCGGAGGACGACCCATTATCCCTATCGTGCTGGACGGAATGCCCCTCAACGCTTTGCTGGACACAGGTTCCCAGATTTCATCTATACCGTATATCCTTTATAAGAGGTACTGGGCTGATGCAGATATTGATAAAGGGCCCTCTGATGTTGAACTAGATATATGGGCCAGTAATGGTAAGTTGGTACCGAAACTAGGATTCAGGGAGATGACCATAAAGATTGGTAAAGTAGAATTGAAGAAACAGGGTATAATTGTTGTTGATGTTGACCGGCGGAACTGTGAACCAACTGTATTGATAGGAATGAATGTGTTAGAGAACTGCTTTTCCGAAGTCATTTCTGTCTTACAGCAAATTGCTGAAACTGCCCAATCCTGCCAGCAGAGAGTTCTCCGGAGGGAAATAAAAGTATTGATGTTAAGGCAACAGGTAGAAGTTGCAGGTGGAGAAATCGGCAGTGTGAGGGTAAGTGATCCAACATCTATTGTAATCCCACCAAAAACAGAAATGCTGGTATGGTGTAGAGCAGCCATTGGTACTAAGGGACGAGATTATCAAGCCTTAATAGAACCAGTGTACACCGACAGCAGGCCCACTATACTCACAGCACGAGGGATAGTCGAGGTACACCGGGGACGAGTGCCGGTACGACTTTTGAACTGTGGAGAGGAAGAGGTCACTTTGCCAAGGTATGCTACAATGGCAAAGCTATATACTGTTGACAACAATGCCATCACAACCATTGAGCCCTTAGAACCAACCTGTCAGGTGGAAGGCAATGGCTCAGATGGAGAAATGGAGGATTGGTGCCAACAGCTACACGTGGGCATAAATTCAACACCTACCCATCAAAAACAAGGGGTGTATAGGCTAGTGACGGAATATGAACAAGTCTTCAGTAAACACCCATTGGACTTCGGACGGATAGAAGGGGTAGAACACACAATCACCACCAGTGACCATCCCCCAATAAAAGAAAGATATAGACCCATACCGCCCGCTCACTATCAATGTGCAAAAGATATGCTGAGGGAGATGAAACAGGCCGGGGTAATAAGAGACAGCTGTAGCCCCTGGGCGGCCCCTCTAGTGATTGTCAAAAAAAAGGACGGAACCATGAGAATGTGCGTAGACTACCGGAAGATTAATAACATCACCCATAAAGACGCCTACCCCTTGCCTAGGATAGAAGAGTCCTTAACTGCTTTGAAATCTGCTAATTATTTTTCCACCTTAGACTTAACAAGCGGGTATTGGCAAGTCCCTGTGGCTGAGCGAGATAAGGAAAAGACGGCATTCACCACACCAATGGGTCTATGTGAATTTAATCGCATGCCGTTCGGACTCTGCAACGCATCCGGTACCTTCCAGCGGCTGATGGAATGCTGCCTCGGACACAAGAACTTCGAGACCGTCCTCCTGTACCTAGATGATGTGATCGTCTACTCAAAGACTTACGAACAACACTTAATAGACCTGGCAGAAGTGTTCGAAGCCTTATCCAGGTATGGCATGAAAGTCAAGCCATCCAAATGTCACCTTCTCAAGCCAAAGGTACAGTACCTGGGACACATCGTGAGTTCGGAGGGAGTAGCACCAGATCCCGAGAAAATAAGCGCCATAAGGGATTGGCCAAGACCTACCAGCGCAAAAGAAGTGAGACAATTCCTGGGATTGGTGGGTTACTATCGCAGATTTATAAAAGGATTTACCAAGTTGGCAGCACCCTTGCAAGACACCTTGGTAGGGCAGACGAAGAAACCTTCAAACCGAAACCCTCCTTTTCAGTGGAACGACGTAAGGGAAGACTCCTTTGAACAACTAAAGAAGGCACTAACCGGAGAAGAGGTTCTGGCATACCCAGATTACCATCAACCTTTCATCCTCTACACCGATGCCAGTAATGTGGGACTAGGAGCGGTGCTGTCACAAAAGCAAGAAGGTCGGGAGAAAGTCATCGCCTTTGCAAGTAGAAAGCTCCGGCCTACTGAAAGAAATTCAGAAAATTACAGCTCCTTCAAATTGGAACTACTGGCAGTAGTTTGGGCTGTGACTGAACGTTTCAAACACTATCTGGCCGCTACAGAATTTATTGTCTATACTGACAACAATCCGTTGACCCACCTGGACACAGCCAAATTAGGTGCGTTAGAACAGCGATGGATAGCCCGGTTATCTAATTACAACTTCAAGATCAAGTATCGAGCAGGTCGCAAGAATGGAAATGCCGATGCCCTATCCCGGATGCCACACTTGAGAGATGTAGAAGAAGAAATGGGGGAGCTTGAAGAAATTGAACTACCAGCCTTCCATCATCCCAAGGCAAAACATCATCAGTCAAGTACCTATCAGAAACAACAAGAGGTGAATTTAAATCCGTTAGCACACCATAGATGGGCTGACACCCAAGACAGCAATCCGGCTGTGAAGTTGGTGAAGGAACTGTTAACTGAGCAAAGTGCATATCCCGATGAGGATGCCCCAGAAGAGACGCATCAACTCTGGAAAGAGAGAGGCAAAATGTTCCTGTATCAAGGGAAGCTCTGTAGAAGGTACACCAATCCGAAAACACATGAATTGGTTTGGCAGATTATCGTGCCTAAACAAGATGTCAAGATGGTCCTCGAAGCTTACCATAATGGTGCTGGTCACTTCGGTTGGAAAAATTTAGAAGTACTTCTAAGAGAAAGATTTTATTGGGTCGGGATGAGAAAATCAATCGAACAGTGGTGCAGAAATTGTGGCCCGTGCAACCTCAGAAGAAACGATCAAAAGAACCAAAGAGCACCACTGCAGCCCATAATCACCAAACAACCACTTGAACTTGTAGCCATGGACCACGTGAAGTTGACACCAAGCCGGTCTGGCTATGTCTATGCCTTGACCATCGTGGACCATTATTCACGCTTCTTGGTAGTAGTACCCGTAAAAGATCTGACAGCAAAAACAGCAGCCAAAGCGTTCCAAACGTACTTTTGTAGACCCCATGGATATCCGGAACAGGTTCTCACCGACCAAGGTACAGCCTTTGAATCAGAGATCTTCAGAGAATTCTGTAATATGTATGGTTGCAAAAAGATCCGGACGACGGCCTATCATCCACAAACAAACGGCTTATGCGAGAAGATGAACCATATTGTAATAGAACTACTAAAGACTTTACCTGAGGCAGAAAGGAATCAATGGCCAGAGAAATTGCCTGACTTGGTGGATCTGTATAATCATGTCCCGGTGAGTTCCACCAATTGCACCCCAGCTTACCTTATGCGTGCAAGACCCGGCCAATTACCAATCGATCTAGAAATGGGAATTCTGAAACCAGACGCAGAAGTCCAAGACTCCAATTGGGATATCATACGGCAAAAGCAGTACCGCCAAGTGCAAGAGAGTGTGGAAAGAAGCCTTCAGCAAACTAGAGAAAGACAAGAGCGAACTTTCAACCAGAATGCTCTAGCGACCCCATTAAGACCAGGTGACCAAGTGCTCAAGAGAAATCGTCGAACCAATAAACTGGACAATCAGTGGGAAGCCGTACCCTACACAGTTTTACCAACAAGAGTGGATAATCCTAAAATGTGTCTCATTAGCAAAAACGGAGACTTAACATCTGTACTAGTGTCAAGAGACAATCTTAAATTATGTCCGGAAGCATTGAAAGAGCCAGACGTTGTCCAGCCAGAACCAGAAGTTATTCAACCCATACAGGTTCAACCAGTAAAGGAAAAAGAAGAGGAAGTGTATCACACCTGTATAGGAGACTTTCCCAAAACCCTACTAACATACCATGGTGCAGTAGTGGTTCCCATGGTGGCCTTTTACCCAACACCAAACCCAATACCAGAAGTCCCAAGACAGGAAGAGGCTGACCCCGTACTACAGGAGGTTCCAGGCCAGGAAGAACAGATTCCTGGTCAGAGTAATCCCATTCACGGTGGACTTGCCAACTCCATAGTCGTGGAATTATCTTTAGCAGAGCGGGCAGATACTACATCCGCAGTAGACAGTAGTACACCACATGAAGAGACACCGCTATTACGTAGATCACAGCATAGTACCCAGGGTCAATTACCGGCCAGGTATGCAGATTACCAACTATAAAGCTCATAATGTGAATTGTATATATGTTATGCCGTATATAGTTAAACAGAAAATGTAGTATAGTCATTGTTATCAGTCTGCAACGTTTAAGCCCAGTGCCTACAGAGACTTGTCTGTATGAACTTCTTGCATATTCTTGAACTTTTTATCAGCCCGGAGGCACTAAATCAAAGCTCCGGAAAGACTGCTTTTTGAACTTTGCTCCTCGCTCTTTTTGAACTTTCTTTAGACTTTATATTGATAACTCCGTTGGAAAAATGGAACTAAATTCCTGGACACAAAGTGCAGTGCCTTTCCTAGTACCTTCAAGGATAGAACTGTATTAATGGACGCTATTTGAAGTGACTTTGTACAGAACTATATTTTTGTTTCCTCGAGTGGTTTTTGTAACTTTTCATTTTTAAGACTCTGTACATATTAATTGTTATTTCAAAATGTTATTGTCCCACAGTCCCGGAGTACTGTTCTTAACTAAGGGGGAATGTGGCACCCCTAGGGGTATTTGCCACAAAAATAGTTACTGACAGTAAATGCAAATACTAAAATAGCAAGACTGCATTACCACCTCCGGCCAGAAGGGGGAGCTCCAGAGACTCCCCTTGATCCATTCTGGTCTGAGAGAAGAACTGGCAGTTGGGCTAAGGAGCTGAAAGTGAGAGGTCATACAGTTGAATCTCTAACAGCCCTGTGACTGTTACCAGGCCTAAATCACCGGCCTGAGGAGAAGAGGGATAGAGAAAAAGGACATTGTGAGAACCGGGTAGCATTAATCACTACCCAGAACAGGCGCAAAGACGGATACCGGATCCGTGGCAGTATTCATTACATATAATACAGCAACCGGAAAAACGTGAGGTGATATCAGCTTCACTAGGGTCGGACGCAGCAACAGACACAGAGTTCAGCGGTACTCCTGGAGGGGGTAAGCCGATAAAAGGACTCGGGTTGCCCGTCGAACCAGGACCCGGAGGGGACAGATTGGGCCGGCAACCAGTTCACATACAGCAGCAGGGCCACACAGATATTGCGTACAATAAGAGGCGAAGACCCCGGCAGGGTCAAAGTAACTCAGAGTTCCCATACAGACTCCGGTGACAGGACTGGTCGTAAATCCTTTTTTGTTAAAGTAAACTGGTTAAACGTTTCAGTGCCTCAGTCTTTCATTTGGACAATAGCCATCTATCCAGGATTGGGATCATCACCGCTGGGAGAACCTGCTGCTGATCAAGTAAGTGCCTGTTCCCTCACGATACCCTTTACACTGTGCATTGCCTGAGGCCACAGCACCGGGTCAAGCCACCCGTGACACCCCCCTCAAGAGACAGACCCCATTGGTCCGGTGCTGGGTACCCCGGTCTCTTGGGCGTCACAATTATATATATAATATGGGCTGAAAGTGCACACTCCCAGCTGCAATATGATAGTTTCCACATCCAAATCGGAGAAAGGGTTTAGGAATCATAGCTCTGTAATGCATAGCGTCCTCTTTTTCAAGGGACCAAAAGTAATTGGACAATGGACTCTAAGGGCTGCAATTAACTCTGAAGGCGTCTCCCTCGCTAACCTGTAATCAATGAAGTAGTTAAAAGGTCAGGGGTGGATTCCAGGTGTGTGGTTTTGCATTTGGAAGCTGTTGCTGTGAGCAGACATCATGCGGTCAAAGGAACTCTCAATTGAGGTGAAGCAGAACATCCTGAGGCTGAAAAAAAAGAAAAAATCCATCAGAGAGATAGCAGACATGCTTGGAGTAGCAAAATCAACAGTTGGGTACATTCTGAGAAAAAAGGAATTGACTGGTGAGCTTGGGAACTCAAAAAGGCCTGGGCGTCCACGGATGACAACAGTGGTGGATGATCGCCGCATACTTAATTTGGTGAAGAAGAACCCGTTCACAACATCAACTGAAGTCCAGAACACTCTCAGTGAAGTAGGTGTATCTGTCTCTAAGTCAACAGTAAAGAGAAGACTCCATGACAGTAAATACAAAGGGTTCACATCTAGATGCAAACCATTCATCAATACCAAAAATAGACAGGCCATAGTTAAATTTGCAGAAAAACACCTCAAGAAGCCAGCTCAGTTCTGGAAAAGTATTCTATGGACAGATGAGACAAAGATCAACCTGTACCAGAATGATGGGAAGAAAAAAGTTTGGAGAAGAAAGGGAACGGCACATGATCCAGGGCACACCACATCCTCTGTAAAACATGGTGGAGGCAACGTGATGGCATGGGCATGCATGGCTTTCAATGGCACTGGGTCACTTGTGTTTATTGATGACATAAGAGCAGACAAGAGTAGCCGGATGAATTCTGAAGTGTACCGGGATATACTTTCAGCCCAGATTCAGCCAAATGCTGCAAAGTTGATTGGACGGCGCTTCATAGTACAGATGGACAATGACCCCAAGCATACAGCCAAAGCTACCCAGGAGTTCATGAGTGCCAAAAAGTGGAACATTCTGCAATGGCCAAGTCAATCTCCAGATCTAAACCCAATTGAGCATGCATTTCACTTGCTCAAATCCAGACTTAAGACGGAAAGACCCACAAACAAGCAAGACCTGAAGGCTGCGGCTGTAAAGGCCTGGCAAAGCATTAAGAAGGAGGAAACCCAGCGTTTGGTGATGTCCATGGGTTCCAGACTTAAGGCAGTGATTGCCTCCAAAGGATTTGCAACAAAATATTGAAAATAAAAATATTTTGTTTGGGTTATGTTTATTTGTCCAATTACTTTTGACCTCCTAAATGTGGAGTGTTTGTAAAGAAATGTGTACAATTCCTACATTTTCTATCAGATATGTTTGTTCAACCCTTCAAATTAAACGTTACAATCTGCACTTGAATTCTGTTGTAGAGGTTTCATTTCAAATCCAATGTGGTGGCATGCAGAGCCCAACTCGCGAAAATTGTGTCACTGTCCAAATATTTCTGGCCCTAACTGTACATGGTGTTTAATAATTTGTTCAAATATCTTTCCATGTATAGAAGTAATGCTCACTGGCCTGTAATTTCATGGCTCCGTCTACTTTCCTTTTTTGAAGATGGGTACAACATTTGCCCTTTTCCAATCTTCTGGGACTTCTCCTGTTCTCCAGGATTTTGCAAATACTATGGCTAGTGCTCCCTAGGGATACTGGGGAAAAAATGGCCATCATTATTTCTGATATATAAAGTATGGGGGAGAGTTAAACAAATTTGCAGGGTTACTTGTCTGACCAGGTTTTCTCCACTATGGTTTAATAATAACCTACCGGAGTTCTTGGCGATGGGATATATACCAGAATAGCAAGCTAGGGGGATTCGGTATGCCTGTCAGATTTTAGAGTGGCGGGAGTTGAAACCCTTTTCCCAGCTACAGTTGGAATATGGTCTTAGTATATCTGGGGGGTTCCAATATGCACAAGTACGGCATGCGTTTGTGGCTCAGAATGAGGGGGATTGTTTCCAAATTCAAAGCGACTTAGTATTAGACTACATCTGTGGAGTGGGGACAACGAGGGGTGTTATCTCATTTCTATATAAGGATTTAATCCATACTCACTTATTGGGATATCCGGTTGGCGAGAGGGCTAAATGGGAAAGAGAGTTGGGTCGCTTTTAGGGTGAAACGTGGGAGTGTGTACTAGAACGGATACCGAAATTATCACTGAATGAGCCATATAGGCTCTCCCAGCTTTATATTGTACACAGAGTGTATAGATCCCCAGATGTCCTATACAAAGCTGGGCTGAGATCTGACTCGGAATGCCCTAGATGTAGGGATGATAATGCTGGAATGTTTCATATGTTATGGTCGTGTCCGAGATTGACTGCTTTTTGGATGGTGGTTGTAAGCCGGATAGAAGGGGCATACAGATGTGTAATTCCAAGAGAACCTTTGGTGTGCGTGTTAGGGTTTGTGGATAACAAGTTGAAAATAGCAATCGTTAGACTATCATACATGGTTCGGAAGGTCAAAGCCAGAAATTGGATCAAAGAGGAGCCTCCCTCGAGGGGAGAATATATTAAATATGTGAAGCAGGTCATTACCCTGGAAAAGGGTGTATATCAGAAAAGAGGGAAGATGGGCCTGTACGATAAAATGTGGACGCCTTAGCTGGAACTAGGTTAGGGGAGGTTAAGGCAAGCAAGGCCTGAGGAGGGTTCGCCTATATACTAACGGTTTATATCTTCATAATAAGTCATTGTATGTGGATAATGTATATAATACTACAGGACATGTTAAGAGAAAAGCGTGAGCTGTCTAAAAGGGAAGGAGGGTGGAGAAAATGAAAATGTATGTCTTAATGTGAAATGTTTTATTGGAATCTTATACTTAATAAAAAATATTTGAGTTAAAAAAATACTGTGGCTAGTGGTTCTGCAATTTCCTCTGCTAACTCTTTCAGTGCCCTAGAATATAATTCATCTGGACCAGGAGATTTAAATTAATTTAGGCTAGCTAAGTGTCCCCTCACCACCTCTCTGTTTATAGGAAGAGTGGATTCTTTTATTCCTTCTATGGCACCATGAAGATCAGTTGATGTTACAAATGCTTTCTTAGAGAACACAGATGCAAAATAAGAATTTAAAAGTTCGGCCTTCCCAATGTCATTTTTGACCACTTCACCATTTTCATCCTGACACTTGCATTCCCTGCAAACAGCATTATATTCTACTTTAGATATGCCTCACCCTTTCCATTTGATATACATTTCTTTTTTCCTTTTTAACAAGTGATTAAATTCTGTGTTCATCCATCCTGGTCTCTTTAAATACTTTCAATTCTTCCTTCTTTTCAGGATTGTTGCTGATTGTGCAGTGAGACTTTCATATAGGCCGGTGTCACACGTGCAACTGCAATGCGAGAAACTTGCCCAAGTCTCTCGCCTCAATACCTGGCACTGCTGCCGGCGGTTTGGACCGGAGTGTTCAGCTGCATAGAAATACATGCAGCCGCACACTCCGGTCCCCAGTGCTGGCAGCAGTGCCGGGTATTGAGGCGAGAGACTTGCGCAAGTTTCTCGCATTGCAGTTGCAATTGTGACACTGGCCTTAGCAAAATCTCCCATCCTTCTTGGACATTTCTGTCCTTTAGAACATCCGACCATTGGACGTTTTCTACCCTCTTTCTGAGTCCATTAAAATCTGCATTTCTGAAGTCCTCGCTGGTCTTCCTCCTCTTGTAATCTAAAATTTGAGAATAGCATGATCGCTGCCTTCTAACTTTCCAGCCATTTTTACTCCATTTCCTACCTGTTGGTAAGAGTTAGATCCAAGATTGCAGACCCTCTTGTTCTCTCTTCTACCTTTTGAAAGATAGAGTTGTCAGCAAGAGAAGATAAGAATTTTCTGGACCCAGTACTTGAGAAAGATTCTCAGCAAATATCTGGATAATTAAAATCTCCCATGATCACAATGTCATACTTTTTTGAGAATAGAGATATCGGATGTAAGAAGAGTTCATCCATATGTTTAGTCTGTCCAGGTGGCCTATAGTAAACACCTACAATAGTGTCCTTTCTGTTCTTCTCTCCTTGTATTCTTAGCCAAACAGTTTATGCAGAGCTACCATTCTCTAAAGCTTGGATCTCTGTGAAGATATATGTTTCCCTAACATACAATGCAACACCTCCTACCCTCTTGTCATTCCTGTTTCTAATAGATAAGTTGTAGCCTTAAAGGTTTGTATTCCAATCATGTTTATCATCTTACCAAGTTTCAGTGATGTCTATGACATCATTTATCTCTCTTCCTGTGTTAGCAGTTAAAATTCTCCTTGTTTGTTTCCCATGCTCTGTGCATTTGTTTAGACACATTTTAGTTTGTAGACAGTTTCTCTTGCTCCTCTATTTTCATTCAGAATTTGTTGTTTTTGTTCTTTATTTCCACTTCTAATAGCAGGGTTCTCAAAAGAATTAATTAGCTGCACATGTTTTCCTGGCTGTATATTTCCCATCCCATATTGCTCTATTTAACATAGTAACATAGTTAGCAATGCTGAAAAAATACATTTGTCCATCCAGTTCAGCCTATATTCTGTCAGAATAAATCCCCAGATCTACGTCCTTCTAAAGAACCTAATAACTGTAAGGTACAATATTGTTATGCTCCAGGAAGACATCCAGGCCTCTCTTGAACCCCTCGACTGAGGAAGCAAGCAATTCCAGATTCTCACTGCCCTAACAGTAAAGAATCCTCTGCTATGTTGGTGGAAAAACCTCTCCTCCAGACGCAGAGAATGCCCCCTTGTGAACGTCACCTTCCTTGGTATAAACAGATCCTCTGAGAGATATTTGTATTGTCCCCTTATATACTTATACATGGTTATTAGATCGCCCCTCAGTCGTCTTTTTTCTAGACTAAATAATCCTAATTTTGCTAATCTCTCTGGGTATTGTAGTTCTCCCATCCCCTTTATTAATTTTGTTGCCCTCCTTTGTACTCGCTCTACTTCAATTATATCCTTCCTGAGCACCGTTGCCCAATACTATACACAGTACTCCATGTGCGGTCTAACCAGGGATTTGTACAGAGGCAGTATAATGCTCTCATCATGTGTATCCAGACCTCTTTTAATGCACCCCATGATCCTGTTTGCCTTGGCAGCCGCTGCCTGGCACTGGCTGCTCCAGGTAAGTTTATCATTAACTAGGATCCCCAAGTCCTTCTCCATGTCAGATTTACCCAGGGGTTTCCCATTCAGTGTGTAATGGTGATATTGATTCCTTCTTCCCATGTGTATAACCTTACATTTATCATTGTTAAACCTCATCTGCCACCTTTCAGCCCAAGTTTCCAACTTATCCAGATCCATCTGTAGCAGAATACTATCTTCTCTTATATTGACTGCTTTACATTAAAGCTCTCCTGATGAGTGTAGCAAGGCGTCTACCAAATATGTGTAGTAATCGCCATGTAGTAATCCCTATGATAGAGCGTGTGAGCATCTCTCCTGTATTTCTTTGGCAGGATGAATTGACTCCGCTTCACTGTGCTGTAAGAAATGGCCATGTCCGGATCTCAGAGATTCTTCTGGATCACGGAGCCCCAATACAAGCCAAGACGAAGGTACTGATTCTGCTGAATAGGTAAAATGATAAGTGTATATATTTCTTTGCAGTAACATTACTGCGGTATATGGTTGCGATCCTAACATGCCGCCTACAAGCTCCTATCCAGGCGTCCGGTCACTACACTGACCCTCCGCACACCGTGGCTACATGGCCTCTCTGTAGATGAGAGGCGCTCTCTTATAACAAGTGACCTATGTTTTCCTGCACAGAACGGGCTGTCTCCCATTCACATGGCCTCCCAGGGAGATCATCTGGACTGTGTGCGGCTTCTGCTCCAGTACCAGGCTCAGATCGATGACATCACGTTGGATCACCTCACTCCTCTGCACGTGGCGGCACATTGCGGCCATCATCGTGTGGCAAAACTCCTCCTAGATAAGGGAGCAAAGCCAAATTCCCGGGCCTTGGTGAGTTATGTAAATGGTGACGTCATTTGGCACCATATAGTGATATTTAGTAGGCTTTATATGATAGTAAATTAGCAAATGATAGCGGTATTTTTTACCCTGTATATGGCACTATATTGGCACTATATGGTAGTACTTTGTACACTTGTTATGGCAGTATATTGGAACTATATGGCAATATTATGTAAGCTGTATATGACAATATAATGTCACTATATGGTGGTATTATGTGGGCTATATATGGGACTATATTGACATGTGTATTATGTGAGCTATATATGGGACTATATTGACATTATGTGGTGTATTATGTGGGATGTATATAGCAATATATTGGTACTGTATGGTGGTTTTCTGTGGGCTTTTATGGCCGTAAATTGGAACTATATAGTGTGAATTATACTGGCGTTGTATAGTCGCATTATGTGGGGATATGTGGTTTCCATATGTCAGCATATTGGCACTATTATAGTGTTATATTATGTGGGTTGGATATTGCAGTATACTGGCATTATATGGTGATATTGTGTGGGTTCTATATGGGATGATATTTTCTGGGCTATATATTGGTACCATATGGTGGTATTATGTGGACTGTATATGACACCATATGGTGGGCATATGAGTGCTGTATACGGGTATTATATGGTGGTTTAATGTGTACATTATATGATGATGGTATTGTGTGGGATATATAAGGCAGTATACTGGCACTAAATGATGGTGTTATGTGGGATCTAGAAGGCAGTATTTCAGCAGTAAATGATGGTATTATGTGGGATGTATAAGGCAGTATATCAGCAGTAAATGATGTTGTTATGTGGGATGGGTAAGGCAGTATATCGCCAGTATATGATGGTATTATGTGGGATCTATAAGGCAGTATATCGGCAGTAAATGATGTTCATATGTGGGATGTATAAGGCAGTATATTGGCAGTAAATGATGTTCATATGTGGGATCTATAAGGCAGTATATCGGCAGTAAATGATGGTATTATGTGGGATCTATAAGGCAGTATATCGGCAGTAAATGATGGTATTATGTGGGATGTATAAGGCAGTATATCGGCAGTAAATGATGGTGTTATGTGGGATCTATAAGGCAGTATATCAGCAGTAAATGATGTTCATATGTGGGATGTATAAGGCAGTATATTGGCAGTAAATGATGTTCATATGTGGGATCTATAAGGCAGTATATCGGCAGTAAATGATGGTATTATGTGGGATGTATAAGGCAGTATATCAGCAGTAAATGATGGTATTATGTGGGATCTATAAGGCAGTATATCAGCAGTAAATGATGGTATTATGTGGGATTTATAAGGCAGTATATCGGCAGTAAATTATGGTGTTATGTGGGATCTATAAGGCAGTATATCAGCAGTAAATGATGTTGTTATGTGGGATGGGTAAGGCAGTATATCGGCAGTAAATGATGGTATTATGTGGGATCTATAAGGCAGTATATCGGCAGTAAATGATGTTCATATGTGGGATGTATAAGGCAGTATATCGGCAGTAAATGATGGTATTATGTAGGATTTATAAGGCAGTATATCGGCAGTAAATGATGTTGTTATGTAGGATGTATAAGGCAGTATATCGGCTGTAAATGATGGTATGTGGGATGTATAAGGCAGTATATTGGCTGTAACTGATGTTATTATGTGGGATGTATAAGGCAGTATATCGGCAGTAAATGATGGTGTTATGTGGGATTTATAAGGCAGTATATCGGCAGTAAATGATGTTCATATGTGGGATGTATAAGGCAGTATATCGGCAGTAAATGATGTTCATATGTGGGATGTATAAGGCAGTATATCGGCAGTAAATGATGGTATTATGTGGGATGTATAAGGCAGTATATCGGCAGTAAATGATGTTCATATGTGGGATGTATAAGGCAGTATATCGGCAGTAAATGATGTTGTTATGTGGGATGTATAAGGCAGTATATCGGCTGTAAATGATGGTATTATGTGGGATGGGTAAGGCAGTATATCGGCTGTAAATGATGGTATGTGGGATGTATAAGGCAGTATATCAGCAGTAAATGATGTTGTTATGTGGGATGGGTAAGGCAGTATATCGGCTGTAAATGATGGTATTATGTGGGATGTATAAGGCAGTATATCGGCTGTAAATGATGGTATTATGTGGGATTTATAAGGCAGTATATCGGCAGTAAATGATGGTATTATGTAGGATGTATAAGGCAGTATATCGGCAGTAAATGATGGTATTATGTGGGATCTATAAGGCAGTATATCGGCAGTAAATGATGTTCATATGTGGGATGTATAAGGCAGTATATCGGCAGTAAATGATGGTATTATGTGGGATGTATAAGGCAGTATATCGGCAGTAAATAATGGTATTATGTGGGATGTATAAGGCAGTATATCAGCAGTGTCGGGATCACACTCAGTCGGAGCAGCCTTTGGAAGTGGGGAATCACCAGAAATAAATACGCAAGACACGTCTTGTATAGTCTATCACTGGGAAGTCTCTGAAGCACGCCTGCCTTCAAGGTGCTACCCCTTCTTTATATAGTAGGTTTAGTGGTTATACAAGTTTTGCATGTTTAAACAAAGAGACAAAACAGGAAAGAAAGAAAAGAAAAGAAAACAGTTTCGTGGGCGGCAGTTTCACAACAAACAGTACAAAGGCAATTCCACAGACAAGAAAAACAGGATTTCATACTATAGCTAAAATGTCCTTGAATGGACAGGTCAATATTTATCACAAATTCTTTTTTTTTTTTTTTTGTTCATTGAGGTAATCATTTTTGTTCTGCTCTTCACAATCCCCCCTTTGACATATTCCATTCAAAACCTTGTCGATCATTTTAGTCATTCTTTTTGTGATATTACAAAAAAAAACTTTATATTCTCGCATCCATTACACAAAATTTATTTGTGCATACCGAGATACCCTTGAGTACAACCTTGAATAATACATATATAATTACAATAACCATAACTGTATGTATTAGGCTTTGCATAATCCCGGTAACCCACCCACCGATCCCTCTGAACCAATTGGCCGGGTTAAGAAAAGAAAAGGTATCTGACCACCAGCTATCCTTATTTTGGTCATTGTCTTTGTCATACTGATCCCTGAGTCGTTGTACGTCTTTTAATTTAAATCTCATACTCATAGTACTATTCGGGTCTATATAATGACAGCAGGTGGGTCCGATGATTTGACACATACCCCCTTGTGAGGCAGTTAGGTAATCCAATACCAGGGTATGTTGGTTAGTGACTATTATAAGCTGATTCTGTACAGCTATACTAGTATTTAATATGTCCAATATATCCCAAATCTGATCATCTAGATAATCCGTGGCTCTAACTAATTTATCCCACATTTGTGTTAACATAGGATAAATAAAAATGGTACTAGCAATTTTGTTGGGAATTCCCATATGTACTATATGCGGCCTCCCCGAGGGACGTGGTGAGTTATCTGCAGCTCTTTTATACAGTGTGTGCTTGGGCACGGCTTGCATATTCACTTGTTTATTTGAAATTATGAAAGTAGCCGGGGTTAGGCGTCCTAATGTACAAGTACCCTTTATACCTACGGGAAGCCATTTATATGCTCCTTCTCCGCATATCCAAAATGTACCTTCAGGCAGATCCCACAAAGCTGAGTGCTGCAATACCAATCTGTGAGCCAAATCCACAAAACTAGATACATTCTGAAGCATACACCAAGAGGGTTTTTGTCCCAAGGGGCTACAGTACCCGGCTGCGGGATTCCCACATACATGCATTCCGTTGACATACTCATTGGATTCATTACAAACCAGGTTCCCCGGCTTACTTGTACAACTGTTTGCATCACCTTGGGGGAACAACTCAGAATGTTCCCATTTTCTATTATGTATGTATCTTTCCAATACTGTAGGTTTGAAAGCATCAGAGGAAGGGGTGGTTGTACTGAAACTGAGCTGTAGATTTTCAGTGGGGACCTGTCCTAAATCAGTTAATCCAGTCTTATTCCTAGGTACCCATTTTCCTCCCTTGAATGCTAAATATTGTAAGTTGTCTATTTTTCCTGTAAGATTGCCCTGCCACCAAGGAAATTCTACCCATCCCACAATTGGTATGGCGATTGTAGTATTCCATAGTCTAGTATTGCCAGGTTGGTTGTTGGCCAGGTTGTCTGAACAATTAGGCCAAGCGAATATTTCTTCAGCTGAAACGGGAACTGCTAGAAAAGGTATACTTGTGGCTGATACTGGTGAATGGGTACAGATCCAACAATCTGCCAGGGGTTGCGTATTATTTAACAAGTCATGCACTAATTTTCTATGATGTTGTACGAATCTATTGTTCAAAGGGGCTAGAGAATTCAGTCTTTCCCATGCCTCCGTTGAGGTTAACATTATTAACATCAATATCATGAGTCTTATATTGCTTTTTTGCAATGGCTTGCATGTATCCATGATGCCTTTCCTTCAAGCTTGACTGCTGTTGGAGTTGTTAACAGGACTTGGAAAGGTCCGTCAAATCTCGGTTCCAGAGTCTTTCTGGTGTGTCTTTTCACGTAGACTTGATCACCAGGTTCCAACTTGTGGCCTCCTTCGAGATTTTCTGGATCTGGAAGGGAAGCAAAAACTTGCGAATGCACTTTAGTTAAACGTTTTTGTAATTCTTGTACATAAGCAGTTAAAGTCTCAGTATTCAACATCAGTTGTTGTGGAAAATAACAACCCAAATTTGCTGCTCTACCAAAAAGAATCTCATGTGGTGACAGCTTAGCCTTCCCCCTTGGGGTGTTTCAGATGGAATACAGGGCAAGTGGTAGACACTCGGTCCAAGGCTTTCCTGTTTCTGCCATGGCCTTCTGGATTTTTAATTTTATTGTCCCATTTAATCTTTCCACTTTACCTGAACTCTGTGGATGATATGGAGTGTGAAACTGGTTTTCTACTCCCAACATTTTCATAACATTCTGGAATATTTCCCCAGTAAAATGGGTACCTCTATCTGACTCGATCACCTCAGGCATGCCGTAACGGGGTATCAGTTCATGTGCTATTTTAATGGCAGTAGTTTTTGCTGAGGCTTTACGAACTGGATAAGCCTCTGGCCACCCTGAGAACATGTCCACACACACAAGCACATATTCGTATCCATTGTACCTAGGAAGTTGGATGTAGTCGATCTGGAGTCTTTGAAAGGGATACAGTGGTCTTACATGATGCTTGGTTGGGGTTTTAATGGCCTGACCTGGATTGTGTGCCAGGCATATAGCGCATGCAACACACATGTTCCGAGCAAAATTACCAAAGCCTGGAGCCAACCACCTTTCTTTTACCTTGAGCGTCATACCATTTGCCGACACATGCGTGGGTAGGTGGAGGTCACTTGCCACTGCGGGGTACCAGGCTCTGGGTAAACACAACAAAGTTCCTTTTTTCCATAATCCTTGCTGATCTTCTGCCCCTTTTTTCTGCCACTGCCCTCGTTCTTCGTCGTCTACCTGTTTCTGAGCTTCCTTCAATCTTTCCTCATCATCTTCAGAGCTATCTAGTGTGTGGGCATGATGTAAGGGTTTACGTGCTGCCTGTTTTGCTGCCTTATCGGCTTTATCGTTACCCCTGGCTTCCTCTGTGTCGAGTCTCACATGTGCAGCTACCTTTATCACCGCTATTTCTTTAGTTTCTTGTGCTGCCTCCAGAATCTGTCTAATGAGGGAGGCATGTTTAACAGGTTGGCCTGAAGCAGTCATATAACCTCTGGCTCTCCATATTACGCCAAAATCGAAAATAATGCCATGTGCATATCTAGAATCAGTGTATATGTTTGTTGTCTGATCTTTGGCTATTTTTAGAGCTTCAACTAATGCCGTAAGTTCTGCTTCTTGTGCAGACTGATTAGCAGGGAGAGGTTCTGCTTTCAGCACTTCATGCTGAGTTACTACCGCATAAACTGTATGAAATTGTCCATTCATATCTGCATATCTACTGCCATCTATGAAAAGTTCAAATGTAGCATTACAGAGTGGCTTGTCACGTACATTACATAAGCCCTGAGTCTCTTGTTCCATTAATTGTACACAATCATGCATTGACTTTGATGGGTCAAAGGAGTTGGAGAGTGCAGTTTCAAAGGAGTTGGAGAGTGCAGTTTCAAAGGAGTTGGAGAGTGCAGTTTCAAAGCAGTTGGAGAGTGCAGTTTCAAAGGAGTTGGAGAGTGCAGTTTCCTCAGGTATGGTACCCCCCCAGACTCTAAAGGGAGCAAAGACGCGAGATTAAGAGTCTGAATCCTGGCAAAGGAAATGTTGGGCGGCAGTAGTAGGGAACATTGGAGACGGAGGTGTCTGGCCATTGAAATATGTTTAGGTTGGACCTGGTTAAGAATGCCATGTACATCATGAGTGGTCTGAACTAGAAGTGGGTGATCAAGAACAATCTCAGAAGCTTTATCTAATAACAGTGAAATTGCGGCTACTACTCTTACACAAGAAGGTGCGGCTCTAGCTACAGGGTCCAGATGAGCTGATATGTATGCCACAGGTCTCTGTTTGTTTCCATGTTTTTGTGTGAGCACCCCTGTAGCATGTGAGGATATCTCAGCTGCCATCAATTGAAAAGGTTTAGTGTAGTCTGGGAGTCCCAAAGCCGGAGCTGATACCAGTGCTGTTTTCAAAGAGGAAAATGACTGTTTAGCCTCTTCACTGAGTGAATATGGTGTGTTGGCAATACAGTCATATAAAGGCTGCATGAGTTGACTTGCATGTATGATCCACTGTCTACAGTGTGAAACAATACCTAGGAAAGCACGCAGCTGTTTGTGATTCCTGGGTTCAAGCATGTTACGTATGGCTTCCGTACGTTGAGGTGTGAGGTGTCTGATGCCCTGTGATATGCAGTGACCTAAAAACACGACTGTTTGTTGACAAGCCTGGAGTTTCTGTCTATTTACTTTACAGCCTTCTTGCGCTAGGAAAATTAAGAAATTAACAGTTGAGGTAACTGACGTCTGCTCATCAGGGCAACAAATAAGTAAGTCATCTACATACTGTAGAATGACTACTCCTGGTTCTGGGATGAAATTTTTTAGCACGGTCTGCATTGCTTCAGAGTACAAAGTTGGTGAGTGTACCATACCTTGTGGCAATCTTGTCCATGCTAATTGTTTACCCTTGAATGTAAAGGCAAACAAATGCCAACAGTTCTTATGTAGTGGCACAGAAAAAAATGCGTTTGATAAGTCAATTACCGTAAAATATGCAGCAGTGCTGGGAATTTGAGACAGTAAGGTATGAGGATTCGGTACCACAGGGGTGACCGGTGCCAAAACCTTATTGATTTCCCATAAGTCGTGCACCATGCGATATTTCACCATAGTTTCTTTGGAGGACACTTTCTTTTTAACAGGATATAAGGGTGTATTGGCGGGTGACCTGATTTCTACCAAAACACCTTGTGACACATAATCCTGAATTTGTTGAGAAATCGCCTGTTCTTGCTGGGCGCTGATGGGGTATAGCCTAAGCTGAGGTAATATGGTTCCCGGGGCAGTTTCTAACAGTATAGGAGCTACTGATAAAAATCCTACATCAGTGTCTCCTTTTGCCCATAGGCTGTCAGGAACCCGAGACAAGTCAATTTTTGCTTGTTGAGTGTAAATTTCGGGAAAATCCTCCATTGCCTGTATTCTAACATATGGTTCCAGAGTTTCTGCATCTTCAGGGATGGTCAGCATAACTGTGCCATCTTCTCTAAAATGGATGTTTGCATGCATTTTACTTAAGACATCAGTACCCAACAAGCAGGTAGGTGCACCTTTAGCAAATAAAAATTTGGATACAAAAGTTTTAGGGCCAAAGCTCACATTTAAAGGTTTTGTAAAGGGCAACGCCTGAATTTTACCATCATACCCTTCTGCATATGTAACCTTTGAGGATATATTGTCAGGATATGGTAAAAAGTCCTGATTTAAAATGGAGGATGTTGCTCCCGTATCTATCAGAAAAGGTACATTTTTACCCTCAACTTCAACTTGTATTATTGGTCTTCTAGAAGGAAGAGAGACCTGCATAACTTTCAGTCATTTTGAGCTGTCTGTTTGATCAGGCACTGGGTTATTTATCCTATTTTTGGGTACAAAGGTTCCTGAATCTATATCTGCTTTTCTCTTCCTACATTCCCTTTGGAAATGTCCTGGCTTCTTACAGTAATGACAAGTAAACTTTTGATTAGCAGAGCCAGTATTAGCCTGTGCAATTCTTACTGGCTTAGAATTTTCTCTTAAGTCCATTTCTATCCCTACAGCTTTCTGTCTAGCCAGGTGTGGGTCTTCCAAGGTTCTCCAATCAGGGGTTGCGGCCTTAAGCTTTTCCTTCACTTTTGGAGACAATCCATCTATAAAGGTTTTTGTAACTAACCTCATCATTCCTGGAGCGGTTAGATCCATGCCTTCATCTCTGAAATTATTTTCTACACTTAGATAATATTCGTCTACTGATTGTCCAGATTTCTGAGCCACCACTCCCATTGTTCCTCTCTGCCTCTGTCTCTCCCTCATGAAAACCATTAAGTGATCTACAAATTGTGTATCTGATTCTATCGTTTGTAAGGCACCATCTCCTGCTTGGGGCCTATGTACCTGTAGATTTGCTAATAGCTCCTGGAAGAGTCCAGGAGTCATTTTCATTCTACATAATTCTTCTCCATCTGCCCAAACTCCAGCGTGAGTCTGCATAATTTGCTGTATATATTGTGCAAATCTAACTGGACACTGGGTGGGATCTGGTGCGTTATGCAAGAGAGACATGCCTTCAGCGGGGGACCAAGGGAAATATTGTCGAGTTTGGTGATATCTAGTTCCCATTACTCCGTCAGCACCAGGTTCCCTAAAGGGTCTTGGTACTACCCTAACAGGGGCAAGTACAGCGCCATGTCTAGGTGTACCACAGGCTAGGCAATCATTTCTCCAGTCTGGATTTTGTTGTCCACAGTGCGGACATACCCATCCTCCTGGTCCGGCTAAACTTTGAGGTGGTGTTTGGAGAAAAGATGGGGCATGTGGGTTAAGGTATGGGGGTGGGGTATTTTTAGATTCCACATTTTGTTTTTCTCCACAGCCTGTGGGTCTAATACACCACTTTTTACTCTGTTGATTATATGTCCATCCCTCATTTTCTGCTACCCTAGAGACATCAATCAATGCTTGGATCTGATCTATCCATTTCTTGTCTCTGATTATGCCTTTTTTCCTTTCCTGAATTCCTTCCCATAGTTTTCTACTAAAAGCTTCTGCCCTAGTAACTCCAAACTTACTAAAAATCTTTTTCAGCCCCTTAGTGGCATCTTCACCACTTCTCTCCTTTATGACAGTATAGATATCTAATTCTTCTGGTTCCGACTTTGTTTGCTTATTCCCCATTTTCTTATCCTGAGCTTTCTTGCCCTAGGTGGCGTTTGGGTATGAGAATACCTCGTTACCTTCTTCCTAAGGAGCTAGGATGTCTTTTTCTTGCCCTAGGTGGCGTTTGGGTATGAGAATACCTCATTACCTTCTTCCTAAGGAGCTAGGATGTTTAAACTGTGTTGATGTAAGAAAATCCTGATTCCTACACCTATAGCAAACAACACAAATGCAACCAGACAGAAAAAGAACATACAACGTATCTTGTCCCAGGCTAATTTATCTGTCCTGGGCTTATACTATCACATACAACGTATTCTTGTCCCAGGCTAATTTATCTGTCCTGGGCTCATACTATCATACACTTATCCGTCACCAGGTTTTTGTCAAAGACAGGATCAGAGATTGAACATAGGCGCGGAGGTCTCCCCGAAAGGACGCAACCACGTTGCCCAGTGGGACAGTCACTTCTTCTGTTTCAACCCCCTGGGCGGCTTATAGGGCTATTCCCAACTTCCACACACCTTCTATTCACATTCCGCTAATGACCTCAGGTTAGCATCCTCAATAATCAGAACCTCCCACTCCCGTCTCCAAGACTTTACACGTGCTGCGCCGATTCTTTGGAATGCACTACCTAGGTTAATACGATTAATCCCCAATCCCCACAGTTTTAAGCGTGCCCTAAAAACTCATTTGTTCAGACTGGCCTACCGCCTCAATGCATTAACCTAACGATCCCTGTGTGGCCTATTTATAATAAAAAAAAAAAAAAAAAAAAAAAAGGTTCCTCGCATCATGTTCTCATACACTTTATGCAGTATTAGCCCTCTGTGTCTGTACTGCTACATACTTAGGCAGGTAACTGGTTCATGCAGCTTTACATGAACACCTGAGCCTTACACTATAGCTGGTCCGAATAACTAAAGCAATTGTTACCATCCACCTCTCGTGTCTCCCCTTTTCCCCATAGTTTGTAAGCTTGCGAGCAGGGCCCTCACTCCTCCTGGTATCTGTTTTGAACTGTATTTCTGTTATGCTGTAATGTCTATTGTCTGTACAAGTCCCCTCTATAATTTGTAAAGCGCTGCGGAATATGTTGGCGCTATATAAATAAAATTATTATTATTATTATTATTATTCACTCTCATTCAATGCCGTACTCCGTGAGGTGATCAATTCCTAAATAGTTCAAGAACCCGAGCTATAGGTATCCTCCTCTACTAGAACTACCCGCTAAAGAACACGACACAGAAAATCTTACGGACAGTGCAGGGCAGATATAAGAGATCTAACAGTGTCTCTTACCTGGCCAGGTTTTTGTTCATCTGCCGTCCATTATCCCAGATTCTCTTTTCGTTCGTATTCTGCCGGTGTTCTTGAAGGAATACACAGACCTCGGGTCCCTGTTCGGGTGCCAGGAAATGTCGGGATCACACTCAGTCGGAGCAGCCTTTGGAAGTGGGGAATCACCAGAAATAAATACACAAGACACGTCTTGTATAGTGTATCACTGGGAAGTCTCTGAAGCACGCCTGCCTTCAAGGTGCTACCCCTTCTTTATATAGTAGGTTTAGTGGTTATACAAGTTTTGCATGTTTAAACAAAGAGACAAAACAGGAAAGAAAGAAAAGAAAAGAAAACAGTTTCGTGGGCGGCAGTTTCACAACAAACAGTACAAAGGCAATTCCACAGACAAGAAAAACAGGATTTCATACTATAGCTAAAATGTCCTTGAATGGACAGGTCAATATTTATCACAAATTCTTTTTTTTTTATTTTTGTTCATTGAGGTAATCATTTTTGTTCTGCTCTTCACAGCAGTAAATGATGGTATGTGGGATGTATAAGGCAGTATATTGGCAGTAAATGATGGTATTATGTGGGATGTATAAGGCAGTATATCGGCAGTAAATGATGGTATTATGTAGGATGTATAAGGCAGTATATCGGCAGTAAATGATGGTATTATGTGGGATCTATAAGGCAGTATATCAGCAGTAAATAATGGTATTATGTGGGATTTATAAGGCAGTATATCGGCAGTAAATGATGGTATTATGTGGGATGTATAAGGCAGTATATCGGCAGTAAATAATGGTATTATGTGGGATGTATAAGGCAGTATATCGGCAGTAAATGATGGTGTTATGTGGGATTTATAAGGCAGTATATCGGCAGTAAATGATGGTATTATTTGGGATGTATAAGGCAGTATATCGGCAGTAAATGATGGTATTATGTGAGATGTATAAGGCAGTATATCGGCAGTAAATGATGGTGTTATGTGGGATTTATAAGGCAGTATATTGGCAGTAAATGATGGTATTATGTGGGATTTATAAGGCAGTATATCGGCAGTAAATGATGGTATTATGTGGGATTTATAAGGCAGTATATCGGCAGTAAATGATGGTGTTATGTGGGATTTATAAGGCAGTATATCGGCAGTAAATGATGGTATTATGTGGGATCTATAAGGCAGTATATCAGCAGTAAATGATGGTATTATGTGGGATCTATAAGGCAGCATATCGGCAGTAAATGATGGTATTATGTGGGATGTATAAGGCAGTATATCAGCAGTAAATGATGGTATTATGTGGGATTTATAAGGCAGTATATCGGCAGTAAATGATGGTATTATGTGGGATCTATAAGGCAGTATATCGGCAGTAAATGATGGTATTATGTGGGATGTATAAGGCAGTATATCGGCAGTAAATGATGGTATTATGTGGGATGTATAAGGCAGTATATTAGCAGTAAATGATGGTATTATGTGGGATTTATAAGGCAGTATATCGGCAGTAAATGATGGTATTATGTGGGATTTATAAGGCAGTATATCAGCAGTAAATGATGGTATTATGTAGGATGTATAAGGCAGTATATCAGCAGTAAATGATGGTATTATGTAGGATGTATAAGGCAGTATATCGGCAGTAAATGATGGTATTATGTGGGATTTATAAGGCAGTATATCGGCAGTAAATGATGGTATTATGTGGGATTTATAAGGCAGTATATCAGCAGTAAATGATGGTATTATGTAGGATGTATAAGGCAGTATATCAGCAGTAAATGATGGTATTATGTAGGATGTATAAGGCAGTATATCGGCAGTAAATGATGGTATTATGTGGGATCTATAAGGCAGCATATCGGCAGTAAATGATGGTATTATGTGGGATGTATAAGGCAGTATATCAGCAGTAAATGATGGTATTATGTGGGATTTATAAGGCAGTATATCGGCAGTAAATGATGGTATTATGTGGGATCTATAAGGCAGTATATCGGCAGTAAATGATGGTATTATGTGGGATGTATAAGGCAGTATATCGGCAGTAAATGATGGTATTATGTGGGATGTATAAGGCAGTATATTAGCAGTAAATGATGGTATTATGTGGGATTTATAAGGCAGTATATCGGCAGTAAATGATGGTATTATGTGGGATTTATAAGGCAGTATATCAGCAGTAAATGATGGTATTATGTAGGATGTATAAGGCAGTATATCAGCAGTAAATGATGGTATTATGTGGGATGTATAAGGCAGTATATCAGCAGTAAATGATGGTGTTATGTGGGATTTATAAGGCAGTATATCGGCAGTAAATGATGTTCATATGTGGGATGTATAAGGCAGTATATCGGCAGTAAATGATGGTATTATGTGGGATGTATAAGGCAGTATATTAGCAGTAAATGATGGTATTATGTGGGATTTATAAGGCAGTATATTAGCAGTAAATGATGGTATTATGTGGGATTTATAAGGCAGTATATCGGCAGTAAATGATGGTATTATGTGGGATTTATAAGGCAGTATATCAGCAGTAAATGATGGTATTATGTAGGATGTATAAGGCAGTATATCGGCAGTAAATGATGGTATTATGTGGGATTTATAAGGCAGTATATCGGCAGTAAATGATGGTATTATGTGGGATTTATAAGGCAGTATATCAGCAGTAAATGATGGTATTATGTAGGATGTATAAGGCAGTATATCAGCAGTAAATGATGGTATTATGTGGGATTTATAAGGCAGTATATCGGCAGTAAATGATGGTGTTATGTGGGATTTATAAGGCAGTATATCGGCAGTAAATGATGGTATTATGTAGGATGTATAAGGCAGTATATCGGCAGTACTATATGGCAGTATTAGCTGTTCTAAAATATGAAAATAATTGTGTAAAAATGGGAAGTAGACCCCTTATTTTTCTTGTTGCCTGGGGCTGATTGCCCACATAGGAACATAATAATCTGGCCTGACTCGATTCTCTTGGCCTGCCGGTTATTAGCCTTTCTTCCCGCTCCTTGCTTGCGTGCATCCTTACCCTGGTCAGCAGTCTGTCTTCTCCATCCATCTGTGGTGCATGTCCCCTGTGTTTCCTCTGTAATTGCTCCCTTGTTTTCTTGACTCTGAGGCTTTTCTCTCGCCTTCTGCAGAATGGGTTCACCCCTCTTCACATAGCCTGCAAGAAAAGTCATATCAGAGTGATGGAGCTTTTGTTGAAGTCCGGAGCCGCCATCGATGCCGTCACTGAGGTGAGACCTCATCAGGATACGGTTTTTTTCTCTTTTTATTAGGGCATTTTGTATTATGGAATATTAAAATTGAAGTATGAGGTACATTTGTGCCCACTAAATAATTTCTTCCACCCACAAAAGAGGATTGAGAGGACAATTATCTCCTTACACATAGGAGCAGACATGACCTTTCTGATATATGTCTATGTTCACACCTTGCTTTTTCCCCCCCCCCTTTTTGCCGTGAAAAAACCACAGTATTTTACTGTTTCAGCAAAGTGAATAAGATTTCTGAAATCTCATGCTCGTGTTTGTTTTATTTTCTCCTTGCAGGTTTGAGGCTGTTTTTCTTACCTGTAGCACGTCAATGCTTTCAGCGTTTTTCATCCATTTTAATGAATGGGGAAAAAAGCATCAAAACTGTGGCAAAAACACTTGTGTTTTTATGCAGCATTTTTCCTGCCATGAGACATGTTTTTGATGCAGCGGTATCAGTATATGGTGGGAAGTGTGGTGTGATTGCACCTTAAAGAAGTATTTCCATTTTAATCAGCAGTGGCACATTAGGGGGTCTGATCTCTGGGACCCTTACTGTCCAAGGACCACAGTGCTGCTTCAAAGCTGTATCCCTTTAACAGTTTTCCTCTGCACAGGAGTGAATATTGCCAGCTGCAGTTCCCTGCGCAGCAAGGCGTCCAGGAAAAAAACCTGTGCACAGATCCTAAGGTCCATAAATTCTAAGAATCAGTGTGGGTCCCAGAAACCACACCACCAGCAACCATTAAAGGGGTTGTCCGGGCCTTGGGGTACAAGTCTGTAGTCTCTCTTCTGAATCCTCACAACGAACAATGTGTGCGCTGTCAGGATTATAAGCTGCCAGGAGCAGGTGGGCGCGTGACTGCAAATATGTTATGTGCATACATGTGGTCACAGGCCTACTAGACGTGCTTGACCTTACTCAATACAAGTGAATTGAGAGAGGCCGGATACGTCTAGTAGGCATGTGGCTGGAAGTATTCATATCACATATTTGCGGTCAGAGAATCTTGACAGCGCACATTATGCGCTCTGTGAGTATTCACAAGTCTGCAGTCACATAGAGTGCCTACAGACATGAGCTCCAAGGCCAGACAACTCCTTTAAGTGATGGCATATCCTATCGACGCCATTACTTATGGAGATACCACTTTCACTAGCACATCAAGAGGATGTCTTATGGGTTCATCTTTACCCATTTTTGTGAGTTCTCATACAATCATTCTCTACGATTGTCTTTCTAGTCCGGTCTTACGCCACTTCATGTTGCTGCCTTTATGGGACATCTACCCATTGTGAGAACCCTACTCCAGAGGGGGGCATCACCCAATGTCTTCAGTGTGGTCAGTATGATACTATACCATCTATTTCATCCATGTGATATGAACATCATATGGATCATAAGGTGGGGGGGCTAAACGGCGACTTACTGTGATGGAGGTCGCACAGCCAAAGGCCGTTGTATGCCGGTAGCTATATTGCAGCGACATGCAAATAAATGGAATCAAGAAAGTTGCTAGAAATCCAACTGCTTCTGCTTGTCATAGTTTCTGTGTTTATTGGTCACAATACAATACCATTCACTTGCATTTAGCTGCAATGTAGCAGTGATCTTTGGCAGAACCACCTGTGTCACTGCCAAAATCGCCATCTAGCCCCCCAGTCTTACTGAATGATTATTACATTTCTGCAGGACTCAAAAATAATGTAACTGAACAAACATTGAAACCTGTTATGATCTGTGTGTTCCTTGTTTTTCACAGAAAGTAGAGACACCGTTGCACATGGCGGCGCGTGCGGCACATACGGATGTGGCAGAATTTTTACTGCAAAATAAAGCAAAAGTGAATGCAAGAGCTAAGGTGAGTAATACAGGCTGACATTGGTGATGGATGGGGGGGGGGGCATTATCTACTAAGTCATTGATGATAAACGCCTAAATAGTCTAAAGGATTAAAAATAATCTGTTAATAGGTTTTTACTATGTAATCTAAGAGAAGCATGATGTAGACGCAAGTTTGGATTACCACCCATAATACAGCCCACAAATAGGATAGTGATTCATGCAGTAAATAATGGCGGTGGTTTGGTTATACCTACAATCAAGAATGGTGGTGGCTCGGTGATGCCTACAGTTAAGCGATGTCTCTGTGAAGCAACAAAAAAGCATGGCGGTAGTTCAATGATGCCTACAATGTAGCATGGCGGTGGCTCCGTAACGCCTACAGTGTAGCACGGCTGTGGCCCAGTGATGCCTACAATGTAGCATGACGGTGACTCGGTGACGCTCTGTGCTGATTTGCTACATGTGGCACTGAAAACCTGCAGCTTATGGAGGGCAAAATAGATTCAATCGACTATCAGGAAATCATAGGAGAAAACATCATGCCTTCTGTGAAGAAATTGAACCTTGGGCATCATTGGACCTTCCTACAAGACAAGGATCCCAAGCATACCTCCAAGTCGACCAGGGCTTGGAGTCAGAAGAAGACTTGGAAGATTCTGGATTGGCTGTCACAGTCACCTGATTGACAATCTCTTTGGTGGGATGTGGAGAAGGCGGTTTCAGCATGATATCCCAAGAATATTGGTGACCTCGAGGTATAGGCAGATTATAATGAGGGGAATCTGGGCCACCACGTATTCTTACACTTTCAGACAAGGAGCTCTCCTGAAGTTCCGCTATGGCTCCTGCTGCATCTTCTGTGATGTGTCTGCGCCATAACGTCTTCAACAGGCGCTGGTGCGATCATGTCATCACCCTAGTGTCAGCATGCACAAATTGGCAACAATAAGTGGAGCCACAAGGCCCGGAACGAAGTGCTGGGGGAATGGGAGCTAGGTGAGTATGTGTTGTTTTTTTTTAATACGTGTATGGGATGTGCGAGGGCTCATACTGTATATGGGAGGCTATATCGGGGCTCGCACTGTACATAGGGAGCTATGTGGGGTTCATAGGAAGTTATGTGGGGGCTCATACTGTATGTAGAGATACTATGTGGGGGCTCACACTGTATATAGGAGGCTATGTCGGGGCTCACACTGTACATAGGGAGCTATGTGAGGGTTCATACTGTATTTAGAGTAGCTTTGTGGGCGCTCATCCTGTATATAGAGAGGCTATGTGGGGGATCATACTGTATATAGGAAGTTATGTGGGGGCTCATACTGTATGTAGAGATACTATGTGGGGGCTCACACTGTATATAGAGCTAATACTGTATACAAGGGCTATGTGGAGGCTCATACTGTATGTAGAGATACTATGTGGGGGCTCACACTGTATATAGAGCTAATACTGTATGCAAGGACTATGTGGAGGCTCATATTGTATATAGATAAGCTATGTGGGGGTTCATACTGTATATAGGAAGTTATGTTGGAGGCTCATACTGTATGTAGAGATGCAATGTGGGAGCTCACAGTGTATATAGGGAGTTAAGTGGACACTCATACTGTATGTATGGCTAATACTGCATACAGGGGTTATGTGAGGGCTCATAGTGTATCTAGGGAGCTATGTGAGGGCCCATGCTGTATCTAGGGAGATAGCAAAGCGTTTACAAGTTGCCCTTTCCTTAGTTCAAAATGAAATTAATAAATGGCAGTTAACAGGAACAGTGGAGGTCAAGATAAGGTCTGGAAGACCAAGCTAAATTTAATTGAGAGCTGCTCTTACGATTGCTAGAAAGTCAAATCAGAACCCCCCGCTTGATGGCAAAAGACCGTTAGAAAGATTTATCAGACTCTGGATTTGTGGTACATTGTCCTACTGGTCAGAGACACCTGCACAAGTATGATCCTTTTTGTCTTTTTAGTGGCCATTTTGAACATGCTCCTACACATTGCATGTATACCAACTTATATTCCAGTTCATTTCTTTTATTTTTTGCTGTATATAGCGGGGCTGTGTTTGGGCTCATATGATATATAGGGGGATGCCAGCATACTTTATTGCGCTCAATATTAAGTGATGCAATTAATATTAATGAAAAATAATTATAATGAATATGTTAATATTGAGCAGAATTAATTTCAGCTTATTGGTTTGGCCTCCACAACAGTCCCGGTTTTTCATGTGGCCCTTTGGGAAAATTAATTTCCCACCCCTGCTCTATTATGTATAGGGCTGTACATAAGAAATAATCATTTGCATGGCGTTATCTCTCTTGTTTTGCACCAGAGCACTTATGTGTTAATTGCGTGACTTATCACATGATCTATCAAAGGGGGTCTTGTGATGGAGGATGAGGGGAGGGCTTCGCCTTCTAAACTGCCCGGGGTCCTGGATACTCTTAATCCGCCCCTGCCTGGAGGCCATCATCCTTGAGGAATGGGCTGATTCCTCAGGAAAGCTGCCAGAAGCTTGTGTATGGATTTATATCTTTTATTTCAACAGGTTACAACAGCCAGAAGGGCTGTGCTAAGCACTAAACACTGCGGCTGTAGATGGTTAGAACTGAGGGTAGGAAATTGTCCTATGAATGTGCATAGAAGATTGAAATTCTGCACTGGGATAAATGGAATCAAGAATCCTGGAATTTGCCACAAAAGTAAAGCAACAGCGAGACGTCATACTTTATGTAGATTTATACTGCCGGTTGTGGAAATGTTCTCCGGTGTTCTTATAGTCTGGAATTGTCACTTTAAGTGATCCCATGATCCATCCATTTTGAGGTCCAGTCCATAGGACTGTACTGGTATGCACAATAGACTGGTACATCTCCATGTAACCGCTGAAGGATAGAGGAGAGGACATGGGAACATTGGATGTTCACGTTCCTTATCTGCATGAATGTCGGATTAGTCTTCTATCCTTGGTTCCCACATTTATATATTTTTTTTTATTACCATCTTGCAGGATGATCAGACCCCTCTTCACTGTGCAGCCCGCTCAGGGCATTCGGAAATGGTACGTTTGCTGTTATCTCATGGAGCTCACCCGGATCCCCCCACTACTGCAGGCCATACACCTTTACACTTGAGTGCACGAGGGGGGCACACCCAAACCACCGAGCTTCTGCTGGACAACCAAGCTGCACATACTTCCATGACCAAGGTAAAACCTGAAATGCCCTGTGTCATTTGCTAGATGTACGCTCTGAACAAGGCATAGGAACTGGCGGAGAAGGTGCTCTAGTACCCAAGGGAGATACCGCCAGCTGCCCCTCTGCCCTCACCACTATGCTACAGTAGCGTCTTCTTTCATAAATCAGAGGTGTGCCACCATATACAGTGCCTCAGCCACAGGGTGCACCCATATACAGTGCCTCAGGTGCAGGGTGCACCTATATACAGTGCCTCAGCAACAGGGTGCACTTATATACAGTGCCTCAGCCACAGGGTGCACCTATATACAGTGCCTCAGCCACAGGGTGCACCTATATACAGTGCCTCAGACACAGGGTGCACCTATATACAGTGCCTCAGCAACAGGGTGCACTTATATACAGTGCCTCAGCCACAGGGTGCACCTATATACAGTGCCTCAGCCACAGGGTGCACCTATATACAGTGCCTCAGACACAGGGTGCACCTATATACAGTGCCTCAGCCACAGGGTGCACCTATATACAGTGCCTCAGACACAGGGTGCACCCATATACAGTGCCTCAGACACAGGGTGCACCTATATACAGTGCCTCAGACACAGGGTGCACCTATATACAGTGCCTCAGACACAGGGTGCACCTATATACAGTGCCTCAGACACAGGGTGCACCCATATACAGTGCCTCAGGTGCAGGGTGCACCTATATACAGTGCCTCAGCAACAGGGTGCACTTATATACAGTGCCTCAGCCACAGGGTGCACCTATATACAGTGCCTCAGCAACAGGGTGCACTTATATACAGTGCCTCAGCCACAGGGTGCACCTATATACAGTGCCTCAGCCACAGGGTGCACCTATATACAGTGCCTCAGGTGCAGGGTGCACCTATATACAGTGCCTCAGGTGCAGGGTGCACCTATATACAGTAAAGAGAAGGAGATCCAGCTCAACGAAATAGTGAAAAATCCATAATTTATTTCACTTAAAATATAGTGAAAGGACAAAACATCAGCATACAGGAAGGAGGTTTTGTCCTTTCACTATATTTTAAGTGAAATAAATTATGGATTTTTCACTATTTCGTTGAGCTGGATCTCCTTCTCTTTCCTGTTCGTCCACGCCCTGACACAGCGGTTCCGTGCTCCGAGCTCCTGGGAATGTCGGTATGGTGAGCTGGATTTTGTGTCCTCAGCCACAGGGTGCACCTATATACAGTGCCTCAGACACAGGGTGCACCTATATACAGTGCCTCAGCAACAGGGTGCACTTATATACAGTGCCTCAGCCACAGGGTGCACTTATATACAGTGCCTCAGCCACAGGGTGCACCTATATACAGTGCCTCAGCCACAGGGTGCACCTATATACAGTGCCTCAGACACAGGGTGCACCTATATACAGTGCCTCAGCCACAGGGTGCACCTATATACAGTGCCTGAGCCACAGGGTGCACCTATATACAGTGCCTCAGCCACAGGGTGCACCTATATACAGTTCCTCAGCCACAGGGTGCACTTATATACAGTGCCTCAGACACAGGGTGCACCTATATACAGTGCCTCGGCCACAGTGCGCACTTATATACAGTGCCTCAGACACAGGGTGCACCTATATACAGTGCCTCAGCCGCAGGGTGCACCTATATACAGTGCCTCAGCAACAGGCTGCACTTATATACAGTGCCTCAGCCACAGGGTGCACCTATATACAGTGCCTCAGCCACAGGGTGCACCTATATACAGTGCCTCAGGTGCAGGGTGCACCTATATACAGTGCTTCAGCAACAGGGTGCACCTATATACAGTGCCTCAGACACAGGGTGCACCTATATACAGTGCCTCAGGTGCAGGGTGCACCTATATACAGTGCCTCAGGTGCAGGGTGCACCTATATACAGTGCCTCAGCCACAGGGTGCACCTATATACAGTGCCTCAGACACAGGGTGCACCTATATACAGTGCCTCAGACACAGGGTGCACCCATATACAGTGCCTCAGGTGCAGGGTGCACCTATATACAGTGCCTCAGCAACAGGGTGCACTTATATACAGTGCCTCAGCCACAGGGTGCACCTATATACAGTGCCTCAGCCACAGGGTGCACCTATATACAGTGCCTCAGGTGCAGGGTGCACCTATATACAGTGCCTCAGCAACAGGGTGCACCTATATACAGTGCCTCAGACACAGGGTGCACCTATATACAGTGCCTCAGGTGCAGGGTGCACCTATATATAGTGCCTCAGGTGCAGGGTGCACCTATATACAGTGCCTCAGCCACAGGGTGCACCTATATACAGTGCCTCAGACACAGGGTGCACCTATATACAGTGTCTCAGCAACAGGGTGCACTTATATACAGTGCCTCAGCCACAGGGTGCACCTATATACAGTGCCTCAGACACAGGGTGCACCTATATACAGTGCCTCAGGTGCAGGGTGCACCTATATACAGTGCCTCAGGTGCAGGGTGCACCTATATACAGTGCCTCAGCCACAGGGTGCACCTATATACAGTGCCTCAGACACAGGGTGCACCTATATACAGTGCCTCAGGCACAGGGTGCACTTATATACAGTGCCTCAGCCACAGGGTGCACCTATATACTGTGCATCAGCCACAGGGTGCACCTATATACAGTGCCTCAGCCACAGGGTGCACCTATATACAGTGCCTCGGCCACAGGGTGCACTTATATACAGTGCCTCAGACACAGGGTGCACCTATATACAGTGCCTCAGCCACAGGGTTCACTTATATACAGTGCCTCAGGTGCAGGGTGCACCTATATACAGTGCCTCAGCAACAGGGTGCACTTATATACAGTGCCTCAGCCACAGGGTGCACCTATATACAGTGCCTCAGCCACAGGGTGCACCTATATACAGTGCCTCAGGTGCAGGGTGCACCTATATACAGTGCCTCAGCAACAAGGTGCACCTATATACAGTGCCTCAGACACGGGGTGCACCTATATACAGTGCCTCAGGTGCAGGGTGCACCTATATACAGTGCCTCAGGTGCAGGGTGCACCTATATACAGTGCCTCAGCCACAGGGTGCACCTATATACAGTGCCTCAGACACAGGATGCACCTATATACAGTGCCTCAGCAACAGGGTGCACTTATATACAGTGCCTCAGCCACAGGGTGCACCTATATACAGTGCCTCAGACACAGGGTGCACCTATATACAGTGCCTCAGGTGCAGGGTGCACCTATATACAGTGCCTCAGGTGCAGGGTGCACCTATATACAGTGCCTCAGCCACAGGGTGCACCTATATACAGTGCCTCGGCCACAGGGTGCACTTATATACAGTGCCTCAGACACAGGGTGCACCTATATACAGTGCCTCAGCCACAGGGTGCACTTATATACAGTGCCTCAGCTACAGGGTGCACCTATATACAGTGCCTCAGCCACAGGGTGCACCTATATACAGTGCCTCAGCCACAGGGTGCACTTATATACAATTCCTCAGACACAGGGTGCACCTATATACAATGCCTCAGACACAGGGTGCACCTATATACAATGCCTCAGACACAGGGTGCACCTATATACAGTGCCTCAGCAACAGGGTGCACTTATATACAGTGCCTCAGCCACAGGGTGCACCTATATACAGTGCCTCAGACACAGGGTGCACCTATATACAGTGCCTCAGGTGCAGGGTGCACCTATATACAGTGCCTCAGGTGCAGGGTGCACCTATATACAGTGCCTCAGCCACAGGGTGCACCTATATACAGTGCCTCAGACACAGGGTGCACCTATATACAGTGCCTCAGGCACAGGGTGCACTTATATACAGTGCCTCAGCCACAGGGTGCACCTATATACAGTGCCTCAGCCACAGGGTGCACCTTTATACAGTGCCTCAGCCACAGGGTGCACCTATATACAGTGCCTCGGCCACAGGGTGCACTTTTATACAGTGCCTCAGCCACAGGGTGCACCTATATACAGTGCCTCAGCCACAGGGTGCACTTATATACAGTGCCTCAGCTACAGGGTGCACCTATATACAGTGCCTCAGCCACAGGGTGCACCTATATACAGTGCCTCAGCCACAGGGTGCACTTATATACAATTCCTCAGACACAGGGTGCACCTATATACAATGCCTCAGACACAGGGTGCACCTATATACAGTGCCTCAGACACAGGGTGCACCTATATACAGTGCCTCAGACACAGGGTGCACCTATATACAGTGCCTCAGACACAGGGTGCACTTATATACAGTGCCTCAGCCCCAGGGTGCACCTATATACAATGCCTCAGACACAGGGTGCACCTATATACAATGCCTCAGACACAGGGTGCACCTATATACAATGCCTCAGACACAGGGTGCACCTATATACAGTGCCTCAGACACAGGGTGCACTTATATACAGTGCCTCAGCCCCAGGGTGCACCTATATACAGTGCCTCAGCCACAGGGCGCACTTATATACAGTGCCTCAGCCACAGGGTGCACTTATATACAGTGCCTCAGCCACAGGGTGCACTTATATACAGTGCCTCAGCCACAGGGCGCACTTATATACAGTGCCTCAGCCACAGGGTGCACTTATATACAGTGCCTCAGCCACAGTGCGCACTTATATACAATGCCTCAGCCACAGTGCGCACTTATATACAATGCCTCAGACACAGGGTGCACCTATATACAGTGCCTCAGCCACAGTGCGCACTTATATACAGTGCCTCAGCCACAGTGCGCACTTATATACAATGCCTCAGCCACAGGGTGTACTTATATACAGTGCCTCAGCCACAGGGTGCACTTATATACAGTGCCTCAGCCACAGTGCGCACTTATATACAATGCCTCAGCCACAGTGCGCACTTATATACAGTGCCTCAGACACAGTGCGCACTTATATACAATGCCTCAGACACAGGGTGCACCTATATACAGTGCCTCAGCCACAGTGCGCACTTATATACAATGCCTCAGACACAGGGTGCCACTATACACAGATCCTCATCGGTCGTTTCCACCTCCTGCCAGAGCCGCAGCTGAGTAAGAATGGCACGATTGAATTGCATAGTCGTGCCTGCAGATGCGCCTCCTTTATAATGGCAGACAGTTATGCTGTAGGTGCCTGGACATCCCTCCTACCACCAGTCCTGACTTTAGGCTGGGTTCACATTGCGTTTGATCCTGGAGTCAGTGGCTCTCTTGGGGTTTACATCTGAAGCCCTCGATAACAGGATTCAGGCTTATACAATGACAGGGACATTGACTTTAATGACGCGCCGTGTGCTCTGTCGGGCATCACTGTATCAGCCTACTTGTGGCAGGACCCAAAACACAGTTGACTACGTCTTGATGCCCACCTCAAATAGGCGCAGATGGCTGAAAATGATGTCTGACAGAGCACACTGAAACTCGGTCTGCACCGTTACAGTTAATGATCAAACACCCGGATCCCATGTTTCAGGGCTTCAAACATAAGCCCCGATGGAGCGACTGATGTGGGGACAAATGCCATGTAGATCTGCGCCCCATATCTTGGGCTCCGATTCTTATAACTTCCCCTCATAGCCCTGTTCCCTTCCATGGCTGATTATTTCTCTGCTGACTTGTCCGTTCCCTTTGTATTTATTGTCTTCACTGACCTCATTGTCACTTTGAAGTATTGCTTACCTTCTCCTTCTCTCACCTCAGAAAGGTTTCACGCCTCTTCACGTGGCTGCAAAGTACGGGAAGATCCAGATTGCAGAACTTCTGGTAGAAAGAGGAGCTCATTCCAACAGCGCTGGCAAGGTGACCCTTTATCTCCATATTGTGCGGCCATTGTAATGCAACATCTGCAAGAAGATAAGGAGCAAAGCTGTGTCCCCAACAGGGAATCTGTGACGGTTTTAGCCAGTGGCATAAATAGAGTCTGATGGGCCCCGGTGCAAAATTTGAACCTGGGCCCCCACATGCATTTTTGTCAGTTGTTTGGGCCCTTGTAGCCTTCTCGATCCTATAAAAACATGCATGTTCGCCCCCCATGTAATAATGTCAAGCGTCCAGGGTCCCTTCCTATAATAATGTCCCTCAGCCTGGGCCCCTTCATTCAATAAAGTCCCACATCAATTTATTACTATTATTTAATAGTGTCCCCCATCAGGGGCCCCTTCCTGATATAATGCCCCCCATCCTGGGCCATTTTCAGGTATAATGTCCCTTGTGTTAGGCCCATTCCTGATATAATGTCCCCCATCCTGGGCCATTTCCAGGTATAATGTCCCTTGTTTTAGGCCCATTCCTGGTATAATACCCCCCATCCTGGGCCATTTCCAGATATAATGTCCCTTGTCCTAGGCCCACTCCTGGTTTAATGCCCCCCATCCTGGGCCATTTCCAGGTATAATGTCCTTTGTCCTAGGCCCATTCCTGTTATAATGCCCCCCATCCTGGGCCATTTCCTGGTATAATGTCCCTTGTCCTAGGCCCACTCCTGGTTTAATGCCCCCCATCCTGGGCCATTTCCAGGTATAATGTCCCTTGTCCTTGGCCCACTCCTGGTTAAATGCCCCCCATCCTGGGCCATTTCCAGGTATAATGTCCCTTGTCCTAGGCCCATTCCTGTTATAATGCCCCCCATCCTGGGCCATTTCCAGGTATAATGTCCCTTGTCCTAGGCCCGTTCCTGGTATAATGCCCCCCATCCTGGGCCATTTCCAGGTATAATGTCCCTTGTTCTAGGTCCATTCCTGGTATAATGTCCCCCATCCTAGGCCCCTTCTCGGTATAATGTCCTTCATCCTGGGCCATTTCCAGGTAGATTGTCCCTTGTGTTAGGCCCATTCCTGATATAATGTCCCCCATCCTGGGCCATTTCCAGGTATAATGTCCCTTGTTCTAGGTCCATTCCTGGTATAATGTCCCCCATCCTAGGCCCCTTCTCGGTATAATGTCCTTCATCCTGGGCCATTTCCAGGTAGAATGTCCCTTGTGTTAGGCCCATTCCTGATATAATGTCCCGCATCCTGGGCCATTTCCAGGTATAATGTCCCTTGTGTTAGGCCCATTCCTGGTATAATGCCCCCCATCCTGGGCCATTTCCAGGTATAATGTCCCTTGTCCTAGGCCCATTCCTGTTATAATGCCCCCCTTCCTGGGCCATTTCCAGGTATAATGTCCCTTGTCCTAGGTCCATTCCTGGTATAATGACCCCATCTTAGGCCCCTCCTCGGTATAATATCCCCATGCTGGGCCATTTCCAGATATAATGTCCCTTGTGTTAGGCCCATTCCTGTTATAATGCCCCCCATCCTAGGCCATTTCCAGGTATAATGTCCCTTGTCCTAGGCCCATTCCTGGTATAATACCCCCCATCCTGGGCCATTTCCAGGTATAATGTCCCTTGTCCTAGGTCCATTCCTGCTATAATGCCCCCCATCCTGGGCCATTTCCAAATATAATGTCCCTAGTCCTAGGCTCATTCCCGGTATAATGTCCCCCATCCTGAGCTATTTCCAGGTATAATGTCCCTTGTGCTAGGTCCATTCCTGGTATAACGTCCCCCATCCTGGGCCATTTCCAGGTATAATGTCCCTTGTCCTAGGTCCATTCCTGGTATAACGTCCCCCATCCTGGGCCATTTCCAGGTATAATGTCCCTCGTCCTAGGTCCATTCCTGGTATAATGTTCCCCATACTGACCATCGGGATCCCGACAGATCCAAGATCTCTGCCAAGCCCTATGTAAATGGAGGTCAAGCTTGCACACTACCACTCCATTCATTCTCTGTAGGAATGCTGGAGAAAGCCAAGTACAGCTCTCCGCAATAGAAAATGAATGGACCCGAGGTGCGCAGCCTCAACCTCCGCTCTATTCAGATGGGGATGTCTGGGGGTCCCAGCAGTGATCAACAAGTTTCCTCTTTATTATTTGAGACTTGGACATTTTTGTAAGTCTTTTTAGTCATTCTTTCTTTATCACAGACTGGACTGACCCCTCTTCATGTAGCCGTGTATCACAATCACCTGAACATCGTTCGTCTTCTGTTGAATAAGGGAGCGTCTCCTCACTGCACTGCACGGGTAAAGGCAAGAAATACATTAATTACGTATAAATAATACACAACATATACAGAAAACACAATATATACAGATACATAATACACACTGTACACATATAAACAATATATACAGAGACATAATGTTCAATATATACATAGACACAATATATACAGAGACATAATATACAATATATACATAATACCCAATATATACAGAATACACAATATATACAGAGACATAATACACAATATATACATAGACACAATATATACAGAGACATAATACACAATATATACATAGACACAATATATACAGAGACATAATGCACAATATATACATAGACACAATATATACACAGACATAATACACAATATAC